>NW_026606840.1:1200000-2400000 GCF_029890125.1 Rhinichthys klamathensis goyatoka
GCAACAAAGCCAATTTAGCACATAGACCATCAGCACATTTTTGTGTTGTTTGAGTTAACAAGGTTTGCCTCGAACTTGCAGCAACATTGCAATCAGAAAGGTGTGCATTAGACCGGCTTTTGACCCTACTATAACATTATAGGTGATGTGAAAGTGCAACCTGAGTTAAAAGTCCATTTTTGCTCTGTTAAAATACTGTGGTCTATGTACAGAACTTTCTTTCTCTTGACCTCTATTCAAAGGAATATTTAGGTTCAATGCAAGTTAAGCTCAACCAACAGCATTTGTGGCATAATGTTGGCAAACGTTTTTTTTTTTTTTTACTTTAAAAAAAGAAAAGAAAAGGTGGTGATGATGAGGCACTTAAAATGAGGGTGAATTACATTAATTCTTTTGTTAAACCTTGTGTATTTTCTGAACTTTAAAGCTGTTTATTGCAATCATAAAAGTTGTAAAAAATAACTTAACATAGGTAAGTTTTCATACTGTTTCATTCCTTCATTAATCATTTCAGTCGTATCCGACTTTTGGTAATTCTATGGGCCATCTTGCCATAGGCGAGAGATTGTCCATTAATATTCTTGCCGAAGACTTTTCCAGGTTAGGTTGCCAGGTCTTTCTCCAATCCTCCCCATTACAAGGCATACGGTTTACATATCTTAAACATAACTCTTTATTGGCATCTATGGTTCATGAAGAACCTTTCACCTCTAACCTTTTTATTGCACAAAATGTTCTGTATGAAAAAGGGTTCATTAGTGGGGTTTTTTTAAGAACTGTTTACTAAAGGTTCTTTGGGGAACCCAAAATTGTTCCTCTATGGCATCGCTACAAAAAACACCTTTTTGGAACCTTTATTTTTACTAGTGTATTGAAATTATAAGTGCCTAACTGGGTAACACTTTATTTTAAGGTGCTTGTAATAAGCAGTAATTACCAGTTAATAAGACACTTATAAGACCTTATAAGATGCATATAAGATGCATATAAGCATTAACTACTTCATATAAGGGTTAATTAAAGGTCCAGGCCCTGAAGAGATCAGGGAAACTACTCCCTCTTGGGAAGGTCAATTTTTAAGTGACTGGGAGTTTGTGTTACCATTTATGTTTGTTCGGCTGTTCTAAAAGTGCAATGTATTGATACTTGAGAAATGTATTATTTAATTTAATTTATTTATTATCATTAGTTAATGCTTATATGCATCTTATTTGCATCTTATAAGGTCTTATAAGTGTCTTATTAACTGCTAATTACTGCTTATTACAAGCACCTTAAAATAAAGTGTTACCCCTAACTGTAGCCCAGAATTTTATTTTGACCAGTCAAAATTATTTTGGTGGTAATCAACATTATGCCACAAATGATGTTGAGTGATCTTAATGTGGGATATTTAAATCTCTCTCATCTGAATGAGCTGTTTCTTTTTTTTGTGTGTGCATTAAATGCTATTTTGTCTTCATATTGTATATTAGTCACAAAACCATGCTGAAGTCACTTGTCCCCGGTTTCACAGACGAGGTTTAAGGTTTAAATGCATATTTGAGCTGTTTTAACTGAAAGCAACTTGCACTGACATATCTTAAAATATATCAGTGCCATCGTTTTGTCTCAAGATGCACATCAGTATTGTTTTTAAAAGGAAAAAAAGCTACTTAAATGTCCTAATTAAACTAAGGCCTAATCGTGGCTTAATCTAAGCCCTGCCTGTGAAACCAGGCCTTGATTTTGTTCCTGAGGTCATGCTGAAAGTTTACAGACAACCTTTGATTCTCTTAAATGTTAATTTTTTTTCCCTCACAAAGTGTATCTTCCTTACCAGTGACACTTATTGCTTGACATTATCCCTAGTTTCAGTTTTCACAAATCCATAAATCCTTCCTCTTCTCAATAATTTAGATTGCAGAATTATTTATCTAATATGTATTTATTATTCATATTTAAACAAGGAGGTCGTCTTTTGGGACCAGGTCTCATTTTCAGTCTCTTATTTTGTAAACAGACAGCCACAAAAGCGACAGTTCTTCTGATTTAAAGAGACAAGCGTCTGTTTGCGAGTATGAGGTCTACCTTCAGTTGAAATGGAGTGGGATCAATATTTAATACTAGACATCATTTGCATCAACTCCCTTCAGAATCTGTACCCCCCACCCCCACATCCCACATCAACCCCCCAAAAAATGGACAATGCACTGGAAGTGGGAAAAGCAGCAAGTAAATGCAGAAAATCCATCAGTATCAGCCTCACTCAGGGAACTGGGCTGTATGCGAGTGAGTAGAAACCCTAGTAGACTTTTTTACAATAAAATAAGCCAATTAAACATTTAGTGAGGGCTTTCACCAGGTGTTTTAGAAATGTTCCACCTTTTTTTTTTGGTTTGTTGTCATGTGTTAAATTTGGAAGTTTTTGATTCCGACATGTCATTAAAACCATTTTAGCAATTATTGTATCATTTATCAACCTGTCAGTGGCATTTGCGCACTTGAGAGCAGCTGTGATGTATCTATAAATTAAAGAGAATGTTCCAAACCAACAGTGCACATGTAAAGCCATGTACAGGCAAATGTAGTGAGCACAGTGTAGACAAAAGAATGATAAATTAAACTGATTTATGACTTAAATTAAAACAATATTGCCATAAAGAATTCAAATACAATAAAAGATGTAAAAGCGAATTCCTCTTCGGGACCAGAACTATGCGTGTTTGTACGCTTTAGTTACATGTTTCATGAGAGAAAGTGTTTTTTTGCCACATCAAAGTTTTGAAACATTGAGACTTTTGAAACTTTTTCTTTCATTGCAGAAGATCCATTGTAGATATTAATGGTGTTGAAATCAAGTGTCAAATGGAATCAACGGCAAGTTGCTAGTATTGGCTGCATTGTTCTGTTAGCTGGCATCACTGCTGCATGCCGGCTTTGTCGCAGACAGACTTTTGGCGGGGATAGATTGGAATTGGATGTGGCATGTATGCGTGAGGTAACCTGTGTCTCCGCGTGCGCCCGTGCCCTCTTGTCACTTATCTCTCAGTATCCTTAATGCAGGAACAGAAGCGCGTTTCAAAGAGAATAATGCGGAGGAACGTCATGTCAACCTTTGATATATTTATATATTTCTTTTGCTCGCATTAAATTTGAAGCCGCATTCTTAAAGAGGATGTCAAAGAAAGGAAAACTGTGTTCCGACTCAAAGCGGGGAAAACAGACAGACAAAAGTTATGCAAATGAAACAAAGAATCACAGTGAAGAATTGATGAGGACATGAAATTGACTCTGAATCTGAAGGCGGTGGACACATGTCGTGGTGCCTTTTGGGATGGGTCTGGCGGGAGGGGGGTGGCTTGCCTTCACGATGTGCTGCAGCTGTGTGTGTGACTTCTGGATTAATTTTAATGCCCCACTCAGCGGGTTCCGTGTCACTCTCCCCTCAGTCTGAGGACCCGTCGAGATGACATCTGAACAGGCACTCACTACGGCGCAGGGAACTCAGAGAAGCCTCGGTGCTGGAGAAAGTGTTTATGAAAGATTCATCACAGATGTCACTCTAATCTGCCATGCATTGTCAGGGAGCTGCTCCAAAGCACACATTGTAAATGGATTCTTCCTCTGACTTAAGTCATCTCTGGCTATGAGTTGTAGATGGGATGGAGATTGTTTGCGGAAGAGAGAGAGAGAGACAGACAAGTACATTGTGTGAGTGGATGAGGCGGAGCACTTTGTGGGCCGCATTACTGCATGTCCGTAGAGAGATGGATCTTTAATGTACAGTACAGTCGGCCACCGTCAACCTCATGCATATATGCCTTGTGGACGGCAAGGAAAAACCCAAACCTCTTCCATATATATATTTCTCCTAGACCGAAATGGGATGGTTCACCTAAGAATATAAATTCTGTCATCATTTACTTTACAGTAAATGCCCTTATGTTATTCCACACTCGTTTTACTTTCTATATAAAATAATATACTTTGAAGAATGTTTCAGCTGTTTTTGTCTGCATTGTGAAAGTCTGTGGTTTAAGTTTCCCTTAAATTAATTCATATGCCTCAGCTGGTATAGTTTGAGTCTTCTGAAGTGATCCGATCACTTTGTAGATAAACAGATCAAAATTAAAGCCTTTATTCAATCTCAAAATGAATCAAAACATTCATGAACATAGTGTGTGTAAAAACAGAATACATCAAATATTTCGACACAAACTTCAGTTCAAACGTCAAATAACGTCAAACCTCATTGGTTCTCACACATCATTTTTGGAGCTTGAAAGTTTTGTACCCAATTGATTTTTATAATATAGACAAATCTTCTTTTCTATTCCATATAGAAGAAAGAAAGTCAAACAGGTTTGCAATGACATGAGTGCGAGTAAATGATGGCAGAATTTTCATTTTTCAACACTGATGATAAGAAATGTGTCTTGAGCACCAAATCAGCATATTAGAATGATTTCTGAGGGATCATACGACATGATGTAAAGTAAGTAATGATGCTGAAAATTCAGCTTTACCATCACAGGAATAAATAAATATTTTACAATATATATTAAAATAGAAAAGTTTAAATTGTAATAATATTTTGAGTTTCTACTGTATTTTTTACTGTATAAATGCACCCCTGGTGAGCATAAGAGACTTCTTTCAAAAACGTACTGATCCCGGCCTTTTGAATGGTAGCGCACTTTTAATCTATGGCAAAGAAACGAGAATGCAAATGTAGTGTGGTAATATTCCACAGTTTATCGGAATATGACAATAGGATAATGTTATAAGAATCTATATTGAGTTTGTAGAATTAGGTTGGGAACAGCCTTCTCCTGCAAGAAACTGTTTTTTTTGCTGATTTATAGAGCTATACACCTATCAAATGTGCAATGTTTTCAAGCGCTGAAATTCGATTCTGTGCCTCTGCTTAGAAATATTTGTTTCTTGAAGCATAGTATATCCTCCGATTGTATTCAGCAATATAGAGTCTAATCCCTCAACACTACAGCAACATTATAGTCTTTCAAGCTTTTAGTGCCACTTTGAAAAATAAAATCTTGTCGAGGGGAAAAGGAAAGAGTCAGAATCGCTCCTTTCAAACACTTTGCTTTTAACGTGACACCTTTCTGATTCTGGGGCCTTTCCCTCTCCATTATCGGGGTGACAATATTAAGCATGACTTATTTATATCCTGCTTTGCGAGGCCCTGAGTGATGAAAGGGATGGAAGTGACAGCGAGGTGAGTCGGACCCGTCCCAGTACCTGGAGTCAACACTCGGCACATTTTGTTACGCTTTGATCTAAGGGCCCCTTTGCTCGTCTTCCTCCTTTGCCTTCCCCTCCTGATAAGGATTTACAGTTTCATCTTTTTCTCTTTTCTCTTTCCCTCACTTTTCTCTCCCTTATCACTTTCGTATCGCCGGGGATGTAAACAAGTCATCTTCGCTTCAATGAGTGATACTGACATGCAGAAGTGTTTCCTCACTAAGTGCCTTTAAAGCCAGAAAATATGTAAATGAGTGGACTGGTTTGGGTGTGTGCACACCATTGCAGCCGCTGTATCGCATTTCACCTTGCTATTTCAAATAGCAAACACTGTAAAATGTGGTAGGATGGTAAAATATGCCATTTTACAAGGCTTTTACTGTAAGCGATTCATAAATATTTCTGAGATTATTGTCAAACCTCTTATTTTAAAAGCCTTTGGTGATTACTTTAAAACTACAGTGTTCACAAATGTAAAATTATGCATTTTAAAGTTCAATTGTTAAAATAACAACTACAATAAAAAATGTTGCTTGTAAAGGTGAGAATCTTTAATGAAGTGTAATTATTATAAAACCACTTTATTGGTTAATTGGCTGCTCAGTTAGAAACTTCGCTGATGGTTAATTACTGAATCGAGACCAGTTGGATAAAGAGACTGGATTAGATTGCCCAATGTTAACTTGAAAAGGAATGACAGTTACATTCATGCTGATCCATAAATTATAGGGTGCTCTTTTCAGCTCTGGCACATCTGAAACTACAAGATGTGGTTTGTGCTTTGCACTGAGTGAGTGCCATCTATAATGTCTCAAGTGTGGAAAGGAAGAGACATGCAGCCAGATGACCCAACCCCTGAAAGTGTACTGCATTTTTTTTTTTTGACACAAACGTAATAAAAAGCCAAAACATAGCGCTCATTTTAATGGCCTGACTGAATAGAAATTTTATAGAAAAAGCTTTTTCAGTGTTGAATGGAAAGAATCAAAAGGTCAAAGGGACACAAGTAATTATTGGTGTGGATTAAAAATATGATTTTGTCTTTTGCCAAATCATAAATCTGCATTATGGACAGGGATGCACATAACTTTTTTGGTGTGGTTCTTAAGGGAGCACCTGGAGATGCTGCTTGGTACTCACACTTTACGCGGCAACACTTATCTTACAAGCTTTCGTCATCCCTTTCCTCCTGACTGCTCTCCTCACTAGGGTTGGGTATTGGTTGGGTTTTATCCGATACCAGTACCTAATCTGTATTTTTTAAACGGTTCTGGTGCTTAAACGGTTCTTATACCGGCACTAAATGATGTTTTATTAACAAAGTTCGGGAGGAGCACGTTCAGTTAATTAACACGAGTGGAGTGCACTCAGCAATCAATGATAAGAGGTGTATATATAGATTCAGCAATCTCACCTCACTCCATTGATAGTTTAGCAGCATCCCTCCACCGCCCCTTCTCCACACTTCCAGTCCTAAACACTCACATAGGGGGGGAGTACTCTGGGTTCGGGCCAAACTCCGAGCTCGGAGCCCTCCACCTGGACAGCACGCCAAATACGCATTAAATCATATACACTCTTATTATATTTCAGTGTGAACTCGTGAAAGAAACAAAACCGCACACACTTTGTCAAAAAATAATACCCTTTTATTTACAGGGCCAAACTGGACACAATATTAACTTAAATATTTAAAGATTTTCTGATTTCTGATTAAATGAAAAATTGCGCCGTTTAATAGGCTACTGGTGTAAAACACTTAAGTTAAGATCAACATTTTGTCTTCACATATTATGATTTTTACTTTAAGCAGAGAAATATCTGACACTGAGCAGAAATATTTAACACACACAGAAAATAAATGTTTTTATTTTGTGTCTGTACAGTTGCTTTTGAATGGCTGTCTATGAGGGTCAAATTGACCCACGAACATCACGAACGTAACAGTAATTTTGTTTGTATATGTCAAAACACATCAGCATGTTGAAACTTTGCATGCATGTTCATCATGATAAATGAGAAAAAGTCACAAAATATCAAGAAAAAAACAAAAGTTAACCAGTATTTCCAACAACTTGAAAATCGAAACTCGTCAAATTGACCCGCAACATAACACAAGGGTTAATAGGCTACTGGTGTAAAACACTTAAGTTAAGATCAACATTTTGTCTTCACATATTATGACTTTTACTTTAAGCAGAGAAATATCTGACACTGAGCAGAAATATTTAACACACACAGTATAGCCTCGTTTAAAGAAGTGTCGGAACTTTGTTAAAACTTTTTGCACGTTGTCACACTCGCTGTTGAATGGCAACGGTGTTTGCTAGCCTACTTGATATGCACGATTTGCAGTTGGCATTAAAATAGGCCTACTAGACTTACCCGAAGAGGAACATGTATCATATGCACGTAAAAACTAATTTTCGCGTATAAATTGCACGATAAACACACTGCGTGCTATAGAGACACTGGCAGCCTGCTGAACTTGAACTTCAAGCGTGTCAGAGGTTCTCTGGGTTCTAATCCGCATTCGTACATTCTTTTTTTCTCATCAAAACCGATTATGCTCATCAGTGGTTGTATATCAAGAAGGGACACATTTGCATTATATTTTGTGATTTCACTGGAAGGAATAGAGAGTCTCCGCAACGGATTGAAGCGCGCGTCCGAGTGAAGATAGTGGGGTGTGCGCAAGCCACAAGAGAAAACACTGTATCCGCGCCACTGATCGCAGCGGCAACGAGCACTTTGATCACTTGATTTAAAAAAACATATTTCAGGACGTCTGACGTCAGATCGTCTCTTATTTAACAAACGAACAAAATGAATGCTCTGCTGGTTAACTGGAGATGTTTTATTTATATGTATTGGAACATTCGTGCCGCAAGATATTTTAAAGGGAGCGGTAAAAAAAAGTCAGGCACCGAAGTCAGGCAGCAAAATTTTCGTTCTTATTCGGTCTACTTACTATCGTTTACGTCGGAACCGGTTCCTTATTGGAACCGCGTTTCGATACCCAACCCTACTCCTCACTATCTTCTTTTCTCTCGAACATGGTAGATTATGATGGTTTATTTTATTTTATTAACATTAATGACACAGACAACAGCAGGACTATTAGGCAGCTGTCACTTTAAGACCGAATCCACGGACCGAATATATTGACACACATCGGTTTCTTTCTCAACTGTTCACTTTTGACATAACCGAGAGAATACTAGCCGAGACAGGTATTTTGACATAATTTTGTGTGTATGTGTTAGGGGTGGGACGGTTCACAAAACCCACGGTTCGGTTTGTATCACGGTTTTAGGGTCACGGTTTTCGGTTCTGTACGGTTCTTGTTGTTATTTTTTCTTTTAATCTTTAACACTCCAGAAATTTACTTCAGCATATAATATATAGCTGAATTATCCACAATTTAGGATACAGTATTAAAATTGTTATATTATGTAATCATGCACAAACTGAATTTGACTTGACTTTAAGCACATTATTGGGACCATCTCTGAGGAAAGCTAGATGAGATTTTGATACAGCAAGAGAGAAGACATTGATGACATGCTTTTCGTTTATTTGGCAAAAAAAGGAGAATGTGTAGGCCTATTGCTATCTCAACAGGAACTTTTGTGCCTTTTAGCACACAAAGATTGAAATTAACTTGCATTTATCAAACTGCCAACTTCAGTGTAGCTCTTACAAAAATTGTATCTTTTAAAAGAAAAAGAGAGGAACTCTTAAAGCTCTGTCTTTTAAACAAGTCAAAATATGTTAAACATAATGCTTATAATGAGGCTATAACAATAGCAAAGGCCATAGCTCACTGGTATGACTTTCATAAATGGGGTGTGTTTGCAAAACGCAGCTTCTCATTTCCCTCTCCAAAGTAATATAGTGAGCGGTCACCGTGAGGAAACTTTCAGTGGCCCTGGGGGTCCATCCATCTGTAGTGAGAGCTACGTGGGCTGTGTCGGACAATTCTTTGTCAATTTCTCCTCGTGTCTCGTCATACAGTATTGGAATTACAGTGGCGCTAAAGTGTCGGCTGGAGGGAATATAATACCGCGGCTCGAGTACTTTCATCAGCTGACGAAATCCTTCGCACTCAATCACGCTGTACGGTTGCATATATTTTGCTATAAACATCCCCAATGCTTTAGTTATGGCCCTGAGTTATCACGCTGAGAGGTTGCTTAAATGCTGCGGACAGCAGAAGTTGTTTCCTAACTGGCTCTCTCCTGCTTACGCTGTCTACCAACACATTGGCGGGATGTCTTCTCAGATGAACTGACATATTAGAAGTGTTTCCATTAGCATATTGAATGCATTTTCCACAATGCTTGCACACAGTCGCAGTTCTATCTATTGTTTTATTTCCGTTGTCATCATAGGTAACATGAAATCCAAAATGTTCCCACACACCGGACTTATATGATGCTGGCGTATCCTCCAACTCCGGGCAGCCTTCCTTATCTCTCCCACTTGCCATTTCTAATACGTGACGTGAGCTGCAGCACTTTTCCTCCACTTTTACTGTCTATATGTATGTCCACACACCTCTTATTTTGCGCGAAAAGTCTGAGGTCTCAACTGCGATACGTTGCACCCCTAATAATTAATGAACACACTTATCATCATGATTGCTATCTTACCAGAGATGGAGAAAAATTGTACTCCAGTAAGTAAATGTGTCACTGTCCCCAAAAATGGCAAAAAAATTGGTACTCAAAAGCGCTTCCCTCCATGTTTTCTGCTGCGCATCGTTTAATTTTACCATGCATGTGCACCAGTTATGTGCACCCCTGATTATGGAAACATAGTTTTAAAATAGTTTTAAGATGCCAGAGCCATTATGTCTGTAGCCTATATATTGGAATTGAACAAGAGCTTCACCACCAGCTGGACCAGCATGAAACCAGAACTAACCAGCATAAACCAGCCTGGATCAGCATAAATAAATCATGATGATATGAGCTAGTCTTCTCAGCAGTGTGAAGTTTTTTTTTTATTCAGCTTCCGTCAAAAACATCTTCATCATTGCTTTACTTTAAGGCCTAACAATGCCAGTTATAATCTATCCTTGCCAAATACTACATGCTTATATTCCCTGCTTCATTATTCTAATACAGAATAGATATTCCTCTCTGTACTTGTTTTCCTGCTGGTGCATCATGTGGATTTGGTCTCTTGCTGTGCTGCAATTAAACAGGAATGAGCAGGCTGTTGGTTGGAAGGAAAAAAAGAATCCACCAACAAAAAAAGTTGACGCATAATGTAGTTTGTGTGTCACATCTAATTTACTGCACTCACTGCAACTTAAACAGACTCAATAAATTATTTGAGAGGGAGGGATAGGAAGAAAAAAGCTTGAGAAAATGACATTGTTATTCATCTGTGTCTTTGTCACAGAGTCAAGAATCAAAAGACGTGCAAAGAAAACTTCTCTCCCCAGGGCTCAAGCAACCATAGTTCAAACAAGTAAACAACTGTTTTTCTCAGTGTTGCTGCAGGCAAAAGTTGCCTTCCTTTGGCAGCTGGTGCTGTGGCACGTTTAGCCGGGAGGGGGGACCGTGAGATTTTTGCTGGTGTAGCACAATGTTTCCGCCCCATGGACATCACTTTGCAATTATTTGTGAAATTTCTACTAGTAATTTCTACTAGTATACTGTAATCATAAAGATGTAGACACAGTCATGCAGGCACATAATGCAAAATGCATGTTGTCGCCTTTTTCTGCACGCAGCGCAGGGCCCGTGTCTTTTCACATGTATTTTTCTATATTTTGTTGCTTTGCAAATGGACTCTTGCGATGGGCCGTTTGTACACCCCGCAGTGCCGAACAGGCTTTCCCAGCATTGCGGGACTTGTTTTGATATGAATAGGATGGTAGTTGCCTCTGAAATAACAGCTCACTGTACTGTGCACCTTTTCCCATGTGGCATTATTTTCTAATAAGTTTTTGTTTAACACAGAAAACAATCAAACTCACACTCTCTCAAATTGTGAGAAGACCAGGGAGAGAACAAGAAAAACCACCCTGGGTAACAATCTCTTTGTCGAAAATTCAAGTCTTTATTCTCTACCTGGTTGGGAAAGAGAAACTCCCACAAGAAAACACTTCAAAAACAGCACACTCTGAGAGAGACTACATTATAATAAATACTTGTATTGTTTCAGTAATAATGCATTTCATTCAAGTGGTGAACTCTTGACTTATAGGAAGCCTGACTATTTGTACATTACTATTATTTGTTGTTGTTGTTGTTGTTATTAATTCCTTTAGTTTATTTGTTTTTATCAAGTGTGCCAGTTTATACATTTAGAATTATACATTTTTCAGCATTTTGTTCTCAAATTTGATTGGTCAAGCACGGTTCTTTCAAGAATATCTTGTTTATAGAACTGTAGCCCATGTCTTGTTAAAGGTTAAAGGGTTCCCTTCCGCCGGAACTCAACTCTCGTGAAAGCACGTAATTCAAGCTGAAAACAAAGTGTTACTGCTAAAAGTAATTCTTGCATATTTTGATTTAGACAAATGCTACAGTTGCATATTTTTTCTTCAAATGTAGATTCTTAGCAAGACGTGCAGAAAACATACCCATTCCCATTGTCACTTTCAAATGCAAATGGGGCCTCATTAAAAAGTGCAAGTGATATTCATTAACACTCGGACCGCCAGATTTTATTGATTTATCTGCTCGCAAACCCTAATGCACCCTATGGGCAAGCGAGGTACAAAGGTTTATCTAAATGCTTATTTAAATTATGTGGCTCACGGGGAGAGGAGAACACTAGCTTTAGGCCCTGGCATCTGGAGAGGTAACATTTACATAAGCCTTTCTGCATGAGGTGCTTCATTATTTCAGTCATAATATCCACGCTTTGAACTATGCCACAAAACAACTAGTTGAGGATGTTTAAGGGAACGATAGAGTCATGCCTGAATCACGTATGCCTTTTGTTTCAATGGTTTGGATTTGTTTGAATTTACGGCATCGCATAAATTCTCTTAAGTCGTCCTATTACTGAGCTATGTCAGAATATGTCCTGGTCAGTTTTTTTTTTTTTTTGTAAAGCTCTTATCACATATTGTTCCAATGTAGCTTATACACAGAATAATGTCATAAACCCCCCACTGAGGCCAAGTTGTTTAAGTAGTTGTTTGAGGAAGAAACATTGGGAGGAACCAAAACTTGACTCCCCTTTTGTTATATTGATGTGAGTATATAGTTTTATATAATTAATTTATTGTGACATTTCTGTCTTGTCCACATTTTGTTTAGCAAGAAAATTAATATTCCAGGCAGGAAAACCTGTAATACAATCTCAAGTCGTAATTTTAAGCAATAGCTTGTTTTCATATGACGTCACGCCACTGCGTTGCCATGGCGCGAAATGCAAATGGAGGGCAGGAAGTGATTTGCTGTATTTAGAAAGCACTATAACAAACTCAAAATGCCTATGTTTTGCGTCGTTTATGGTTACTTAAATCGATCAAACCACGAGGAGTTTTTATCGTGTACCAAAAGTTGTTGTTCATAAAGGGGGAAAATGCAAGAAATTGACCGAAAAACTCCGGAAAAACGGCTAGCAAACCTACGTCTGCGGTCGGGAGGAGCCGAATGGGAAAATGCCCGTTTGTGCAGTGATCACTTCGTCAATGGTGAGTTAATACAACTTAAGTGGCTATGTTTGTGTAACGTGTAACATTTACGAACTTTGTAAAGTCCAAGTATGTCTGTAAGACGAGGTAGTTGCTGATATCTACCACCTCGATGGCAGGAAAATCTTTCAATTCAGTTGAAAATCGCTCCTCTTCATAACGTAAGGATCACGTCCAACATATGTTTGATTTTTTGTTTACATCTTTCTCTTGTAATAGCGTGTAAAGTAGTACAGTGCGGACTTTCCTCCATCTCGTCCATTGCGCTCTTCACTCCCCTGCCCTCCATCTGAATTCCGCGCGTCATCATAATCACGTGACTGAAACCCAGCTATAAGGTAACCAATTAGATCTGACCTTGCTCACAGCTGAACTGTAAATGCATGTCTTTCTGCTCAATCATGAGGATTTAGATCATGAAAAGCTCCTATCAGGGAGAATCCTCCTGATCTTTGCCTCTTTCCTGCTCCTTTTCTCTCCGTTACCATACCCTACCCTCCAGTAGAAACAAGGTGCCCCTGTGATTAAGGGCCAGTGTGGTGCCACCCTTGTCATTAGAATAAAAGAAAGTGAGCGTGAGCTCCACAGGGGCTAATGAACGCCATGCATCACGCTAGGCTTAAGGACATATCTGTGGCATCATTAACTAACAGTGCAGAAAGGCCAGGGCGAAGGTTGGCAGCCTGAAGACAGGTCCCTAATCATCAGCCAGAAACCAGTGCGTTTGAACGTGACTCTTCAGCTTTACTTTTATACTATTTGAGGTAGTTAAATGTATTCCTTTAGTAGATGCTGTTCTGATGAATCTTCTTGTTATTGGGTGGGTCACCAATATATTAGATTACTATTAATCTATACAATAATTGTGTTATCATTTGCTTGACTCCATGATGTTACAAACCTGTATGACTTTTTTTCTTCTGTGGAACACAAGAAAATATATTTTGAATAATGTTTGTTTGTCCATACAATGAAACTCATGGGGGTCCAAATTTTTTTTTTTTAAATACCTTCTGTTATGTTCTACAGACACAAATTTAGGATGATGTGAGTATGTGTAAATGATAATAGAATTTTCATTTTTGGGTAAGCTATGTCACTTTTAAGTGCTTTTACTTGCATGTTAAAAGCTAGATTTCAGTCGAACTAAAGCGATATTATATTTTTACATTAACTAATAATTAACTGTCGCATGATCCTTCGGAAATCATTATGTAAAGATGGTGCTCAAGAGACAATTTCTTATTATTATCAATGTTGAAAACAGTTGTGCTGCTTTATATTTTTAATAAATTTTGATTAGATCATTTTTTTCAGGATTCTTTGATAGAGAGCTCAACATTTATTTGAAATATATTTTTTGTGTCAAAAGTCTTTTTAACAATTCAATACATTGTTGCTAAATAAAATAATAAATTCAGATTAATTTAGAAAAAATCGTATTCATATATATATATATATATATATATATATATACACTCTTTATAACTGTATACATGTTAATTGCCTCAATTATAACTGGTCATGTAAACATACTCAATGTAAATTAATCTGATTAAAGATAATTAAAAAAACTCATAATCTTTCACCAAAATCTCTGGAGAGTGATTTTGTGCCTCTTTGTGTTGGAACAGTGCATATAAAAATAGCTTACCAAAATAGATATATTGCTTAATTATGTATCCAAGTACCAGAGAGATGAGTCTGCCACAAAAAAAACCCCCCAAAAAAACCTAAGTGAAAGTATTCCCTTTCTGGGATTAATTGTGTTTGCTTTTGATTTAATTGATATTTTCAGCTGGGAAATTCTGCCCAATGCTAACATTTTCCTTTGTACAGACACAACATAAACGCATCCTTCTGTCTTCTTCACCATGTAACCTCACACTTTGAGTAGGTGTTTTTTAGTCAATGACATTCCCAGGGCCTCTCTGAGAAACCAGTAAGAAAGAATGGATGGAAACAATGTCACATTGGCCTCTCTTTCTCTCTTCCCAGCTCTGCTTGCCCCAGGAGGGTCCTGGGAGGCCCCTGGCACGAGAGCACCGTCTCAGCTCTCATTAGTGCATCATGATGAAACGAGTTGTAACGCATGTCATCAGCACAGGCTACGCTAAGTTAATCCGACGGCCTGCCTTGTGAATCATGCATGACCCCCGTCTGCCTCGGTGCTAGTTGCAGGCCCAGAAGACTATGGAGGCGCTCACCTCATAGGAAGCATCAAAGATTTACAGGCCTACAGAATGTCTCTTCCTGCGAACTTCCCACCTTTCCATCTACTGACCTCTGCTCTCCTCTGGTGTGAGATCTTTGCCACCCTCACTGGGCCACCATCATCTCCTTTCGATTACACATATCTGTGCTCTGCTTTACTCTTTTTTTTATTGTGATCTCTTTTGCCAGGACTGAAGGGAAAAAAACATGGCCCGAGAAAGAGAAGAAATGAATGAGAGCATGAAAGAGTCTGAACAAGGGAGCTCATGAGATTACAGGGGTGTTACAGCATGGTGTCATTAACATTTTAGACCCCAGAATCTCTTGCCCGTTGGCTCTATCAGTGGAAGCAGAACACATGCTTCAGTCATATGCGTCAGTATGTCCCACGACACTGAAACAGACAGGCGACAAGCATCAAGCCCTTTAGTCACAGGTACTGCTGAGATGAACCCCACTCTGCATGTTACACAAGAGCGAAATTTTTGATTTGTTTGTGTTGAAAATATGGGAGTAGTTCTCCTTCTATTTTTTATATAATAAAAAAATGTGCAATAGCATTCAAAAGTTTGGGGTTGGTATAAGATTTCTTTTGAAAAAAGTATTTTATGCTAATCAAGTTCATTGATTAGTTCATTTAATAAAAAAGAGAAAAAAATTGAAATATTATTATGTTCTGTTTAAATACAAGTTTAATTTACAAATAATGTGTTGGCAAAGCTGAATTTTCAGCAGCCATCACTTCAGTCTCCAGAAATCATTCTAATATGCTGATTTGGAGATCAAGAAACAATTGTTATTATTATCAATATTGAAAACAGTTCTGCTGCTTTATATTTTTGTGAAAACAATGATATTTTTTTTTCATGATTCTTTTATGTGAAATGAACAGCTTTTATTTGAAATAGAAATCTTTTGTAACATTATAAATGTATTTATTGTCACTTTTGCTAAATTTAATGCTTAATTATTTGTTTAATATTATTATAGTTATATACAATTTAAACATCTTATCATTGTGCCATCATATGACAAAAACAATCATTTTTAACAGGAAATAAAATAAATGTTTGGTTTCAAGAAATTATAATGCCTCTTCCTGAAGTAAAAAAGGAAACAACGATGTAGTTTAACCATTAAGATGAATTAAATGCAAATGTATTACTGAAGAACAACTCTAGTTATCTGCTCAGCTATAAAGTGCTGTGGTAAGTTCATTAAGATGGTCCTCAGTCATAACATTTAAATATCTTCAGGCAAAACATTTCTCTGTGCGTCTTCTTTTTTACACCTTGACTTAAATCCTAATTCTAAGATTAAAGCCAGTTTAAGGAACCCTAATGTTATATTAAAACAGATTTAATCACCGCAACTGCTTTCGAAATCACTTACCATATATTAGCATGCAGAAAAGAATGTCTGAAATATGCTAAAAAGGACAAAAATATATATTTTTGTGGTCCGCTGAGTAGATGTGTACATATATTACTACAGGTTAATGAAACTGCGGATCTCTTAATTTTTCATATGGTTAGTGCATGTGTAAATATTTAATGAAGACTTTATGCTCCAGATATTTTAATAAAAAGGTTGATAAATCTGGATTATAATCAGATGGTTTTCTGGGGGTGAATGAAGGAATCTAAATCTCCTGAACGGCAGAATGACCTTCTATTTTTCACAGAAACTTACTGTACACAGAGATGAAAACTTCACATACTATGTCGGAAGCATGTTTTATCCTTTGTTATTATGGCTGCTTCTTTTTTTTCCACCCTAATTGACTAAAATATAGCTGGCGATTTTGACTTCCCCTGATGACTAGAGCATCTAAATGTTAAAGACAGTGAAGTTACTTTTGGGAAACAACGAATCTGCGTGAACTGTGTGACAATGAAAGTGTTGCTCTAATTATCTTCCCCCTGACTGACCTGCCAGAGTAATCTTAAAAACAACAGTCCAGTTTCAGTCTGGCCACTTTTAATTAACACAAAACGATGCATCACATGGTTTAATTAATATTTCAGCACCCACTTCGCTCCCGTTTGCCACTTAGATAAGGCTAATTTGGAAATGACATACCCATAGACCATGAGCCCATGAAAAATGCACCAACCACTTAAAACCAATGCACGACCACGAGGAAGACGCTTTGCCCCCTCCCTTGATTCCATCATGAGTTTTGACTTTTACTTATAGTGAAACTGGATCATATTCTCAAAATGAATGCCCCAAACTAATGCAACCGCTTTCTTCTTCAGCTCTGAAGACATGACGGAATGGTTGGATGGTGAAACATTATCCTCTTTTGAATATCACGCCTCACAAGTGTTCTTCAAACGTAATGCGTGATTAATAATTTACAGGTCACCCCCTGCCTCCGATATGTATCGTCAGGCCGTCTGTCGTCTTCTGAAGTTTTGGGGAAACTTTAAAACAGGTCTTATAGCTTTTCACTCAACCATGATACTCTTTGTTTATGTTGCAAGTGAAGAGATGGACCTGACAAAGCTGAAAGGCTACCATTGATGTTTTTTTTTAAGTTGAAACTGAAACAGCGCCCTACTAGTTCAACTTGCCTGGCTACAGATTTCACACTGTTATTGAGAGATGCAGGACAAGGCTAGAGTGGAAACCTATCTGAATGCTGAGACACTAGCTACTGCAAGCAGCATTCACCTCAGTTGAAGTCGGCTGTTCCTTAGCTACCAATTCAAAAACCTCAGATGAGCAACGCAGAGGTCAAGCAATTGACTGTAAATGGAAGGGACCGATAACTAAATTTTGACAATGAAAAAACATTAGGAAGAAGAAGCTGTTAATGTCAGGTACAATCATTTATTTGGACACTGAATGCCCTGAAGTATGGCCTGAATAACTATAGCTTTAAAATGGCTTCAAGTGAGAAAAAAAATATAGATTTTTTTAATTTAATTATAATAATTAAATAATAAATACATAAATAGAAATTTAAACAAATATATTACATTTACTTTGCCACTCTTTTCATGATGACGAACAGGTACAAACTTTAGTACAACATCATGTTGTATTTATATTATGAAATTGTGGTTTTCCTACTGGTGTTTACATGAAGTTTTTGCAGACCTCAGTTTGAAACCTTAATTTAATCAGGAAATAGATCCTAACAGGGCTACAAACTTGATCGTTCAGTCAAGGCGGCAGTGCTCAAGCTTGTGTTTGTGGCACTGTTCTATCTGATTAGCGCCTGGAGGCCAAACTCTAGTGAAAAATGCCACCCAGACGAACTCTAGCTTGAAGTTCTAACAGGCCTCTGAATGAGGCGATGGCTACTCTCCAGGGTGCTTTCCCACTGCAGCTGCTTTCCTCCTCTGGCTCATTGCCCATTACTAGCTGTGCTCATCACACAGGGACATAAACAGACCAGCATTTAAGAGGGCATGGTGCTAATAGGCCTATACAGTGATGCCTGTCTCCATAACTGAGAAAGCTTGTGAAATATTAAAGGAATAAACAAATACCATCAGATGATGGTGAAAGAGAGAGAGAGAAAGAGATTGGACCAAAGAGAGCCTCTATTCAGTAGCTTTCCAGCTAACTTCTCCCCTGGTGGATAGAATTGAAATATAGAGTAAAATATAACTTTTTCTTTTGAGAAATATAGGTATTTATTAGGAATATATCCTTTTTATTTTATCAATAGGCTTTATAGCCTTTTCTGTCAGGGTTGGGTGGTGGTGAAAGGAGCGAGGTCTCAGGTGCAGAGTTGATGGGCTTTTATTTAATAAAAAAACAAGACAAAAACACAAAAACTACCCTGAGGGGAAAACCAAGAGACTTGACTTGGCTTTGACTTGACACAAGAGGTAACATTAAACAACAATCCAGCACAGGACTGAAAACACAGGGAGAATAAATAGGGAGCAAACAAGGGAGGACAGGTGGGGCGAATTAACCAATAATCAGGTAACAAGATGGGCGGGGTTAGACAATCAACAGGAGAGCACATGGCACAAGGAAACACGCATGACAAGCCATGTGCTCACAACAAACAGGACTAGAACACAAGCACATGGCCAATAAAACAAATCACCAGCCATGTGCTCACAAAAAAACGAGACATGAACAGAGGACAAACATGCGGAGCATGAATGTCCGAATCCCGACACAGAACCGAAACTAGACTGACGTGCCGGGATCCAAACACCACGCCCCGCACATGTAACAAGGCATACAGACAAGAGAGCGCACGGCTCGAGAACGCTTGAAGCCGCGCCCACACTAAGACATGACAAAACAGGAGTGTCAGAGCTCTGTCACAAAACCAAGAAATAAACTAGACAGAAGAGACAGAACCCTGTCATTTTCTTTATAGCAGTGTTTCCCAACCCTGTTCCTGGAGGCATCCAAACAAACAGGTTTGCCTGAACGCAAAACAAGAACATAGACATGCAGCTCACCAACAGCGATTACACGAAACAATACTTGACGAGGAACAAGGCAAACATGAGGGTTTAAATCCACAAGGACTAATGACAAGACAAGGGACACCTGCGGACAATGAAACAATGAGCCAAAGACAACATGACAACACAGAACTCATGGCTGGATCACATGACTAGAACAGGGGATCACATGACATACATGAAACAGGAACATGAAACAAAACCAAATCGTGGCATATCCCCCCTCTATGGGCGGCTCCCGACGCCCAACATGAAACAAAACAAAACATTATAAAGTCCAGGAGGGCAGTCTTGGGGGAGGGATGGCGGGCCAGGCCCGTGCAGGGGAACAGGGCTAGAACCGTGGCATGGCGGACCTGGGCCGTGGAGCATGGGCGGTCGCGGACCTGGCAGTGCAGGAAGCCAGGGCGGAGCCGGCTGTACAGGGGGCCAGGGAGGCACGGCCTTAATCAGGTACCTACTGCCTGAACGGTCTCCGGCTCGGCAGGCATGACGTGAAGAGACTCAGACGTGGCAGGCATGACGTGAAGAGACTCAGGCTTGGCAGGCATGGCGTGAAGAGACTCCGGCTTGACAGGGATGATGTGAAGTGACTCAGGCTTGGCGGATACTGCGGATAAATAACAGGGCATAGTCTATGTATTGTGCCAGGGAAAAGTGAATTTTCCCCCCTGGCAAACAAGACCAGATAAGTTCCTTGAGACCCACTCTAAAAATGTCCTTGAACGCAACGTCATTAAAATCAACCAAGCTACATAGTCCACAAAAATCTTCAACATAGTCCTCCAGGGGACGATTCCCCTGGCGAAAACATATGAGGGCAACTACTGGGTTCATTGTTGTTGGGTCAAGTATTCTTTAATGATACTCTACTGAAGGTAAGTTTGAAGAGAACCCAAGTGCACTTTATTTACAAAACGTGATCAAACATAAAATAATGGCAACGCATGGCATGAACGCATGGCATGAACGCATGACATGAACGCATGACATGAACGCATGACATGAACGCATGACATGAACGCATGACATGAACGCATGACATGAACGCATGACATGAACGCATGACATGAACGCATGACATGAACGCATGACATGAACAGAGACTAGACATGACATGGAGCTCACCAACAGCGGTTACACGAAACAATACTTGACGAGGAACAAGGCAATGAGGGTTTAAATACACAAGGATTAATGACAAGACAAGGGACACCTGTGAACAATGAAACAATGACAACATGACAACACAGAACACATGGCTGGATCACATGACTAGAACAGGGGATCACATGACACAGATGAAACCGGAACATGAAACAAAACCAAATCGTGACAAGTACACATTAGCTATGTCCAAATTTAGGGGCTGCATCCTCTGAAGGCCGCATTTGAATGCCGATTGCGTCATAGCGGTGCGACGAAGGCTGTCCCAAGTCGAAGGATGCTTTTAATGCAGCCCACTGTCAGTGTTGCAAAGTCCGAGGTTTTCCCACGGAATTGGGATACTTTTAAGTTGTTGCCGCGGGTAATAATTTATTTTTTGGGGGTTGATTTCCACCCCTGTAAGTACGATTTCAAAGCTCCAACACCACCAAAATATCCCTCAGACGCACAAATCCAGTGGAGAATTCAGCCGCAAGATGGAGAAGAGCCGATGGGCTTTTTGGGCTACTTTGGTTGCACAGACCTGGCAACCCTCCTAACGTCCCTCTTTCCCCGGGCGAACGACGAACCAGCAGCAGCCAAGAGAAACGAGACCGAGAGGATGAGCTGACATGAAGTTTCAGAGAGAGACAGTGCAGGGAGAGAATGCGGCTTGCGGCTTGGCCAGAATTGGGCTACTAATATTACCCTCGCCAGAGGTCCTGGGAGTGGAGCGATCAGGGGAATGGAGTACAGATGCAGCCTTGGCCACGTCTGTACCATGGCATCCAGCCCCAGAAGAGCTGGAGGAATGAGAGAGAACCAGAGGAGACAGTGGGTTGACTCCGTGGAGGCAAACAAATCCACTTCCGCCCGGCCGAACATCTGCCATATGGACTTCCTGGGCTCAGCCCCTGCATCGATAGGCTGTCTGCTCCCATATTGAGGTGTCCTGGGATGTAAACTGCCTTCAGGGAGAGCATTTTGCCATCCGCCCAGTGCAGGATTTGCTGTGCCAGCCTGAACAGAGGGCGTGAACGCAGTCCGCCCTGGTGATTTATGTAGGTGACCACTGATGTGTAGTCCGTCTGCATGTAGTCCATCCATGACAGCACCCCATCCTGTGAGTGATGCTTCCGTCATGATCTTGCAACGCGCTCGATCGGCCCAAAATCCGGCATCCGATCAGCACGGAAGGTCTCTGCGTGTTACTGTCTTTCCGCGTGGCAAAGGGATTTTTATTAAATGCAATACATTTCTCATATGTATTTTCTCGTTATTTCATCTGACTCCATAAAATGAAAAGGTTTTTAATAATATCTGTGCATTATTAAATATAAGCGAAAGTTTGACTAATTCCTTTTAACTCTAATGAAATGATATCAAAGTCAGTTAGAATAATCATCAAAAGTAACAATTTATTATGTCAGGTAAATTTATCATCAGTTCAAAGATAATCAATACAAAATATAAAATGTTTTTTTTTTAAACATAAAAAAAGAAGACAAACCAGACAATTGGAAATAGGCTACGTGAAGCTGAGAGTCTTGCGGACTCCAGCCTCACGGGCTCATCTGAGGTACAGAAAATGCCCTGATCTTCTAGTTGCATTTCATTATATAGCCAGACCTAATTTCATATGTAAACATGAGTTCACAGTGGAAATTTACTGTGTTCACCCTCCCAGACTTACTGGGGGTAGAAGTTGATTTACATGGTACCATTTGCTAATAGTGGGAATTAGCATTGAGTTCACACCTTCTGAGAGCAAGGAGGTTTTACCCATCCACCCTCCGTTGTGTGTATGTTATCAAAAAACCTTATTACCCTTCGTTTTACTTATTTGGAAATGAGACATTTGTACCAGTCGCACTGAGACATTTCAAATAATACTAAACACATGTATAAAACTGTATAATAGTTGTTCAAATTAAAACCATATAGATTCTTGTGTGAGTTTGGGTGATCTCTGCAAGAGTGGGGGATGCGGGGAAGAAGTGTGTGTGTGAGATAGTTCAAATGTTAATTTGCAGCAAGGTCCTTCGTCTCAAAGACCAGTGGTCAGGTCAATCTCTTCAACCAGTTTTTTCAGTCTTACAGTAACACACCCATAGAGAGGGATCCCATGTTAGAAACCGGGAACTCCTCCATGTAGAAAGAGCACGAAGCGCTTGGCATGTGACCCTTACCATAAACATCGGTTTTAGCAGGGGATGAAACCCTTTGTTTTTGAGCCACCACTGGATGGGCCACATGTGGAGCAAGCCTAACTGTATTATGTTGGTGGCTGCAGCCATAAGACCCAGCAGTACCTGGCATTGCCAGATGGAAATCTCATGGCCTAAACTTAGATTGCCGTTGAGTCAGGACAGTTGTGCCCGCATTGTGGTCGAATCCCAAACCACCCTGATAAATGTAGTTCTTTGACTTGGAGACAGCACACTTTTCCTGAGAATCAACCTTAAACCTAACTTCTTGATATAAGCGAGAACAACATCTCGATACCGAACTGCCATCTCTTGTGACCGGGCTAGAATGAGCCAGTCATCAATGTAATTTAGTACATGGATGCCCTGGAGTTGCAAAGGTTCCAGAGACGCATCCATGCATTTGGTGAAGATTTGAGAAGACAAGGCTAGGCCGAATGGAAGAACCCGATACTGGTAACATCCCACCCCCCGAAGCAAACCTGAGGAACTTCTTGTGTTATAGGCAGAATATCTCTGTGAAAGTATGCATCCTTCAAGTCTATCGTGGCAAACCAATCTTTGCGTTGAATTTGAGACACGAGAAGCAGTAGTGTCAACATCTTCAATCTGTAAGTCTGCTTTCATATCGTCGCTGTCCGATGAAAACCACGTATGTCCATTTTGCCGATTTTGAGATTTTTCGACGGATAGAATGTCCAGGTTCATTTCCGTATACAGCATGCTTCACATTATCTAAATGACCAATGAAAAGTTGTGAAATCATGTCATCTGATTTTCACGTATATCCATTTGGTGTCAAAGCTGTCAATCACGCCGCGTATCTCCCACCCTGTGGATGCATCTCGCCGGTCTCGTAAAGTTTCGAACATGGTTTCGAAGCACTGCTACTTGGGCGCAGAGATATCACGCAACACCTGAAATAAAGCTTGTCACAAAGTATTGATTATGCATGAAACATATGAATTGTTGATAAAGTTGACGATGCAGACTCGCCATCTTCGCAGTGTAGTGAACGCGCCTATAGAGAGAAATGCACACTTCATATGAAGTGCTTCTTTTTTATTAATCCAGGCAAATTTGTTGATGAAACATTGATTAAAATAAGGATACAATTTATACAAAACGAAATAAAATTTAAAGAAAGGCTTTCTACAAAACAAAACTTAGTAGATCAAAATCTGACCCATTCCAAATGTTTTCCGATATAGGCCTATTGGTCATCTTATGATCCTATCTTACTAATCTCATGCGGTTCTGTTTTCATATAATCAACATAGATGAAATAAAAAAAAATAACATAATATGAATAATATGAAACAATAAATATGAAACGTATGTTTAAGTTTTTTAACTTATAAGCGTCACACCGCTCCGCTTTGCTCACATGCTAATAATCAAATAATACCCAGCGATCTTCGAATATTATTTTTGCTTGAAAATTTCGTTTGTATAAATTGTATCTTTATTTTAATCAATGTTTTCATCAACAAATTCGCAAGCTTTATTTCAGGTGTTGCTTGATAGCCTATATCTCTGCGCCCAAGTAGCAGTGCTTCGCCTGTGCTTCCCCCTATCAGTCTAGCATTGCCATGTCAGTGTATTGATTCATTGTCCCTTCATAGTTTGCAAGAGACATATAATAAACTGAGCGTATTAATAATCTGAGACGTAGACTATTTAATAAACTGAGCGTAGCCTATTCATCTCTCAATATGAAACGCGACTGGGTCATTCTAATTAATGATCGGAAAAACACGTATCGACCACCGTTACTGTAAAATATGCACGTATGTCCATTTAAACTCGATTTTGATCAAATGTGGATTATATCATTACACTGGTAAGAAGATGGTTACATTTAAAGTTGCCGTACCAAGTATGACAATGCTACGTTCAACTGCTTTTGAAATTACGTGTTTTTTTCACTTCCTGAAAAGTAACTGTTTTGGACATATGTGAGTTTCATCGGGCAGCGACGATATTGAATTCTGTTACCACTCTTTATTGTTAGAAGAACCCTGGGAAAGATGTTAGGCAGAAGATTCCATGCTGCCAAACTCTCTGAAAGAGGAACGAGTTTTAGACTTTCATTTATAGGGGAGGGGGAACCAACATTGTAAGTGAGTGGAGACAGGGCGGAAACCCCACTAGGAACTGCCGCTGCCCGAAGCACCAGAGGTGGTATGGGTAGTGGGTTGATTCTTTGAAGAGAATGGGAGAGAGAGGAGGCCTGATGACAAACTACACCCTTCTCTCCCCCTAGGGGGCACCTGGCATTCGTCTTAGCTGCACGAGCAGCAATAACTGCCCTAAGGTCAGGTCTGCCCCCTGCAGGCTGGGACTGGGTGCAATGCCCAGACCCCTAATCCTTATGAGGGGGGACACGGGCAGCCACACTTCTGTTCCTCCCTCCTGGAGCTGGGCACAGGATGGGAGTTAGAAGGGCCAGCCTGGTGGTTAACTGCTGGAATGCCTTTGACTGTTTCTTCATTACCTGAAACTAATCGACGACAAAGCTCACTGTTTGAGAAATGACTTCGAACAGCTCCTCACGATGAGGAGGACTGCCTGCCAGCTGCACTCCAATCGTAACCTCCCTCAACATCTAGCTCCTCAAAGCTAGACCCCCCTGAAAGTGTTCCATGTCTGGAGGAGAAGAAATTGCGAGCCCCATGATCTCACTCTATGTGCTGCCTCAGCAGATGCGGGACCAGAACCACGTGGTGCAGAGACAAAGTTTCTTCCATTATCAAAGAGGGCGAGGTGGGAACGGAGCTTCCTCACTGTAAAATGCTTGCAGTGAAGACAATCAGCTCCCTCAAGAGCTTATCGAGTTCGCTCCCAAACAAAGAACACAAAACTTGTGCTCATCATCCCCAAGAATAGATACAGAGATAGACATTTTTGCACATACAGTGACAGACAAAGCGGCTTCTGAAGACAAGAAGCTGATGACGCTCTCGCGCAGGTGTTAATTGTAGACTTGATCATCATCACACACAATGTTGCGTCATAAATAATTACCATAAATATCATAGCTTCCATGGGGGTCCTTCAAATATTATCTTGCACAATAAGAATCCTTGAGCCCAAAAGGTTGAGAACAACTGTTCTACCAGAAAGACTCGGGAGAATAATACTGTAACAACTAACCATTTATTAACAGCCCAGCAAGCAATATTATGATATAAAGCTCTTTGGCGTAGGCCCCGTCCGGAGCTCGCAATCCGAGGGTCCGAACTCTGCATTTCCTGCCTGAAGACGAAGGCAGGGGCGCGGCCGACCCCCTGTGAGGTATGGGAAGGGACCATCCTGGTGGTGGTGGGGGAGGATGGAGGGGAAAGAACCATCATGGTGAGGATGGAGGTGAATGGAAGCGTCAGCATCTGTGGACTCAGACATGTGTAAGTACCTCTTTTATACCACAAGTATTAGAACAGGATTGGATAGATGAAAAGGTAATAAGTGACGTAACAATTGAGTCTTCCTGGCAGAACTTATGCTAAAGCTTTCATTTCTAGAATGAGACAACTAGCAAGTCCAAACAACTAGCAAGTAGAAAATTATGGTTCATGGCAGTGATGTAAACTGAAGCATATCTGCTATTGTAAAACAAAGGGACTAGCCCTTTGATATGTTCCACTCAATCTTACTTTTTCAATAGGAATTATGTCAACATAGGCACTCGTTAAGTGATTTCATGGTGTCTTCAATGTCATTATGCATTTTGCATGAAACCTTTAGAAATTTGTTTGCTTTCTTTTTACTTTTTACTTGTGAGTGTACTTCCTTTTTCCAAGTAGGCTCCTAGCGATGCACTAAAGTTAAAAGACTGCTTTACCACAGGAATAAATATACATCATGGCAAGATTAAAGTAGATGCTGGTTTATAATTAGCTCAGTCGCCCTCAGCAAGAGATCTCTAGTACATCTTTGCCATCTTGATGGAATGTGGATGTCAGCAGAGTTGGCTAGCAAGAACTGAGCAACCTATCAGCTTTAAGAAGAGTAGATTATTCACACACCACCACCACCACAGCTAGAGCTGTAGAGAAATATTAATGGACTGCAAATGTGCATTTTTACTTAAGTACAGATCCAAATTAAGAGCCAAGACTGAGACACACAGCATTACAACAGGTTGCATTCACCACTCATAGCCTGACCAAAGCAAAGTGTCTGCAGAGGGCGATACAGGATACACTGACTGCAGGAGCTCCCTCAGGCCCTGAGCTCCATCAGTCCCACTTACATTCTCTCCATTCCATGCTCTTTCCATCCGCGAGGATCTAACCTCTGTGCCGAGCGGCTCTTAATGAGCTAAAACATTCCTTCAATCATCTCGCAATCAGCCCAGTCAAGCCTCCTTATCCTTGCGCTGTCACACTGCAGCGGTGGCCCCATTAAGCCTCCCAGATGTCTCAGCCCCTCTGTTGATTCTAAATGAATTCATGCAATTACCAGAGTACCCCTTTGCGTCGACAAACATTTTTTGAAAGAGGGTTAGGGGAGGAGGAGAACTTGTTGTAGGACAGGGAGGAGGAAGGGAAAAAAACACCAGCTCTGACATTTCAGGGAATTTCACAGGGATGGCTAATCGAAAGTGATCAGCGGAAGAGTTTAATATTTAACTAGTCAGCGACGCAGCCCAAAGTTTCTAATGAAATTATAACTCATGCTTGAAAAGCAAAAGTGCATGTGTTGTGGGAGCCTAAATTATTCAACCGCCCCATATCTTTGCATTTATGTTCACCCACAGACAAACGTGGCACTCGCAAGCTTTTAAGAAAGGAGGCAGGCTGTGACGAATGGCATGATTCGAAACAAGAAGATTACATCTGATCCCAAATTAAAGTGACTTGCTTACTGAAGTACATCCAGAAACAATTTAATTGTGTTAATTAATTGATTTCCTCAACTAAGGGACACACGCACAAGACAAATTCACTAAGGATGTGATATAGCTACAATCTCACAAAGCCATTGTGCCCTTTCAAAATGACTTTTTATGTTTCAAAAAGTATTCAATTATCAAAAAAGTACATTAATTAGCTCTTTTTGAGAAAGAGAGATGAGGGGCCCACAATATCTATGAGGGTCGGTAAAATATTTAGGGCGGCAGCATTCATATTAATGGTAACATTACACATACGTCTCGTAAAATTCAATTAGAATTCAACTCAACATCGATGTCAGGCGCTTGTCAGGCATATAAATGTGCCGTAGCTTCGGGTTATGGTGTCTATTTTCATACATTATTTTTCAGGTAGCTTAGCTTTCGGCCACTCAACCACCCTTGCGGCGTTATTCCAACAGAAAAAGAATTACATACTTGATGGGGACTAATTAGATCAGCCCTCACCTGTGAGTCCTCCAGGCTGTTGTCTCCTGACTTCCCTAAGGTTAATGTGCACCAACTTTTTAAAGGAGAACTGCTTTTACACTTTAACTACTACACTTTATGTGCTTTGAAGCGGATAGAAAAGGATATGTTTTTTTCTTCTTCTCACAAATCAGTGCAAAAGAGCATTCAAGTGTCCAAATGTAGTTTAAACCACTAAAAACAAATGCAACTTTAAGAGCCTCTTTAGCTCCATTTTTACCTTAACCTTTCTAGTAACTGTTTTTACATAATCTCATTCATCTGTCTTTTGTGAGTTAGGTGTTCAGTGCTATATCTTTTTGATGAACTTTTTTTTTTTTTGTCAAATAATTAAGAATGAGACAATCTGAAAAAAATATAGGTTTTGATTATGGATTAGGTTGAAATGTTTTATTATCTAGTACAGTGTGTGTTAAAAAATCGATTCAAAGGGATAGTTTCCCCAAAACTGAACCTTTGTTTTTGTTCACTTTCGTTCTTCTGTGGAATTTTGGGAGAAGTCTTCCTTCAAAAACAAAAGTTAAAATGTGATTTGCGCTCTGCGGTCACACTCATTTAGTGCATTCAATTGTTAACTATGTAAACCATCAGTTGAACAGACTTGGTTTGAAAGGTTTGTAATGATTTCTAAAGCTTTACAAGATGACTTTAGAGCGCATCGCCAGCCTAATTTCAGAGGACCCATAGTGTGATTCACATCAATTTGAAATAAATAAATGCTACTCGCTGTCAATTGCAAAGAGTTTCTGAAGCTTTATCGATCTTAATTTTTCTTGTAAATTAAATGATGAGATTTTTATTCTTTATTTCTAAAAAAGTATTTAGCTTTGTGTCATTTTGAACCTCATAAAACTAATATTAAGTCATAAATGCAGGACCACAGAGAAGCCAGCAGACCAGGGGGCCACACATCGATTTATGAGGGCACATTTGATATTTGCTGAGTTTCTAATTGTTCCGAAGCTGAGAAAAAAAAGAATACCTTTCAAGAAGCTTCTGTTTCATGCACACTGATTAAAGAATGTGTGAGACTTCAGTGACATGGCGGCTATTATTAATTCATAGCAAACAGTGGAATTTGGGTGTGTTACTTTGAAAAATGTTCAAAACTGCTGGCCTGTAATAAAAAAGCAGCTCATAAAAAAAAAAAATAAAAAAAAAAATTCGAACTCATTAACATTTCATTGGCGAATTCTCTTTCATATGAAATATCCCCAATATACGGCTGTCACAATCAATCAGGTGTCCAGAAAAGAGAGTTTGACAAGCGAAAAAAGGGATGGGGAATATGTCAGCGGTGGCACTCGCTGTTTCTTCTCTCTGTCATGTTGCCAAAGCCTAATGTTAAGCAGACACCACAGCCAAAAGGAAAAGTGAAGCTTGAGATTCTGACAAAAAGAAAGAAAAGAAAAAAGTTCATGCCATCCTTCCCACGACAGAAGTCTCCAGCTAAGGTTATGTTATCTTTAGAGGCAAGAGAATAGTTCAAAAGCAAGGATTTCTCTCGCATTGAGATCTTTTGGGATGTGTTTGGCAAGAAAACCACTTGGCTCATAATTGTGTAATCGTATGCTTAGTCCCCAGCTCCCGCCTGAATTCTCTTAGTTTCACCTTGAACTCAACTCTTGAAAGCACAAGTACAGAAGTAAAGGAGAGATACGGTGGAATTTAGGGGGAAATGTGCATGTGATGCTGCCCCTGAGTGGAATTCGGTACTTACAAAAAATGTGACAGAATCACAGATTGAAATCCATCAAATTTCAAGACTTCAAATGAGAGAGTTTACTTAATTACCCTGATGATGAAAAGTTAATTAATGAAGTTCAATCTTATCTATCCTTACCAGAATGATTAGGAAATCCTGGGGCCATTATAAGGCCATAAAGTAAGAGTGACCTAAAGTTTTTTATGGTCCTATTCTGAACTTCAAATTAGAATATTAAAGGAATATTTAAAGCAAAAATAAAAATTGTTATCATTTACTCACCCTTATGTCGTTAAGGGTAAGACATTTCCGCAAAATCTCCTTTTATGTTCTACAAAGGAAGGAAAGTCAAACAGGTTTGGAAACAAATTAGTGATGATGACCCTGAAAAATTAGAAGCAACATAAATGTTTAAACCCCAAACTTTTAAAATATCAGAAATTGAAAGGAATCTTTCCTCTTTTCACTTTTGATATTAAGTTTTTGTCTTTGGTATGACCCTATGTCTATCTAATTCTCAATCCTCTGACCTTAACTGAAGAATAGGTGTATAGAAGCAGGTATCAAGCGTGCACCAGGAAGTTGATACACTCTCATACCCAGTGGGCAAGTATTATTCCTCCTGTATATCATTATGGGTGAGTTGTCCTAATTAGTGCAAGGGCAGAATAATGAATACAGCTCCATTAATCAAAAGGTAATATATGTAAAAGCAGTACTTTTGGCCTTGGGAGAAGCAGCTAAAGGTAGACAAGGATAATAAAATCAAAGGAGGAAAAAATTTTCCTCCAGCGGTGAATATTGCTTTAATATTCATTTATACACCATTTCTTGTATTGAATATACACAGCTTACTCTGTGCTGCTTCATTAGGTCGTAGGCAAAATAGAAAAAGTAAACGGAGTATAAAACAAGAGCTCTTTGCTCACCACTCTAATGAATAACTCAGTTGTTGATGGAGATTTAAAAGTAGGATTGTTTTATATGTCTAAAAACAGTTTTTTAAAAAAGAAGTCTCTTATGCTTACGGCTGCATTTATTTGATCAGTAATATTGTGAAGTGAAATATGATTACAATTTGAAATAACTATTTTAATATATTTTAAAATGTAATGTATTCCTGTTGTGGCGAAGCTGAATTTTCAGCATTATTACTCCAGTCTTCAGTGTCACATGATCCTTCAGAAATCATTTTATATGCTGACTTTGTGTTCAAGGAACATGTATTATTGTTACTAATGTTAAAAACAGTTCAGGATTCTTTGATGAATAGAAAGTTCAAATGAATTATTATTTTTTTTTTAAACAATGCATCCTTGTGGAATAAAACGATTACACTTTTGAATATAGCTTGTTCATTTAATAAAATAAAAAGAAGGCTTAATTTTATTTAAATCCTTTGTGTTGTAAAATGTGTTTCTGTCTTTTTATTTCACCATGCATTATCAAGATGAAAATTATTACTGTGTATGAAAATGGATGTGTCAGATGTTCAAGTATAATAACGTTTTTTTTTTTTTGCATAGCTCAAGGCATCAGACTTAAAAATATGATGCGTTTAATCAAATCATATGCATTTAATTTTCCTGATTAGCTTGTATCAAAGTGGTAACACAATCTTGTTGAAGTTTTATTTTACCTTTAGTCTTAATTGGTTTGTTACCTGTATGCTTTGAGTGAGCTGCTGACTGTTGTAGTGTTGGAGATGATTTTAAGGCCATGAAAGATTGTTGTTGTCAGAATATGTTTCTTAACCATATTATATTATTGTATTATGCAGTTTTGAGTGTGCATAAGATGCTTTTTGGGGCAACTCTATATATGTGTCTATATATTGTCTGATGTTTCCTCCTCTGCAAAAGCTTAATTCAAATGAAAAAAAACCTGCAGTTACCAGAATCCTTATCTCAGCCCATAAGTCTCTTAGACTTATGTGCTGTCACTTAGCTCGCGATTACAGTAGGTGTAGCGCACAGGACAATGCCTCAAATGTAAGCATCAACCAGAAGTGTCTCTATGTAGGTCATGAGGCGCAGATGGAGGCAGATGACACAGTGATGGTGGCGGGTAGAAATGTTTGAGAAAGCACTCAAGTGATCTCATTTTCTGAGGCTGCCACAACAATCTTTGCTACAGACTGCTGATTCCTCTAGTCTCCCTTTTTTGATACATTTGCACCTCAGAATCCAAAGTGAACATACTCGCACCCTCTCAGTGTCTTTCCATCTCTCTCTCCTTCACTCAATAGTACACATATACATTATGCTGCTCTGACATGGATGGATGGTTTTAAAATGCTTCTATGGATATAAAAATAAACTTGCGCTGAGTGAAAGCTGCAAATGATTTTATTTTTAAATGAAGACGGAGAGAGACGTGAGAGTTGAAGAACATAGCCACTGTTGGAAAAAGTGGCATGAGGTTTTATCGTGAAGTTCAGAGCACTTTTCAAATAGTCAAATGTAAGTTCATTAAATTGATATGAATTATGTGTGTCTATATTGTATATACATTTATATACTATAGTATATACTGTATAAAATATTTAATTTAACATTTTATTGTCTATCTTTTATTCCAAAAGATTCAATTCATATTCTAATGAATGATTTCAGTTAAATTAAATTTAGACAAGAATTCTCAGCTTTTCAAACCGACAATGTCTTATCTCCATCATAGTCAAACATCATGCCATTTTGTTCGTAATTTACCATTAGCGATTCAAAAAGAGTCAAAATTTTTTGGCCACTTTTGGTGATCCCAAATGTATAACACTTTTTAAAAGAAAAAGAGACAATAATTTTGTTATGTGTGCGTGCACTGTAATACACTGAGACTATCACCACATATGATTTTCAATATTCATATTATGGAAAAGGAAATAATGGAAAAGACAGAATAAGGCAAGTGGCTTGTGTTTCAACCTGACACCCCTCTCAGCACTTAAAAGACGACAGCCCTCTCCGCATCTATTTTCTTATTCTATCTTATCAGTTACATTTAACGCCTTAACGAGAGGAGAAGCAGCACGTATCAAAGTAGCACTTTTGTCATATAGCATTAGAGTCCCTCTTTTCTCTTTTGGTTACTTTCCCCCTGATCACAGATTGTGTTCCAGCAGGTAGAATGAAAGACACTGATTAAAATATGAAAGGTGCATGCTTTGTGCCTGTTGACGGCTAATTTCTAATAAGCGCGCCACCTTTTCTCTCATTTATACATGGTTGCCATTTTCCCTTCTTTCACTGCTTTTCTCCCTACAAGCTGGCATTCCCCATAATTTAACCTTAATTCATCTATCTATCTATCTATCTATCTATCTATCTATCTATCTATCTATCTATCTATCTATCTATCTATCTATCTATCTATCTATCTATCTATCTATCTATCTATCTATCTATCTATCTATCTATACATAGGCATACATACATACAGTTCCACCACAGGCTACTTGCGTAATTAGCAGCCATCACTTTTATGTCTGTCTTGGTAAGAAAAAGACATTACTGAAAAGGAAATCAAGTCATACAAAAACAAAACAAAACGAAACAAAAAAATCTATCAGGTCAGTAGCATACTTTATGTTGTTCTTTGTTTTTCTTACCTTTTCTCAGTAAGCATATAGCCTGCGTTCTTTTTTGCTGTTGCCACTCAACAGTAATGTAAAAGGTCAGAAGGGCATGATGAGATGACTCGCGCGAAAAGTTTGCCGCGCATGGGAGAGTGACGTCAGTGCACCTTTTTTTAATTCGCTCGTAATCAATTTATGACCATATTTACAAGTTTATATACTGTAACAAATGAAAACTAGCAATCTCTGTCTGTGCGAGAGCATGTGGATTCTTTCCAAAGGCCTACCTAAATGTTTCCTGAGTTTGAGTCAGTTTATTTATTTATTTTAAGTTAAACGTTAATAAATAAATCTATATAAATGGTCACATGTGGCGCTTTCTACAACTTACTGTTGTTCCGCTCTCAGACATTCTGTCCCAGAGTCAATGCCTGTGCTGTTCCGTAACAGTTCGCTAGATGGGGCTATAAGTCTTTAATTGTTGCTGAATGAAATCATCAAATGACGTATAAACGTCACAATACCTCAAGACTTGGTCATATACATTCTCCAGTTAGTACGTTATTTGTTCATTATGGTTGTAAACTACAACTTTTTAAGCAATGATACAGGTTTTTACTCTTAAGTGGTTTCTGAATACCGAGGGATAGGATGCCTGCAGGGACAGTAAGTGACTGGAAAAATAATAATATTAGGCTAATAAAAACATAATAATAGGCATTGCAAATTGGTCGAAGGGTTGGATCACAATCTTTATCTAAAAGTAAAGCAGCAGTATCCCATCAAAACAGCTGATCTTGAGGTAAAGTTAATATCTTTATATTATTTTCTTTGCAAATACAAACTAAAAAAAGAAAGAAAATAAAACTTTTTTTATTTTTTATTTAACGTGCAGTTGAATTATTTGAGTCTTAATGGTGGGAAAATAGCAACACATAATTAGCCCATTTAAGGATTGATACATCCCCATTGACACAAGTTCAGTTATTTATTTATTTTCTGTACACATAAAGAGAACAAACCCTCTGAAATTCTGATCTAGCAGCATACAGTATGGGTTGCTTTGCTTTTTTTTGCTCTCTTTCTTTCTTACACATATACAAACATAAAATCACTCTACAGATCACTTGGGGATGTTTTCAGAGAGCACTTCACAGTAAGTAGAAGCTGTTGGGTTGAAGGAAACGATAAGAGATCGATATGCACGCACAGTTTTATGCCTCAAAGGTGAAATCCTAATGTCTGAGTGAGACTCACACACATTCATTATACTGAGCATCAGAGAGGCTTATATCAAATACAATAGAGGCAGAGACTAACAGATGTGAGAGCCTGTCCGCTGCAACTGAGGCCATCCTTCTCAATATATACAAAGGGGGGCACGCTTTATCATCAATAGAATGCAAGCACATATATAGCACACATACTGACTCCTCATTCTTCACCATCACAAATGCACAGGATGGATGGATGGATGGATGGACAGACAGACAGACAATAGAGATGTAATGGGGTTTAGGTCATGGTTTGCTCACCTTTCTTTAACCCCAAGACATTAAATGGACTAGCACACTAAATTCTCTGTCTTACAGGTTTTATAAGCTGAGAAGTTTTTCATTATTTCAGAGAAAGAGAATCAAATCTCAATCAAAGGACAGCTGATTTTGAAAGACAACAACAAGCAGAGTCAAACTGCCCACCTGAGCATATCCAAAGACAGCTGTGTTACATAACTTAGTAGACCGAGTGCCCTCAACAGGCACTAATCTCCCTGAGCTCCTTAGTGCTCAATTGTGCGGTTCAGAAATCTGCTATTTCCCTGCCAATAGAAACATTAATATATCTTAATAGCACTCTTGACCTTAACAGGTTCCTCAGTGACCATGACATTCCCAACTACCCTCTTCATCAATGACAACATGACTTACCGGCTTACAGTTGGTCCTTTCATGATCAGATAGCAATTGTACTGTAAGTACTCCTAAACAAAATACCATTATACCCAGCTGACTACATTCTAAAAAAATTTGGGTTGTTTCAACCCAAATTTGGGTCAAATATGGACAAACCCAAATGTTGGGTTAAAAATGTAATTAAACAATTTACAGTTGAAAGTGAAAGTTGAAGTTGGGTTAAAATTTTAAATGACATTTTTAACCCAACATTTGTCCATATTTGACCCAAATTTGGGTTGACACAACCCAGCATTTTTTAGAGTGAAGAACGTTTTGAATATGTAAACATTTTGTTTACCTTCCTGCAAGAATGTTTTGTTCGTAACATTAACCCGTTCTGCAAAAATTCCTTGTTAGCTGTGATATCTTGTCTGGAGTATTAAAGGGTTAATTGTTCTGAACTCTTAAGACGTTTGTTCATCTTTGAAATCCAACTAATGGTATCTGAATGGTATTTTTTCTTGCATGTCAAGCAAGCATGTTTGAGCATCCATTTACCTGATCAATATACGTGTGAATAAAAGCCTAAATAAAAAACTGTCCATCATTTAAAGTGTTTGCATCTCTTTAAAAGACTTGGATTAAACCGTTCAAATAAAATGGATTATTCCATTTGTTTATGAACTTTTTGAAGTGTTAAAGTGGAGGGAAGTTTCATTAAAAATATCTTCATGTGTGTTTTGAAGATGAACAAAAGCCTTATGAGTTACAACAAAGGGATGAGTAACTGATGACAGAATTGAAGTTCTTGAATAAAGTAAGATAAGTTCATACATCAAAATTCACTTGCACTGCACTGATATATAATGCTTACTATTTGACAGTGCTGAGTCTGCTTTAACCCTTACTGTACGAGGTGTTGTGGCATATTTGTTGTACAGTTAAGTTTGTGTTTTCACACTTAAGGAGTGTGTCACGCCCCCTCTGAGCAGTGAAAGACAGAGATCAGAGGTCAAACCCATTATGGAGTTAGAGAAGGACAGTGACATCCACTCGGCTAGGGATGACAAGGCCTTTGTTGCTATGGGAACAGAGGGTAAGAGGTCTGTCCTTGCTGAACTGTTCCCAGAGCCTGGGGACCTACAAACATGTGGACCACATCCCCTGTCCTTTCAAAATCAAGCTGCCTAGTACTCTGATGGACATTTTGAATGTCAGCAGAGGCTTTGAGGTGGGCTTTGTCAGCCTGAACACTGTACTAGTCTCACTGGAACAAAAGAGTTGAATTCTACATAGGGATGTACTAAACCTATATGCTACAGCACATTATAGTCCACAGACAGGCAGATCTTGTTTTCGATGTGTTTCCGTTTAGACATGGTGTAGGATCCGAGACATGGATTGAATCTGTATTACATGTGTAGTGGGCTGAAGTGTTAGTCTGGGCTCAGGCCATCAATTATGAATAGAGATATACAACAGAGGCTGCATGTCACTGGATTTCTCCAAGAAATCAGAAAACAGAAACACAAGTTTGCCATTCGCATAAATGGTTAGAAACACAATCGTCTGGGCACTGCTTTTGAGCTAAACTGCTTTTGGCCTGCCGTTCTTGCTTGAAATACAAAACTCATTGGGGATTTCAAGCCGATGGTAAAGACACATCTGATATCAATAACTTCATAGACGTCCCTGCTTTTAGCACATAGTAACAATCCTATTTGAAGGGAGGAGGAAACAGTGAAAGAAAACAATATATGCGTGTGATCTAATTCATTCTTGTGTTTACTCATATATTTGTCTCTTTCGCAAGCAGACATCCTCAGAACAACACAGTAATAACATTATTTTTTATTCAAAACTCCAGTGTATTGGCCTCCAGAGACAAAAATGCAAACAGTCAAGAAAATGTTTATTGTCCCTATCAAATATTCCTATGCTGCAGAATAACAATAAAACATACAGTATTACAGTATGGGTCGTTGAACATAAAGGAGGTTAACCTGCTCTTGAAGCTTTACCCACGGGAATATACACATCATGGGATTATTTCACTTTGATTTTGATGCACTATTCTTTTTTATTTTAATATATCAGAGAATAGATAGGTGGAAGTGTACAATGCCATTCAAAAGTTTGCGGATGGTGAGATATTTTAATGTTTTTGAAAGAAGCTCACTGAGGCTGCATTTATTTGACTTCACTTCACATTAAAGGACCTTTCAAGGACTTTCCAGGTCAAATACCCTCAAATTCAAGGATTTAATGTGGGGACACGTTTGTTGTGTCCAACAACAAACGTTGAGGTACCATCGTAGTAGTTTTGTGCTCTTGAACGTCATGGCAACGTATAACACAAAGTACCTCATGCGGGAAACACTTAACACGATGCGTAAATGCGCGTAACTAACGTAAATCAAGCAAGCTAGAATGCATAGGCCATGAAGTGTTGGCGAAATAACACAGTAGCGGACCGGAGGAAATAATATTGAATTCTTTCCAGAAAACTTATTGCACAAAATAAATTCAAGCACTTTCAAGGACCTGTATCTATGTATGTTTATTTGCAAAAACTTTCCAGGGCCTTGATTTTTTTTCTTTCTTTTCAGATTCACAAACTTTCAAGGATTTCAAGGACCCGTGGGAACCCTGAAAACATGCAGTAAAACAGTAATATTGTGAAATTTTTATTACAATTTAAATTAAATTCTTTGTTTTTTAAAATATATTGTAAAATGTAATTTATTCCTGTGATGTCGACACTGAATGTTCAGTGTCTTCAGTGTCACATGATCCTTCAGAAACATTCGTATATGCTGATTTGGTGCTCAAGAAACATTTCTTATTATTATCAATGTTGACAACAGACGCTTAATATTTTTGTGGAAAAAATTATCCTTTTTTTTTTTTGTCGGGAAATGTATCAGAATACAAAAGAAATTGAATCAAATATATTTCAAAGATCAGCATTTATTTTAAATAAAACATGTAAATGTCTTTATTATCGCAATTTAAGGCATGCCTTTTGAATAAAAGTAGCTCTTATTTAGAGACACTATTATTAAAAAAGAAATAGTACTGACCCCAAACATTTGAGTAGTGTAGTCGTGTACATCTAAATCTTTAATTATCATGAAAATGATAATTAAAACCACCTCACACGTGCTCTAATTACAGCTTAGTGTACATTCATTCGATTGGCTATTGCTACACACCCAAACATTTTGTATTTAGTACTGCATAATCAAAAAGTTTGATACATAAGTTGATCTACCTGAGAACCGGGTGCTCATGGTCTTCAAACCAGGGGGAGCATATCCCAGTGATATTTCAAAAGGTCACTATCATTATTGTTGCTTAGCAACCTGGAGCACAAACTGTAGATATACACATCAATGGCATGGAGGAGGCTGCTTGATGAAAGTACTCTAACTGCTTAAACCACTGTTAATGTTTAGAGTGTGGCAGCACACATTATATTACACATATACTGTGTGTGTGTGTGTATGTATATATATATATATATATATATATATATATATACTGTATATATTAGCTTTAGAGATTAGAACTTTAGAGCTTGCATTGCATTGCTATCATAAAACTTCTGATCGTAGTATTACCAGACGCTTTGAATGGATCAAATATTTGGAATCCTTAGAAGTGTTGTGTTGTTCTCCAAAGTACAGCATCATGGAGTTCTAGTGTCGGTTCTGATCCGTGACTCTCCCCCTGTGCTGAGTATGATGGATCTCCCTGGCTGCTCTGTAGGGGAAGGCAGGTTGGAGAAGGTGATTCATCTCAACCTCAAAGTCTCTAATGGATCGACCATCCAGCAGCGCTCAAGAGTTACATTACAGCTTCCTAGCACTCGAGACAAGAAAAGAGGGAAAATAGTTAGATAAGATAAAAGGAATCAGATATCAGACATTGCAAACCTGTGCAAATTCTCTTATTTTCTAAAATTCTTGGCAGTCGATTGTCTTCGGGACTCAACGTGATTCACACTTAAAGCTAAGCTTGTAGTTTAATGCAGTTCTGTCTTTTAGCCAATGAGGCGTGGGTGGGTTGCTGAGTCCCATTCATATGCTTGTTTAGTCAATTTAATTAGAAAATTAACCCCAGCAGTAGTAGCCATGCTGTTGCTCTCACAGCTGTGTCGAGCTTCTCTATTTTAGACTACAATTGTCCAGGGGAACACAAATCAATACAAGATCAACATGTTTCAACTAATGTTCATAGGGAGGAGTGAATCTTTGGATAGTTTCCCACGGCAAAGAATAAATACCCAGAGCTTTGAGCAGAAGCAATGATTTGGGGCAATGTAGGAAATTCAACGTGCTCTGTGACTTAATTCGTACAAGAATGATAAACTAATAAAGTTACCATTATCTTTTCCTCATTTTAGGTGTGAGTGCATATCTTTTGAAGTTAACCTTTAGTGTCAAAATTGTGATTAGATAAATTAATAATTATTCTTATATTGATTTATTAGATTTTTATTTGTTAGTTTATTAATGGTGCCTATGATTGTTATTATTATATTTATGTTATTTTTCTCACGTTTGAATGAACTTGCTAACTGGAGTTTGCTGATGTGGACAAGGCACATACATGAAACTTATGCAATATGCATTGTTCAAAAGTTTAGGGTTTGTGAGATTTGCTTTATGTTTTTGAAAGAAGGCTCGCCAAGGCGGGATTTTTTCAATAAATAACAGTAAAAACAGTAATATTGTGAAACATTATTACAATTTTAAGACTGTTTTCTATTTAAATATATTTTAAAATATAATTTATTCCTGATGGTAAAGCTGAATTGTCAGCATCATTACTTCACATGATCCTGATTTTGAAATTATTCTAATATGATGATTTGCTGCTCAAGAAACATTTCTTCTTATTATTCATTTTGAAAACAGTTATTTTGGAAACCTTTTTCAGGATTCATTAAAGGGATAGTTCACCCAAAAATGAAAATTAAGTCATTATTTACTCACCCCCATGCTGTACCAACCCCGTAAGACCTTCGTTCATCTTCGGAACACAAATGAAGATATTTTTGATTAAATTTGAGAGCTGGATCACTCCCCCATAGGCTTCCTAAGGGAGTGAAACTTGACGGCCCAGAAAGGCATTGAAGAAAATGTTTAAATATTCCATGTGACTACAGTGGCTCAACTATAAGTTTATCAAGCGTCGAGAATACTTTTTGTGTGGAAAACCCCCCAAAAATAACGACTTTATTCGACTATTCCTTTTCTTCCTTGTGGGCCTGAGACGAGAGTTCAAGAGATTTCCACGACGCATGCGCGAGAACTGAACAAGAAGTAGTAGAAGAAGAAGGTCCTCTTCTCAGTTCTCGCGCATGCGTCGTGGAAATCTCTTGAACTCTCGTCTCAGGCGACAAAATAAAGTCGTTATTTTTGTTTGTTTTTCCGCACAAAAAGTATTCTCGACGCTTGATAAACTTATAGTTGAGCCACTGTAGTCACTTGGACTATTTAAACATTTTCTTCAATGACTTTCTGGGCCGTCAATTTTCTATCGCTTAACAAGCCCATGGAGGAGTGATCCAGCTCTCAAATTTAATAAAAAATATCTTCATTTGTGTTCCGAAGATGAACGAAGGTCTTACGGGGTTGGAACAACATGAGGGTGAGTAATTAATGACTTAATTTTCATTTTTGGGTGAACTAACCCTTTAATGAATAAAAAGTTCAAAAGAACAGCTTTTGTAACATTATATCAGTCACTTTAGATCAATTTAATTTAATAAGTACTCACCCCAGACTTATGAATGGCTTTGCTAAATGTTCAGTACATTTGTCAGTGAATGAAACCAATAATAAACTTACTTTTTCATAATTTCATATCATTTTTTTTTATATATATAAATGAGAAATTTATATTCTGTATCAAACATTTTAAAAGCACAGACTTTACCCTGATATTTGATTTGTGCTTCCCAGTCAGCTCACACAGATAAAAGGCTTGGTGCTGAAGAGGTGTATATCACACTCAATGGAAGATAAGGAGGAATGTGTCATACAGTGAATCCTCTGTGGTTAACTGTATGGCATTCATCCTTAGAGGTGACCTCTCAGCGCCTCCCTCCCGTCCTCATAGCTGTAAAAAGCCGTCTGAGAGAGAGAGGCTATAAAGGAGGGGCATAGCAAGTGTGGATGCTCCAAAGCATTGATTAGATAGCTAGCTAGCTCTTCCATTGAAGGTCCATAAACAGGGCTGAAGCATCCTCATATTTTATAATCTCTCTGTCTTTTATTCTAGATCTGATGTCATTCTCTTTGCATTCAAACTGTCACGATTTTGCACTTTTTCCTCATTTGTGTTTCCTTTGTTGTGCCTTCTCTGTTTTGTTATTATATTCAATTTACCATTTTTTTTCTTTCTTATGCTCTCTCAGAGCTGAAGTGACCACACTTGTGTCACCAGTCTGCCAAACAGAGGAAACCAGCAGTGATTTAGCAAACAAGCGATCAATCAATGGTGCACTGAAGCATGTAACACATGCCAGTCAAAACCTATTAAGTTCAAAGGGTCCCCTTTAAATTCCACTTGAGTGGGCTGACCCTATGGCAGGCAGCCAGACATGCCAGGGCTCAGAGGACAGTGGCCAGCATTAAGAATAAAAACAAAGATTATTGGCATACCAGATTATCAACCTTAAACTCTATTATCATATAGAAAATTCCTCTCAGCGTTGTTGAAATAATATACTTTGTTCAATGACAAATAATAATGTTTTATAAGGATAAGATGATAAAAGGGAGTTGTAAAAAGAGTTGTGTGAACAGAAATGTGATCTTTGCATGTTGGTTTCAAACTATTTTTTAAATGGTTTATACCATGTACTTTAATTATTTTGTTTAAATAACATTTTATGAAAAATGCTTTCCTTGCACATTAACTTAAACAGCATTATCATCTTAAAAAAAAAATCAAACATTTTTAAATTATCAAATTTGATAAATTTTGTATATTCATAATTAATGTTTATATATATATATATATATATATATATATATATATATATATATATATATATATATGTTGATATTATTATTATTAAATGTTATAATTAATATCTTAAAGGAGCATTTCACCTGTGGGAACATATTGAAAGTGGGCCATATATGTAGTCGAAATGTAAAATAAATTTTGAATTTGGTGCCTTCTTGACCGAGAAAAGACAAAGTAATTTTAGGGCGCATTTGTATGAAAGACAACAACTCCCACAATGCACCACATTGCACAGCTCCGCAAGCCACTCCCACTAATCCAGAACACCGCCTATGAGGTATCCGCCTATCAGAGACATCACTCTTCCGTCTACAAGGCTCACCAGAGCTTGAAATTCTTTGGCGAACTCAGTGAATTACTCCTCATTTATATTTCTTTCGAAATGGTGAATTATTGCATGATACGGGATGTTCAGTCAGAACATATGCGGTGTGAAACTAGGATGGTTCACAACACAAACGTCCGTGTCCTCGTCTGATTCAGAAATTTCGTCCAGGAGAAATTGCCATCATTGAAATTGTTTGCAGCAGACGGACTCTATCTCTGTGTCCGTAGGCGCACAGTGTGAGCACAGGCACCACCAGTCCGCCCCAGCTCGAGCCAGTACGGGCTCCTCGTCCGCGACAGGCCGCCTCGATCAGCCTCAGCTACTCTTCGCTATATTGCGGCTCGTAAAATTAGCCACGAACATCTGATTCAAGCATCAGACTTTCGAAATCCTCTTCTTCCATATCATATTGAGTACATTTCGCCATTGTCGTAACTTTACATCTGGCTCCACAGCGCCTGTTAGCTTAGCTTCTAAACAAGATGGAGGATATTGCTTTTAGTTTCTGCAAGTGAATTCCCACCCACTGATCTGTAATAAGTCTGTAGCTTGAGTGAGTCCCACCCTCTGGGAAAATAAGGAACGAATGTTTGTAGTCTCAACCCCTCTCCCAAGATATGGGACTTCTTGTTTAGAATGACGCAAAATGACGATTTTTACATCATTATAAGCAGGAACTGCAACACTGAAATCCTTATTTCTCCAGTCTCAGGGAAAAATGAGGGAATAATGCACGGCCATTCAAAAATAATTATGACTGTGTCTCTAATAATACAAAGCTTAATGCAAATGGGTGAGGTGTCCCTTTAAAACAATATAACTTAAAACCTAACTGATTAAAATGCAAAAACGTACATGTAATCAAGATACAACTTTTCCCCCCTCAACATCTATTGTTTTTTAACAACAGTTTTTTTTCTAATTGAGGTGATATATACATAAACAGTTACATTTAATCATTTAGCAGACGCTTTTATCCAAAGCGACTTACAAATGAGGAGAACAATAGAAGCAATTAAACTAACAATAGGACAACAATATGCAAGTGCTGTGACCCTTCCCAGTTTAGTCTAACGCAGTATACGGATAAAAAAAAGAAAAAAAGAAAAACCATATAGAGTAGAAGATACAAGAAAAGAAATTGTTAGTATTAATGGATCATGTGTTGCTGAAAAATATGTGTATTCAGCCGTTTCTTGAAAATGGCTACTACTCAGAAGCTTGGGTTGAGTTAGGCAGGTCATTCCACCAGCAGGGAACAGTGAGGCTCCGTGAAAGTGATGTTGTGCCTCTTTAAGATGGCACCACGAGGTGACGTTCACTTGCAGAACGCAAGCTTCTGGATGGCACGTAAGTCTGGAGTAATGAGTTTAGGTAAAAGGGAGCAGAGCCAGTGGTTGTTCTGTAGGCAAGGATCAGTGCCTTGAATTTGATGCGAGCGGCAATTGGCAACCAGTGCAATTTTGTGAGGAGAGGTGTGACGTGTGCTCTCTTCAGTTTGTTAGAGACCACTCTAGCTGCAGGATTCTGGATCAGTTGCAGAGGTTTGCCAGTGTGTCACGGGTGACGATTATGGAGGCGGAACCTTTGCGGCGGACCTTTTAATTCTGGCCGGAGTTTCCTACGGGGAGCTTTTTTCGGTGCGGGACCCGTGAAGACTCCGGTTCCGGGTATACCGGGCCATGACGGAGATGATTATGAAAGATTAAGAACAGGTGCGGGAGGAGAGTGAGCGGAACAGCGATTGGGGCACGCCTTGATTGAGAGGAACATAAAAAAGGTATTACATTCAAACGCAAGGGAAGAGGGGCTCGGCCGTCGAGTTATTCGGGTGGGAGAAGGAGAGATAGATTTGGGTTCGGGCAAGGAGAAAGATGGGCTGGAGGAGAAAGGGAGAAGCTAAAAAGAAGTCAGCACCTCGGGTGAGATAAGTGTCGAACTCTTGCCGGATTATGGAACAACTGACGTCCCTGTAAATTGTATGGAATAGTATGGTGAGTGAAAGTTCGCTGGAGGACCTGTACTACATTGAGTGTATTGTGCTTCATAGCTGTTTCCCAGCTAGCTTAACATCAGCGAGTGGTGGCCGAGACCTCATGCCTGCGCCTTTTCTGTGAGTTGTGTGGGTTGCAGTGAAACACTAGCCTGGGAAAACCCAGACAACTTCCGGCAAATTTAGATTTGCTCTGAATGTTAGTCTGGCAAAGAGCTCATTCAAGCATAGGCATATACATATGCCTGACATTACACCCCCCTCCCAGAAGTCACGTCATTGCGCCGTAAACTGTCCAAATGTGGTGGGACGTGTGAGTACTGGAGGTTGGTACAGAGCTGGTGACGGACAGGACCCGGGGAGGAGCTGGCAGAGGAAAACCCCATGGTGGAGCCGACAGAGGGAGGAGCCAAAGTAGAGCCTTCACTTACGGTCCGGGCGGAACCTGGGGACTGACTGATGGAAGGCGAGCCGGAGGGAAGGAGAAGCCTGGTGGAGTCATGGGCATGGAGGCTCGATGTGAAGCTGGGGAATCCGCATCATCGTGCCAAGCTGGGGATCAGGAGGTCCGAGGCAGAGTCAAAGAGTAAAGCCGAGGAGCTGGGCGACACCAGTGGAGACAAAGGATCCAGGGGACTGGACAGAGCCAGTGGAGAGGATGGGAAGAATGGAGGAGGAAGGACTCTGGACGGGGCCAGATAGTCTACATATCCGGACCTGACCGACGGAGGAGAAGGTTTAAGGGTGGGGAGTCGGGACTAGGGTAGGAACTGGATCCACCAACCACTTATCAGGCAGTAACCGCTCTCGGCTCTAGGATGGACTGGGCAGAGGGCACAAGCTCCGGGACAGCCCTGGTGGCAGGCTTTAGCTCCATGGCAGTAGTGGACTCCAGCACTCCAGGACGTCGGCACTGGCTTAGAGTCAGAGAAACCCATCACACACACATAAGCAGACTTCACACAAATAAGGACGTACTCCCTCCAAGTGTACCTCCCCATCTCTGGCAAATCCTCCAACTGCCCACTCTGCGTGCCCACCCAATAGATGGTCTTAAGAGTTGTGTCATCCAAATTAGACAACTTTAGATAACTCACAAAAGTGAAGGGAATATTCCGATTGAGGAAGTTCTTTATGGTGGTGGGTGAAAGCCGCTGCTAGATACATCTTTCCTTTTCTTGTTATACTCGTTTGAGGGTCAGTTATTCTGTAGCATGTAGTGTGTTAAGCAACACGCACGAAGAAGGAATACTCTGTAAATAGTCTTTAATATACAAACTCAAGAATGCAGGAGATCGCTAGAAGCACACATGAGATAAGAAACCACATTAAATAAAGATGATAACCGACAGAGGACTGAACTGAACAGGGAGTAAGTATATATACAAGTGATGCATGTGATAATTATAAGTGACCATAGAAACAAATGGAAACATAATTAGAAACCTAGGGCTGTGTCCAAAATCGCTCCCTATACCCTTAAACAGGGAACTCTTTGAGTGGACAGCCATTTGTAGTGGTGTCCGAAACCATAGTGGATGTTATCGAGTGCACTCATTCAATCCCACAATGCACCGCAATAACGAGTGTACAACCGATGTAAGCTCAATGGCTAGAGAATACCCATAATGCACTGTGAGGGTCGTGCCGAATGAATTCTCACGTCTGACCAGAAGTTGGCGCCCGCAGCTGAATCATCCATCCATCCACTTTCCAAACCGCTAGTCCGCATACAGGTACAAATTCCTTTTTAATTGATTATTAAATTGTTTAATTAAGGTTTATACGTAGTTTCTATGACAGAGTTCAAGATAAATACAGGTCCTTCTCAAAAAATTAGCATATTGTGATAAAGTTAATTATTTTCCATAATGTAATGATACAAATTAAACTTTCATACATTTTAGATTAATTGCACACCAACTGAAATATTTCAGGTCTTTTATTGTTTTAATACTGATGATTTTGGCATACAGCTCATGAAAACCCAAAATTCCTGTCTCAAAAAATTAGCATATCCTGAAAAGGGTCTATAAACGAGCTATTAGCCTAATCATCTGAATCAACTAATTAACTCTAAACACCTGCAAAAGATTCCTGAGGCTTTTAAAAACTCCCAGCCTGTTTCATTTCTCAAAACCGCAATCATGGGTTAGACTGCCGACCTGACTGCTGTCCAGAAGGCCATCATTGACCCCCTTAAGCAAGAGGGTAAGACAGAAAGAAATTTCTGAACAAATAGGCTGTTCCCAGAGTGCTGTATCAAGGCACCTCAATGGAAAGTCTGTGGGAAGGAAAAAGTGTGGCAAAAAACGCTGCACAACGAGAAGAGGTGACCGGACCCTGAGGAAGATTGTGGAGAAGGACCGATTCCAGACCTTGGGGGACCTGCGGAAGCAGTGGACTGAGTCTGGAGTAGAAACATCCAGAGCCACCGTGCACAGGCGTGTGCAGGAAATGGGCTACAGGTGCCGCAATCCCCAGGTCAAGCCACTTTTGAACCAGAAACAGCGGCAGAAGCGCCTGAGCTGGGCTACAGAGAAGCAGCACTGGACTGTTGCTCAGTTTTGCATGTCATTCGGAAATCAAGGTGCCAGAGTCTGGAGGAAGACTGGGGAGAAGGAAATGCCAAAATGCCTGAAGTCCAGTGTCAAGTACCCACAGTCAGTGATGGTCTGGGGTGCCATGTCAGCTGCTGGTTTTGGTGCACTGTGTTTTATCAAGGGCAGGGTCAATGCAGCTAGCTATCAAGAGATTTTGGAGCACTTCATGCTTCCATCTGCTGAAAAGCTTTATGGAGAGGAAGATTTCATTTTTAAGCACGACCTGGCACCTGCTCACAGTGCCAAAACCACTGGTAAATGGTTTACTGACCATGGTATTACTGTGCTCAATTGGCCTGCCAGCTCTCCTGACCTGAACCCCATAGAGAATCTGTGGGATATTGTGAAGAGAAAGTTGAGAGATGCAAGACCCAACACTCTGGATGATCTTAAGGCCGCTATCGAAGCATCCTGGGCCTCCATAACACCTCAGCAGTGCCACAGGCTGATTGCCTCCATGCCACGCCGCATTGAAGCAGTCATTTCTGCAAAAGGATTCCCGACCAAGTATTGACTATTGAGTGCATAACTGAACATTATTATTTGAAGGTTGACCCTTTTTTTTTGTATTAAAAACACTTCTTTTATTGGTCGGATGAAATATGCTAATTTTTTTAGACAAGAATTTTGGGTTTTCATGAGCTGTATGCCAAAATCATCAGTATTAAAACAATAAAAGACCTGAAATATTTCAGTTGGTGTGCAATGAATCTAAAATATATGAAAGTTTATTTTTTATCATTACACTATGGAAAATAATGAACTTTATCACAATATGCAAATTTTTTGAGAAGGACCTGTATATTCATCTTACTACTGGAGCTGCCAGTTTGCTAAGTTTCAAATGATTATTAAACATAAAGCACAAACTATCAGCCCCTTCAGTCGTGCTCAGTGTCTGAATTCGCTCACTCATTTTCATCAACTCTCTCAATGGGACTATATTAGTGGAGTAATGTAGGGAATAGTGAATGAGTGTATAGGGAGTGATTTTGGACACAGCCAAAGGAAACAAAACTAAACAGAGTAGGGAAACAGGAACCAATGGAAACAAAACAGACTACAAAAATATAGTCAACAAAACGGGCGATATGGCTATCAGCACAGCAGTGATTACCTCCAGCCTTATCACAGCCGTGCTTCTGTACGTAGAGCCATATCACACTCCCACTCGTGGGATATTGCTTAAATATACACTACAGTATATTATAGGGATGTAACGATATTGACGATATCGCGCTATCGCGGTGGTAAACGTGTCTCGATATCGTCGTGGTTGGGTTACAATATTAAAAGGACAGGTGTCCGTCACAAAGCAAGAGGAATAAACACAGTCCCGCGGATCACAAACTTCCAAGATGCCGTCTGCAAGTGAGTTTATTGTCTGCAACAAATCGCAGAAATCAAGGGAGAAGAGAAATGTAGATGAACTGCTGCGCTTGTGACAGGGCGCATGTTTACCTGAACGAGCAGAGAGAGAGCGAGAGAGCGAGCCCCGGTCGCGCGCGCGCACTCTCTCTCTCTCTCTCTCTCCCATACCCCTTTTCCACCAACAAGAACCGGGTGCTGGTTCAGAGCCAGAGCCAGAGCTGGTTCGGAGTTGGTTCGACTGACAAGCTTACTAAGAACCGGTTTGCCTTTCCACCGGCTAGAGAGCCACAACAGAGCCAGATCTTACGTCACTGCATACGTCTCATGTTGCCCAGCAACGCTAGTGCGGTAGCGCCAAACACAAACACGCCAGGCTTGTTCGAGATGCATCGGCTTCTTGCAGATCGATCAAATGCCCGCGTGACATCAAAGCACTGCGAAAGCGATCCAAAAGCACAAGGACTCGTATGATCTCCAAACACTCCCGCAGCTCCGATCGGTCCGCGCCGCTCCGATGCATCTCGAACAAGCCATCAACAATAACGGACGTTGCGTATGGATGCTCATGGGTTTGCAAAAATACATCGGAATCCAACGCGTTTGTGCAGCTCGCCGTTACTTACATAGACGGATATTATAATCAAGCTGCTATTAGCTCGACTAGCTGCTATTTAAAAATGGCGGTCACACGTTTCTATTCGTCTTGTTGGTCACGGTAACCCCGCCCCCAGCCCCTGACGCAAGCGGTTCTTACTTGGCTCTGTTCTAGACCAGCAATGATTTGGTGCTACTTAAGAACCACTTTTCCTGGTTCGGAGCTGGTGCTTTGCGTGTGGAAAAACAAAGAACCGAATTGAAACTAGGCTCTGGCTCCGAACCAGCACCAGTTCTGCCTTGGTGGAAAAGGGGTATTCGGAGCCAAGCAAGCGAAAGGCTCAAAACAAAAGGTCTCAAAACTAAGCGCTGTATTGCTCTCTCTCCCTCGCAGGCTCGCACATATTAATCAAAATAAATCGACAAGATGTTTTTTTTTCCTGACGTACATGAACGCTAAACAAGTGATATGTTGATGTGCATTTTAGCATTGCTAATATTCCTGTGTTTTCGTCTCGTTCGGGATCCGTTTGAAGCTGAATGCATCACCTGAAAAGCTGGCACGTAACGTTACGTGTCAGTGTCAAATAATGTACACATAATGAATGGTGACTGTAGAAAGTAAAAGCTGAATCCCGGACATTTTGGGTGATCTCGAAATGTGGGACTGATTGTGCAAATCAGTAATGTAACGTTAGGATAGCCTAGCGTAGCAAACTAGCGATTTTTAAAAACGTTAAAAACATTTCAATAAACAACATAGTTGCAAATATATATGTACATAACTGTGTAGAGCACAAAACAAGACTGTCATAATTTTTTAATCAATCATTTAAGCCAAAAATACTTACATTTATGGGACTCTCTGGATGATATGCCTGCCATTGTTGCCGGTTGCGCAGTGCATTCTGGGTACCCCTTGGTTTCAAGTAAGCTCGCGAAAATTCTTGGTTTTAAGGGGTGTCTACCCCTTCCCCTTAGCCCTATTATTTAGATTATCATCACAAACACTATCGTGAGCTATTTAACAATACCGTGAGCTTTTCCACAATATCGCAATAAATATCGTACCGTGAGGTCAATATCGAAATTGTATCGTACCGTGAGATTTTGATATCGTTACATCCCTAGTATATTATAGGTATAGACTTATAGTTCTGTTTCTGTTTTTTGCTAAATTAAACTCTTAAAATATAATTATCTCAATAATCGTCATGTTTGAAACAAAATCTTTTCCACTAATAGTAAGGAATTGTTTAAATATGTAAAGTCACAATGAAAAACTCTGCAGCAAAGTTCTGCTTCTTTCATATTATATATAGGGAGCGTTGAATATAACAGGGGACATTCGAGTCAAAAAGGTAAAACGTCCAAAAAGACATTTTTACATTTTTACAAAATTTACATTTTAATTGAAAAAGGATCTTCATAAAAAAAAGGTGTAATCAAGTTTTTTTTTTTTTAATGAATTTAATTTAATGTCCAAAGTCTGACAAGCCAAACATTAACCTTCATAATCTGCAATAAAGTACCCCCCACAGTCTGATAAATGCAGAGAACTCCTATTGTGGGTGTACTTTTTTTGTACTTTTTGAACCCTGAGCACTTATCATGCAGTACGTGGTCCTGTTCATGCAGAGAACGCTCACATTTCTTGAAACCCCCACAGGAACGAGAAAAGTGTTCAGTGATTTACATCACATGATACACAAATACATCACACACTTGTCTTCTTATTGATGCCAATCCCATAAACACATGCAACTCACACACACACACACACACACACACACACACACATACCTACTTAACCACAATGTGAGGACGTATGACTGGGAACCCTACCTTTAGGGACACCCCTTTCTGAAGGGTCTAGAGACAAAAGAAAGACATGACTGCACTTCTGGAGAAGCTGTCATCACACTTATCACTTGATTTTATCAATAAAAGCCTTCCTTAAAGACCTGACATTTTGCCTTCACTTTAGGGACAGTATTTTTTATGTCCATTTTGGGGACATTAAACACAAACTCTGGTCAAGTCATACTTTGAGGACCATGGTGATACACAAACTCTGGTTAAGTCATACTTTGAGGACCATGGTGATACACAAACTCTGGTTAAGTCATACTTTGAGGACCATGGTGATACACAAACTCTGGTTAAGTCATACTTTGAGGACCATGGTGATACACAAACTCTGGTTAATGTATACTTTCAGGACTTTGTTGAGATGTTATATTATTTATCCTAAGAAGACAGAAGTAGAATATTACAATTCAAAGTTCCAATACTGGACACTGAAATCAAGCTAGTGCAGAGATACAGGTGTGAGAGAGTAAACTGGGTTTTTCATTTCTTCATGATCACTGTAAATGGGTAGTCTACATTTTTGTCTGATTTGTAGCTTGAGATCAAGTGCCTTTGTCTCAGTCGGGGAATGACAATTAACATTCAGAAATATTATTGATTTGACTGTATTGACTATCAGAGAACAAAAGATGAACATAATTGTTGAAATTTGCAAGTTATTTTATGTATGTGAAGCTGCTTTAAAACGATCTGTATTGTATAATGCGCTATAGAAATAAAACTGACTTCACTTCATGGCAGAGAACACTTCACTGGCCACGGCCAGCATCCCTCTAGTTAATTTAGCATCGACTGCAAACTAATCATCATCACAAAAACATCTTAAGGGGTTTTCCTCACCAGAGTCATCTTTGGCTACTCACTGGGGCTTTATGACATTAGGCATTTCTTCTGTAAAGTGTAGTAACTGTCAAAGAAAAACTTTATACAAATAAAAATAGTGATACACACTCAGATTAAATGGCTCTTTAAGGACTCTAATGACACACACACTCTGATTAAATGACTCTTTGGGGACTCTAATGACACACACACTCTGATTAAATGACTCTTTGGGGACTCTAATGACACACACACTCCGATTAAATGACTCTTTGGGGACTCTAATGACACACACACTCCGATTAAATGACTCTTTGGGGACTCTAATGACACACACACTCCGATTAAATGACTCTTTGGGGACTCTAATGACACACACACTCCGATTAAATGACTCTTTGGGGACTCTAATGACACACACACTCCGATTAAATGACTCTTTGGGGACTCTAGTGACACACACACTCAGATTAAATGGCTCTTTAAGGACTCTAGTGACACACACACTCAGATTAAATGGCTCTTTAAGGACTCTAATGACACACACACTCAGATTAAATGGCTCTTTAAGGACTCTAATGACACACACACTCCGATTAAATGACTCTTTGAGGACTCTAGTGACACACACACACTCCGATTTAATGACTCTTTGGGGACTCTAGTGATACACACTCCGATTTAATGACTCTTTGGGGACTCTAGTGATACACACTCCGATTAAATGACTCTTTGAGGACTCTAGTGACACACACACACTCCGATTTAATGACTCTTTGGGGACTCTAGTGATACACACTCCGATTTAATGACTCTTTGGGGACTCTAGTGATACACACTCCGATTAAATGACTCTTTGAGGACTCTAATGACACACACACTCCGATTAAATGACTCTTTGAGGACTCTAATGACACACACACTCCGATTAAATGACTCTTTGGGGACTCTAGTGACACACACACACTCCGATTTAATGACTCTTTGGGGACTCTAGTGATACACACTCCGATTTAATGACTCTTTGGGGACTTTAATGACACACACACTCCGATTAAATGACTCTTTGGGGACTCTAATGACACACACACTCCGATTAAATGACTCTTTGGGGACTCTAATGACACACACTCCGATTAAATGACTCTTTGGGGACTCTAGTGATACACACTCCGATTTAATGACTCTTTAATATTAACAGTATTAAACATTGTGTTGAAAGTACACATTGCAGTTAATGACAGAAATTCAAAAAGATATAAAATAAAAAAATAAAAAAGAACAATGACAAATCTAATAACTTGGAGGTGGGAATGATTCTCAGTGTCCAACTATCCTCTGTGCTTCCTCCATCCACCCTTCTTCAAAATCTCTCTACTATCTCCTTTACATTTACTCATCCTTTTCATCCTCTTTCCATTCACTCCCTCTTTTCATCGTTTACATCAGCTGTGTTGGACATTGCCGTGTGCAGCCGGGAGAAGCTGAAAACTGAGACGTGAGTCTGACACTTTCTGCTTCCCGTAGTGACGCTCACGATGTGTTTGCATACTTTAGCACAGCTGAAGTGGAATAAATGCATTATTTGCCAAATACACAGATATTTCAGGGACGTTTTCATGCACTACATGAACCGCTTAATACAGCATCTGTTTGAACAAGAATAAAGTTCTTTGGAAAAGCCTCTTTCCAAAGTTCTTTAAACCTCCTTAGAAAAAGGGGCAACTTTGCCCACAACACAGATGTGGTGAGACAAGGACATGGGGAGATGATTGCCTGCTACCGTCCAAAAAATAGACAAAGAGCCAAAGAATGTATTCACTGCATTTACTGCCAAGGGCTTTATAACAAGCGTAGCCTTTGGAAACATATCAAAAACTGTCCCCTGAAACCTAAAGAGGATGATGCCCTGGGCCGGAAAAGAGTTCGATCTCTGTGTGCTTTAAACACACCAGTCGGCTTAGAAGTGAGCAAAGGTTTCAAGAAAATACTGTCCTTTATGAACTATGAAGTTTCGCGTGTAGTTCATTCTGACAGATCCATCATGCAGCTGGGGGAGCACATGTTCAACAGGATGGGGTCTGATGTGACCAAACAGAGTTATCTGGCTACGATGAAGAGAAAAACTCCTACCACATTCCTTCTTTAGCTCTCAAACTTGGGCATTCTTTAATCAAGATCTGTAGCATTGTTGAGAGCAATGCCATGATGTATGGAGATCATGATCGTGCTGAGTGTGCCCGAGACTTCAGGAGAATACACCAGGCAAGGTGGAATGAGTACATTTCTGCTGGTGCTATAACTACATCGAAAGAAGCCAAGTGGAACACACCACAGATCATTCCTTTCACTCAGGATGTCAAAGTCCTGCACACACATCTTGAAAAGAAACACGATGGGCTCCTAAGTAAGCTCAGAACTTGCCCTTCTGCTGACAGCTACTCTGCTCTAGTCCCAGGTCATCCCGAGGCTACATTGTATCAGTTTTATTTTGATAAACATGACAATATAACATTGCGACTACATGAAAAGAGCTTTCACTGTTATAAAAAACAGATTTGTGAGCATTAGTGGAACTGAAGCTGTGAGAATAAACACATGATCGTTGTCATGCGGAGAATCCAGCCAATCGTGGATCAGTTGTGTTGTCATCAGAGCTTGTGAGTCGCTCTGGAGAAACTGCTCTGGCTGAGTCTTCCTGCTCTCCAATCGCTCTCAGCGGACTCTGATGTCATACGGCAGTCACACGGCTTCGCTGTCTGAAGTCGGACACGAGTTCTAACCATCATGCACTGCTTCAAGTCAGCCGCCGATCAGTCTGTGCAACGCTGCATGAAGTCCAACAAGCCTTTTCTCTCCTCTCCTCCCTCTTTACATTCTCTCCCTCTTTCCATCCCCTTTACATTCACTCCCTCTTTCCATCCCCTTTACATTCACTCCCTCTTTCCATCCCTCTTTACATTCACTCCCTCTTTCCATCCCCTTTACATTCACTCCCTCTTTCCATCCCCTTTACATTCACTCCCTCTTTCCATCCCTCTTTACATTCACTCCCTCTTTCCATACCCTTTACATTCAAGGGATGGAAAGAGGGAGTGAATGTAAAGAGGGATGGAAAGAGGGAGTGAATGTAAAGAGGGAGTGAATGTAAAGAGGGATGGAAAGAGGAAGTGAATGTAAAGGGTATGGAAAGAGGGAGAGAATGTAAAGAGGATGGAAAGAGGGAGAGAATGTAAAGAGGGATGGAAAGAGGGAGTGAATGTAAAGGGGATGGAAAGAGGAAGTGAATGTAAAGGGGATGGAAAGAGGGAGAGAATGTAAAGAGGGATGGAAAGAGGGAGTGAATGTAAAGGGGATGGAAAGAGGGAGAGAATGTAAAGAGGGATGGAAAGAGGAAGTGAATGTAAAGGGGATGGAAAGAGGAAGTGAATGTAAAGGGGATGGAAAGAGGAAGTGAATGTAAAGGGGATGGAAAGAGGGAGAGAATGTAAAGAGGGAGGAGAGGAGAGAAAAGGCTTGTTGGACTTCATGCAGCGTTGCACAGACTGATCGGCGGCTGACTTGAAGCAGTGCATGATGGTTAGAACTCGTGTCCGACTTCAGACAGCGAAGCCGTGTGACTGCCGTATGACATCAGAGTCCGCTGAGAGCGATTGGAGAGCAGGAAGACTCAGCCAGAGCAGTTTCTCCAGAGCGACTCACAAGCTCTGATGACAACACAACTGATCCACGATTGGCTGGATTCTCCGCATGACAACGATCATGTGTTTATTCTCACAGCTTCAGTTCCACTAATGCTCACAAATCTGTTTTTTATAACAGTGAAAGCTCTTTTCATGTAGTCGCAATGTTATATTGTCATGTTTATCAAAATAAAACTGATACAATGTAGCCTCGGGATGACCTGGGACTAGAGCAGAGTAGCTGTCAGCAGAAGGGCAAGTTCTGAGCTTACTTAGGAGCCCATCGTGTTTCTTTTCAAGATGTGTGTGCAGGACTTTGACATCCTGAGTGAAAGGAATGATCTGTGGTGTGTTCCACATGGCTTCTTTCGATGTAGTTATAGCACCAGCAGAAATGTACTCATTCCACCTTGCCTGGTGTATTCTCCTGAAGTCTCGGGCACACACAGCACGATCATGATCTCCATACATCATGGCATTGCTCTCAACAATGCTACAGATCTTGATTAAAGAATGCCCAAGTTTGAGAGCTAAAGAAGGAATGTGGTAGGAGTTTTTCTCTTCATCGTAGCCAGATACAACTTCATTGGTATTTAGGCTTATGTTGAACTTTATTCTTGTACAAACAGACGCTGTATTAAGCAGTACATGTATTGAATCAAAATGTCTCTAAAAAATATCTGTGTATTTGGCAAATAATGCATTTATTCCACTTCAGCTGTGGTAAAGTATGCAAACACAGCGCAAGCGTCACTACGGGAAGCAGAAAGTGTCAAACTCACGTCTCAGTTTTCAGCTCCTCCCGCCTCCACACGGCAACTCTCACCGATCGGTTACATCCAGCCACAGCCCATGTCCAACACAGCTAATCACTCTTCACTTTATCGTCTTTACATTCTCTCCTCCCTCTATAACAGAAATATCAAAAAGTTTAACATGGCATTCCATCCAACTTCTTTGCAACTGAACAAAGAAAACTGAATAATGAAAATTGATTATCTTACTATCCTCTCCTTCTTCATTAGCTTTCTTATACTCTAACTTTTCACTTTATATTCTGTTTCATTCCATCCTCAAAATATTTCTACACCTTTATCCTCATTTCTTTAATTTAGCTCCATTTCTTACAAAAAGAGCATAATATGCAAAGTGTTGAAGTGTTTATGGCTCTCTACAAACCACCCTTTCTTTTAAGAGTCGTGATCCTGTTCCGCACATAATTTTTCACACCAGTCCATGTTCGCTGCTTCAAAGCTTCTGGCTCTGCGTGAATGCATCTTTCACAGTCTTGCTTACCAGGAACTTTGCATGTCTTGATGAACTTCATCATGTGTCTCTCTACTGCTTTTACCTCACTGTCCTCCCATTTCTTTTTTGGAGCATTTGAAGAACCTACGAAATAGTTAGTTATATTACAGTAACTTTAAAGTCTCATTACACATTCTCATTACAACTAAATCAGTGAGTAAAGACCAAATCAAGATTGTGTCCAAATGTGTTGATTATTTGAATTTGGCTGGATATTGCTGCATGGAGCTAATTCATGTTTATTTGATTATTGTTGTTTGTGTAGTTTAGATATATTTCTTACCTTGATCCTCCTGTGAAACAGATTGATCAGATTGAACAGGTTGATCAGTCTCTGCTGGTGCTGTTGTCTGAGATAGGTCACTGTAGTCCTCCTCATCACTTGACATGGAATCACCTTGGGCCTCAACTAATTCATTGACAAAAAAAATAACACTTTATTGCTTATACTTAGCATCTGTGACATGATCACATACATTGTTTTTCAAATATGTACAGCAAAGATACACAGACAGTCAAAAAATACTCATACCATTTGGGTCGATTTCAATGTCATCAAGTTTCTTTCCTTTGTAGTCAGACAGTGTTCCTTTCTCCATGGCCATTAGGACTTTACTCATTTTTGCCAGCTGCAGTGTTCCCTCTGGTAACCGGTAATACTGTCTGTGGATTCTGATATCGTGACCAAGGAAATCAGCCAGTTGGTCTGCTTCATTCTCATCAAGGTTAAGAATTTTAGACATGGTTGCTATGTGTTTCCTGAGCCTAGTTGATGACAGTGCTTCAGGGTTCTTTATGCCACATTCGCAAGCAGCTTTGTTGATGCACTCTCCACCTCTGTAGGCTGACATTGCTCCACATCTGGCAAACATAAAGGGATTCTCTGCTGGAACACCACAAAGCTCCCGCGTTTCAACGAGCAGCTCCATGGCAGAAACCATGGAAGGCTTGAGGAGCACAGGAACCTTTCTGCCTCGTTTACCCCGGATCTCAACTCTTGTGAAGTGCAGACACAGCTTCCTCTCAAACTCAGACAGACAGATGGCAATATCTTCATGTAGCTCAGAAGAATCCCTGCTTTTAAAAGCTGACAAAAGCACACGGGATACCTCACCTTCTCTCCTTCGGTTGAACAGGATGACCTGGGACAGTGTGACCTTGGCTAGAGCAGAGTAGCTGTCAGCAGAAGGGCAAGTTCTGAGCTTACTTAGGAGCCCATCGTGTTTCTTTTCAAGATGTGTGTGCAGGACTTTGACATCCTGAGTGAAAGGAATGATCTGTGGTGTGTTCCACTTGGCTTCTTTCGATGTAGTTATAGCACCAGCAGAAATGTACTCATTCCACCTTGCCTGGTGTATTCTCCTGAAGTCTCGGGCACACTCAGCACGATCATGATCTCCATACATCATGGCATTGCTCTCAACAATGCTACAGATCTTGATTAAAGAATGCCCAAGTTTGAGAGCTAAAGAAGGAATGTGGTAGGAGTTTTTCTCTTCATCGTAGCCAGATAACTCTGTTTGGTCACATCAGACCCCATCCTGTTGAACATGTGCTCCCCCAGCTGCATGATGGATCTGTCAGAATGAACTACACGCGAAACTTCATAGTTCATAAAGGACAGTATTTTCTTGAAACCTTTGCTCACTTCTAAGCCGACTGGTGTGTTTAAAGCACACAGAGATCGAACTCTTTTCCGGCCCAGGGCATCATCCTCTTTAGGTTTCAGGGGACAGTTTTTGATATGTTTCCAAAGGCTACGCTTGTTATAAAGCCCTTGGCAGTAAATGCAGTGAATACATTCTTTGGCTCTTTATCTATTTTTTGGACGGTAGCAGGCAATCATCTCCCCATGTCCTTGTCTCACCACATCTGTGTTGTGGGCAAAGTTGCCCCTTTTTCTAAGGAGGTTTAACTGAAATGTTTTGGAAATGCTACTGCCTTTATAACCCCCACTTCGATGCGATGGACAAATTCAAGGTGTCTTGTCATTTTTTTAATATGGCTTAGAGCAATAAAGGCAACACCGCTTCTTGTTGTACGCCTTCCGTTCCTGCTTTGGTGATGGCATTGACTGAATAAAAGTCTTGTCACCAGAAAAGGTGCTTGTCTCTTTAGTTTGGCATTTAATCTTTTTTGGTGATGTTATAAATTGATCCGATGAATCACCTGCCTCTTTGGGAGATGTTGGATGTATCAGATTCCTCTGAGCTGATTTTTGGTATGTAGTCAACATCGCTGTAGTCTGTGTCACATACAGCACTTCCTGAATACTGAATGAGAGAATTTAACACTTACTCAAATAGTACAAAATATTTTTTTCTATTATATTTTTTAGTGATCACACGAGTACACCACTGCCAGAATCTAACAAAACAGGGAGTATGTGGGCATAGTGTACATGGCAGTGGTTCCTGTAACATTAAATTTCATCGTATTGTGGATACTGGCAAGCAAAGTCCTAATTATGCAACAAAAAAAAATTAGCATATAAAGTATTACATGGCAAGTCACATACCTATCTTTTTCTTGATGGCCTTAAAGAGGGTATCTGGAAGAGGAGAAATACAAACAAATATTAATAATATATAATTTCATTAAATCTATCGCTAGTTCTACCAGTGCAATATACTCCGACCATCCCAATAATTCAGCCAATGATTCTACCCACCTCCCTTAATGAGTGTGTCTCAGACACCTGTGATGAGTGAACCACAGGTGTGGATGCAGCACAGGGCGAAGATAAGGGTGGAGCAGGAGAAGGTGTAGGCGATGAAGGCTGCGAGGATGAGGATGATTAAGGCTGCACAGGTGAGGATGATGAAGGCTGCGAGGGCGAGGATGAGGATGATTAAGGCTGCACAGGTGAGGATGAGGATGATGAAGGCTGCACAGGCGAGGATGAGGATGATTAAGGCTGCACAGGTGAGGATGAGGATGATGAAGGCTGCACAGGCGAGGATGAGGATGATTAAGGCTGCACAGGCGAGGATGAGGATGATTAAGGCTGCACAGGCGAGGATGAGGATGATTAAGGCTGCACAGGTGAGGATGAGGATGATTAAGGCTGCACAGGCGAGGATGAGGATGATTAAGGCTGCACAGGTGAGGATGAGGATGATGAAGGCTGCACAGGCGAGGATGAGGATGATTAAGGCTGCACAGGCGAGGATGAGGATGATTAAGGCTGCACAGGTGAGGATGAGGATGATGAAGGCTGCACAGGCGAGGATGAGGATGATGAAGGCTACACAGGTGAGGATGAGGATGATGAAGGCTGCACAGGTGAGGATGAGGATGATGAAGGCTGCACAGGCGAGGATGAGGATGATGAAGGCTGCGAGGGCGAGGATGAGGATGATGAAGGCTGCACAGGCGAGGATGAGGATGATGAAGGCTACACAGGCGAGGAAGAGGATGATGAAGGCTGCACAGGTGAGGATGAGGATGATGAAGGCTGCACAGGCGAGGATGAGGATGATGAAGGCTGCACAGGCGAGGATGAGGATGATGAAGGCTGCACAGGCGAGGATGAGGATGATGAAGGCTACACAGGTGAGGATGAGGATGATGAAGGCTGCGAGGATGAGGATGATGAAGGCTGCACAGGTGAGGATGAGGATGATGAAGGCTGCACAGGCGAGGATGAGGATGATGAAGGCTGCGAGGGCGAGGATGAGGATGATGAAGGCTGCACAGGCGAGGATGAGGATGATGAAGGCTACACAGGCGAGGAAGAGGATGATGAAGGCTGCACAGGTGAGGATGAGGATGATGAAGGCTGCACAGGCGAGGATGAGGATGATGAAGGCTGCACAGGCGAGGATGAGGATGATGAAGGCTGCACAGGCGAGGATGAGCATGATGAAGGCTGCACAGGCGAGGATGAGGATGATGAGGACAGCTTGAAATATAATTTGAATAAAAATATTAGGTCTAAATTAAAAGCAAAAGGACCAAGCAAACTGTTAATTGATCAAATGAATTAATAATAAAATAATTAACTGTTAATGGGCGTTGATCACAGAATAGTGTGATGATGTTCACAAATTACTCACCAAACAAACTTTTTGTGATTGCTGTTTGGCAATCATGTGTTCCTTTTCAATTTCTGCTCTGTTAAAACGTTCATAGCAATCTTCATGATGTTGTCTTAATTTTGCCAATCTTGATTGAAACCGCTTCTGCAGATATATAAAGAGGTATTTAGCTTAAACAAGAATAAAATGTACATTGACAATATTGAAAACTGTGGCACCCAAAGAAAATAAGACAAGAACAAACACAAACACACTCTAGGGGTGAACAAAAAATAAACAAACATGTTTTGTACATTTCAAAGTAAAGATCATTAATAAAAATTATTTTATATCAACATTTGACACCCTAACCAAACATTTATACAAACTTTACGTACAAATTGTGACAATAGTCACAATAATAGTTACATTGGTTCAGACATTAAAACTCGTATAAACTATAACTAGTTTCACTTCAGAAGTAAAACCAGTTTACAAGTTGAACGTGCAAGGACAACGTAAATAAAAGGTAAAACAACGATGTCGGACGATTTTGAAGTTGGAGGAGTAAATGAGTTTTTCACCCTACATTTCTGAACCGGAACACGCGTGACCTTTCAACCTGATTACATAATGTGTGGATCATCACAGCTAGTGCAAGACCAGCATTTGTGGTTAAAAAGTATATAAAAAATTTTTTTTAGAATACTGAAACTGACATTTGGACCTTAACCCGTTGGACCCTATTGAAGTCATTATAATGAGAAAAATCCTGGAATGTTTTCCTCAAAGCCTTAATTTCTTTTCGACCGAAGAAAGAAATGTATGAACATCTTGGATGACATGGGGAGAGTAAATTATCAGGAAATACTATTTCTGAAGTGAACTAATCCTTTTACAAGCAGAGGTGGGTAGTAACGTGCTACATTTACTCCATACCATTTAAGTATTTATGTTAGTTTGTTTGTTTTAGAGTAGGTTTAATTGACCCTTCGCTAAGCCCCGCTCTCCTTAGTTACTGTTGCTACGCCTGTCAAGCTTTCGCGGCTGCCACGTCTATTACAGTGTGAATGCACCGGTGTCAGACATTCCCAAGGAGATAATTAGTCATTTTTGGAGAACAGGTGAAATATCTGAGAGAGCAAGACAAAAGGGACAGCAGTATGCATTCGAGGGATATATCCGCGACATAATATGCAACAGATTAGAGAATAATTTCATCAAAATTGAAGCTAAAGCCTATAATGTTAGGTCCCAGCGCAAGCAGCAGTCGCCTCCTTAGCAGACCATTCACATGGGAAACACACAAATGGCGGAACAGCTATGTTCATGCACAGCAGAGTAAGTGCAATGTGAAAATAATCTAATAATTACAAATCAAACTGCTTATCCATCAATCTAACACCGGGAGAGCCGCGATCGGATTGGGGTAAAGTTACAGGGGTAACGTTAGTAGGCCGTCGATTAACAAAATGCTGAAATATATTTTAAAGTATGTCAGTGAGCCTCCGTCTTGCCTTTAATCGTCTTATTTTACTTTCAAATATATGCATTATGAACAAAGAACCGCCATTATTTCCAAGCAATAGGCGTTTTTTTTTTTTTGTTAATCCTGTCGTCATTTAGTTGTGAATGGGTCTCCACACTGCTTGATCCACGCCCGGGATTTCTCCCCTTTGGCTTTTAGGTTTCGGGAAGAGAAAAAATGCCACCCCACCGTCCAAACTTTTATAATACCGGGTATCAGATTTGCACAATCCATACGCACAACGCGTCGGCATGTTTCCCTCGCTCGAAAGCTTGACAGACCTCCCGTGCCTAGTTACGGTTGCTAAGCCACGATTGGCCAGTGGCGGTTTTCGGGCAAGGCTTAGCGAAGGGTCAATTGTGGGTACATTTTAATTGCATTTCTAATGACAATTGTTTTTTATTTTGTATCATTTGAAGCGTTTACACACATGTGCTGGATGAAGTGGATATGCACGTACAATCAACTAAAACCAAACCTTCAAATGCATCCTATGGTTTGCCAGCAATAAAAATCTTTTCTAGTTGAACACCTGAGCACCAGCTGTTAGTGGTTGCCTGTGTTGCGTGTTCATTATACTGTGGGCGGAGCAATGAAGGGAGGCGTGTGTTTGTTTAGGTGTCGATTTCAAATATCAACAGTGTTTCTGAGGAATCACCTACTGCACCTTTAACTAGCTGGCAGTAAACATCAGTAGATAGCTCTGCATGTATGAGATGGTTACCGTTTTATTCATTGATGTTCTTGCTTTGCCTGAGTGCTTATGTGGACCGTTGCTGTTCACCTTGTCCAATCCAGGAGAGGGAACAGAAGCTGCACAATGGGGCTGGATGTCAGAAAAGAAACCAGGGAATAACAAAATCAGAAATATTTGTGAAGGACAGAAAAACGTGTTCACGATAATTCCTCTAGCTATCCTACACTTTATCTATCATTTCTTTCACACACATCTCTATGCTGAAATAGTCAATAATATAATGATACAGATGTTTTAAAGTGGACTTACCGATTTCTGCGGGCCCAAACTGCTGGCTGGCTTTTTATCAGTAGATTCTGCTGATGCTTGATTTAAAGGCTTCAGAAATATGAGACCACAATCACATGGTAAATAATCAGAATGACAGTAAAAGATTATCATGAATGAATTACTGATCAATCTCTTTAGCATTTTCTTGATAGTACCTTGACTCGCCATGGCCAATCTGAGTCTCCATAATTGTAAGTGATTTCTTCTCCTGGTAGAATGTCTCGTACAGCAAAGAGACACAGGTGAGGTTTTCTGCTCACTTCAACGGTTCTCATTTTGCAAGTAGGATTTCTGGTCTGACCGTTAACAAGTCTTCCCAAAGAGAACCCGTCTTCTTTAGATGCATCCATGCTATAAAGACATACAATTATCACTCAATACTTGTAATCTTAGAATATATATTAGAAATGTACAGTTATTTTCTAGAAGTGGTTCTGAACCCCAGTCCTGGGAACCCACGTTTCTGCATATGCTGTATGTCTCGTGTTTTAATCCACCTGATCATCATCAGAACACAACTCTATGAACTCAACCGAGTGTGTCAGGTGAAGGAGACATACAGAATCTGCAGAGAGGGTCTGAGAACCACTGATCTATATGATAGTGTACTGCAACATCCTCTCAGCTCTCAGATAACGGCATCTCAAATTAACCATTTTGTTCTCTTTAGGGAATACAGGGAAAACAAATACTGATGACTCAAGGAAACTGCACTCAGTACTCTTGTCAGTTCATGGTGAATTTTAAGTATTAGGGTGTGTTCACACCTGGGATGTTTGTTTAGACTGTTAGTGCGGTTTATTTGAATAAGTGTGAACGCTGCCATCTGAAACCTGGTGCCACCAAACAAGCGGACCGAGATGCTGAAAAAATGGGTATCAGTTGGCTTCCAAACGAACTCTGGTGCGGTTCGAATGAAATATGAACGTAACATGGACCAGAGACATGTAAACGAACCAAAAACACGAAGATGTGACCCTAAAAAGGGCAAACTGGTCAAGCATAACAGGTTCAACGATAGAAATGCCAATCTGGGGCCGTATTCACAAAGAATTTTATCTTACCACTAGGAGTACTCCTAAATCGCACTAAAATATTTTAGCTAGGAGTTTTCTCTTAAAAGTTATTCACAACGCCTTTCAGACCTACTCTTAGTAAAGAAAAATGACAACTCCTAAACTAAGAGTGAGTCATCGTTGCTATAGATGACGTCACTTCTCATGCACGAGCTTCCTCGCAGTGATCACGGTGATTGGTTGTTAGATGACAGGGCCATCATGCGGAACATAACGCAGACGCAACAAATCATGGAATTACGATATCTAAATATGTCTGTGTCCTACACAAAATAATAATAGTAATGTCATCGAAATGCATATATAATGACATGTTTGTGCAGGCTCCAGTGAAGTGCAATTCTAAAAAGGCAGAGAGAGAGAGAAAAGTGGTGAATTAAATTAAATCAATGTAGCCTAATACCCCAATGAAAACCGTCACTTGCCTAATAATGAAAAACGACACTTGCATTAACACTTGCTTGGTTAATTGACATCATATTAGCCTAAATAGAAAAATAAACTTAAAACAAGGAAATGTTGCTCCTATTGAAGTAATGTAACTTTGAATGACGGTGGATTATGAACTCGCCAAAACGGAAAAGAAAGCCAAACTGGACGCATGATCAGTAACTGCTGCTGGCCCAGTTAGTGCTAGAAAAAAAAAACATAAAAAAAGTGAAATTCGGCACTGGGATATGAAGCAAAACTAAGCGTGAGAATGGGAGAGTGTTTGCAGATCAATGCAGCATTCCCGCTTGTGTCGCGGACCCCGGACGACTGCGAGAGGCGGTGGTGTGCGCTACAATCCTTTGTGAATTGGTCTTAGTGAGTTAGGAGTCCTCTCGACTTCTTTTAAGCTGTCCTAGACTTAGGTGCTACTTTTAGGGCTAAAATGCTTCGTGAATTACTCTTAGTGAAAAAAATTAGGAGTCCTAAAGTTACGAGTGACACGCCCATTATTTTTAGGAGTTGCTCCTAAATTCGCCAGTTAGGAGCTACTTTTAGCCTTAAAATTCTTTGTGAATACGGCCCCTGAACAATAAGCAGACCCGGACCAAACGAACCAAGCGAACAGAACTACAGGCATGAACACACCCTGAGTATTTTACAGGTCCAGATATTTTAGCATCCCTACTACATCAATCCAACAGTTCTTTACTCACCACCAATTTCTGCCATGCCACTGAAAATCAAACAGGAACGTGTTCTCAGCTTCAGTGTAGTGTTCAGATCGGTCAAGACTCTCCTCTGAACTCAGAAGTTCACCTCTGTATTCAAGAACAAAATCCCCTGTGAAGAAAGCTCCAGTGGTGAAAACTCCACGCCCTGAAGAGGAGAAATATATTAGCTGCAGCTTCTTTAATGTCCACTTTTATTTTGATTATTACTGAAAGTTCTCAACAATACGATGTACATTATATGATGTAAAAGGGAAATTAGTGTAGGAAAATAGTCAATAGCCAGGCTAATCTCGAAGTATGCTTTGCTTATACTTTACATTATACTTTCAAGTCTTAAAATTATACAGTTAAAATTTCATTCATTTTCTTACACCAACATTATTATCATGTCTATATATTGTTAAGAACAAAGTGCTGCGCAGCGCAGCACGGTTCGGCTCAGCTCGCTTCGCTTTTCCACTGCGTGGTACGACTCGATCCGGTTCGGCTCGCTTCGCTTTTCCACTGCGTGGTACGACTCGATCCGGTTCGGCTCGCTTCGCTTTTCCACTGCGTGGTACGACTCGATCCGGTTCGGCTCGCTTCGCTTTTCCACTGCGTGGTACGACTCGATCCGGTTCGGCTCGCTTCGCTTTTCCACTGCGTGGTACGACTCGATACGGTTCGGCTCGCTTCGCTTTTCCACTGCGTGGTACGACTCGATACGGTTCGGCTCGCTTCGCTTTTCCACTGCGTGGTACGACTCGATCCGGTTCGGCTCGCTTCGCTTTTCCACTGCGTGGTACGACTCGATCCGGTTCGGCTCGCTTCGCTTTTCCACTGCGTGGTACGACTCGATACGGTTCGGCTCGCTTCGCTTTTCCACTGCGTGGTACGACTCGATCCGGTTCGGCTCGCTTCGCTTTTCCACTGCGTGGTACGACTCGATCCGGTTCGGCTCGCTTCGCTTTTACACTGCGTGGTACGACTCGATCCGGTTCGGCTCGCTTCGCTTTTCCACTGCGTGGTACGACTCGATCCGGTTCGGCTCGCTTCGCTTTTCCACTGCGTGGTACGACTCGATCCGGTTCGGCTCGCTTCGCTTTTCCACTGCGTGGTACGACTCGATCCGGTTCGGCTCGCTTCGCTTTTCCACTGCGTGGTACGACTCGATCCGGTTCGGCTCGCTTCGCTTTTCCACTGTGTGTTACGACTCGATCCGGTTCGGCTCGCTTCACTTTTCCACTGCGTGGTACGACTCAATACGGTTCGGCTCGCTTCGCTTTTCCACTGCGTGGTACGACTCGATACGGTTCGGCTCGCTTCGCTTTTCCACTGCGTGGTACGACTCGATCCGGTTCGGCTCGCTTCGCTTCGTAATCAAACAAATTACTGTTTCCCCCGTTACAACGCCGTTACCGTTACTGACAATAAAATGCGGCGTTACCATAGCCTAATTAAGCTATGGTACCACTGAAGCGGTTTTCATCCGAGTAGGCTCTCTCTCCGCCATAGGACCTGCAAAGTTTTTTCTCTGGTGTGTGTGTGTGTTTATGAGGCGCCGGACTGGACAAAAGCGAAGCGAACGCCGCGAGCGCGCTCGACAGTGCGCGAGAAAGACCGAGTGTGTCCGAGCGCGCGCTCGACTGCGCGAGAGAGACCGAGTGTGTCCGCGAGCGCGCTCGACAGTGCGAGAGAGACCGAGTGTGTCCGAGCGCGCGCTCGACTGCGCGAGAGAGATCGAGTGTGTCCGAGCGCGCGCTCGACAGACCGAGTGTGTCCGAGCGCGCGCTGGACAGTGCGAGACGAGTGTGTCCGCGAGCGCGCTCGACAGTGCGAGAGAGACCGAGTGTGTCCGAGCGCGCGCTCGACAGACCGAGTGTGTCCGAGCGCGCGCTCGACAGTGCGAGAGAGACCGAGTGTGCCCGAGCGCGCGCCCGACAGTGCGAGAGAGACCGAGTGTGTCCGAGCGCGCGCTCGACAGTGCGAGAGAGACCGAGTGTGTCCGAGCGCGCTCGACAGTGCGAGAGAGACCGAGTGTGCCCGAGCGCGCGCTCGACAGTGCGAGAGAGACCGAGTGTGTCCGAGCGCGCGCTCGACAGTGCGAGAGAGACCGAGTGTGTCCGCGAGCGCGCTCGACTGCGCGAGACGAGTGTGTCCGCGAGCGCGCTCGACAGTGCGAGAGAGACCGAGTGTGTCCGAGCGCGCGCTCGACAGACCGAGTGTGTCCGAGCGCGCGCTCGACAGTGCGAGAGAGACCGAGTGTGTCCGAGCGCGCGCTCGACAGTGCGAGAGACACCGAGTGTGTCCGAGCGCGCGCTCGACAGTGCGAGAGAGACCGAGTGTGTCCGAGCGCGCGCTCGACAGTGCGAGAGAGACCGAGTGTGTCCGCGAGCGCGCTCGACTGCGCGAGACGAGTGTGTCCGCGAGCGCGCTTGACAGTGCGAGAGACCGAGTGTGTCCGAGCGCGCGCTCGACAGTGCGAGAGAGACCGAGTGTGTCCGAGCGCGCGCTCGACTGCGCGAGAGAGACCGAGTGTGTCCGCGAGCGCGCGCTCGACTGCGCGAGAGAGACCGAGTGTGTCCGCGAGCGCGCGCTCGACTGCGCGAGAGAGACCGAGTGTGTCCGCGAGCGCGCTCGACAGTGCGAGAGAGACCGAGTGTGTCCGAGCGCGCGCTCGACTGCGCGAGAGAGACCGAGTGTGTCCGCGAGCGCGCTCGACAGTGCGAGAGAGACCGAGTGTGTCCGCGAGCGCGCTCGACAGTGCGAGAGAGACCGAGTGTGTCCGCGAGCGCGCGCTCGACTGCGCGAGAGAGACCGAGTGTGTCCGCGAGCGCGCGCTCGACTGCGCGAGAGAGACCGAGTGTGTCCGCGAGCGCGCGCTCGACTGCGCGAGAGAGACCGAGTGTGTCCGCGAGCGCGCTCGACAGTGCGAGAGAGACCGAGTGTGTCCGCGAGCGCGCTCGACAGTGCGAGAGAGACCGAGTGTGTCCACGAGCGCGCTCGACAGTGCGCGAGAAAGGCCGAGGGTGTCCGAGCATTATATAGTTTGTTTATAAATAAATTACAAATTTCAGCATTAGAATAATCTCTGTAGCCTATTGGTATCATCTGCAACGTTTTAATTAATTTACATGGTTATAGAAATAAAATCTAAAAAATAGCTGGCAGGTAATGTTCTGGGAAGGTTCTGGGAGCACTTCTTGTTAAACTGTTTATCATTTTAACTTGCACTACAAAGTATTATTATTTATTCATTTTTGGTACATTTCTTAAGAAGCATAATTTATTTTTAGACTTATTTTTTGGCCAGCTGTGGTCTGTGCAATATTAAATATTAAAAGTTCTAAACCATCTATTATGTTTTATTGTTCTATAGTAATGATAATATTTTAAACAATATATTGCATTGTCCCACAGCAACATTACAATAGTGTAGATTAGTTTACAATGTTTTATAATAATAATTTATTCTATAGTGTCCATTTCATTAATTTAACATATTTAATATTGAGGGCAAGTTATTTGACTTTTTTTTTTCAAAAGTAACGTAATAGTTACTTTCCCTGGTAATTAGTTGGTAATTAGTCTCTTATATATTGATTTAACTCAGTTACTATTTGTGAGAAGTAACTAGTAACTATAACTAATTACTTTTTTTAAGTAACATGCCCAACACTGCGAGTATCTGACTGTGTATTTCATGTCATGTCAGTTGTGATGTTAAATAAAGTCCAAGAGTATTCCAGAATTTCAGCGGGAAACTTACAGACTCATATTCTCCTCTCATGCAGTATCGGATGCAGGATTTCGACTGTACCACTTCTGCATGAGATGAGAACACTTTTTAAGATGTTCTTGGGTCAAGAAAACGCTCGCTCTGACTGGATGTGCTTAAATCCACAATAAGGACACTTTCCTGTCACACATCACACATGCTCACTTCAATAAGCCACAGAACGCAGGTTAATGTGTTTACATGCCGGGCAAATATGGAATAAGGGGCAAAAATCTAGCTGTGTCAATTGGTTTATGCTTATGCCGTTTATGATGACCTTAGTCTGCGTTTACATGACCACACGCACTGTCTGCTTCTTGTGCATAATTGGGTTAAGAATGTGCAAGTAAACATTGACTTTGGGTTGATGGAACCAGAAGTGCAGAAATGCAACTGTTTTTGTTTTCGGGCTAATGCCTGCAGAATGCCTCTATTCAGGAATCTTGACTGCACAAAAAAATAAAATATAAAGTACTGTTTAACTTGTGAAACATGGATATTAGTTGGCCTAACAACCATATGACTCGCCTCACATTAAATTCTCAGTTTTGTAGGTTAACGTTATTACTAAACTGCTTAGTCATAAATACTTGCCTTTATATTTGCTGATGAACTGCTCTTGAAGCTCAGGCTTGTCGGTTTCACAGTGATGTGATGCTCAGCGTCCTGCAGAGGTTTTATACGTCTTTTATTTCCCAGCATGGCGACTTTCTTTCTTGAAATGAGTGGAAAAATTAAATTAAATATAATGTGAATGAAATAAACAAGCATATTTAAAAAATCTTGTTGATCTTACTGGAATTGTTCACCCAAAAACATATGTAATTAACATACAATTATGTTAATTGTTGTTCCAATTGAGCCTCATGTTGTTCCAAACCTGTGTTGTGTTTTTTCTGTTCAACACTAAAGTATATATTTATATTAGCCTATATCACATCACAGAGCTCTATTCAATGACAGCATGTGTGACCAGTCACAACAGTTGTACAATTCCACGTACAACAGGAATTTAAATTAAAAAGGCAACGTGCCAAAAAACATTGGTTCTTGTGTGTCTTGTGATATAGATATAATTGACATCAATCTACTGTATATTCATATCTGAATTAAGAGCTACAGCATACAGGAGATTTTCAGTCAATAACCAGCTAGATTCATAGGGACTATTTTTAATGTGCTTTTTGTCTGCTTTGGACTTTGAAACACACAATAAAAATACTATAAGTGTCTATGTACCATCATTGGGCAAAAAAAGCTTTGTGAAGATAAATAATAATAAATAAATAAATAAAACATTCCACTGAAAAAAATATTTTTGGGCAAATAATGTAATAATGTATTACATAAAATAATAAATATATCAAATAATAATGATATAAAAAATATATAATTTAATTATTTCAAATTACAGTTGCTATTTGACAACACTTTTGAGAAAAACAATGATATAGTAGGCTATCACTGACTCGGTTGTTTTGATTAATTTGTAGAATCTAAAGTACTATTATATAAAAATAACAAAATTATATTTACTGGGCAATGCCTACAGTAGGCAATAAACTTTTTTCCTTATTGCAACAAATCATCAAATTAGAAGCAAATTCAATACAATCAAGAAGTAAATAAAACCTTACGCAAAAAATAATTAAACCACTCAAATAAACCACTTACTTACTTTCATATTTCACAATGTATTTAGTTATCATGCATTTTCAGGACAAGACTTGATCTCACCTTTCCTGCGTGGTGGGGGGTTGTCATCTGTTTCGCGTCCCATTGTCACGTGTCTGCATTTCCCGGGAAAATACATCGACTGTCGCAGACTTGCGTCAATGACGTAGTTACGTATTTGGATTTCACGTTGAAATTGTGATTATATTTATTTGACCGAATAAAAAACTCTCTGATGACAAGAATCTTTGTTTTAATCACAATAGTGTTTCTTCAAACACACACACACACACACACACAAAAAAAAAAAAAACTGGTGGAGTAAGTAGTAAGTCTTTCTAGTGGACAGAGCACATGATCACTTTTAAACGAACCCAGAGGACTCGAACTAGGAACCAGTGCGCATGTCCGTACAAGCACAAGTTTAAAAGAGCATATAATGCCTAAATGAGCAACCTAGATCTCTTGAACAGACATCTTATTTTCTACTAATAGCATTTATTAATCAAAATAGTAAATTGATGTCTGCAAATACACAGCAGGGCTGATATTCAAGCTGGTATATATGTATCCAGTTTTGCACGAGTCTGTGTTGTTGTCAATTTATTTGAGTTAAGATGGGGGAGGGATGTGGATTATTTCGAGGCTCTAAATTAAACTTTAACCAGTACTTTAACAGCATATCTTCTTTTTATTTCTTTCATAAATTAATGGTACTTTACATTAAAGGGCGGAGAAGCTAGACCTGGTAAAAGTGCTTTAAAAACGCATAGCCACAACAGATTGTCATCTTTTGAGCAGCACTTGTTCTGCTTAGCTATCTACCTGTCTGTCACTGTCTGCCTGTTAGTTCAGCTGTGTCTGCAGTCAGTCTCAGTGCTGTGGGGGAAGGGCGCGCGCGCGATCAGTCTCAGTGCTGTGGGGGAAGGGCGGCTGATCACAGTGTGAGCAGATCTCAGTCAGACTGACAGTCACAGGCAGGGTTAGGGTTAGGGTTAGTGGAGATCCAATGGCTTTTCAAATCAAAGAAAGAACAAAATAATTCTGTAAACAAACATTTAAACGTGTCAGCTTGATTCATGATTCTTTTAAACAATTTGTTTTCTTTTGTATGACTACATGTAACTGCTCTGTCTGTCTATCTATCTATCTATCTATCTATCTATCTATCTATCTATCTATCTATCTATCTATCTATTTCTTTTGTATGACTACATGTAACTGCTCTGTCTATCTATCTATCTATCTATCTATTTCTTTTGTATGACTACATGTAACTGCTCTGTCTATCTATCTATCTATCTATATCTATAGAGAGATAGATAGATAGAGAGAGAGAGAGAGAGAGAGAGAGAGAGAGATACAGAGCAGTTACATAGTCATACAAAAGAAAAAAAAGTGTTTAAAAGAATCAAGCTGACACGTTTAAATGTTTGTTTACAGAATTATTTTGTTCTTTCTCTGATGTTCATTGATATATAATGTACTAAGGATTTTGAGCAAGTTACAGGCTTTTGATGGTAATCTATTGTGTTCTGCTGTTTGTACGAAATGCGCTTTCCTTATTTGCAAATCTTAAGAATGATTCAAGAAATGTACTAAAGCGACTGATAAGAACTGTTTATAGAGGAGAGCAGTTACAGCAAACATCTCTCTCTCTCTCTCTATATATATATATATATATATATAGAGAGAGAGAGAGAGAGACAGAGCAGTTACATATAGTCATATAAGAAAAAAAAGTGTTTAAAAGAATCATGAATCAAGCTAACATGTTTAAATGTTTGTTTTCAGAATTATTTTGTTCTTTCTTTGATTTTAAAAGCCATTGGATCTGCACTAACCCTAGCCCTAACCCTAACCCTAGCCCTAACCCTAGCTCTGCCTTTGACTGTGCCTTGTGTCACAAACAAGAATGTCAAAATGCTTAGTCATGTTGTCAATATAACTGTATCAGTACTTTTAGAAGTAAACAATGGCTACGATTTTGATGACAATGATTGAAAATACAAAAGACTGCACTTTATCTGTATGACACATATGCATGCGCAGAAGAGTACTCAACGGTCAACAACGTCACTTGTTTGCGGAAGTAGCTAAACATGAATGTCAACAGTGGAGCTCGTTTAGCAATATTAAAGTTATTTGTGTGGATGCGGAGTCGCAGCCAGGAGTGGTGGGATACTGATGTGAGTGGCTTCACTAATACAGAATTCATCAGTAACTTCCGAATGACCAGATCCACCTTCGATTATGTTTGAGCACCTTCGATTAACTCTGTCACGGGAAGAGACACGTCTGCGGCGGACCAAACAGTGCAACGCGTTGGAGTGTAGTGGCTAGCTACAGGTGCGTGCTATCGTACGATAGCTAACTTGTTTATCTTCTCATTCCCGCCTACTTCAACGCAGAATTATGACGTTTGTCGCATATCAATGGCGTGCGGGTCGGATACATGTGACTTGGCCGTTCAGATTGAGGTCGCATTTGAAAAGATCGAATACAGATCGGATTTGGACCACATACCCAAGTGGCCTGGGTCGCATTTGAAAAGATCGGATCTGTGTCGTTCAGACTGTCATGAAAAGATCAGATACAGGTCGCATAGAGGCAAAAAAAATCGGAATTGGGTCGTTTTAGCCTGCAGTGTGAACGTAGCCATAAACACACATGGCCCATTACTCTAGTTGAGACTGGACTCACATATATACTGTTGGTCTGTTAAAAAATTACAGTACAATGTCATTGCAATAAAGAAAAAGACTATTACACACATATGTACGTGTGTGTGTGTGTGTTACATTATGTCTCTATCACGTATATTTACTGTATAATGAACTTATGGTGAACAGTAGCCTAGTGAACACTGTCTGATCACACACCTGTTCTGTCTACAAACGCTTGAATGATTGAGGACACACACGTTTGTTCTCATGGCTCACCTTTCAACCCGCCTCGGCCATGAGGTCATGACTGAACATGATCTACATAGTGGCCCTTATTTCTTCAGAAACCTACATTCTTGGCCTGTTCTATCTCTTCCTCTGTTTTACCTCTGTATCACCACACATGCTTACTCCTCTTCTCCTCCTCGGCTGTTCACCCTGTTGTTCTTCCGTTCTCAGAGTGTGTATGTGTTGTGCTCTGTCTATATGCCAGAGGAAGATCATGAGATGCACTCTGAGCGATTATAGAGAACTGGTGATCATTGATTGATCTAATGCTTTACATTCCCCTTCATTAGTGAAATTCAGAATTCACATCTGCAATTCAACAATTCAGGACAAAAAAAGTCTAATAGAATTGTATAGAAAATATGTTTGACAGTTTATGACAACTAGTTCAACCATTCTGCATTTAATGACTTATGGAACTAATGCCTATATGTTTTGAGGGGTCTATTGCCTATATGTTTTGAGACTATTCAACAGAGAACCAGTATAATACATTTTGATAAACATGACATAAGCAATTAATAATGTAAGAAACAGCAGACACTTGTATATAAATTGCATGAATGTACCAAAGCATTTGCAATTTGTTCAAAAGAATGATAAACTGCTTTTATGATGTGCATTTTATTTATATTTAAATAGAAATACTTATGTTTAACAGGTTATTCAAATGTTTCTGTTGATTAAACAGTGACTAGATGATGATGTCTAAAACAAGAATTTTAGTTGTGATCTGGGAAATGCACCAAAGCGACTGAAAAAAACTTCAATATAATTATTATAATAATATAATATATAATTAGAATGTTGTAACTGCTTTCCTCTATATAATATAATATAAAGAGAATGTTGCATGTAAGTGCTCTCCTAGATATATAATATAAAATAATATATAAAATAATACAATATAATATATAATATAAAGATAATGTTTGCTGTAACTGCTCTCCTAGATATATAATATAAAATAATACAATACAATATATAATATAATACAATTTAAAGAGAATGTTTGCTGTAACTGCTCTCCTCTATATAATATAATATAATATAATATAATATAATATAATATAATATAATATAATATAATATAATATAATATTAAGAGAAATGTTTGCTTGTTTGCTTTAAGTGAATGTGTTGCTGTGGTAACGGACTCCCGCTTGTGCGGTGGGTGGGGGCGGGGCGGCGCCCGCTCACTGATATATGAGAGGGAACGGCAGAACGCAAAGTAGGAGAAAACACTTTTTAAAAAAAGATTACTCATAAAAGCAAGCGATTAAGCATGTTTTCACATCTTTTTGTGGCTTGTCTGTTTTTATTAAACAAACTCGGATGAATAAATCATCACACCCATATTGACAGATTTAATCAGTTGTTCCTCTGCTTTTGGAAGGAAATATGTAACGTACTTTTTAAATTCACATGACGTAATGTGTCTGTCCCTTCCCCGCTTCAAACTCGTTCCTACATGATTAATAAACTCCTATGTAAGTTACTGTACGTGCTGTATAGTCTCGGTGACGCGCAGCAGCGCGATCTTCACACACACACAGAGCAGACTCTGATGCGAGAGCAAAACTGCGAGGATTAAAGTTGAAACACATGCTCATATACATCATGAGAGCTCCTGCTGCTCAGGGCAAATTAGTAATTTTTTATTTAAATAATAATTATTGGCAATTTATCTATAATTGAATGTGGATTATCTGTTTATTTATTTATAATAATGATTTTTTTTTGCCTCCGCCATCTTTGTTGATGACGTAATGGCCTCTGATTGGTCAGATCATCAAGTCCCGCTCTCATAGTGGCTTCCTGCGCTCTGATTGGTCAGAATCCCCGAAGTGTGTATCTTTTCCGGAAGTGCAGTACTCCTAGAGGGCGCTGTGTTATACACACTTTAGTGGGGGGGCATACACACTTCACATACACAAATCACTTAAAAGTGATTTTTTGGGACAAGTGAGATTTTAAGTCTGGACACCATTTTAGAGTATGCTGAATGCCATTATATAGTCAAACAAATGAGGACATACAAAATGTCCTCAATTTTTGAGGTGGTCCTCAGTTTACTGGTGTGTATCCTGGTGAATGTACCCAAAAGGGACATAAACAAACACACACACACACACACACACACACACACACACACACACACACGCAGTGTCACACGCTCGGTGACACAGAATGAGAGGCAGCCCCACTCTGTGTTAGTGGAACACAAGAATGAAGGGAACAGAAGAGAAATGAGCACTTTGAGTCAAAGAGGAGCTTGGGGCGTGCTGCAGGCGAGTGAGCAGTCAGAGAGAGGCTTGGCAGCTCAATGCTCCTTCTGTTGACAGCTCTCAGAGAACAGCTAAACCTAATGGCAAGAGATGGGCCCCGCAACTGCTCACTTCCCTGGATTGGCTTCCTCTTTTGCGACATTAAGCTGTGACTTAATTAGTAAATATGATGCCATCCATTTTAATAACATTTTATTAAAATAAAAGTTGGAGGTTTAAGTTGTCAGGTATGAACATTTCTTTTAAATGTAATAATCCCTGAGAGATTTAGGTCCAATTATGTATTGATCATGAAAAAAAGTTAACTTAAATATGACTTCTACACTTAAAGACAGGAACTGTATACCTGGCCTCTCATATGCAACTGAACAATATTCTTTTTGGGATTCATGGCTGATTTAGGTAAAACCTTTAATGGCACTTCTTAAAGTTGAAATGGATAAAGTCTACAGCAGTCCACTGAAATCAGAGTTACCAAATATCTCTGTGTATCTCTATAACCGATGATAGATGATAGAATAATATATTATTTCACAAAGTTGAGAAGATGCAAATGTGCTCATTTTCTTTAGCTATCCACATCTGCACTTTTCTGGAAGAAATTATTATTAAACCACAATATATTAAACTTGTGGTTTTCAATCCTAGTTCTGGGCTTCTCCAGCATATCACATTTTTTATGTTTCACTTCTTTAATGCACCGGATTCAGATCATCAGCTGAATGTCCACACAAAATGTCCAGGACTGAAAATGACTGTATAACTTGGAGATGAATAGAATTGCACATATTACTGAGTGCATAAACCCTTCACATAAAGTACATTCATTTTGCCTGAATCAAATAAAATGTTTTGTGCAGCTCATGATGATCCCCATTTGCCCTATCTACAGGCAACTATGCCTGGCCCAGAAGAGAGAAACAAAGAGCTTGTCCCCCTGTCATCCTCTGGTAGCTGGAGTAAAGGATGGCTTTGATGGGGAATGTTGGGAGGCGTCCCACCAGTGGGGAAAGAGAGAGGGAGGCTGGGAGAGGAGAGTGCCTCAGTGCAGCCAATCCACTGTATTCTACTGCACTAGACCCCCGAATGAGTGATTACACTAAAGTAGTCCCCTCCACCCCTCTTCTTCTCCCCCTAAGGCCATAAGGGGACATATGAGTGGAGGTTGGGAGCATGTGTTTGAGTGAGTCTGAGGATGTAATGTATATGAGGTGCTATATGATCTATAGATTGTGAGAGAGGTAGAAACACCTCACGACCAATTCGTATACGAATTCGTATGAGTGAGTACGAGGTGGCTAATTCGCACAAATACTTTTGTACGCTTTCTCTAAACCCCAGTGATGGTAGGTTTAGGGGCGGGGTCAGGGGTAGGTCATTCGTACGAATTGGGCAACTCGTAAAATATGTACGATTTAGCAAAAATCGTATGAATTCGTACGAGTTAAGTCGTATGAATTTGTTCGAATTAGCCACCTCGTAAAATACGTACGAATTACTGTGAGATCGGGTTGGAAACACAGCACCTTCAACTTTTAAATTTTCTCACCTTCAGTCTTTTTCTTTCTCTAACATATATTGTGTGTGTCCAGTTTATGTAGCCTATATAACGGTGGCCCTAAAAAATAAAAGGTTGATTTGTAGAATTGATTTAATTTGTCTGTCTGTCTGTGTTTGTCTGTCTGTGTCTGTGTCTGTGTGTCTCTCTCTCTCTCTCTCTCTCTCTCTCTCTCTCTCTCTCTCTCTCTCTCTCTCTCTCTCTCTCTCTCTCTCTCTCTCTCTCTCTCTCTCTCTCTCTCTCTCTCTCTCTCTCTCTCCTATCATCTTTTTTAAACCCTTTAAAATTAAACCTGCTCTTTTGGTCGGTTTCTGTTCAGTGCTCTTTCATATATTAGGCTACATTTTATTATTATTTTTTAAGTTTCCTTCTCTGCAATATATATATATACATAAATAAATACATTTCATATACATATACAAATACAATACATATTCAAACTGACCCGTTAAACAATTTCATGATTATGGTGCAGGGTTTTTAGAGGGATCATTCAAACCTATAAATCAAGATCTAATAACAATGAGTGTTTGCCACTGACGAGCAATAATACAGTTATATATTTCTTTATGTAATGCTTTTAATAAACATTCTATCAGAGGAAACCAAATCAACGTGGGCAGAAAGAATGAAAGGAAATCAATTAAAACGAAGTCACAGCTCTGGCTAGCGAATTGTCGGTGGCATTTATTTGATATAATATAGTTAATATTCTCGCTGGGTAAATTAACGCAATTTTGCCACAGTAGATGGAGTGCGGTGGGAGTGGGGGAAGTATGCAAGCTCCCCCAAGGCTGGACTAATAAGCGCTTTTGAGTAAACAATAGTCAGAGGCTCAGAGCTGACCGCTGCATGAGCCACGGAGAGCCACACCGGGCGAAAATAATTAAAGCTTAGCTGCCTCATTTGTGCTAAAGCCGGTAGTCTTATAGCTGTATTGTGTGACACGCTCCGTTTCATGGAGGCATAGCATCCCTAACCTAAAATCCTTCCTGCTCCACGTGTGTGTGTGTGATGCATGCGCGATCATTGCTCGTTTGTATTGTGTCACTCTGCTATTGATTCTGAGAAGGCTCTGGCAAGGCGGGGCGAGTGCCAAAAGACAAACTGGGGGGCTGTACGTAAGGTCAAAACATTGTTCGCCCTCGTTCCCAGTCTGCAGGCTGCCTCTGTTTTGCTTGATGGAGGGGAAAAGTGGGATTTTGGAGAAAGGATATAGCAAAATGGCTGGGGCATGCGCTTATTTACAGGTGAAACGGTACATTTATGGGACTGGTAAAACAAAGGCTTTGTTCTCTGACTAAATGGCTATGGTTCAGTATACCTACTGTTCAAAAGTTTCGGGACAGTAAGATTTTTTAAAAGAAATGAATGCTTTTATTTGGCAAGAATACATTATAAATACAAGTACAATGTTACAAAAGATTTCTATTTCAAATAAACGCTGTTCCTTTCAGAATTCCGAAAAAAAGTATTACGTTTTCCACAACAATCTTAACCAGCTCTTCTGTTTTCAACATTAATAATGAAAAATGTTTCTTGACCACCAAATCAGCATATTAGAATGATTTGTGCAGAAACATGTGACACTGAAACCTGGCAATAATGCTGAAAATTCAGCTTTGCCATCACAGGATATTTTAATTAAAACAGAAAGCAGTTTTTAATAAATAGTAATGCTATTTCAAAATATTTATATTTTTACTGTATTTTTACAATATGTTTGGTAAGTGTCAAGATTATGGACTTTTATATTCTGCTTTGTTTCCTTAGTTCCTGTTTATCTACTCTGTTTAGTTTTGGTTACTGATTATCTCCTTAATTTTCACCTGTCAGTCATTATGTTCATCTTATTTAAACTACCTGTTATGTTCAGTCCCTGGTCGGTTCTCGTATGTTTATTGGTTTGTAATTCCTCCTATGTTTCCCTGTGTGTTCCTAAGTATATAGATTCAATAAAAATCTCTTCTTAGTTACTATTTTGTCTCATCATGCGTACTGCAGACCAGACCGTTACAGCAAGCATACAAGACTTATTTCCCCCCTAAAACAGTCAAATATGTTAGACACCAAACTTTGTAAAGGTAGTTTACAAGAGACTTTTTGTCTAAAGTAAGCATGCTCTGAAACCAAACAGGCTAAATTATAAGCATGACACAAGAGTGTTGGACCATAATTAAGACACTTAAGAAAGAACACACTTAAATACTAACACACTGCAGTATGCTTCAAAACCGCCAATGGGACAGTTATGGCACTTTTCCACTGCTGGTACGGCTCGGTACGGCTCAGTACGGTTCGGCTCGGCGCGGCACGGTTCGGCTCGCTTCTGCTCGGTTGGCTTTTCCACTGCAGTTAGTACCACTTCAAAGTGGGTGGGATTATACACTCAAAAAAATGCTGGGTTGTTTCTGTAAACAATTGTTGGGTTGATTGTGCTGGGTCAAAATGCTGGGTTGTTTGGGGCACTGTAAACACATTATTGGGTTGCTCATGCTGGGTAAAATGAGTTGTAAGGGGGTAATTCACAAATAAACAGCTGGTTGGGTTATTTTGACCCAGCAACCGGTTTATTCTTTGCGGAACTTTCTGGATTCTTCACTTCTGACTCGAGGAGGACTTTACTCGGAGGTCGGAGCAGGCAGTGTTTTATGGTAAGTTAATATGTTTACTAATATTTTTAACATTAATAATTTCACTGTTCAGCATACAGTCTTTGATATGGAAGTGCGAGGGGTAGGCTATAACGTATTTATTCTGTAAAACATTAGTAACAGCTAACAGTTAGCCGGTTAGATTTTTTGACAAAATGCCACATTGTAAACCAGCTATATCAGCAGCCTTAATGAAATATGTAGTTTAAATTGTAATTTCATCACGTAAATATCGTATTTATTGTGGACGTTTAGTAATTAAAAGTGAGAAAAGCGTTTTTAGTTTCCGTGCACGCGCAGTAGCCTATGTTTATGTCCCTATAGGGCTCGTACGTAAAAACTGCGGGAAAAAAGCTAGTCTGTGTGGAAACTAAAGTCTGCTGGCACATTTAAGAAATTCTCGTCAGAAGAAGCGACGGGGGTAAGTTCCAGCACAGTCTGCGTGTTTCTTCTGTAATGTCTATGTCGGAACCAGGATCGTTTTTACCCCAAAAAATCAAATAATAACTGTATGACGTCTGACCATAGACTGCGTCTGACGTGCAATCTTTACAAACGGCGACTGAGGCAATGAGAAATAAATCGATTTCATATTAAGCATGTTCTCGCCCTGAACCCATTATAAGTTGTTAGGACCTGAGGTAGGCCTACTAAGAATAATTTAGTACTACTAAGACAGTGGTCATGGATCAAGTGTGCGCGATGTTTGAGGCCAATAAATAGTTTTTGCTATTGTCACAACAGCGCCATTTTAAACACCAGGGCAGAAAAGTCAGAAATGCTACTTTAGAAATATGAATTGTTATATACAGCATACTATTTAAATGATAATGCAACTTTATGTATTATGCTCATATTGTTTAGCTGCTGGCTTTGAAGGTCCTGCAAACTCTGCTTCCCCCATCCATCTAACCTTACAGGAGAGGAGGAAAGGGCTTCAGACCCACCACAGAGGCTCAGAGGTCCTTGACATGCAACCTGTAAGTTTGATATGCTTGATAACTATGAAATTAATTTAGGTTTAAAATATTTAAAGGTGCAATCTCTGTTTGCAACATAAAATTGCATTTTTTTTAAATAGATTTTTGTTCATTTTTAAAGCTGCAGTCCATAACTTTTTTTGTGTTCAAAATTTACAAAATGTTTATAATGAGCGAGTACATCATGAATCCATTTTCCAAATCGTGTTTTTGTCTTATCCTGAATAGACTGCTAATTGTCTATTTAGATGTGTACCGGTAAATATACATTTTGTTTGTTTTTCACATTTGGCCATATTTGGTAATGTTTGCAATAAAAAAAATATAAATACTTTCACAAAAAACTTGCATGTCAGTTATATTGCAACACTCTAAGTGATTGTGTGTAATCAACAGTTGGGGACCAACATGGATGAATATTTACAAAATGACTGGAGCATCAGGGATGCGTCGAGGGGGACACGTCAGACCGTTGCCATTCTTCCAGGCCACGTCATTGAGACCGAGTCTTTGCTGGAGGCTGGTGATCTTTGTTTCAACGTTTTATTTTGTTTTTCATGTTAAATACACGAAGCAGTGTATCAAATTAATGGAAAAGAATCGTCCTCTGTCAAATGTGAGGAAAACCCTGTGATATTTAGTCGTATTGTAAATGTTTGTAGCTATTCTTAATAAATCAACACATCTTTATAAATGAAATCATAATCGTATAAGAGTTCAAATTAGTTTCTTATTGACTTTTAAAGGTGCATTGTGTAATACTGTATTTAGGAGGATCTGTTAACAGAAATACAATATCATATACATAACTATGTTTTCAGTGGTGTATAAAGACCTTACTTAATGAACCATTATGTTTTTTTTTACCTTAGAATGAGTATACATTGTATAATTGTAATAATTGTTTACAAAAAAATATTAAAGATGTATTAAAAATGTAAAAAAATAAAATAAATGATTGAAATCACATATACAGTGGCCTCTCTGGTTTATTGTATTACAGAGACAATCATTATTTTACATTAGTACGGTAATATAAAAAATATTTGTTACTAATTTTAATTAGGCAATGATACAGGAAATAACCCAGCACATGAGTAAGACTTAACCCAGCAAGATGGTCAATTTCACCCACTGGTTGGGTCAAATGAATGACCCAACAATATGGGTTAAATAGAAAAGCCCAGCGCTTGGGTCAAACCAACCCAGCGCGTGTTCTGTCCTATAGTGACCCAGCGGCGTGGTTAAGGTTGGGTTATTTTTTAACCCTGCATTTTTTAGAGTGTAGTCTGACAGTTATAGTTTATCCGCTCCTCAGCAAGAGGAACGTCTGCACTTCGTCCACTGACCACGATTCAGCCATTTCTTTTTTGGAAGTTTTCTTTCTTTCTTTTTTCTTCAAGCAAGTCAAAGTAGTTTTAAAACAGGTGCTACAGCGGTGGCTGTTACCATAGGCTGTTACTGGCTATTTAAATCTAGCGGGTTTGATGTCTCCCAAATACAATGACGCTGGTAGTGACGATTCTGTCTGACGAATCAGTGATCTGCAGTGTGTTCACGTCACATTTTAGTATCGGTACGGTATGCTTGGAACCTCAACAGAGGTGGTACCATTTAAACCGAGCCGAAGCGAGCCGTACCATACCATGCAGTGGAAAAGCGCCAAAGCGTTCCGTACCGAAATGTGCCGTACCGTACCATGCAGTGGAAAACCGCCATTAGTGGAGCAGGTCACATTTTGACAAAGACAGAACGTCCCCTTGGAATTATAAGGTCAGTTTTGAGCAGTTTTGAGATATTGAACTTTAAAGTTTTTGCATTCCATTTGACTGTGTAAAAAGAACCTTTTTATTTTCTAAATAAAAAGTTCCAAAATGTACACAACTTAAAAAACAACATCACATAATGTAAAGAAGTGGTCACAGAATAAGAATATGTGAATAACAAAATTTTGACAAAAATGTCAGATAGAACCTTATAATTCCAAGGGGACGAGAAGGTAATGTTTTAAAACACAGCTTGCACTAAACTTTTATTGTAATTTATGCTAATTGTGTGATTTGATAACTAATATTCATTATTTAAATACACCCATGGCCATTATAGGCTATATATTCGCAATAAAAATTGTGAGTTTTTACCTTTCAGCTTCTAACCCCTGTTCTTTTCTGAATAGGTGAAGGTTGCCTACTGAGGGTCTTGGCACATTTCTCAATGTTGCCCCATCAGCCTGCCTTTGCAAAACACATCAGAAAGTTATGTAAGTCTTTGCACTCAGGGTGCCTGGAGCTAAGCGCACTGGAATTTCTCAAATGTGTGATGTACAAGTGACGTGCAAACATGAAAAGATGTGGGGGAAAAAAAGAGAAAATCGAACAAAAAAAAAAAGAACCCAGAATGGGCAATACATAACCACAGGCGATGAGGCAAACCAATATTTTCTACTTACAAATTGTGCTGTCTTCCCCCCCTTGTGGATCCATCCCCGTAAACGTATTGCAGATATACAGCGTGAGGAGATCGGAGAGAAACAGGAGTAGTGGGAAACAGGTGATGAACAGAATAAAGCATCTTTTCACATCCTCCCAGGAGCACTACGCCTCAAAGAAGTGATAGAGAGACAAGAGAGACAGACAGTAATGAGTGTAAGCTTGTTGAGATGCTTTAATTAAGGTTTTTTGTCTACATGCCCTACAGAATTTTTTTAAGTATTGACAATAGTGGGAATTTAGTAGCAGCAGGTCCTCAATCTCATAAACTTAAACATAAAATGAGGCCAAAATGGTTTAATGATTTGCCTTGTAGGAGCTGCATTTCTTGCTTTATATTTCACTCTGACAGTACTGTTCTACAAAGAATCAATACTGTGAAACTCTGAATAGAATTTTCTTTTTGCTTGTTTAGACAGAAATAAGTCTTTGGGCCACTCTTTAATGTCAGCCAGAAACTGGCCTTCTGTCTCAGACTTGAAACCATGGCCGAGCTCTCTAATCTCACCGTCAACAATGAGAGCTTGAGTCTTATCTCTGGACAACTTTAGAAGAAAAGTCACACAGCTAAACGCATTTCCACAATTTTAACAGGATCAGACTGGTTACCAAGCAAAACACCTTACACATCAGGTTTCGAAATATATGTTCTTTGAACTGCATGGTGTAGGTAACAAAATGTGACCTGGTGCCACTTCTGTCCATGACGAGCTGTCAGTCATCATTATCCTCGAGCATGGATCATTTTTATCAGGTGCCAAAACTGTCAAATGGGGCGGTAAACACCTCTCAGCTTTTCAAATTCCGTGTCATCTGAACAAAAAAAATGCCAGAATACACAATGCATTGCAAGTGGTGTGGGTACAAAATTAACTTTTTTCCCCCCTTTAACAAAAACCAATGTAAACCAAACTACCTATAGCAGTATATACGAAATGCAGTATTATAATAATGATTTACTTTAGAATATTTATACAGCACAAATCCATCATTTTATGAACACACACAAAATGTTGTGATCAATACCAAGGGGCCTCTAAACTGAAGCAGGGCTGAGCGCATAATCTTTTTATTGATAAGAAAGTAACTTACAACTACTACTCATGCCTAATGACAAATGCAGAATAGTAAAATACTATTTAAACGACACATGAAAAAAAGCTGTATCATTGAGAGAGAGAGAGAGAGAGAGAGAGAGAGAGAGAGAGAGAGAGAGAGAGAGAGAGAGAGAGAGAGAGAGAGAGAGAGAGAGACTGCCCCAGGGGAGGTCCACAAATTAAAGCTTATAAAAGACCTCATTACTGGAACAGTTCTTCTTTCCCCAGCAACCCCCTACCTAACACACACACACACTCTTACACTAATGCCTCACGTATCGTCATGTTCAGATGTTGCAAACTTAAGTCAAGGAAATGCAAATCACAGTGCCTCAAGAAATATCTTAATCATCAAATTTAAAGGCTTCTGTGGACAACGTCTCAGGTTACGACTGTAACCATAGTTCCCTGAGATAGGGAACGAGACGATGCGTCGATGACGCTTTGGGAACGCCTCCAGCATGAATGCGTCTGAAGCATCTATGTCAACTAGTCCAATGGAAAGAATGAGTGCCACGGCCGGGTGACGTCATGACCATGAAGAGATAAAAGCACATACGGTGCAACCGGCATTAGCTTCGTAATTGCCGAAGCAAGTCGATCACAGGGATGCAGGGAGTATGGCAGGGCGACGCATCGTCTCGTTCCCTATGTCAGGGAACTATGGTTACAGTCGTAACCTGAGACGTTCCCTTTCGAGGGAACTCGCGATACGTCGATGACGGTTTGGGAACAAGAATACCCAAATCACCAAACTTTCAAGTGCCTGATTGTCAGCCTGTTGTCAGCTAAGCACTAAGCACCTGAGATAGAACGGCTCGCATCGACATCTCGATGCCGAAACGCTAACTGTTCTGATTCCGCTAGAATCAGCCAGTCGTCTATGTTATTCAGAATGCGTGTGCCCTGCAGCCTGAGCGGGGCCAGAGCTGCATCTACGCACTTTGTGAATGTGCGGGGTGATAGAGCTAGACCGAAGGGACGTACCCGATACTGGTATTCTTTGCCCCCGAAAGAAAACCTCAGGAACCTCCTGTGCTGAGGGAGGATGGAGACATGGAAGTAAGCATCTTTCAGATCTATCGTGACAAACCAGTCCTCGGATCAGATTTGAGTCACAATCTGTTTAAGTGTTAGCATCTTGATCATGTTAGTGTGGCAGCTTGAATAAAGATACACTAAATTTAGAAAAATTCCACTCAACCTACACGTTAGCCTGAGTAATCAGGCCACAAGTGAGGTGGGTGGTTATAAAGTTACCGACTACGCCACCCCGGGGCCTACTTCCGGGGAATTTCCCTTCACACTAGAGCAAGGCTCACAGGTTCGTCCTAACAGAGTCAGGTATCAGACTTGGGTTGAGTATAAACAATAAAAAGCTTTATTTTCTCATCAAACAAAAAGTCTTCCAATTTTATTTAACAAGACAACACCAATAAATCAAAAAAAAAAAAAAGAATCCACACAAGTAACACACAAACCTCGCTTCAGAATTGGGCGCTGGCTCTCCTCGGCAGAAATGACACAGCAATCATACTCACGTCACACCTCACTATGAGCACAGCATTCGGAGCACAGCATTCAGGCAAAAGAACCCACCACCACAATCGGGAAGAGACGCTTATCCTTCCGCCACTGGCTGCCCCAATTCTGAAGGAAGAACAAAATAAGACCAAGTAACACAAAACACACACACCAATTATATACAAAACATTCGCTACAAACAAGTATTCTAAAACACAATATTAAAAGAGTTCACCACACCAACTTGGCTCATCAACTCGAGGTGCCGCGTCCGGTCACCCCGGCAACCAATTCTAGGCTGGGCAGAAATGGGCAAAAAGCAGCCAACAATATAACAAACAAAAAAAGAAAACACATTCAATAGGCCGCCCTTGGGTTGACCACACATAAACAGCAAACAAGGAGAACTGGTCTCACGTACAAAATAAGTACATGAGTAACATATTCCACATAATTCAACACAAGAAAATATAAGTTTCACAACAATCAACTCACAAGGAAAGAAAATAATATTTAAAGAAAACAAAATACAGAACAGATAGGGACAGTTAGGTTCCCTATGTAAATGGTTTCAGATTGGTTTGTGTTTTTATTTCAGTTGGTAGGGCATTCCAAAAATGTATCCCTTTTACAGAGAAAGATGACTGACCGAAAGTGGTTTTGCGCTGTGCCACCCTGCAGTTACCATTTGCTGATCCCCTACTGGTGATTCTATTAGTATTTGTTTTTGTCACATATGGACAACGTACAGCTGGAGCGTGATTATTCACACATTTAAAAATCAATTTGATAAAAGAGAACTTTGTATAACTTTCATAACTAAGCAAATTATTATTTTTCACTATATACAATGATGCCATTTAGTTTGTTTTTGATGCATTATTTTCAGTGCTTGTTTATATAGTGAAATAATGGGTTTAACAGTTGACTGTGAAGCCTGGCTCCATACAGTAACACAATAAGAAAGATGGGAGAATATCATGGCATGCATAAACAGTTGAGCTGCCTTAAGGGGTATGTAATGTCTAATCATTCTAAAACAGTTCAAATTAGTCTTTACAGTTTTGCATAGTTTTTTAACATGTTTATCAAATTTAAGTTCGGGGTCCAAAATTACACCTAGGAATTTAAAATCATTGACTTCCTCTATTTCCTCTTGATTTATTCTAATTATAAGCTTTTCTTTTGCTTTCCTTCTCATGGAAAAACACATTGACACAGTCTTTTTCAGATTCAGAGTTTAATGATTGTTTTTAAGCCATAGGGATAATCCCTCCATTTCGCTTGTAAATATATCTGCTGCTACACAAGGGGTTTTAGCGGATACATAAATAATTGTGTCATCAGCCAACATGACATGACATCATGACTTTGCGTAAACATACACGCCACTTTCAAGTCAAGTGGCGTGTTATCTATACGCATTTTGAGCTATCCGCGTGTATGTCCACGCCGAAATCTTTTGCGTGTATGTCTACGCCGTTACATGTCCGAGTGATTCCGCGTGTATGTGTACGCCGTTAAATGTCCGAGCGAAACAAAGCAAAACGTAGATCTACATCTGCGGAGCGATATTTTTTTTCCTAGGATGGTAGGGGAAGACTCATAAATGGTATTAACCCCAGTGACGGGTAGGTTTAGGGACGGGGTTGGGGTAGGTCATATATATTTATATATAGGCTACAGTAATATAACGTTAAGTCAACGGCGTTGATAAACACGCTGAAAAGCGATTATGCGTGTTGATAGCACGCCAAAAATAGAAATACGAATTCGCGTGTCATACATACGCCATTTCATGAGATCAGTCTGCATCAGCATACATCTGACATTCAGCTTTTTTTACAACATGATGGTAAGTCGTTATAAGCTGAAGAGCAGAGGCCCCAAAATCGAGCCTTGTGGAATTCCTATTGTAGATTATCGGGGGGTTGAATATTCTGCAATGATTTTTACACGCTACTCTCTTGATTCGAGATAGGATGCATACCAGCCAGTTGCTTGCTCAGAAAAATTAAAAGTACTTGGTTTGTTCAAAAGCACTTCATGATTCACAGTATCAAAGGCCTGTTTAATGTGAACACTGCTCCAACTACATTACCCTTATCTAATGAAGACTTGATGATTTCAGAAAGGTAGCAGTTGGCCATTTCAGTTGAATACCCTGGTCTAAATGCAAATTGTTTAGGATAAATAAGTCAATTATTTTCAAGGTGGTCAACCAGTCGTTCTGCAACAATTTTTTCCAGAATCTTTGAGAGAACTGGTAGGATAGAGATTGGTCTATAATTGCTTATACTTGGTCTGGTGCACCAGCCTTCAAAATTGGCGTTATAACTGCTGTTTTCCAGGTTTGTGGAAATTTACCAACTCTAATGGAGAGGTTTATCAGATGTGTTATTGGCTTAATCAGAGTGGAGCTGTGTGTTTTAATAACAGCACTATCCAACCCAAACCAATCCTTTGAATTATTTAATTTATTAATGATTTTAGCAACTTTCTCATGGTCAACTTCCTTCAAAGTTTCAAAATTTTGAGCAAGCTCCTCCACTGATTGAATTAAATAATTATTAAATTAATTTGCGATTTCTGTACTGTCAGTGCTAATCACTTTCCCTAACAACCCTAACAACCCGATTTCTTAATCCCTTAAAAATAAGGAGGTCCGTAATTGATTTAGTGGACAGTGAATTTTTCAATGCAAGATCTCTTTTTTCTCTTTTTTCAATGCAAGATCTCTTCAAGAGCTTCTTCTTTGTGTACACTTTAACAGTTTTTGTATATTTCTTAATAAGTCCTGTGAGTGTTTTCATCATAATATTACAACTATTATCTACGTCCTTAGTTTGTAAAACGTCATTCCAATCAATTCGTTATCAAAGTGTTGCTTTTGATATTTGGGAATGACTACATTCCCTATAGTTTAGGCCTATGTTCATTCATAAACACTGGTAGACGCTGTTTTGTTAGTTTTCTGATAATCAAAGTCATTTTATGGTCAGAGAGGCCCGTTATTAAGTTGTACGCCCTTATAATTCTTTCAGCTATATTTGTCATTATCAAATCAATCATGGTTTTATTTGTTCGAGTGATTCTAGTTGGACCCTTTACTATCTGCTGAAAATTGTTTTGACATGATCATTTTCAGCTTTTGTTTACCATGTTTATCTAACCAATTTATATTAAAATCTCCAAAAAAAGAGACATTCAGTACCAAACGTGCTGATTTGGTGTTCAATTAACATTTCTTCTTCTTATTATTATCAATGCTGAAAATAGTTGCTTAATATTTTGCTGCTTAATATTTCGATAAAAACCGTAATACTTTTTTGTGATGAATAGATCTTTGAAAGGAACAGCATTTATTTGAAACAGTTTTTTTTTTGTAACCATGCTATTAAACTATTGAACACCATATATCAAATATTTTATACTGTATAGGCACTCAAATTAACAGAAATAGAACGAGAAAGATAGAGAATGTAACATCCATGTAATAACCCCCAAAAACCTTCAGACTTTTTTTTTAAAGGCACACTGTGGAATTTTTGGCCACTAGGGTGCACTCGACCTGTAATTTTCACGTCTAGTGCGCCTAGAGGCCACAAGCGCCGCAGCATTGTTGCAAAAGTCAACAAACAGTCAACCGGTCAACCTCCCGTGTCTTTATGTATGTGCAGACGGCATTTGATTTGTATGTTGGAGAAAGTTAATCGATTCACTACTGACCAAAATAATAATATAAATATAAGATTAATAACATAAATCCTTTAAAGAAAACAAATTGAATAAAAGTAGCATACGCAGAAAACATTGTCTGATCAGGTAAGTCGCATTGACAAGGGTTGCCCAATCCTGCTCCTGCCGATCGTCTGTCCTGCACAGTTCATCTCCAACCCTAATCAAACACACCAGAAGCAAACAATTAACGTCTTCAGGATCTCTTTGCAATGGGTTGGAGATGAAATCGAGTAGTCGGGAAATCGTGTAACAAAACTGATATAACTCACTACATAGTTCCGTTATTTGTAGTCTTCAGTTTGTTTTTCCTTTTACACAAATACAAACATATATGAGCTGAAAGGAAAAAAAACATTTACATCTACATTTGTATACGGCAGTATGTTGTGACTTATATCAGTTTTGTTACACGAATTCGCAGTAAATATTACATTATATATACACTTTTATGCCGATGTTTATTTTAAACTCTCCCTTTTTCTTTTTTTGGTCTCCTCTGCTCTGACAAAATCTTTGCTTTCTTCGCTTTCTTCCGAGTAGCTGTTGATTCAGCCATGACGACAACATACAGACGCCGGCAATCAAACGCGAGTTGAGCTCTCACGTTAGAATTTGAGGAAGTTGGGGTGGTGGGGGGAGTGACGACGTATGCCGTAAAGCGGTCGAATTTTGTAGTTCTTTTTGTGCTCGGGTTCCTACCCGAAACCCAAAGTTACATAGTGCTAGTAAAAGCGATACAGACACCTTCAGGCTTCGGCAGACGTGTCATTCAACCTATTGTAAGTCGATGTACCATCTCAATGGGTTTTGGTAATATATTATAAAGGTTGAAAAGTTCCACAGTGTGCCTTTAAGTGGCCTGCAGACCAAAACTGAAATCAAAACTATTTTAAAAAATAAAAATCACCTTCAATGGAGGACGAAAATCTAGAATAAATCTCCTGAAATTCTTTGACACAAATTATTGAGGGCCTTAGAGGGACTTTGTAAAGTGTAAAGTGGAGTGTCAGAGAGACTAGCGAAATTTTTAATATAATCTATTTTAGTAAGATTACCAACTGTGCCTCTAAAATGATATTCTATTGTAGACTGCACAGTGTGGTAGCAGGGAAATTGACAGCACAATTAGGCACTTGTACTTAAGATTCTCTTCAAACTGTTATCATGAAAAATTGTGTTTAATTAATTATATTGTTGAACTGGACATTGCATCAAACATGCTTAAAGGACAGTAGTAAATTTGAAAGAAAAAAAAACATTTTTAAATGTATGAAAATGCTCAATTGACAGAGGCCATATAAACAAATGTCAGTTCTAGAACTGTTAATTTATTGATATTGTGAAACTCTTGCAAGAATAATCTTTAAATTGTATTTCGAGTCCAGGGTTTTCGAAAATAAGATTAAATCAAATTTTCTCATACATATTTTTGTTAAACTATACTAATTCCCCTTAGGTACAGGGTATTTGTGCAAGAGCTCATTCACAATATGGAGATTCTTTCTATACCACTAATGTAGATTAAATACAAAGAAAAGAAAAGAAAGAAAGTCTCTTAAGTCACAACACAACCATGTTTGTACTCTACCTTCACTCAGCTGTAATTGGTGGCATCACTCCAACCACAAAAGAAAGTCTGTACTTGTGAAGAGTTCTGCCAGTGTTGATAAAGCCTTATTTCTGTGTGAATTTGTCACTGTATTCAAACTCCCAAGCCGAGCTTTGCTTAGGGATTGATGGATCAAAGCGACGTCCCACTGCTTTGTTTGTTGAATGTAAACATACTGGAGACTCTCCTTTTCTTTCTATCTTTTTATATTTGTATGTCTGGTGAGAGTCCACTCTTTAAACTCTGAGATGAGGGTTTGATTTAGAAATGATTTCATTGTGTCCTTTGTGTTGCTGGTGTTATCAACCTGACAATACCACATCAATTTAATCTTAAAGGGGTCATATAATGCCATTTTTGTACAAGCTAATATGATTCTTTAGGGTCTAAATTAAAAGTTTGTAATATACTTTAATTAAAAATTCTCATTAGTATTGTAAGAAAACACTTATTTTACCTGGTCAAAAACAGCTCTGTTTTCAGCACGCCGTTTCAGTGCATTTGACTTTAAATGATAATGAGCTTTGCTCACCCCCCCCTCTCTGTTCTGTGTGTACACCGTTTGTAACTCAATAACACAATAACCATAACGTGTTGTTCAGTATAAACGTGGGATTATAAATTATATTGAGAACGTCATACATAGAAAACATGCCGTAATGTACCCTGAGTGTAAACCTTAGACGCATTCATTGTGAAGTGTGCAGCTAGCGATTTGCAAAGATTAATATAAAGTTTAATAAAACGTTACACTCACTTCCGTTCTTCTGGAGGTTCAGCAGGAACACGAATATCTGGTACCGATCCTTTTTCATGAGCAGCTTCTTAGCAAATCCAGCTTTATACTGATCCTCGTTTATAAAGCAGTCTGGTGTGTGAAATGATTTGCGCAAACATGAGAGCATTGACGTTGTTCGTGGGGAATATTCCCTTCGAAAACAAACACAGCCACTGCGTCTTCAGCGGTTCGGATTTAGGAACATTAAAATGACTGCTGTGTTCGTTATTACACCCAAGAACAGAACACCACAATCGCTTAGACGCCATTCTGCTCATAGACAGTGCTCCAGCATATCAACAATGACTGCGCCGGTCCGCGCCGCGCAGACTATGATTGACAGCTGGCTCACGAGCGAGGGCGGGTCTGTGTTGAAACGCTCCTGTCAATCAACAATCGTGGGAGGGGCGTGCGAGCTTGTGACGTCACAGGCTCGAACGGCTCGATTTGAGGCAGGGGAAAACATATAAGGAGATTAAAACAAAACCACTGGATGGATTTTTATCATTATATGATGGTTGTGTACAGACACTGCCAACACACATTTCAGTACAATCAACTTGTAAAAGTGCATGTACTATTATATGACCCCTTTAAGAGATAAGGTTGAATATTTTTATTGGCTTCTTGAACTACTGTAGCTGCACTACATTTAAATGCTGAGTTGATGTACATTAGTGTCTGAAAGAATTTAAAGTCAGCATGAAATGAATGTTGTGACAGGTTGCTATACCTTATTGTGATGCATTTCAAAGTGAAATAGCTATTGAAAAAGAAAAGAAAAATCAGTTGTTGACTGTAGTGTGAAAAGTGAGCAGCGTATACCGGAATGGAGGCAGATCTGAATTTGACTGTTGAAGCATGGCCTTGCATTCGCCATAGTAGTATTGTGCCAATTACTTCACATTGAATTTAATTCATTTAGATATCAAATACATGGTTCATTTCAAAGAAGGAACACGTTAAATATTGTAGAATTCAAATTATACGGACAATAATGTCTGTTTTATGAGCACTGCTATGTTGCTTCCTCACACTTCCTGCCTGTCAGCAGAGCATTTTCTTCCTTTTGTCTTTTACATTTTAAGGGGGTGCCTGGCTGGCAAACCTGCGACAAGTGTCTCAGATAGTGACGGTGAAGAGAAAAATCCCCCGTGAAAGATCCTGCTCCTGCCCGCCTTGCTTCTGTCAGCACTCATTTGGAGCTCTTGGGCTCAAATTGTAGCAAGGTGAGACAATTCTCTCACTATAGATATATTGTTTCTCAGCAGACAGCATTGTGTCCTTGAAGTGTGTCCTCTTAAAACACAGCTCAAAAAAGCACCCTGTTAGCATTGTTGTCTCTTTTGGAGACGCTAATCATCATCTTAGTGGTGACTGTCTATACTGGCCTTTAACAGACAAAAATGGGAAACACCATCTCGTGGAAGATGTATCAGTCTGAGAGTAATACAACTCCTTTTGGCTTTCGGGAGAGACTGATGCATCTGATGCTGAAAGTCTAATGAATATTAAAGTGAAAACTGGAAAATACTTTCTCAATCTGTCAAGCTCTAATCTGATTGGGTGGATTTACGCAACTTCCATCATATCTGCAAACTCGTTGGCTTTAGGCGAAAATCACTGTTCTGACAGTGAAATAGGTCATTCACGTGATTTGAGCAAATTCAGTTTTTTTTTTTTTATCACTTTCTTCTCCATGATAAGTGGGTTTCAGTGGGTTGTTCGTTGTTCTACGCTGAATAAATGCAGTGTTGTAAAAATGAACTAGTATTACAAAATGGCAGCAAACCATATTATTCTTACATTTTATGAAACTAATCTGTATTATAATAGAGATGATCTCCCTTCCCCAAACCTGCTTTGAACATCCATCCATCCACCAGCTTAAAGCGGTCATATAATGCCATTTTCATACAAGTTAATTTGATTCTTTAGGGTCTAAATGAAAAGTTTGTAATATACTTTAATTCAAAATTCTCATTAGTATTGTAAGAAAACACTAATTTTACCTGGTCAAAAACAGCTCTGTTTTCAGCACGCCGTTTCAGTGTGATGTGGAGAGAAGGACGACCCAAAAGCGATATGCAGCAGCACAGTCTTTAATAAACAGAAAATGCTGTCCAGAGGAAATAGAACAGAAAGTCAATAAATGTAACTGAGAGTCCTCCAATGGAGCAGGGATGACAGAAAGTAGTACGAGTCCTCTGTACTGACAGCAGAACGATCTCGGTAGTGGACAACACTGAAGCGGTTCCAGCCAACCCAGGTACTCACAGAAGATCAGGTATCACCAGACAATGTAGGACGGGTACTGGGCAGGAACTCTGTAACAAGCACAGCTTAGTCGCAAACACAGTGTGGCTGAACAAACTTCGCAGAGCACTGGACAGGACAGGACAAGACAGGAACGATAGGTAAGTGCACAGAAAGTTCATACGCATTACTCACGAAATAATCTGGCAAAGAGACAGGGGAAAGCAGGGGTAAAAGACGCAGAGATAATTAGAGAAAGAGAGAGCAGGTGTGGTAAGGATGGCATGCTAACGAGTAGAGAGTGGAGACAGCTGGGAGTGATAAGAGAGACGTGTGAGCGTAATGAATGAGAGAGATGCGTGCATGCGTGATGAATGATGTGGTAATCAGCGAGTGTACATGAATGTGTCCAGAAGGGGGAGACAGAGTAAGGAGAAAGAGAGCCAGGATAATGACAGTACCCCTCCCTTCCTCCCGAGGAAGGAGACTGACGAGACCGGAGGAAATCATCGATGAGCGAGGGGTCCAGAATGTCCCGAGCCGAAAACCAACTCCTCTCCTCAGGACCATACCCCTCCCAGTCCACTAAGTATTGATGCCCACGACGGCACATATCCAAGAGCTTACGGACCCTGTAAACCGGAGTTCCCTCAATGCGTATGGGCGGAATGGATGGAGGCGAGGGTGCGCGGACGGACGGTTTAATGCAAGAGACGTGAAAAACAGGGTGGACACGACGAAGATTAGGAGGAAGAGCGAGCTTGACTACGACAGGACTAATGACTTTAACAATGCGAAATGGCCCGACGAAACGAGGAGCCAGCTTACGAGACTCCGACTGGAGAGGCAAATTGGACGTGGAGAGCCATACCCTTTGACCACAAATGTAGCGGGGACTCTTAACGCGTCGTTTGTTAGCAGTGTTACTCATGCGCCTCCTTGAGCGACAAAGTGCTGATCTCACCCCTCTCCACGTACGTTTGCAGCGGTCAATAAACGTTTGTACGGATGGAACATTAGACTCTGAACTCTGCGAGGTGAACAACGGAGGCTGATAACCCAGGCAACAATGGAACGGTGAGAGACCTGTGGCAGAAGTGGGAAGCGAATTGTGTGCGTATTCTGCCCAGGCGAGTTGCTCTGACCAAGACGAGGGATTGCGGTGGGCAAGACTGCGGAGAATGCGGGCGATGATTTGATTGGCTCGTTCAGCCTGACCGTTCGTTTGGGGATGAAACCCGGACGAAAGGCTAGCGGAAGCACCGATTAGACGACAGAACTCCCTCCAAAATTGAGAGGCGAACTGTGGTCCTCTATCTGAAACCACATCGGTGGGTAGACCGTGAAACATAAAAACATGATCGACCATGATCTGAGCCGTCTCCTTGGCAGAGGGGAGCTTGGCGAGAGGGATAAAATGTGCGGATTTAGAGAAGCGGTCAACGACTGTTAATATGACCGTGTTCCCAGCAGACGGGGGAAGACCGGTGATAAAATCGAGTCCGATGTGAGACCAGGGGCGTGAAGGAACCGGTAAGGGGCGAAGCAAACCGGCTGGGGGCGAGTTACCGGCCTTGGTTTGGGCATAAACAGGACAGGAGGCGATAAAACGACGTGCGTCACGTTCCAACTTTGGCCACCAAAAACGTTGACGGATGAAGGCGAGTGTGCCCCGGACGCCGGGATGGGCTGATAATTTAGAGGAGTGGCCCCACTGGAGAGTAGTTAAGCGCGCAGAGACAGGAACAAACAGAAGATGCTCTGGACAGCCGTGCGGAACAGTGGTGCGACTGAGAGCGCGCTTTACCAACCTCTCGACTCCCCAGACAGCCGCGCCCACTACACAGTCGGAGGGAATAATCTCCTCCTGTGCAGTGGTGGACGCCGAGGAGTCATAGAGGCGGGAAAGTGCGTCAGGCTTTACGTTCTTCGACCCGGGACAATAAGAGATGGTAAAATCGAAACGCGTGAAAAACAAAGCCCAGCGAGCTTGACGAGCGTTTAACCTCTTGGCGGAACGAACATACTCGAGGTTCCTGTGGTCCGTCCAAACCATAAAAGGAACCGGGGCTCCCTCTAACCACTGACGCCATTCTCCCAATGCCAAGCGTATGGCGAGTAATTTACGGTTCCCGACGTCGTAGTTGCGTTCTGCGGGCGAAAGACAATGAGAAAAGAAGGCACAGGGATGTACTTTCTCATCTACTGACGAACGCTGGGAAAGAACAGCCCCGACCCCCACCTCAGAAGCGTCGACGTCGACGATAAATTGCCTCGTGACGTCGGGAGTGAGCAGAATAGGGGCGGACGTGAAAAGGGATTTAAGAAAATCTAAAGCGCGCTGAGCAGGAACTGACCACACGAATTTAGACTTAACTGAAGTCAAGGCGGTGAGAGGAGCGGCCACCTGACTAAAGTTACGGATAAAACGACGATAAAAATTTGCGAAACCGAGAAACCGTTGAAGCGCGACACGAGAGTCAGGAACGGGCCAATCGATAACAGCTTGAACCTTAGTAGGATCCATACTGATCCCCTCCGCAGAAATGACCGAACCGAGAAACGTAACAGAGGGAGCGTGAAAAGAGCACTTCTCGGCTTTAACAAAGAGTCGATTCTCCAGCAATCGCTGAAGGACCCGACGAACGTGCTGAACGTGCACTTCGGGTGAAAAAATAAAAATGTCGTCGAGATAGACAAAGACGAAAATATTTAGCATGTCCCGGAGGACATCATTGACGAGGGCTTGAAACACGGCAGGAGCGTTGACCAGACCGAACGGTATAACCCGGTATTCAAAGTGACCGAGGGGCGCGCTAAAGGCGGTTTTCCATTCGTCGCCTTCCTTAATGCGCACGAGATGGTAAGCGTTACGGAGGTAGAGATTAGTAAAAAACTCCCTGCATATGTGCATATGCCTTTAAATGATAATGAGCTTCGCTCACTCCGCCCCTCTTTACTGCGGGCGTTTCGACGTTTTGACACAACGCACGTGGAGTGTTGCCTTGACAACAGTTGAGGGTATATTTTGGAGAAAGAATGGCAGCGGGAGTCTCTGAGGACACATCTGTGCAACCCTATCAATTTGTACCGGAGTCGCACCCGGAAAAAGTTCGACAATTAAGGCTCGAACAGGACGCTTCTGAATGGTTGGTTAACATAATGTCACTTTGATCTATCTTTGTGTACTGGCAGGGTAGAGTAACTTAGTGAGATGTACGAATGCTATGTGTTTGTTTACTGATGTATACGTACTCAGTTTGTAATAACACAATAACCATAACGCGTTGTTCATTATAAACGTGGGATTATGAATTATATTGAGAACGTCGTACATAGGAAACATGCTGTTATGTACCCTGACTGAGTGTAAACCTTAGCCGCATTCATTGTGAAGCGTGCAAGCGATTTGCAAAGATTAATATAAAGGTTAGTAAAATTTTACACTCACTTCTTCTGGAGGTGCAGCAGGGACATGAATAGTTGGTACCGATTCTTTTTTCAGGAGCAGCTTCTTAGCAAAACCAGCTTTGTACTGATCCTCGTTTATAAAGCAGTCTGGTGAGAAATGATTCGCGCAAACATGAAAGCATTGACGTTGATCGTGGGGAATAATCCCTTCGAAAACAAAACTCAGTCTCTGCGTCTTCAGCGGTTCGGATTTAGGAACATTAAAATGACTGCTGTGTTCGTTATTTCACCCAAGAACAGAACACCACAATCGCTTAGACGACATTCTGCTCCAGCGTATCAACAATAGCGGACTATGATGACAGATCGCTCAGGGCAGGGATGGGTTGAAACGCTGCTGTCAATCAACAATCGTGGGAGGGGCAATCGACCGTGTGACCGTCGGTCGAACGGCTCGATTTGAGGCAGGGAAAAACATATAAGGAGATTAAAACAAAAACACTGGATAGATTTTTATCATTAAATGATGGTTGTGTACAGGCACTGCCAACACACATTTCAGTACAATCAACTTGAATAAGTGCATGTACCATTATATGACCTCTTTAAGATTTTTTGTGAATTTGAAAAGACCTTTTGCTGTTTAGTCACACAACTAGCCTACTTTGAAAACTACGCTCTTATCCAATGATGAGTTTGAAAATGTCAGTCAAGGCAGATTCTAGAGAAATGCAAATTACCCAGTCATGAAATGACAGGTGAGCAAATACTGCATCTTTCATATGACCAGGTCAGAGGTCAGCCGTACAGGAAAGGGATTAAAGCAGGCCAATTAGAATGAACGTGTATATTTGCATACAACACTTCAAGAGTCAGTGGCCTTTAACACGAGGTGCGCTCTAACAAGAGTGCACGTGTGTTGGGGTGAGGGGAGCAAAATAAGCACCAAGTGCAAAAATCCTGGCTGAAACTACACAAGAAGGAGCGAAACATGTCTCTTAATGAAGCAAGGCGCAGTCCTCGGCTATAATTTTCAAAGGCGCGCAAAAAGATTAAAGTCAAAGGAGTCTCCCAATGGCTTCGAGCCTGCGTTTCTTTGAAAAGCACCCCCAGTGCACAGAATCTCGAACCCCCCCTTCCCCAACACACGCACGACTCACCCCGCTGTCTTGCTTTCTCTTTCTCTCAAATAACTGAAGCTGCACTTTAGCCACCAAATCTCCCCCTGATCCTATCATTAAAAGAACACTAGTGCGGGGCTTTGCACACAAGTTGGCAAGCCTGTATGGAACAATCGTGGGGCTCAGTGCTAAACAGCCACCTTCTCTCTGTGAAATAGGGGTAACAGCCTTAATGTGTGTGCGAGTACATACACACTTTGATATGCACGCTCTCAAACACGTTTGCGCCCTCCACGAGACAAGCGCATTCCCAAATCACGAGGCGATAGTGTACTCTATGTGTATGTTTCAGCACACTCACACATACAGGCATGTACAATAGGATGAATAATTGATTGTCATGGGGGCTTCATGTGTTAAGAACAGAGGAGGCGTGCCAGTAGCGTTTTCACTTCAAATTTGTATTGTCTTTAGTCTCCGCCAGTCATCAGCATATCTAACACCTGCCTCAGTCAGATGTCTAGTGGTGCCTAAGCCTGGAACCCGCTTTCATCTCTGCACTGTTACTGAAACACAAAAAAAGAATGCGTCGAGAGAAAAAAAATCATACTACCACACTGTTTCAAGAGATCATTATCTATCAAGGAAACCAGGACAATGGTTTGATAGCTCAGCTCACATCAGCTCTCTCTCTCTCTCTCTCTCTCTCTCTCTCTCTCTGTATAATATATATGTGGACTAACCTTTGTTTGATCGTGCTAACGTCTAAAATATTTTTCAAAAACAGAGAAAAGGTTCTTGACAGCTATTGCGAAAAAGGTGAATCAATGTACAAAAGAAAAGCCAAAGATTTCTTACACATCAGTAAAAGTAACTCCAGTATTGTGCACATTTCAAATAAGTAATCATCTTTGTCCGTATGCATTAAACATTAGCAATTAAAAAGTGTAAGTTTCAGGCTATGTGAAAGGCAGACTGTGGGTCTTGATTTTTTTAAGGAACTGCTCCAACTTCCTTTCCTGTTTAACAGGATAAACAGTCTCTTATTTGTGCGGGAGGGTAACGGCCTACGGTGATGTCAAAATATGCAAAATATCATGGAGCAAGAAATGTTTTTTTATGCTCTTCTAAATTAGATTAGGGAGTAGAGTTGAAAGTATCATAAATGTTTTGTATTAAATCAATACTATTCACATGGAAGTCTGAAATGTCCTTAATATCACCTGTTTAAAGGGATAGTTCACCAAAAACTTTCCACACCTGTAAGACTTTCCTTCATCTTCAAAACACAAATGAAGATATTTTTATGTTATCTGAGGGCTTTCTGTCCTTCCATTGACCATTACGCAACTACCACTTTGACGCTTCAAAAAGTTCATAAAGAGATCGTAAAAACTAATCCATATGAATTAAGCGATTTAGCCCAAATTTTCTGAAGAGACTCGATCACTTTATATGATGACAGATTTAATTTAGGCTTTTATTCACATACTGTATAAACATTCATCAATGCACACCTTATTGTGGAAAACAGAAACACATTGCTTGCTTGGTTGATGTGCGAGAACCAATGAGGGTCATTCGTGTGTTTTGTGAAATATTTTTTACTATTTAACTGTATTCTAATTTATTATATTTTAAAATGTCATTTATTTCTGTGATGGCAAAGCTGAATTTTCAGCATTATTACTCCAGTCTTCAGTGTCACATGATCCTTCAGAAATCATTCTAACATGATGATTTGGTGCTGAAGAAATATTTCTTATTATCAGTGTTAAAACAGTTTGTTGTGTTCATGAATTGTGTTGGGACTACCATTTTGCAAAGGAAGTCAGAACTGTTGAGGTTGTATCTGACGTGTTGTATTCTAGTGTAATGTGTGAGAGAACCGAAGTGACGAGTAAACAAGATGGATAAGGTTCACAAGTCCTGTCTCGTGTGCTTTTTATTGTTTTAAAACCACATTGTGCTGCTTAATATTTTTGTAAAAATGTGATAACTGTTTTTCAAGATTCTTTGATGAATATAAAGTTTAAAAGAACAGCATTTATTTGAATTTTTTTTAACCAATGTAAAAGTATTTCCTGGCACTTTTGATAATTTGAATGCATCCTTGCTGAATAAAAGTATTAATTTCTAAAAAAAAAAAAAATCTTCACATCATATGATAAAGGAAGCTCATCCATGGTTGCTTGACTTGCGATAACCTTTGAGGCTCATTCTCGTGCGTCAAGCAAGTATGGATTAACTTCTTTTTATGTCTGCTGATCAATGTTTATTTGAATAAAAGTCTACATTCAATCTGTTCATCATAAAAAGCAATCGAGTCTCTTCAGAAAATTTGGACTAAACCGCATTAGTTTTATGATCTCATTAGTTTTATGTTGAAGCGTCAAAGTGGTAGTTGCGTTGTCTGTCAATGGATAAAAAAAACCCAGTAATCTTTTGATGAAATCTGAGAGATTTTATTTTCTCCAAAGATGAACGAAAGTCTTATGGGTTTGGAATGATATGTAATTAATGACAGAATTTTCATTTTTGGTTGAACTATCCCTTATTTATGTTTCTTTAACTTCAGGCAATTTTATGTCCCAAATTTTTATTAAAACTAACAGATTTGAAACTTTTTATTTTCGTGAAATGAAGATCAATTTAAATGGTTTTTAAAACGGTTTTACATTTTTTACCCTTGTCGTAGACAGACTTTCAATCTTAAACTATAAAAATCCTTCATAAAAAAACATTTTTAATGTTTAAACCGGTGATAATCTAAAGAAAGAGCAACATAAACCATTTCAATATTAATTGTATCATTTTTCATTATTACACATAAGATTTTATCCGAATGTTATGTTTATATATATTAGTGGACAAATTTACTTGGACTTTATTTTCTCAAACATTTTTCTATTGGTCAATACCCAACACCAACACCTTTAAGTTGCTTTGTAGTTAAACTGTGATATCAAACAATCTGAAACTGCTTCTTGAAACTCTTCTTGAAAGTGCAGTTTGTTAAACATAGTTATAGTAAAACTAAATTCAAATACTAAAACTTGACTCGCATTGTGGCATGACCTCAAACAAACTGCGTGTGCACTCCATGGACTGGAAATGTGGTATAAAGTGTAAACAGTGATGCAAAATTGAACAGAGAGGCCATCGTTGGGAGTAAAATTCATCCCGCTCAAGTGTGTAGACATTTCGCCTTGGGCCCCAAGTCCTGCCACTATGACATCACATGGGGCCTGGTAGTCAACCATCAAAGAAGAAGAGTGGGAACGTCTGGGGCCTAACGTATTCATCAATGGCAAAATATTTATACACGCCATTCCCTGAAAGGATATCTCCTTTTAAAACCCACAGCCTATTGGCACCACATGAAGAGCAACAAGCCATCAAAAAGACCAGAGAATTAAAAATACAAAACACGGCAATGTTGGAAAAACAAGAAACTTCATAAAATGCGCAAATTCTCAGAGATGCCATTGAATGAAGGCGCATGTAGCTTTTTTGACTAGGCAACCTTAGATTTGATGAAGTGCTGTCTGGCTGATCAATAGGATAGAGCTCCAGGTGGTATTCTTAATTAAGATAATTTATGAAGCTGTTACAATGGGGATGCATTACAAATAGCCCTACATACAGCTTCAGCCTGCGCTACAGTGTACTGGCTTCAGTTTTAGACTTCAACATGTATTTGAATACAAAAAAATCCCCAACCTCCTGAAGATTGAAGTTCCAGGCATAACACCTCAGATAGAAAATAAGTGTCAATGAAATTGAATGCATTTAAAGTGAACGATTTAGTAAAAATTCAAGGACATTGATGCATCTGTGGTGCCTTTTTGTTACGCGTTGTCTTGTCAAATTGAGTAGGCTATTTCAGCTTGTTCTCATCCTTTGGCGTCATACATGTGACGCTTTGGACATTTCGTTGAAATCTTACGCACATGGCATCCTTTAGCATCAATATGAGACGCAGAACCCAAGGCGTCATACAGGTGACGCTCGTCTAAATCCAACGCACATGGCATCGTTTAGCGTCAATATGAGACGCAGATCCCAAGGCGTCATAACCGTACCCTACCCCAGACCTAAACCTACCCATAACAGTGCGTGTTATATTGACGCTAAAGGATGCCATGTGCGTAAGATTTCGACGAAATGTCATATGGCGTCACCTATATGACGCCAAAGGATGAGAATGCGTTGGCTATTTCAGCTTTAGAGCATACATCCTAATGAGCATCAGTCAGGGGTGCGTTTCCCGTACAATGACATAACTCGCTGCTTAACTACCATAGTACGATGCATCGTTGAAGATATCAACTAGCTAGTTACAACTGTTTCCCAAAACCGTACTTTCGCAAATTTGTCGTTCAACCACGTTGGTCAATTATGTCATAAAGTTGGTGCATAATAACTTTTTTTAATGAATCAGTTTGAGTTTGAATTAATGCTAGATTTTTACTATAAATATGGACATGGCATCTGAGGACTAATCTCAATTTTCTGAGTTATTTTGCTTTATTTCCAGATTCAAACATAGGCTCTTTCTTACGTAGCCTTCTAGAGCACATATGCACTCTTCAGAAACGCTGCTTTAAATCTCTTGACAAACTAAAAGATGTAGCCTAAACGACATTTGTATATATTCGAAATAAAAGATATAGATTGTACTGAATATCAGCTTGCTTATTTTGCTTAATATAAGGATTTATTGAGTCCACATGTCATGCAAACAATAAACTGTTCTTCTAGGTCGAGAGCTGTCGTTCCAACCACACAACTTTGCGATGCTGTTTGTGAATGTTCGTTGGAACGATGGTTTCGGAAAAACACAGACTCTTTGAACTATGCATATAACAACAAAACTTGCAACCTAGTTGGCTAACAATGTTTTCGGGAAACGCACCCCAGAACAGCAGAAGGAAAGTCATATTGGCTGGTGATAGAGAGTCTTCTTCCCTTGGGTTCAGTGACATCACTCTTAGCACTTCTCAAGCTCTATTGGCAGTTCTGACAAAGACACAATTAGGGCTTGGGAAGTTTCATGGATCTGTGGTCACCGTGAGATCAATGACCCTTGTGTGGAGACAGATCTGTAGACACATGTGAGTGGTCTTCAGTGTTTTTTTGGTTATGAATATTCTGTAAAAGACACACCATGTGGGCTCTAATTGCCTTTTTGAAACAATATAAACACTTCTGGCAAGTTTTCATTTAACTTGTCCACCATAAAAAGATTTTCTTTAAAACGTCCTGAGCACGAAATCAGCATATTAGAATGATTTATAAAGTATCATATGACACTAAGGACTGATGACAGCTTTGCAATCACAGGACTAAATTACTTTTTAAAATATATTCAAATTAAAAAGTTATTCAGCAATTAATCACTCAAGCGTCATATCTACTTTACTCTCATGGCAATGCTGAATTTCCAGCATCAATACTCCAGTCTTCAGTGTCACATGATGCTTCAAAAATCATTATAATATGCTGATTTGGTGCTCAGGAAATATTTCTTATTATCAGTGTTCAAACGGTTGTGCTGCTTAATATTTTTGTGAAAATATTGTGAAAACTGTTTTTCAGGATTATTTGATGAATAGAAAGATTAAAAGAACAGCATTTATGCTGAAGAAAAGTATTTCTTAAAAAAAAAGAGATAAGAAAAATAAATCTTACTGACCCCAAACTTTTGAACGGTAGTGTATATAGTAAACATTGTCATATCATTATGGTAAAAAAAAAGTTTTAGACTTTAGGTGCTAGATTTAAACCGAAATATATAACCATTTCTTTGTTTATGCCTCAGAATCACACTCTGTCACATATACTAAATTACACTTGGCTACCACAAACCTGATATCACCTGAATCAGCAGCAGCACAAATAAAGGCAGGCTGTTTTTCTCACATAAAATGTTAACCTGAGTTTTTTCACCCAGTATAAAAAGGTTATTTGAAGAAAAAAAAACATCATTTCAGTGCATGACACTCAGAGACATAAGATAGCAGAGTAGGCAAAAGATGCAAACTGTTAAAAACTGAAAAAGTCAGTTTGGAGCGACAACACTGCATGCTTATGCTAGCAGAAAAACGCTTAAACACATCCACATGAATATGTGTTATGTGTGTGAAGAGCCTGACAACAAAGCAACACTGTTTTTTACCCTTCTTTTTTTGATGAGGAAACACAGCAGCGATAGAGCCCTAACAACAAGGTGAGCCAGGATAAGTGGCTCCCAGAATGCTCCACTGTGATTTTCCCAAATAAGTGTGCGCTGAAGGTATGACACCCATGGCATGCTTAACAGCAAAGAATCTATTCAATTCTATGAACTCATATTTTCTCATTGTACATACTGTATAAGCCATATTAGTTTCATCATCTTTAATGCCTAAAAATGTCTCATTCATGTTCATTCAGTATCAGATTATTAACCTAGTCATTATGACCCTGGCATCAGTCCATCCAAGAATGTCTGGCATTCCAAGAAACAGATCCAGCGATGGCAACACTTAAACACTTCTCCGTAATTGTTCCCCTCTCTTGTAACACTAACATTCCATCACTTGCCATTAGTGCCCGTCACCCAGTAAAATCTAATCTTTTATTCTGTTTTTCAATTATTGTAGAGTGCACACTTAAATAGGGAGGCGGAGATAATGAAATTAACTTCCGAACTTAAAGCAATTCTCTGTGGCACAATGATCAGATATTCTCTCAGCCTGGAAAATATATGCAAATTTTATGCGTCGATCATTTGTTATTACCATTGCAGCAACATAAAACAGAGTTTTCTTGAACAATTAGACTTAAAATAGTGCATATTAATTAGCCAGGGGATTGCAGACATGAATATTAAAATTGTGTAATAGAGCGCCCTGTACTTTTGACATTAGAACAGTGATGTGGGTGTGACGGAATCATGTATTTGTTTGTATTTCCGAGGGCCTTGAGATCTCAAAGGCGTTCCATGTACATGAAAAGAAATACGAGCCCAACAATTTTCATAATGGGTTATAGCTTTTGTCTGCCAAAGGAAGATAATTGCACATGCTCACATTTAAACCTCTCATTTACTTCTGCACTTCCTGTCTTGCTTGTTTGTTTGTGTTATTTTCTTCAAGCTAAATTCCATCGCATGGAGTGCAAAATATAGATTCTTTCTTTAATCTTGTGTGTGTGTGACTCTTTTGTAACATAGCAAATAACATTGCCTTACATTTAAAACCTTTTTATTCCTATTTAGTCTTTTATTGCTCACAAAATGCATGAAATCCTTTAAAAATGCTACTATTTACATAAAAGTAAATAAGGTAGTTATTGTCATTAGGTTTGGTGACACATTTGAACAAATCTCCCATACCGGGGCCTCCGGCACAAGACAGCGTCCCCGCCCCTCTCATCCGTCACTAGCGGCAATCTCCCCGAGGGGACGCCCTCGTGACACCCATAATGGTTGTTTGATGGCCCCCATAAAAGAAGTCAATGTATTGATGGGAGTCCTTTGAGGACAAACCTTATTTGTATGTGGATCAATCCAGTCAATTCATAGAAGGGAACCATAAGGAAGTGGAAAGCGGACTTCAATGATGACATTACACCTGTGACCTCACAGCTTTCTCTTCGAATTTTGATGACAGAGACAGTCTGTTTTCATGATAGTGCGTTGCATTTTTATTAAATCATTGAATCCCTCACAATCAGATTACCATCTTCCAGATTAAATTGCATTGTCTACAATTTGTCTGTGCAACCTAGGAATGCTTTATCAGCCTGTATTTTTGCTGACGCAAATTTGCATCTTGAGTACATTGACGCCAATTCTAAATTCAAAACATTCTGAAAAAAAAAAACTGAAAAATGGTATGAAAAGAGCAATACTCTGAATTAAAAAAAGAAATATTATGATAATTTTTCTATTTCCATTTTACCTTGATATATTAATTTAAAAGACCCTTTTCCATGCAAAACATCATCTCAGTAACCGACTGATGTAATACTGTCTATAAATAAATAAATAAGGCCTGTGAAGGAAAGACCCAATAGACAAGCTCTAAAGGGAAGTATCAATACTGCAGAAGTCAAAGTTAACGTTTCAGTCTATGAACAATGACTCTGTTGCATCACTTTAAAATGAGGGGACAAATCATGTCTACCTTTATTAAAAACTTCAAATGAAGCCATAATGAGAACGATTTCAAAGACAGTGAATGAATTCAAGCGGACAGTAAGAAGTCTATGCGAGCTCGAAGTTTGGATGAAATCTCATGAAATCATGATGCGACACCACGCAACTTAACGCAACATGACATAAAGAACAGGGTCTGGTCAGTTACTTTTACTCTGTAGACTCAAAACACAGTTGTGATCCACAAGCTGCTATTACATTAATCTCATACAGTACCTGGCTCTATGATCCTCGGCCTCAGACTGGATATATCTAATGAGACCCCGTGATGCCTTGCATATTCCCTTCTCTCACTCCAATCCCAACTTGATGAACAAAGAAGACCCCCAAATTTGTATGCACAGAATCTGTAACACTCTCCGAGGAGGCCACCGACCAAAGGAAAGAATGAAGATATGTAAGGAAAAGAGGAAAAATGTGTTGTCCTGGACCACTGAAGATTCCAGAATCAGGTTAGTATTCCTCAATAGTAAAAAAAAAAAGAAAAACAAAGAACCTAAAACCACAGGATTTCTCTTAGAAGTGGGACGCAAATAGTGGGGAGTCTTAGGTGAGGGCAACAGGAAGTTTTGGAGAAAGTTTGAGTGGAGTCCAAAGCGAGGTCCTATGGAAGAGAAGGAAAGAGCCCCAGTGCCTGCCTGCTCCAAAAGAGGATGGGATGAGACTGCATAGCTAATGAGCTCGCCGGCTCCAGAGAACCTCGGCTTTTCTTATTCTCGTTCATCATTAATTCAGCAACGTTGATAATTTCATTAGATTGCCACCATTTTTTTTTTTCTTCAGTTATCAATAATTGATGCACACAGCTCCTGGACCGGGGTAGTCCCTGTGCACGCTTTCACGCATGTGTGTGGTAACTGTGATATGGGCACACCTATACACAGTACCTTTTCCACACACACACACACACACACATGGCCGAGCCCTGCAAAGGCAGCGCAGGGGATAAAACATATGGCAGTCGTCAAAATGAGGCAGCGCTTCAGGTAAATAAAACAGTACCTGGCAAATACTGGAGAGTAATCATCTGGCGCTGTGGCAAAAGCACAGAGAAAACCGCCAGGGCAGTAAAACAAACACACAGAGCCAGACGAGCAGCCAGCCGATCTCCCTTCAAGCTTTCAACAGCCAAGCTGTGGGATTACTCTAATCACATTTATTTATTAACCCTCAATTAAGAATGGAAGTCTTACGGCTCATGTTAGTTTAGGGAGAACACTGGGACTTACAATGCACATAATTGACAGGCAGGGCTTATTCTTAGTTCAAACCGTTTTGGCTGATTAAGTATAAGCCTTTCATCTGTAGATACAATGCTATTAATTAAATCATTAAAAGAATTATTCACTTGTGAGAGGGGGGATTTAAAAAAAAACAAAAAAAAAAAACAAAGGAACATCAAATGAGAAGCTGCCTTGCAATAACTCCTGAAATATTCATTAATAAAAAAAGATTGCTTAAATTTAATGACAGGGATTACATGTGTAGAGACCGTCTCCATTTCGCCAAGCCTGCCCCTTAACACAAACCCTCCTCCCCCTGTTTGATTACTTGATAAAGAGATTAAATAAGAGAGAGAGGCGCACACATTGCACACAGGCATTGATGCACAGATTGTGTAGCAAACATTCATAGCTCTACATTCAAATATGATACCGTATCTAACTCGAAGTAAACAATACAAAAAGAAGCACAAAGTTTAAGAGACCACCCAAAAATGTCAATTCTGTCATCATGTAAGCTACTCATCCTCATGCTGTTCCAAACCTTTATGATTTTTAAAAATTTATTATTATTTTAATAAATGTTGGTAACCATTGACTTCCACTGTATGGACCCCCTAAAAAACAAAACTTATTTTATGTTCCACAATAAATAAATAAAATAGTCATAACATGAGGGTAACATGAGTGTGAGTAATGATGACAGATATTTCATTTTTGGGTGACCAACAGTTTTTCTAAAGTGTCAACACTCTTTTTGCTGTTTTCACACTGTGGCAAAAGCAATATTTAATTGGGGTTCACTTTATTTTGATGGTCCCTTTTGAACATTATGTTGTCTATAAATAACATTGCACCTACATGTCTACTATCTCTCATTAGAGAAGACTATAGGGTTAGGGCTAGAATAATTTCACATGTATCTACTTGAAAAGTTACTTATAGTCAGTAGAATGTCTGTTGGGGAGCATCACAATAAAGAGTTAGCAGAGAGGCTACTAATACTCTAATGAGAGTTAGTTGACATGTAGTTGCAAAGTTACTTATAGTCAACAGAATGTTCAAAAGGGACCATCAAAATAAAGTGTTACATTTAATTATGTTGATCAAACGGGACCAGTGTTGTTTTCTGAGAAGTTTTTTTATGATATTGTGTGTCTCTACACACTTTCATAGTTTGGAGGCTTTGTTATTGGGTGTAAACTTCAGACATCATATCATAATAGATAGATCTTGTTTGATCAACTTAACTTTTCCTTCTCCATCTTTCACATGGGTGTGCATCCACACACACACATGTGTAGATAAAGTAACTTCTTATGGAAAGTGACAGTAGCCTGCCAAGTACACCATATCCAGCTCATTACTCTGCCTTGAGTTGGTCTTCTCACCACATCTTGTAAAGAAAAGAGTTTGGAGTGCATATTGATGAACAAAGTGCACCACAAAAAGTGATTCTGGTTGCCCAAAACAGTGCATTTTATACACCCAAAACTTGACTGAAATGATTGGTAGGGTCAAAACTACTCACTTCACCTCACACAAAACCAAGCATACTGAATACAAACATGGGCTAAATTAAAATCACTTTCTGAAGATTTGCTATTAATGACCATCATAAATATATAGAACGTGTTCACTTGTTTAGAACGCCTGTTTACGCCTCAGAGTAAAAACAAAAAACAATTATGAGATAAAGTTTAAATAAGAAATACGATATCTGTGATATACTGTATAAAGCACAATTGTAAGAAAGTCAAAATTACGAGAAACAATCACACGTGCGAGATATAGTTAGTTCATGTGTACAGAAACCGTTTCTACTTTAGAGTAACACAAATTATAAAATATAACATCTCTGTCCGATACAACATTGCAATCACGAGAAATAAAGTCAGAATTTCAAAATGAAGTACTGTCACAAAGTGAGAAAAGTTGTTACAGTGAGAAAAAATATGCAATTGCTAAAACGAAAAACTTTGTCAGCAGCATTAGTCACAATTGCTAGATGTACATTAATCACATTGTGAAATATAAAGTAGTAACTGAAAGAAAAAGGACACAATGGCAAGAATGAGAAACTATGAGAAAAAAAGTTGCAATTGAGAATTATAAACCTTTCAGGCCATGTGTTTCTGAATCAAAGTATCTGTGTGAAACACAACAACAAAAATGACCCATATTCTGCCTCATTGCACAATCCCAAAAGTGTCGCACACTGTCAACAGCACGCATACACCACACTATTGTTTTCGGGATAGAAGATTGAACCCATTGGTGATTGTAGGATGATTGATGGCTCTGTGCTAAAGCAGATGAGACACACTCCGCCCCTACTGTAGTGAGACTGTTTGAGAGAGTGCCAGTAGCCCACCCATAGGGGGACCTCACCGAGTTCTTCAAAAAGCCTGTGTGTGTGTGTGTGTGTGTCCTCCTCTGTTTGATCCCTCTACAGAGGGTCAGGACACAGGGGATTGGTCTATAGATCAGTTTATGTGTGAATCTGGCTGGTGGTGGGTGGCTGGTGCAAACAATTGATGCTAAAAATAATGTTCAACACCGAGTTACACAGAACTGCTATGATGGATGAATGAAACCAAGGGGAGAAAGTGTGGGTCTGAATGAGTGAAATATACATAGATTGTGTGTGTGCATGCTCTTGAGGCCAGTTGATGAGGTTTGTAATATTTCACTTTTGCAAATCCTACCAACACCTTTGAGGTTGCCAAGGCCTGGTATACTCACAGTGTTGGCAGTCTATTTTTCGATCAAATTATGGGGAGATGAAAACCAAACTTCACAAAGGATAACTTTGGGTAATTGCTATGATGCTCCTGGTAAAAATAAATAAATAAATAAACAAAATGGATAAATAACCCCTTTTGTGTATTGTTTTTCATCCACATCTGGTATCAAATAGGCTCCAACCATACAGATGAAAGTCATAGAACAATTACATGCAGTTCAGTAACCCGACACAGACAAATGTTCTGTTTGGGCATTTTCTTTCTTTTCTGATTCATTAACAACATTCCCTGTCAGGTTGGTTGTTAGATGGTTTTCTAATGCTTTCCAGATCTGATTTATCCTAACAAGCCTTCAATTGTTGGTTTTTGATTTGATGTTTGTTAATATTATCATATTCACATATTATATTAATATGTATTTAAATTACATTTCATATTTATGTTTAATAATTTATTTATATATATTTTTAAATCGTTGAGTCAGTGGTTTTCCTGAAGGCATATTCAAGTAGACTAATTGAACACCTTTGGACTTTTGTATGTCAGAAAGAATTTATATATAAATATAAATGTGTGTGTGTGTGTGTGTGTGTGTATGTATATGTATGTATACATTCTTTCAGACATACAGAAGTCCAAAGTTGTTTCGGTCCACATTGACTTTACTTATTATAATGCTGTGTGGAGAAAAACACCTTATATCTTATTTTGTGTTCCAGAAAACATAGTCAGTCGTATAGGTTATGGCATGACATGAGGGTGAGGATCAGGGACTCCTTATCCTAACTGGACACAATTCGTAGAGGGCCTTTACATAATACATGTTCTTATTTTCAAAAACAGCAACTCAACAGAATGGCAACTGCCATGTCTACATGTGTATGTCTGCAATTGTGGTGCTTTAAAATGGAATGAAATTCAAGACGCGACTTTTCCAAGAGAGCCACCACTAAAAATATGCAACGAACAAAATTTATAAGCAAAAAATCCAAACAAACAACTTTAGCAGTTGACTAGCTGGTTGTTAGATGACTAGTCGACCATTGCAACCCATCCCTAAATGAGCAGGCCTGCACTTTTAGGGTGACAAGGTCAATGTGAGTTAGAATCATCCAACACTAGATAGTCAGTGATCTCTCCGTGCTGCCTCTGAGTGAATGGATCACCCCAGTTTTCCACAGACATCTCTCATCCATCCCCACTGAGACTGAAATCTGCAGAAGGAGGCCAGAGATGAGGGGACCAGCGGGTGACTGGAACTAACCTCGCTAACTTCCCCGTAGCCTCTAGGGGGGTCGGGCTCACGAATGGCACTCGGCATGAATCACTCGTCGGGAAATTATGTCCACAGCATTTAATATAGCGAATTGCTACTCGCGTTACAGACGGCACGTGATCATTCATCACAACTTCTCGCAGCCGTGGCTGTTTGCCCAATTCGACGCCCTGCCCTTCTATAATGGGTGTACAATTGAATCAGGTGTCTGGTCCTCTTAAGGAAATTAAGTCATAGCTTACGCTGCGGCCACTTAATGAGGGCCGGGCTGCGAGACAGTGACGAATGGGGAGCGACGCTAGGGTAGAGCAATATCTGCATTCCGTCGCGTGTCGATTTTTCACCCTTCCGCCTCCCTGCTGCCATCCCCCTCCTCCCTTGAGAGGGAGAGATATCAGTCACCTGCACGGTTATTAGAAAGCTCTTATTTGAACATAGATTCCCTTCTGCGATGACAGCTAATAACAGGATTGTCGTTCATGAGACGTATTTTTACGTAGCCTTTTGATTATGATGGACATTACGAGCTACAGATAAGTCCTCCCAGCACTGCAGGTGCCTATAACTAGTTAATAGTGGCGCTTATGATGTACGGAATTTGTTTAATAATTCAAGATGGTGGGAAAGTCAACTGTGTGGCCCACATTTTGCAGGACTTTTGACAGATCTCTTTCATAATGTACCAGATTTAAATGTTTATTTAATTGAGGGACGGCCTATTGAAGCCTTTTGACGCCTCAGAAAAAAAAAAGAAATAAAGATGCATTATGAGATATAAAGACACAGTTATGAGAAATAAAATCACAATTACTAGAAATTAAGTAGCAATTGTGAGAAATAGTCTAATTTGTGAGATATACAGGAAATAAGTCACAATTATGAGATATGAAGTCACACTGTGAGTTATAAAGTGCAATTGTATGAACATCACATTTGTCAGATATAATATTGCATTTGTTGGATATGAATTCACATTGCAAGATATTAAGCCACATTGTGAGATATAAAGTCGTAATCTCAGGAAATAATCACAACTGTGAGATATTGTCGCATTGTGATATACAAAGAGATATAAAGTTTTGCAATTGCGAGAAATAATGTTGTATTTGTAAGATATAAAGTCAAGTCAAAAAACTGTGATATACAATGTCACACTGTGAGATAAGTAGTGCGGTTGTGTGAACATCGCATTTGTTAGATATAATGTTGCATTTGTAGGATATAAATTCACACTGCAATATATTAAGTCACATTGTGAAATAAATAAATAATCGCAATTGTGAGAAAATAAATAGAGATATATAACATTTACAAACAATTACAAGAAATAATAAGTACGAGAAATAAAGTCTGAAAGATATGAAATCACATTGTGCGATATAGTTACAGTTGTGAGCTAAGTAGCATTTGTCAGATATAATGTTGCAGTTGTAAGATATGAAGTCACAATGTGAGAAATAAAGTTGTATTTCAAGAAATAGTCGCACAATTATGAGATATACTGTATAGTTGCAATAACCATTGACCTGCAAGACATTTTGCTGCAGAGAACAACATTTTATGAAATCAATTCAGCAAATGCATCAGTAAACTATTATAGAAAGTTTATTAATACACATTTGAGTGATTCTGAGTACGTAAAGTTGATGAGAAATGAAAAAAAAAAAATCTAATTAGCTCTAAACATTCATGTTCAAAACTACAACCAAAAGTCACATTTTGTGCAGAATCTTTTATTATTTATAACCTCCAATAAACGCTGCCTGTAAGTGTTTAGAAGCTTTGGTCACCTCTCTACTGCAATCTTGGCCCATTCCTCAATTGAAAAAGCTTCCAGATCACTGATAATCGTTGGTTTTCACATTACCGATGCTTTCTTCAAATTCCACCAACATAAATGAGACTTAAATCTGAAGACTGTACAGGCCACTCAAGAACATTCTACGTTGTTTATTTACGATCCCTGTAACAAGGGTTAGTTCACCCAAAAATCACCCTCATGTTGTTCCAACCCCATAAGACTTTCATTCATCTTCGGAACACAAATTAAGATATTTTTGATAAACACAGAAGCGCTGCGCTGTTACACTACGTGAACTAACTCGAGGCACAGAGAAGGAAATTAATAGTTAAATAAAGTCGTTATTTTTGTTTGTTTTTTGCGCACAAAAAGTATTCCCATCGCTTGATAAACTTAAGATTGAGCCACTGTCACTTGGACTCTTTAATAACTTTTCTGGGCCGGCAAGTTTCAATCCCTTAGAAGCCTATGGAGGAGTGATCCAGCTCTCAGATTTAATAAAAAATATCTTAATTTGTGTTCCGAAGATGAACGAAAGTCTTACGGGGTTGGAACAACATGAGGGTGAGTAATTACTGACAGAATTTTCATTTTTCGGTGAACTAACCCTTTAAGTAGATTTGGATGAGGTAATGCTATCCTGCAGGAAAGTCCATTAATCGCCAAAATGGCTTGATACTTCAAAGAATTTGTGATGTCCTTCACAGTCAATATTTCCACTTCCTGCAACAGCAAAGCACCCCCATAACAAGACACTGCTGCCTCCACATTCTTCTGCTCATAAAAAAGTTTTTTTTTTTTTTAAGTACCAAAAAGTATCAGTTTGGTGCCATCAGCCATCACTCCAAAAAAACATTCTTCCAGAACTCCACAGTTCTATCCAAATGAATTTTAGCATATTCAAGTCAGCCTTTTATGTTCTTCTTGGTCAAGAGTGGCATTCGGCAAGATGTCCAAGATGTCCTATAGTCCTAACATGAAGTCCATGCTTGTCTAATGTTCATTGAAATGTTTTTTCCTCCTTTCATCAGTGTCACGGTATAGAGAGAAGCAGAAAGGTGAGTGGTTCAAAAACAGAGTTTTATTTGAAGAGAGGCACGGAGTGGAACAGCAGAGATGACTGGTGAGTATGTATTGAAGAATCTGAACTGGATAATGAATTTAGCTGGATGGTAATCTTGATGTCTTGTTTGTAGATGATGACTGGGGATACGGCAGGTAGATGACTGAAGACAGATGATCGGCGATGAAGCACTGATGAGGAATCATCGAGGTAGGTAGCAACAGGTAAGTGTTTGGTTAGAGTTTGTGAGATCACGTAAGGCAGTGTTTCCCAACCCTGCTCCTTGAGGCACACCAACAGTGCACATTTTGGATGTCTCCCTTTTCTGACCCTTATATTTCTGGTCTTGGAATCTCTACTAACGAGCTGATGAGTTGATTCAGGTGTGATCGATTAGGAAGAGTTGGAAAATGTGTAGTGTTGGTGTGCCTTCAGGAACAGGGTTGGGAAACACTGACGTAAGGACCAGACAAGGAAGTGAAGGGGAAGTGTCTCTTTATAGCGTGAGTAGGTGATGATGTGCAGGTGCGGTGAATCGGAATTCCGGGGAGAGTGAACGAGGGGGCGGAGCGTGCGGATCTGGTGACTCTGTGACAAATTGAGGGTTTTTCTCAGTTGCTCTGATCAAACATTTTTATACCCTTAATGATATTGTTAATGATAATGATATTCTTCAACACCCTCAAAGGTTTTCTGCTACAACAAATTTTAAACTTATGAATAAGGCTGCCAGCTTGGTCTCTAAGAACATTTAGTCTTTTGGAAATCTTCTTGTAGCAATAGACTTTCTGATGTGATAAAACAATTTGTACTCTACAGCTTTTGTGAGAGCTCTTTTGACTTGGCCATATTTGTTACTCAACTTGAGCACAATAAATGTATACATGTGTAACAGCACAAGCTAATTCAGTTTTGTTATAGAGTTTCCAAAGGCTTAATTGTGTTTTAACACAATTTTGTACCATATCATACAAAAAAGTGGCTTAAAAACAGCAGCGTTGAATAGGGGTTGAATTATTATGAGATAACTGTATTACAAAAAAAAATCCTATAATATAAAAGCATACCATTATATATTGACATTATCACTTTTAATTTGCCACTAAACTGTTATAGATACAATTTTAAATGTATCTTTAGAAAAGATTACTTTTTTAAATTGTTACCGTCTCCGGGGGTGAATAATTTTGATTGCAACTGTGCCTTTTTATATTTTACATTTATAAATAAGTACCTCATTGTATAATTATATTTTTAGGGGAAAACTGACTTCCATAATGTAATGGTACAATGTAACTCACACCTCACTGTGAAGGTCAGGAAAACTATTCTGAAAAATAGAGTCATGTGACATTTCTAATTCCATGAACACACTTCCAGGTTCCTATGTGTGTTTGTCTCCACAATTTACTCTCAAAATGGACATTCATAAACATCTGATATATTGGCTATGTCAAAATGTCATATGATTGACTTTTTTTAAGAGCATCATGTGATGTGAAAGGGTTACTTTTCTGGACCACAATTCCATGAATGTTTGAAACACACAGAAGGAGTGCAGACCATTCAGTCATACCAACTGAAATGTACTATGACATACTGTATATTAAATATTATATATTGTATCACTCCTACACCACTTTAGAACAATCATTTTTGACTACTGATTTTTTTTACAGCGCCTATACAACTCCATAATTTACACCAATCCCCTCAGAAGCACAAGTATCATAACCACTAAAAAGAACATGGCCCACCCTTGAGATTCAGAGTAGAACAAGCTGTGGTTTGATGTGACTACCATCTTAGTGAGGAACTGGAACTGGCAATGGCTATTAATAACCATGATGGGGATCAATGAGAGGAACATCTCAAGATGATCAGAGGAGCATCCCAGAATGAACAAGCAGGGCTGGCCTGAGCTGACTGGAAGCTGCTACATGTATGCCCTTTAATAAAGCAGTAAGACATATGGAGCTGCATGGAACTTGGCTCTGCAGTGGTCAAGCTATGTAACAAAGATGACTGTGTGTGGAGCCGAGGACCCTCTCTTACCTCTCTTCCTCTATCCCAATTGAATTGCACTCAGTATGAATTATTGACCCTGTAGTCCGGACCCTCTTGATTACTGGGGAGAATGTCAGGCCTGGTTTGCAGATACGTTGGGTTGGGTTGGCCGACCATGTCGACGTGCTCTATCTTTAATGCCCTGAGCAAACCGGACGGTCTCTGCGTTTCATCAGGCTAGCCGTCAGGAAGCATGTTCATGTCCAAGTCTGAGTCCAGAAGCTTGGAGAGCACCACCTGGGAGCCGGCTGTGCCTCAGTATGTTGTCTTAAAGTTATCGATAGCTGTATGTTTGCAGAAGAGGAGATAGATGTAAAGTTCCACAAAACTTTTTCCACATTTTCACAGCATCTTGACGAGAAACTGTCAAGTCTCATTGGAAGAACGTGCATCTACCCATATTTTTGCAAAATTGTACCTACAGTATGCATACAATTCACTGCAGTGTCCAGAGGAAATGAACATTAGTGGCAGTAAAACACCAACAACTTTTATTTCTTTTCACAAAAAATTATAATTACAGGGGCATGTTATTGATTAAAGAAATAGTTCACTTAAAAATTAAATTCTGTCATCATTTACACACCCTCAAATTGTTTCAAACCTTTATAAATGTCTTTCTTTTGCTGCACACAAAATAATATATTTTGAAGAATGTCGGTAACCAAACAGTTGAAGGACCCCATTGACTTCATAGTATTTTTCAACACATTCTCATCCCAAGGCGTCATCTAACTGACGCTTTTGACCATGCATCAACATGCCGACGCACATGGTACCCCTTAAGCGTCAATATGAGACGCTCATCCTCGGGCATCATTTAACTGACGCTTTTGACCATGCGTCTAAATCTGACGCACATGGCACCCTTTAGCGTCAGTTAGATGAAGCTTCCGTTATGGGTAGGTTTAGGTCTGGGGTAGGGTTAGACCACTAGGAGGCGCGTCTCATATTGACGCTTAAGGGGTACCTTGTGCGTCGGCATGTTGATGCATGGTCAAAAGCGTCAGTTAGATGACGCCTTGGGATGAGAACGGGCTGTATTTTTTTTTCCTATTTAAGTCAATGGGTGCCGCCATCTGTTTGATTACCAACATTCTTTATAATATTTTGTTTTATATTCAACAGAAGAAAGAAACTCATACAAGTTTGGAACAACATAAGGGTGAGAAAATGATGACAATATTTTCATTTTTGGGTGAACTATTTCTTAAATAAAGGCTTATTTTTGCGCAGTTCCTTGCATTCTACCTCAAACGCTTACAAATACATTTTGACGTTTGCATCACATAACCAGTTCCATATGAATGGCTTTTGTAATGTAGTAAACTTGCTCGGTAGCAGCACAGCCTTGCACTTAGCAAAGTGGAGCGCTCAGGTACGAGTCCCTTCACATTATGAAAGAGCTCAAAGACTTGTAGAAGCAAGCTAAAATGGCATGGCTGCTTCAGCAAATACGTTTTTATCTCACGTTTGTTTTTTGTTAACACTGTCAGTTTGGTTTGGAATAGGTGGTATGATATTTTCAAATGCAATAGAGCATTAACATTTTAGTGCCACTCACTGCTGCTATACGTACAACAATCAACATAATACCTTAAATGGATGGTTGTAAAATAATAAAAATTCTTCATTCCAGCTAAGGAATCATTCCGACCTGTTTAATGCTCCCCACACATTACTGAGCTCTGTTGGTGGGTTTGTCAGGAATAATGCTGAGCTGAGCTGTCAGACATCCCCATCTCTGAAACAAGCTCCTGTCTGAATTGAAAGTGAATTGTAAAAAGAAAAGAAAAAGTTTTAAACATATCTATATATTTTTTGGACCAGCATCCCTCTCAAGAATCAGGCTCACGTTTGACGGTTTATTAGTTTGAAGTCACTGAACACACATTAGTCAAGGTTCACAATTAATCATGTTAAGCACTGCTTAGTAAATTGTAAATTGCTCTTCCCTGAGATCTTAAAGGTGATGATACACAGGGCAACTTTTTGAGCAATGTTGCTGGGCAATGTTGCCGTCAACGGGCAACCAGATGAGACACAGGGCCCACGACCCATCTAAATTATCCAGATAGAAATTTATTGCCCATTTTCAATGGGAAAGTGCCCAAGCAGCAATCGCTCGGCAAGATTGCCCAGCAACATTGCCCAGCAACATTGCTCAAAAAGTTGCCCTGTGTATCATCACCTTAAGGGCCTCTGTTGAGATGATCAGTATTGTCTTGTTCTCTGTAGCAGGGGTTCAAACTTTTTGATGCCTAGGAACCCAAATGCATTGATCCCCTAAAATATTAATAAAGATGTACACTCACCTAAAGGATTAATAGGAACACCTGTTCAATTTCTAATTAATGCAACTATCTAATCAACCAATCACATGGCAGTTGCTTCAATGCATTTAGGGATGTGGTCCTGGTCAAGACAATCTCCTGAACTCCAAACTGAATGTCAGAATGGGAAATAAAGGTGATTTAAGCAATTTTGAGCGTGGCATGGTTGTTGGTGCCAGACGGGCCGGTCTGAGTATTTCACAATCTGCTCAGTTACTGGGATTTTCACGCACAACCATTTCTAGGGTTTACAAAGAATGGTGTGAAAAGGGAAAAACATCCAGTATGCGGCAGTACTGTGGGCGAAAATGCCTTGTTGATGCTAGAGGTCAGAGGAGAATGGGCCGACTGATTCAAGCTGATAGAAGAGCAACTTTGACTGAAATAACCACTCGTTACAACCGAGGTATGCAGCAAAGCATTTGTGAAGCCACAACACGCACAACATTGAGGCGGATGGGCTACAACAGCAGAAGACCCGGGTACCACTCATCTCCATTACAAATAGGAAAAAGAGGCTACAATTTGCAAGAGCTCACCAAAATTGGACAGTTGAAGACTGGAAAAATGTTGCCTGGTCTGATGAGTCTCGATTTCTGTTGAGATATTCAGATGATAGAGTCAGAATTTGGCGTAAACAGAATGAGAACATGGATCCATCATGCCTTGTTACCACTGTGCAGGCTGGTGGTGGTGGTGTAATGGTGTGGGGGATGTTTTCTTGGCACACTTTAGGCCCCTTAGTGTCAATTGGGCATCGTTTAAATGCCATGGCCTACCTGAGCATTGTTTCTGACCATGTCCATCCCTTTATGGCCACCATGTACCCATCCTCTGATGGCTACTTCCAGCAGGATAATGCACCATGTCACAAAGCTCGAATCATTTCAAATTGGTTTCTTGAACATGACAATGAGTTCAATGTACTAAAATGGCCCCCACAGTCACCAGATCTCAACCCAATAGAGCATCTTTGGGATGTGGTGGAACGGGAGCTTCGTGCCCTGGATGTGCATCCCACAAATCTCCATCAACTGCAAGATGATATCCTATCAATATGGGCCAACATTTCTAAAGAATGCTTTCAGCACCTTGTTGAATCAATGCCACATAAAATGAAGGCAGTTCTGAAGGCGAAAGGGGGTCAAACACAGTATTAGTATGGTGTTCCTAATAATCCTTTAGGTGAGTGTATATTTTCATGCACAAATATCCTAAAATACTGTTTCAAAATCAAATCATTGGCTTTTGCTGTCACTGTGTAGCCAATTAAGTAAAAGAAAATGCATTAAATTATTAAATTGATAAAATATTATCTGGAAAAAATATTTACCTTTTAGCTGATAGTCCACTATTACAGTTGTAAAACTAAAGAGAAACATTTTAGTTCAATTCAGCTTTATTTGTAAAGCACATTTCACAATAAATATTGTTCAAAAGCAGCATGTTAAATATTTCAAGTTAACACTTTAACAGCCCTAAAAATACTTTTTAAAAAAACCCTCTATTTTCTCTTAAATTTTCCTTAAATATGAGGTGAACAAAACATTTTTGAAAGTCTTCATATCCATTTTTCATGTCTCCATTTTTTATGTGCTATCAATGGGGTCCTTGATTTTAAAGTCATGATGAAACAGTAGTATCACTAGATGTTTACTTCAGTATTATGACATACATCATACAAGTGTAATGGATTATCAAATAAAGAACAAATGTAGGACAGGGACTTGGTTCTATGCATCAGTTGTTGATTCGATTTTGAGATACCATTTTTGAGATCTGAATCAAAATTCATCACCAAAGAGTTGTTTAAGGTTAAAAACTAAGGTTAAAAAAAACAAATACATGGATGAATTGTTCACAATCTCAATTGACATCTATAACATGCCTTTAGAAAATAGTTTCAATTTAACATAATGAGAACATTAAAACTTTACTCTGTCACAGTCTTTACCATTGGTTTTGTGCACTCTGTAAAAATAATAAATCCTCAGTAAGCAAATATTTAAATGCACAACAATTATTTGCTTGCAGGACAACACATAAGTGCCTGTGGTTTCTGCATTATCTTGCTAGTAGCTTTTAGATGGTGCATCACAAGACCTACTTTGCCACAAGAAAAAAAAAAAAATCACTAAATGCAACTGTGCCTTTTGAGCACCACAACCTACTTGCAGCCTTTTGTTTTTATTTTATTTTTCCTGACAGTCACAGCTAAGTATTTACCTCAGCAATTACCCACTGACATCCTTCATCTCTTTAGCAGTGCTGTACAGTCACCCTGAAAAATAGTGAGATACTATAAACATGGTTGCATTCCCACAGAAAAAGCTTACTGTGATTCAAACATGAAAAGAGAGCCGTACATGGGCCTATAAATTCAGGGGGAAAAAACAGAGAAAATCAATTAAAAAAGTAAACAAACCAAAAAAGAACACCAGCAGCATAAATGCATGATAAAATGTGTAGATATGTAATGCCGGTGTGTTTGCTTCTGATGAGGGGAGATGAAAAGACATGCATTTTAAAAGGAGACAAGAAGATGTCACCTTCTGTTTGTCTGACATATTTACACAATTACCACACTATAAGGCTGAGCTTCCTGGATCTCTGTGCTTAAAGGTTTGAAGTTTTTTGAAGGGGATTCTTTTTTTCTTCCTATTTCTTTGGTGTCAGCAAGATTAGTCTGCAGTGTGGGCAAGGTACAGTATGTTAATAAAACAATTTGATTTTGTGGGAAGTGTTCAACCACGTAAAATACAGAACCAAATGGGCAAGATGCAAAACAATCACATACACATTCACAGTCTGCCAGACATTTCAATGGCATGGGTAATTAAAACCTATCCTACCTCACCTTACACCCTAATACATATTCACTTACCCCAAATCTACAGGAATTACAGAATCTGTCCGGCTCTCTGAGGTATCGGCACACAATGGTGCTTATATCATATGCTTATCAGCATGACCTCTTTCTCTCTTTTTAATGCTCAATCTTTTGCCCTTTCAATCAGGAAGCATATTACTCCTCTGTCAGAGCAAAGCACTTCCTAACGACAGCAGAGCCAGCTGGGATAGAGGGCGAGGGCAGGAGGCCTTCGCATTAACATAATAATCCAGCCATGCTCCCACAGGCCCTGGGGCCAGACAGCATATTAGCTGGGTCCCCTTTGTGAGGGTCCTTGCAAAGGAGAAAGAGCCGTCTTATTACTTGCCTGTCAACCTGTGGAACCTTTATTTTTGGCTTTTGGAGTCACTGTTATTGGTTGTGAGGACAATTGGGTGGATTTTATTTTTCAAACTTTTGTATATATTTGTAGACACATTCATGCTAAATTTACATCTCAATCTGAAAATGCCTGCTGTCTGCATTGAAACTTCCATGCATCTTCCTAATGACACAATCACCTGAAGGATGGAACACTGAGCACTGGATACTTGGAGAAGATACAATAAAATACACATCACATGCCATTTAGTCTGATAAAAACTGCCCCAGGCTAAAAGATTTTTTAAAAATCTTATCCAATTTTCAAAATGTGACCACAAACATGACGATAACAAAAAAATCATAGATTTAACAGTTTTGTTCCTAAAGTGTGTGGAGTGCCGTGATGTGACCAAGACAGCACACCACACACTAATAGATTTAATTCACAAACAACCAAAGTCCAGACTGTGAACACAAGAAATCTCGCGAAATCTCTCGTGGTCAAACGTGCATTTACAGTAAACAAACATGTAGGACGAAGGGCAAGAAGAAATGGTAATAATACTGTTTGGAGTGCTTTTTACAGAAAATTTGCGGGGGAGAAAAAAGAAAAACATTTGGATCAAGTCGTTGTTATGCTTCCGTCTTCCGTCAGCTCGCTTTCTGATTGGATTTCATTTCCGTCCACGGGACAATCTACAGAGTGTGCGCGCGTTTGTCTTCGGGGTTCCTCCCACTCAACAGGATTTCTGATCGCAAACATGTTGGATATTTACGATTTGAGATATGTGCTTCTTTCGAGCAGATTCAATCGCTCTTAACACCACAGGAAAATCTGATAAGATAATCTGTAGAACTAACAAGATAATCGGGACTTTACCTAGGATTGTCGGAAGGGGAGAATTGGGCCGATTATCTTGTAGTGTGTGTGGGTGCCTAGATATGTTGTAAGTGGTGTGCATGGACACATCTGCTATGGATATCGTCTCGGTTACTTCCCTTTCAGTTCGTTCAGGTTAGACGTAGTCGGACGTACCGTACTGATTGGGATCACAATCAGTACGGTACGTCCGACTATACGTCGAATGTGAACGAACTGAAAGGAAACAACAGTGTTTTTGACATGTTTTCTCCAATGTCAATTGTAAAGTCTGGTTGCTATTGCATCAACTAACATGTTTTTCAAATCATTGAAACCCAGGAAATAATTTTGACTGGATAATTTTTGGGGTGTTGGGAAAATATTGGAGTACTGACATCTAAAATGACAGAACAATCCGAGTAGTTCACCCAAAAATTTAACTTCTGTCATTTACTCATCCTCATGTTGTTCCAAATGCCGTTGTTTTCCCAAATCTTGTTGCATTCTTTAAATTTCTCCTATTGCCCCAACTTGGGAAGAATAAAGTCACATTGATCTGAAACAACATGAGGGTAGTTAAATAATCACATCATTTTACATTTTTTGGGAGGGGGGGGGGGGGGGGGGGGGGGGGGGACTAATACTAATATTATCTGAATTGTAGTTTAAAATAGTACAGGTAAACTTTACCCAATCATACAAATGCACTGGAAAAGGATTAGCTTTCCATTCCATGTTTTCACTTCTTTCCGAAGGCTTTCACTGACTACTGTTAGCAATATGCACCTGTAACCCTGACTTAGGATTAATAATAAGAATTGTATATAGTTTAAATCAATTATAACGCTAATGCTAACTAATAAAGACACTTAATTTTGAATCATGTAATTGATGTCACCCGCTACACACCGGACATGTGATCGTATTCACTAATCTCCATGCACACAAATTGTGACTAACCGTCTATTTTCTCAAGAGGCCCTTGTGTGTCAAGTGGCTCTTCACATAAGCTTCTTGAAGTGCCTGAGTGCTTAGAAGCTCTTCAAAAACACAAGCACTATGCACAATGTAACAAAGTACACAAAGACAAACACTTCCATTGTCCTTTCTCACTATAAAGACTCCTTAATTCAAGATTCATCAGTAGTGTTGAATTTAGATGGGCATCATGGGCTTTAAGCCCAACAGTCAATGAGGAAACATCCATGCAAGGCGGCTGTAGAGAGAGAGAGAGAGAGAGAGAGAGAGAGAGAGAGAGAGAGAAAGAGAGCAACGGGGAGTCTGTCAGGCCATTTAGTTTTAAAGGACCTCAGATAGTGAATGTGATAGTGTGCGCTGACAGCTCAAGAGCAGAGGAACAGATAGACAGAGGAGGTGGCGTAGAGGTCTCGTACTGAAGTCTCCCAACTTTGAGATGTCAGAGGAGGAAGATGAGGAGGAAGCAACTCCACAAACAACCGGATCAAGCCACACCATAGGCCCCCCTCAGTCAATGCCCCCTTGGGGGCGGCGCTCTAATTGGTGGAAAGGGCAGCCCGTCCGCTCTCAAACTCAGATCTCTCTGAGGACATCCGAGGCAACGTGCCAATTACTGCCAATTGTTGGCCTCGTCATTGAGATGTGGACAGTTGTCCACATGGAATATGACTGGGGTCGGAGAATATTCCAGTTTTTTTTTTTGAGAGAGGGCGGTCAGATTCACATATGCTGAAAAAACAAACTCAGGCTTATGACCCCTTCTAGATAGCGTTCATTCATGTTAAATCCACTGAGAATGCATTCTCTCTATGAATATTTATTGCATACAATAGGGTTCTTAAAACAAAACAAAAATCTAAATACTTTTGCTTTCTTTTCTGACATATTAAGATCTGGTAAAATGACAGTTTCATATAGACTGGGTGAGTTAATGTGAAGTGATTCTAACTGACAAACCCTGTACTTTTCAAACCCACAAGTTCAGGCTATGTTTAAAGAGGGAATAGCCCATTATGGACTGCTTGGAGGGAGTTCAGCACACATAGTGGTTCATCCATTATCCATAAGCTGTTCATCATGGTTAGGGTCAGGGGAAGACCACAACCCTTCCCAGCAGGCAAAGAGCATACCGGGGAAGAGGAACTCCACTCTCTGGGGTGTGTATACTGTAAGAAAGAAATAACAATGATAATAAAGAAAAGGAGTTAAAATTTCAAAACAATACTTTGCACAGCTGAAGTCTATGTAATCCCTTTTAATTGTTAGCAAAAATCTTGGCAAAAAGAGACCATGGTAATTTTATTCTGATAAATTATTCAGCACACATTAATAACAGTCCAAGTCCAAGCAGCAGAAGAGGAAGCTGTTTTAAGAGTGATGAACGGTTGGTGTTTCCAGAGTTTCTGCATGGCAGTAATTCTTTAGGTTTAAAAAAAAAAAAAATAACATGACAAAAAAAGCTTATACTTTAAAAAGTTCAAAGGATGTTTCCAATGCACCTAAATGGTATGGTGCCAAACTAGAGCAGGCTATATGGTAATACATTTGTGCATTAACAAAGCAGTGCTATGGCCAATAGAAAGTTAAACGTAATAACGTAAAAATACACAAAACCTTACGTGTCCTCATGTTATTTGACAGTAACATTACCTGCGAGAAATGTAGGTCCATGTGTTTTGCATACAGTACATTTTCCAAACCTTATGACCAAAGTTAAACCAATGATTCAATGAACCATCCACAATAAGAATGTCACATATCATACAACAATGGGCTGTTAGTAAATGTGCCTAGAATTACTGCTCATGTTTGCTGTCAGTCACTCTGAGGTTTATGTTTTCAAATGGAAGATGACTGTTGGGTTCAAGGCTTAATGCACTCCTTGATATGCATTTCATCTCTAATCAATCACCTCATCAATCTGTTTGCCATCTATGTTCTCCATCGGTTTTGATCTCACCTATAGAATTGAACGGTATTAATATTTAAAGCCTGCTAACTAGATCTAATCATGAGAGCCAACCCTCACTACTTCCTCACTGAGCAAAGACAGCATGTCAAGAGATGCCTTGCTCATCTAGATAGGAACCTGCATGATTCACACATCAACACAGCCACTTAGTTATTCTTTTTCTTATTCATAACTAGGAGGGAGGAGGGACTCCCTCCCATCAGCCATGGACATGAAGCAATACTTTCAATGCTTAATAATTAATAAATGACTGAGTGCATGTGGTACCTCACCTCCAAATGCATACCATCTGTACATTAAACAATGGACTTAAAAGTAGACACAGAAATATGCATGAGTTTCTTGGAGATAAAATAGGCCGCATACTTCTGTGAGCGAAAAAGGAAGCAACAATTGCCTTCCCAAAACATGATGCAGAGCCGGTTTTGTTTCTCTTCCTTAAAGGCAGTGCTCTATTCTAAATATTTACAAACTGAATAGTGCACATGAGATGGAATAAGTGGAGGAACTCAATAAAAGTAGTCCAGGGCCTAAAGGAGAAAACAACAACTTCTTAGAGCTGGTTGAAAGAAACACTGACAATGGAAGAAAAACAAATGTTCAACTTCAAAATAATTCAGAAGCAACTGGAGAACTGAACGTTCTTCCATAGATGTACCCATAGCAGTATAAGAGAAGTGTGTTCATTTACATAGACTGTATATATGGAGAGCAAAGATTATTTTATTCAAACCTTTGAAATGTTGGCCTCAGACATCTTTATCATATTAGCAGCAGTAATACATTTAATAGTGATACGTGTTCAAACAAACTTTAAACCCCAAATAAACACTTTTCAAATTCATAAATAAGTAGAAGTTTTAAAATCATTGCAATTTTTATAACAGGTCCAACAACAACACAAAAGAATATATGTAATTTTTGAATATGAGATTTAATTGGTTTAAATAATTAATTGTTTAGTAAATTGATTCAAACCAACTTTTTAACATTTTGTTTTTAAATTTTTAAATTAACTTAGGACTTTTATAGTTGTTATCTTTGTACATTAAGTAAATGTATCAATGTTTTTTATATATACACATTTCTTTATATATTTATATACATTTATTATGTGTATAGAGTGCTGTGGTGATGGCATATTTTTGTAGGCCAACCCAGAAGTTAGCATTCCCCTGGTTCCCTCACCAAAATCCATTGCCTTTTGGGTTATTGCAGAAAACGAGCTCTGTGACCAACAAAAGTTTATGATTTTTACACATTATATTCATCATGATAATCTTCACAAATATGATTTTTGAAGCCTAAATACAATCGACAGAAGTAAAAAGCTAAACGTAGGTTCTGACAGCTCTTTAAATTTGTATTTAAATATGTTCCCTGAAAGTTTGAGATCATGAACACAATACGACTATGAGCACAAGTTATAAAAACAGACTGGTGAGTAGTTAAACTATTTAAAGGGATGACTTTTAATGTCCTTCTGTAGTCCCATTTAGCCTCTTGTTAGCAACTGCCTTTTTTTCAATTAAAAAATTACTGCTGTATTTTAAGTCGTAGAATGAAACGTGAAAATCTGAATCCAGACCTTATTTCAAGCATTAAAAAAAAAAAAAAAGAAAAAAAAAAAAAAAAACATTGACTTCAGGACAATTGAACCGGAAGTGCTAAAATGCTAACTCGTAGGGCTTTGGTATCCCTGTAGCACTCTATTTAGGGATGTTATCTATGAAATGAGCCAAAGCAGTCAGCCATTTTATTCCAAAAAAAAGTGTAATGTACAATGTAATTTCCATCCCTGTCATTTAAATCACAGAATGATTTATAAACAATACATTATGAGATGATATTGTGAACATTTCTGATGAAATACTGCTGAACATTGTTAGTGAGAAACTAAATAGTGAGACAGTGAAAAGTGTGTTCTATGAGTGTACATTTTAAGTCAACAGGGCCAAAAGTGCTCATAGTTTGAAGAATAGGCATTTATCACACTTGCGCATTCGAAAAGCAGAAGCTTCAAACAGTAGCATAACAACTTCCGTTGTATTGACCGTATACATGGGATTGTTGTGTTTTATTGATGTACAGTTAATATCTGATACTTCACCTAAATAGATCAACCCCTGTTTACAATCATTAATCGGGTTTTATGAAACAAAGAAAAATTTGTGTCATGTTACTCCAACATATATTTCATGATTTAAAAGTGAACGCACAAGCCTTCTGTATGTGTATGCGCAGTACTTCAGTTATAAAGGAAATGCAAGAATATAAAACAAACAACATATCACATTAAAGAGCATTAGAATTAGACTAGGTTATACATCCCTTAAAATATTAAGTACTGATACAATCATCAATGATTAGAAAAAATATTTCCCGCCCAAAGTTGATTCGTTAAAAAATAACTGGTTTGATCTTCTTAATTCTCTGGTTCTGAGTGCAATAATTGGATAGCATTATATTGTAGACAAGATTGGAGATTACTCATAATATATGCCGCAACATTAAAAACAAATTAAAAATAAAATTCCCATTGTATTACAATTATTCCTGAGGCAGTAACTTGAGCAGCTTGCAGATCTGCATTTATCTCATGACTGTGACGACACCGGCAACATTGACAATCGCCTCGCTCACATAATGTTGCATATTAAAATGTAAACTTACACATATATGATAGGGTTGTTACATGTATGTGTTCTGTTTTCCCTATGTTTCTCATTTGACCCAGTTCCTCAGTAAGGTCCTCAGTTTGTTTGATTAATCATCCCGTTCACCTGTGTTCTCATTAATTATCTTGTTAGCTCTTTTGATTTAAGCCCTCAGTTTGAGTAAGTTCCCTGTTTTGACTATTTATCCTATGTGTTCTCCTTTTGCATTATAAAGACCTTTGTTTTTCCCCTGACTCATGCGTGTATTACTATGATTAGGGTATCATGTAAGACTAAATAAAGCTTTTGAAATATTGATTTTTACAAGTTCAACAAAGTTAGTTTATCCATTGACAATAATGCAGGCGGAACTTCGATTACGGATTTATTAGAGCTGGATGTGACGACACGCAGACTGTGATTGAGGATTTGTATAATGCAATAGACATTGAAGTTGACTGAAACAAACATACAAAATCACTGCTGAATCTATCAGCATCTATCTATTAGACATTCATATTTTAAGGTGAATATATTAGCAGGGCAAATAAAATGAAAACATGGTGTAATTAATAATCAGGGTTGTTTAATCTCTGTTTTGTTTGTTTGTTGTTTAAAACAGAGGAGGAAAAAAAAATGCACCATCGGCTGATGTTGCTTCTTCAGAAAGTGCAACATCCGACTTCTGGGTCTTCCTGCTTTTTGCTCACATTGTGAAAAAAAAAGAAGAAAAATCTGCGGAGGCCCCGATAAACCTACAGCACTTCTGCACCCAAAAGAAAGAGTTAATTAGAAATACAAATTCGCCCAGATTGTTATTAATGGGAGCTGTAGAATAAGCAACACATATTTTGTGCCCATAAGTAATCTCAGGTAGCTTTGATCTCGGGCCCATGGCGGATGCTGCCGCGTACCGCTGCCTGGCTTCTGGGACTATGCCAGCACCAGACATCTGGCTACTTTGTTATCATTGGCTGATCGGATCTCGTGAGACCACTCTTGTGACACCAGGCAAGAGAGAAGAGTGGCCTGGCAACGAGAATTATCAGCACATTTGGAGTGGATTAAAGCTCCAAAGTGGTCCTCAAAGCGCGACGGGGTCTCGCGAGCTGCCCTCCGCTGGGGGTTGGCGAAGGGGCTTGCAGAACAGACTTAAACAAGCCCGTTACGGAGATGTGCAATGCCAAATAGTCTCGCAGAGCCCCAACAGAAAAGAGTCATGGAGAGGGAGAGTCGCTAATTATCTCATCTCGTCAATTCTGCTGCCAGATTGGGAGACGACCAGATCTGGGAGTTGACAGAACCCTTTACACAGGTTCATTGCGCGCAGGCGCAAGCACGTTTTGGAAGCCTTGTTGATGTTTTTCAGATTTAGTCGCTCATATGGATTAGGTGTTTAGAATTGAAAGTGAATTATAACATTTCTATGCTATAAAGTCTCATCAGTTATTCCATGTTACATAATAAACAGGAAAAATCTGTCATCGTTTACTCACCTTCGTGTCATTTCAAACCTGTATTACTTTCTTCTGCCGAACACAAAAGCAGATATTCTGAAAGTAATTTACATGACATGTATGCATTTGGCAGATGCTTACTTACTTTTGCATTAAAGTATACATTGGATCAGTTTATGCAAGGGAATCAAACCCTTGACCTTGGCTAGTGCCACGCTCTACTCTTTGAGCTACAGGGAAGTCAGTATATTATGAATTAAATACTTTCACTGCATGCACAATCACTACATCAATCAATCAATCAACCAACCAACCAATCAAATCAATCACATCACATCATGACATCCTCTTTCAAAATATCTTATTTTGTGTAAACTTTAAAAGCAATAACTGGTTGCATAGCTTATTTGTTTGTATTAACGCTCCGTTCCTCTCTCAGAAAAACGAGTTTCCTATAATCCTTGTCAAAACTATATATTTTTTAAATAATTAAAACATTTGTTCAGAGAATCCTTGTGTCAAAATATCCTCTGTCGTTTCTCTGTCCGTCTCTTTATCACAACAGACACACTGTGACCCCTAAATGTTACATAAGTAAAAGCTCATGTTATATTCATGTTTATTCAGTATGTGGTACTGATGGCAGCCCTCCACGGATTGTGTAGCTGATGACAAGCTGGATATGTAAGACAAACTCCTCTCTCCTCACTGTACACACACTGTCCATGTGGACCTTGGCTAGGAAAGGTTACTCCCTCCCCCCTGCTCTCTCTCTCTCTTTATTTCCAAATGAATCGAGGGTAAGGGCACCATCTCCAGGTTTAAAGCGATGCTAGCTATCAGATGCTCGTTATCGTTAATCTCCTATTCACCACTACACTGGATGCCAGCCCATGAGATTCAGACCAGCTGTGGTAAGGCTTTGAAGAAATGTGCAGCAGACAGTGTTGGTCTTTCGAACATATCACACTGTGCCTTGTTATCTGTATAAATATAATCACTATACAGTTTCACAAACAAGAACATTTGTCATTTCAGGTATTTTATGTGTTGGGATGCACAATATATTGGTACAACAAAACATTAAGTTATCTGCCATATTAACATATATAATAATATATAATACAACATACAATATATAATTATTTGTACATTTAGATTACCTTTGCTGAAATGTAGGATAATTTTTGTAAAATGAAACCAAAAAACAGACATATTATTAAAAAAAATAATAATAATCACACAACAAAATTACCAAATATATACATACATATATATATATATATATACATATATATATATATATATATATATATATATATATATATATACACTAAAATTGGCTAAATACGAAATATTAATGCAACCTACAATAGTATTTCAATTATAATAATGCTCACTTAAGGTTCAACTTTAAAAATATTAATATTTTAAGAACGGTTAAACCTTTTGCCTCAAAATGAATATTTTTATATGAATGAATTTAGGCATAGCAAACATCATAATATACAGTAATAAAAAGTACTGTACATTATAATGATGTGAATTCTAAATTAGGTATTTAAAACAACTAAATTTTTTTTGTGTGAAAAATATAGTATATATAGAATTTGAAAATCAGCCACTTTTCATTCATCAGCCATAACATCCGCATTTTAATATCAGTGCACCCCTAGGAAGGCTACACATTTTTTTTTGTGAATTTGGACTAAACCAAATTTATCATCGTGAAGATTACGTGTTTGGTAGATTTTCTGAGGACTGTCATCAGCATATTAGAACAACATCACGTTGTTATATTGAGCATCTCCGCAAACTAATAGAAAATAACCAAAATAATCCAAGGGGTTTTTTTTAACACCGTGGCTAGACTAACAAATAAACAGACATCACCTGAGCAAAATATTCCGTTACAGTGTAGTAGTAATGATTTTATGAATTTCTTCACTGAGAAAATAGAAAGCATCAGAAACACAATTGTAAATGTACAATCTTTTATGGTGTCTTACGATTCAGCCTCAATTGTCGCCCCTTAAGAACAACTACACCGCTTTACAACTATAGGACAGGAAGAGCTAAATAAACTTATCATTGGATCTAAACCAACAACATGTTTATTAGATCCAATACCCACTAAACTACTGAAAGAAGTGTTACCTGTAGTGGAAGAGCCTCTTCTCAATATTATTAACTCATCTTTATTTTTAGTTCATGTTCCAAAAATATTCAAGCTGGCAGTAATAAAACCTCTCATTAAGAAACCACAATTAGATCCAAATAACCTAGCAAATTACAGACCCATTTCAAATCTTCCATTTATGTCTAAAATACTAGAAAAAGTTGTGTCCGCTCAATTGTGCTCTTTCTTGCAAGAAAATGAGATATATGAAAAATTTCAGTCAGGATTCAGACCGCATCATAGCACAGAAACTGCGCTAGTTAAAATTACAAATGATTTACTTTTAGCTTCTGACCAAGGCTGTATCTCAATACTAGTTCTACTCGATCTTAGCGCTGCGTTCGACACTATAGATCATAAAATACTCTTGGATCGACTACAAAACTAGTCTACAAACACTGGTGTTCAGGGACAGGCATTAAGCTGGTTTAGATCGTACTTATCAGACCGTTACCATTTTGTCTGTTTAAATGGGGAAAAATCGAAGATAACGTCAGTAGACCATGGAGTGCCACAAGGATCGGTGTTAGGCCCTCTGCTATTCTCAATATGCTGCCACTTGGTAATATTATAAGAAAACATGGAATTAATTTCCACTGTTATGCTGATGACACTCAATTATATATTTCATCACGACCAGATGAAAACACTCACTCATCTAAATTGACAGAGTGTCTTAAAGATATAAAATGCTGGATGACGCGTAATTTCCTGCTACTAAATCCAGATAAAACGGAGGTATTACTTATTGGTCCAAAAAACTACCCACTAAACCTCTTACAATACAACTTTAATATAGAAGGATGTCCTGTTACTTTATCCACTACAGTAAAAGACCTGGGTGTTATACTAGACCGCAACTTGTCTTTCGAAAATCATATTTCATATGTTACAAGAACAGCCTTTTTCCACCTTAGAAACATTGCTAAGCTACGTAACATGCTATCTGTTTCTGATGCAGAAAAGTTAGTTCATGCATTCATGACCTCGAGACTAGATTACTGTAATGCTTTATTAGCCGGTTGTCCTGCATCTTCAATAAACAAGCTACAGTTAGTGCAAAATGCAGATGCTAGAGTTCTTACTAGGTCAAGAAAATATGATCATATAACACCAATTTTATCATCTCTACACTGGTTACCTATTAAAGGGTTAGTTCACCCAAAAATGGAAATTATGTCATTAATGACTCTCCCTCATGTCGTTCCAAGCCCGTAAGACCTCCATTCATCTTCGGATCACAGTTTAAGATATTTTAGATTTAGTCCGAGAGCTTTCTGTCCCTCCATTGATCAGCAGCATCTTACGTCACCAGCGTCACTGCGGACTCGTGAAGACGGATTGACAACAGAACCGGAAGAGAATGCAATGCTGAATAAAGTCGTAGTTTTTGTTATTTTTGGACCAAAATGTATTTTCGATGCTTCAAAAAATTCTAACTAACCCACTGATGTCACATGGACTACTTTGATGATGTCTTTATTTCCTTTCTGGACAAGGACAGTATACCGTACATACATTTTCAATGGAGGGACAGAAAGCTCTCGGACTAAATCTAAAATATCTTAAACTGTGTTCCGAAGATGAATGGAGGTCTTACGGGCTTGGGACGTCATGAGGGTGAGTCATTAATGACATAATTTTCATTTTTGGGTGAACTAACCCTTTAAGTTCCGTATCAGTTGCAAAGTATTACTGACCTAAAAAGCCCTAAATGGCTTAGCTCCTGTGTATTTAATGGACCTTCTATTGCCCTACAATCCATCGCGTTCTGTAAGATCACTAAATTCGAGGCATCTGGTCATTCCTAGGATATCTAAGTCCACTAAAGGAGGGAGGGCGTTCTCACATTTAGCTCCTAAACTCTGGAATAGCCTTCCTGACATTGTTCGAGACTCAGACTCGCTGTCCCAGTTTAAAACTAGATTAAGACGCATCTCTTTAGCCAGGCATTCACATAATTGCTTACCTTTTATTCTACTGTTGAATCAGATCGAATGCATTAATATTATGAACAGCTATGCTAATTATTTCCCATCTGCTTTTCTGCTGTAAATAGCGTTCGTCAGCTCCAGTTTGTATCCAGCCTCTCACGGAGACTTCAGATGCCCCAACACCTGCGATGAGACGACTAAACGCCTGTGAAGAGACGACTCGACGGTGGCGATATGTTATGCCCTAAATTAATACATGATTAACTAACTGTATTTTTTCTATGTACATTTCTGAAATGCACTTTCTGTAAAGCTGCTTTGAAACAATATGTATTGTGAAAAGCGCTATACAAATAAATTTGAATTGAAATTTGAATTAGATTATCATGCTAATAATGAGCTTATGGAGGGCTGCAAAAGACTCGGCCCTCTGTTCAGAGGGATGAGCTGGATGAGGAGGGGGCCCTCTGACACCTGTCACCCTACAAGCCAAGCACAATTAAGGCTTCTCTTGGGGGTGGAGGGGGGACTTGCCTGGAAGTCATGCAGCTCCTGGTGCAATGGGGAAGCGTTTGAAGATCATTAGTGTTACAGACCCTGTCTTCGTGGCCCTGACAAATCCACTGAATACTGTGCTTTGATCAGGCCCAGGCATTTTTGTCAATAGCAAGGGTACAGTGCATACATTAGAAAGTTACTCACACAAAGTCAGCAGGTAAAGTGTCACGTATAATAAGAGTCCATGCATTGTTCTGATTGGGCCTAATTAGCATCTCTGTTTGGACATCCTGGGCAATGAACAAACTCACACGTCGTTGGGTATCAATGCATGAACTCATCAATGCTTATCCAACACAACATGAACTTGAGGAAAATTCTCCATTTATTGACTGATGACAATAATAAAGTACTGCATCTGAAATAAAGGCTTATGATCAATAACAAAGCTTTTGTATGACCTTAAATCATTAATACCGCATCACGTTCATTGAGGTTGACCCTGTCGGTGAGTGCGCTGTATTGTAAAACACGCTGTTAAAGTTCTGAGGAGTTTTTATCTTATGAAATCCTACTCTCTGCCCCAACAATGAAACAAGCTAATGCATTTTTGTATTTTTGTATAGTTCTGCTCACCTAACTGACATCTTAATAAATGTTTCATTTTCCGAGAAGTGGGATGGGAGGGGAACTGTCAGAATACACACTGTTCTCTGATGTTTCAATGACTAAGAAACCAAGCACTTTGTTACAAAGATGAGGTTCATCACAAATAATGAGATGTGAGGGAGAAACATAAGTGAGTCATACGACTGTAGCAAAAATGAACAGAGGCTTTAGATGTAAAAAAAACCAACAAAAAAAAAAAAAACTGTAATTGACCAGTGTAAACTTGTGTGCAAAACGTATCACCGGAATTTGAATATTTTCAAGCATCAAAATATTAAAAGATACAACTCTACAAGGGAGATACCACCATCATCAGCTATAACCAAAGATGTCTGAAAATCATAGTTTGTGCTTCAAAATATTGGGTCCTACCTGATTTTGATCTCCATTACGTAGATGTCAGGAATGTGAACAGTTTTCATTTACACATGTTAGCAGTTAACCTGTGCTAGAAACAGCTAGACACCCCTTAAAAAAAAGTCAGAATCTCTGCAAATTCTCAGATACCATAACATAAGGTACTTCTCAAAAACATGTCACACAAATACAGGCATGTTGCGCCTCAGTGTAACTTTAAATAGCGTGTTTGGCAGGCGATTGGATGAAGAGGGGGAAATGATAATTATGGCTGATGAGTGGGAGCCTGCATGCAGTGACAGTGTGACAAGTGAGAGCTCTTTAATTTGTTGGATCAGATAGTGACACGCTCCATCAGAGGATGGGGAAAACCTTTTCATTTGTGTGAAAGAGAGGCGGAAAGGGGGTCAATTAGCATCAAGTATTAGACAACCCATGACATGCTATATATTATTACCTGGTACAGTCAGATTAATGAGAGAGGAAGAGAGAATTTTCAGCTGTATTGGATTGAATTCAGAAGCAATCATGAGCAATCATAAGGAAAACAGCTGACATACCTGCACATTCACGATAGCAGATATACATACATGTGTATATTTGTGTGTGTGTGTGTGTGTGCGTGCGTGTGGCTGTATAACATATATATATATATATATATATATATATATATATATATATATATATATTAATTGCAATTTATAAATTGCAATTAACTCTGGTGAAAGTTACAGCAAAAATAAAATAAAAATGAAGAATACATAAATTACATACATGGATCTCATCTATTTATTTATTTATTATGGTATTAGGTGGCTTGAACTCCTAGATTTACAATTAAATAATGAATAATGCCAAAAGGGAAGTTGATATTTTTTATATCATCCAGTGAGACCAATACAAAGCCACGATTCTTTACCAGTGCCTTATTTGATGCAATGACAGGTGCAGTGAACCCCTCTACAGTATATTGATTTGGAGGACCTAGAGGTATGTGACATCATTATGAGGATTGACCTTCTCCTGCTCTGCCCTGAAGTCTTAGAGTAGATGAACATTACTGAGATCGAGACTCTGGCTTTGCTAGGCTGGTAGTTACTGGTGTCAAAGAAACATTTTTTAGGCATGTAATCTTAGATGACGTCCTGTCTCTCAAACTCAAACTGCCTGGTTTTACTTACATTTGAGGAAGTAATATATCGTTCTCAAAGCCTCCAGTTTGAGTGGAAATGTATTACCATCGCCTCTTCCGTTTCAAATATTAAAAATCTGTGGGAAAAAGGACAGAGGGAGGTCTAATGTTGCTTTTTTTGGAGATAATTACTAAAGCCATGCCCTTTTTGCATCCACAAGTTCCTAGTGAGTGTCAACAGCATATTGAGAAAGGTTGCTGCGAATTTAACTCCAGCTACCGAGAAGAGGGAAGAACAAGAGAATTGTCTCTCTTTCTTACTCTCTCACACACAAAAACACATTCTCTGAGTCTTCTCCTCACGCACACATTCTTGATTCCCCCTCTCTCTCTCTTTCTCTCTAAATATCCTGCACACTCCCACATGCATGGCACATTCGCAATGTTTCTTTTTACTCTTTATCTCTCCTTTACTTTATCTCAAGCTTTCTCTTTCCCTCTTACATTCCGGTGATGCATCCTTTGTCCCTGTGTTCTTAGAGCAAGCTGCAGTGACTGTGTTGGTGGCACAAAGGAGCGGTGGGTATTAAAACAGCTGTCTCTGGTGGTCCGGATGTAATTGGGATTGTTAACGTGCTCGGCTCCTGAGGGATGCTCATGAGAATGTCTTTGTGTAAAGCACACAAGCTCCACAGCAGCATACCTTGATTTTGATGTACGTCAAAAAAAGCAAACAAGTCACCTGAGCTACTGTACATCAAGTCTGGCTGTTATTTCCCCCCTCCTCCTGTTTTGGGTTGTTGCTACTGGTGCACTGTTATTTATATGTAAAAGAAAATGTCTATGAAGCTCAATTTTAGTCAGAATTCCTATGAGAGCACCCTTTCTTAGTGGGGAAAATAAAAGTGTATTTATGAGTATGCGGACACGGCTTTTGAAGGAGGAGAAAAATCTTCGCAAACCTAGCTGCTAAAAGCACCTGTCTGGTAATACAAATTGAAGCACAATTTCATCAAATAGACACAGAAAGAGACAAAAAACAGAGGAAGGGGGTTGAAGAGATTCCTAAAAAAAAAGTGATATGTATCTTTTTTTATGTTAAAAGGCTAAACGTCAATGATTACTTGTATGCAATGCAATTTCAAATCGATTTATTATTTGTAGATTGTGTACAGAGGGCGCACTGCACGTGCATGTGCAAACGAGCATATGTGGCTACTGGTACTGAAGTTATGTTTTATTAAAATTATGTTGCCGGTTGCATGAACTGTTTGGTCTTACAAGTTAGTCATCTCATTTTTTTTTATTATTCAAGACTCATTATTATTATATTTAAGTCAATTAGATAAAAAGGTATTGGTCTAATTTGAATCAGAAATGTAAGAATGATTAGCATTAACTAATTACTAAATGGGCATAGTTCTTAAGACACAATCTTAACTTACCGGCAATGTTTATAACTGGCCCTAGATTCCTTTCAACCTGATATATTAAAGCTGAGCACTTAAATCGCCCTGATAAATACGCTACAGTGAGCAAAAACTACTCCTCAAACTCGATCGCCTCAGAGCGGAGCCCAATTGATTTATTTGACGTTAGATATACTTTTGTGTGCTTCATTGTGAATGAAAATTTCATTTGCCGATTTAGGGGTGGTGAAATATAAATGATTTCGTTAAAGTTTCATCATAAATCAGTCTTTGGGTATATACAAGGAGACATTGATTGGGCCTTGAAGTCTCCTGAGCAGGCGCGTGTGGTGGCCCTCCCTTTGGAGAGGTATACCGTATACTGCTGGCTTCTGCACCATCGGCAATGCTGTCATTGCCATGGGACAAATTTCACGTCGACACACATACTGTATAAGAATCCGTGACAGTGTTTTTATTTTTATATATATATATATATATATACATCTGAAACTAAGACTTTTCTTCATTTAGCCCTTTTACATTGTCCTCTGATAGGCTATATTAATTCTAGTCTGATTTATTAAGAACGACTTAAGTTATTGTCATGAGTTATTTCTTGTTAGGCAACGTGTAAGGGTGCGTTTTCCCCAACAGAGACATGATGCAGCACATTCTTTAATTTAATTTCCAAATTACTATAAATGTGATGAAAAACAACCCTTTAAGACATTGATAAAGATTCATACTGGTATATTCAGTATATGGGCTACACTTACGTGAACAAGTCAAAGAATCTACAGAATAATGCATTTGCGTAATTATGTATTTTAAGGTTGCGCATGTGGCATATATATGTGACAGATATTAACTCATTATCGTTAAACTATGAATTATCATTAGCGTTTATAAAAATGTTGAAAATAAGATGATGAATGATAATTGCATGCATTAAAATATTTTTAGTTTAAGTTAAAATTTGGATCTCGCGTTAGCTGTGCACTTTTAAACGCGAGGATATAGTCGGTCGCTATGATGCATCAATTACCCCATCCAGTGGACTCGAATAGATTAAACAAATTAGACTTGCCTTGTTAATTAGAACATGATTAAAGGTTTTTAATTAAATCACTGATGAAGTAGTCTAATTAGAACGAAGATATGATAATAGCCCGCTGCGACGAGTATATAATTGTATTGGGTTTGCAATTAAATCCTAAAGAGTTGTAAAAAATCTGCTTTTTAGTGTCATTAATGAAATACTTCACATTCTGTTGAGACATCAAATTCATAATACACGCTCAATAGTAACTCAGATGGCTTTCATATTTATTATTTCAATAACCGTAAAAACTAATAAATTCGTCAACAGTATATTTTCTAAATAAAATCAAAGCAGGTTAATTAGTGAATGGTTCTCGAACAAATACACAAATGAAATTTAAATTCAATATTTCTAAATCCGACTGGACATAATTTGTTTAATGCGTGTCGGTATATCAAATTACCTCGCTATAATGGAATGATAGTCGTGCGTTTTACTTTGATTTATTTCACCCAACAGGGACAGCAGATGATGAGGCTGTCTGTGGTGATTTCTTCATATTCATCCACGTTTCTCTGAGACCAACGCGTATAGGGTACTTGCGTAATAAAAAAAAACACACATAATCTTTCGAATAATTTGTATCACAGTGAAAGTTAATCACACATGCAAGTCTGTGCAACATAAACGACAACGTGCAGATACATTTCTAAATATACTTTCTTGGTATTATTGTTGAACATGGACGTTGAAAAATAAAATGTTTGATTTCTAGAATACAGTTCTACGTTGAATTTATTAATTTTACCATTGTGGTTTCCACAATAACTTTATTGAAGAATCATACAATACCAGCTGCAGTCATTGCAACTGCCCATGCGCAGAGTCCCCAGCGGCGCTGTGGCTAATGAAGAATAATAAATCATGAAAGGTTTTTCAGGTACAGCCGAGAGAGTGTGTAAGAGGAGAGGGAGTGAGAGAATGGGCGAGCGAGAGAGAGAGAGAGAGAGAGAGAGAGAGAGAGAGAGAGAGAGAGAGAGAGAGAGAGAGAGAGAGAGAGAGAGAGAGAGAGAGAGAGAGAGAGAGAGAGAGAGAGAGAGAGAGAGAGAGAGAGAGAGAGAGAGAGAGACGCAGCCTGCCCTTCGCCTTGGAGCACAGGCAGATCGAGTCCCCGCAGCATTGAATGTAGTCGACTGTCACCTTTATCCCATAATCAAATTCAACAAGATTCGGGATAAAGGTTAACGAGCGATATTGTTTTGAGCAACGTCGTTTTGGAGATTTGAGCGAAGAGAAAAGAGGAGAAACTTTTTGCACTCGTTCTAAAAACGTGAGTAAAGACAAACTCACTAAAGGCATCAGATTCCGCTGTGACAAATGTACGATATTTTGTGAGGGCGGAGGAAAATTCTGTGGAGCGTTTTAATAGAGTTGACGTGATCTTTGAAGGAGTTTACCGACAGGTTGCATGGCTTACTGGTGCTCGCGACACATCTCAAGCCACGGCACGCAACGGAGCGACCAGGAGAGCGTTCTCTGAGAGCATTAGGCAGCACTAGATGAGCTATCTAGAGACTTGGTGCATCATCCTCTCCACGTTCGTTGCAGCGCCAGAGACTTGAGGCTTCCGCGCAGCGACTGGGCTTGAACTCCAGTCGAAGAAGAAGAAGGCGGAGTCTTAACTTATTAAAAGGAACTCACCAAGACTCGATCGCAAATATGATGATGATGTCTCTGAACAGCAAGCAGGCTTTCGCCATGACCCACACCAGTTTGGCCGAGGCCAAATACTCCAGTTTGCATTCCTCGTCCTCTTCCACTTTGACTTCCAACGCGCCCTCGTCCTGTTCGTCGTCCAGACACAGCAACACGATCAGCAGCGGCAGCTCCGAGGCGATGCGCCGAGCATGTCTCCCAACCCCACCGGTACGTATTCTGCATAATCACCGCTTAAAGGCACATTTTGACAGCCCACTTTTTCTGCTTGATGTTTTTTTCATGCCTGCACAGCAAATCACCCAACACCTCCATTTCCCCCCCAACTTATGTATTCAGCCGGGTTTGCCTTTCGTATGAATTTTTATGACCTGGGATGTTGCATGTGTCTTGTTTTGTGTGTTCTTTTTTAGGATTCCTTTTTTTTTAATGCTGGAAATGTTTTAAAAGCTCGGAGTGGAGCGCAAATTCCCTGCTGACAGTTATGTGTGCATTCTATTTGCAATTGCAGAGCAATATATTCGGCGGATTGGATGAGAGTTTGTTGGCCCGCGCGGAAGCTCTGGCGGCGGTGGATATAGTCTCGCAGACCAAAAGCCATCATCACCCTCCTCATCACAGCCCCTACAAGCCGGACGCAACCTACCACACCATGAACACGCTTCCGTGCACTTCCTCGTCTTCCTCGTCGTCCGTGCCCATCTCGCACCCGTCAGCTCTCGGGAGCCATCACCACCACCACCACCATCACCACCATCACCAGCCGCATCAGGGACTGGAGGGCGACCTGCTGGACCACATCACCCCGGGACTGGCACTTGCTGGAGCCATGGCCGGGCCAGACGGCTCGGTGGTCTCCACGCCTGCGCACCCTGCCCACATGGCAGGCATGAACCACATGCACCAAGCTGCCATCAACATGGCTCACGCCCATGGGCTGCAATCCCACATGGGCTGCATGAGCGACGTGGATGCAGATCCCAGAGACTTGGAGGCATTCGCTGAGCGCTTTAAACAGCGTCGGATCAAACTCGGCGTGACCCAAGCGGATGTAGGGTCAGCGCTGGCCAACCTGAAGATTCCTGGCGTAGGCTCTTTAAGCCAGAGTACCATCTGCCGGTTTGAATCTCTCACGTTGTCCCACAACAACATGATCGCCCTGAAGCCCATCCTGCAAGCCTGGCTGGAGGAGGCTGAAAAGTCTCACCGGGAGAAGCTGAACAAACCTGAGCTCTTCAACGGGGCCGAGAAGAAGAGGAAGCGGACCTCCATCGCGGCCCCCGAGAAAAGGTCCCTCGAAGCTTATTTTGCTATTCAGCCTCGTCCATCCTCAGAGAAAATCGCAGCCATCGCAGAGAAGCTGGACCTCAAAAAGAACGTTGTGCGAGTTTGGTTTTGCAACCAGAGGCAGAAACAAAAACGCATGAAATACTCGGCCTGCGTCTAGCTCGAGCAGAAGACCAGCACGACGTGTCGAGAGACTCCTAAAACTGTTTAGAGACGATTTGTAAAATATTTCTTATCTCACACCTTTTTCAATCATCAATAACTTGTGCATTGAACCAGAATTTCATGACATTCAAAAGAGACATTTGAAAATACCAAATCACTGTCACGTATTACGCAAAGGGGATGTGGAATCATTTAAAGGATCGTTTGACTGATCAAGTAAGACCATTCGTTTTTCCTCACTTATTCCAGCACACTTTCTATAGCAGAGGAGCGTGACTCTTTAAGCCTCAACCAGACAGACTGCCTGAAGCGAAATAACATATTTTAGTCATTTACCAGAAAGTGTTCTGTATCAAGCTATACACACAACACCAGTAGCCTAATTATAAACTGATCAACCCTAAGGGGAGGGAAACTTCAGGTCAAAAGGGTGACAGTGTCTTGTCAATGTTTTTTATTTGAAATATTTATTTCTCAGTATGTCACGCTTCAATCTGGTGTTACTTCAGGGTTCATTAGAAAAAAAGGACATTACGAATTAACTCCACGAACGATTCTGCAACATTATTAGATAATAACCAACAGCTCCTTGTAAAATATTGATTTAGCTGTCACATGCATAATTTTGTCTGTCGTCTTCTTAATTCCACTTCTGTGATTTTAATAATGATAAACATAGCCTACAATTAGGCAATTGGCGACGAGAATATCCATATATTTTTATTGTGAAAGCATATGGATTTAGGACGTTCATTTGCTTTAACTGACCTCTTAGTTATTAAAATAGAAGATACTGGATATACTGAACACGAGGTGAGGCTCAATTGTTGTTAGTAATGGGATTTGTTCCGCCAAATATCTGTTGCAATACGCCTGCGCTCTGGCTATGTTTCTTATGAACTATTTATCATGTGAGGTAATGTTTACTTCATTACATATTTATTGGGATTCCCTCCACGTTTTTGCTTGAGAAAATCATATTGAGACTACAAGGAAAACGTGGCCCTCTGCAAATGGGGAAACTGCTTGAAACAGGCCACTTTTAATTTGTTTCTTTCGTTGTTTCGAGAAGGCACAATCGAGATATATATGAGAACATTTTCTTTGAAATTATTTTCATGTATGTTATCTGCTTATTTATTTGTATAGCTAAATATACGCGTACTGTTATGGAGTCGTTGCTTGTTAAATTCACCATGTTTAATAATGTTTTCTTAATGAAAAAGATGAGTTTCCTGGAAGCATTCACGTAAAATGTAAATATCTCATTTGGACATACACATAACATATCCGTACAGGTATTTGCTGTATTGCTGTTTTAGCTGCGGTAACTGTAATGTCTGTTGCTTTAGGTTTAATTGTCGGATCAATTCATTAATTTATTACATCAATGTATATTTAAGTTAGTATTTGATAATTGAATTGAACTATGTGTTTCATTAAAGAACAAAATTTTAACATTTTATGGAACGCTCTCAATGGGTTCATTTATATTCAAAGGCCTAAACGGTTTCAAACGTCCAACGTTTCCGTATACACATGTGGACTATATGTTATAAATAATATGTAAATGTTTGCCTCTATCTTATGTCGATCAATATGTGGATTACACGTGTCTTTAACACCAATTTGCATTTTTTTTCTTATTTCTGTTGCAAGACAGATTAGTTTAGTATCTTGCTGTTTGCTTAAAAAAAGACGTCTTGACATCTTGAGCTGTAGAGCTACGCTTGGTGTATTCACGAACGACTTGCTGCTGCTAGCATTCACAACCCTTGGAAGCCTACCTGAGAGCAAATGCTAATATTCTATTAGAGTCTAATCATGAAGTCTATAGAGATCTGGGGAGGTCCCTCGAGCACAGCGCTGCCAGATGTCAGGCCGCCAGAAAAACACCTCGCCTGCCAACGTGCCGGGCTCCATTTAAATCCACAGTCGATGGTTCTCGTTCTTCTGCCGACATAGGCAGCCCTTTGAAGACTGACTCAGTTCACTGTTAGGCCGTATGAAAAAGGGAAAAAAATAAATAAATAAAAAAGAGACGGGAGTGTCATCTCAGTAGCGCCGCTCATGTCATGGCATTCTAGGCGTACCAATTGCTTTCAGCACCACGGACAGCCGCCTGAATAGAGGAGGTTTCGCCATTGATGTTTCCTGACGATCTTCAAAGGGATTTAACAGATGACGAAGGCAATTTGCATTTCGTTTTGTTCTTTTGAAAAACACGAACGTAATATATTTTATCAGAATTGTATTTTTTCGTAGATTTAATTTTTGACATCACATTTTTGAACGCATTTGAAACATGAACAAGTACGTTTGACATAATATGACTTTTTTAAGCTATACTGGGAAAAATACTCTGAAAATATCTAGTCGAAAGAAAATTCGTATTTTTTTTTTTTCCCAAACCTCGATAATGTTACGTTGACTATTATAGAGTTATTTTCCAAAATATTTCATTAAATCCGCAATTATATTTTTATTAAGTGTAAAGCCTTATAACAATCATAACAGCATTCGATTTATTACTTGGTGCATGCATGGATATTTTTTTTAGAAGCTCTCTGACTAAATAGACCCAACAGTTATCATCAATTCTAACCTGCTTCAAAGGGAAAAAAATCAGTTATGCTAAACGAGCTGATCACTTAACACGATGATATGAACGAATTATTAAATTACACATGGAATTATGAAAATCAGATAATTACTACTAAGTAAGTAATCATTAACTGGAGCTGTTAATTACAGTCGGTCATGGAGGGCTGTATGGAGAGGCTCGTCGGGAATGGAAATGAATCTAAGCAATCAGATTCACTTATGGACGATCCCGAGCCAGCTACTCTTTAACTTTTAGATAGGTGCGAAAAATATCGATCGGATTTTATTCCTTTTTAAACCAAATGAGTCTGGGAGAAACAGAGAGGTAGACTAAAATATAGGATCATTCAATACGGGTGCGCTTAAATTTATATTTCCAAGAAAATTGAATGTGTCATTTTATTCTACCTTCCTTTAATAGACTGATCCAAGAGGGGGCACTGACCTGTTAGCGGTATCGCATACATGTGATTCTCATGCTTTAAAAACCATGGTGGTCACACTCAAAAACGAAAGGGCAGCGCTGTTTTCCTTTGTTATAATTAGGTCTTCTGTTTTCTATCTCTTTCCCCTGAACATTTCCCCCCTTTCATAGGGATAGTGATGAAATTTTAATGAAGCCAGGGACTGTCGGTGCTCCGCCTGGGGACCTGCGAATAGAATATTTTAACTGTACATTTACCCCAAGTGTTTGCCATCAAAGCACGTTAAGACAAACCACAGGCCTCTGACGTGTTGGAGCCCCTTATTTAGCACTTGCACATTTATTCTATTGTCACTGATGTCCATTGCATTTTGATTTTTTTTTTCAAGGGCAGTAGGATATTATTGGTATAATTCTAAGAATTTCGTTCATTTAACTGCAGGGGCAAATATAAGGAATTCCATTTTAAATTAAATAGGTTGGCTAAATGCCCCCACATTTTTCACAGAGGTGTAATAATCGTAAAGCACCTTCAACAAAACAAATCACAAGTATAGGCTTTATGAACGAATAAGTTCACCATGTCTTGAACTCTTCTCTTACACACACTCGTGCCAAAGGCGACATACAGTTATGCGCATAATTGATTACATGGGAAAAACAATAATTGTCATGATGATAATACGTGGAATACTAAATCTAGAATTGTAAAACCATAGTTCAGACCTTCGAAATGATTAACAAATCATATGTGTACAAAAATAAAAAATAACAACAATACAAAAATGATAAATAACAGTTAAAGGGTCATTTATAAAAAGGTACGTCTTGTCTCACAATATTTAGCCTAACTGTTTTCATAATTATTATCAATTTTGCTCTGCAAAAACAACAACAACGAAACGTTGTCAATTATTTCCAGACATGCAGAATTTAAGTTTTTACCTGTCTTTACGTTCACCTTTGTTCATTATAAAGCGTATTATATTTTAACACATGCAAAACAATTTAAAGAGATGTCCAAATAAATATTTAAGCACACAAGCTATTGAAAAAAAAGTATCTATATATATAAAAAAAAAACGAAATGTGATAAACATGTGATAAACGCCAACCGACAAATCATTCGCCTCAGGGTTTATTTGATATTGAACTAATAGTAGTTATACCATATAAATCTTATTCGATGTATCAAACAACTCAATAACCATCAGCTGGCAGATTTTAAATATATGTGAATATATATATTATAGTATATAGTATGTACTATGTAGCCTACTATAAACGGGCAGATCTGCCAATCTGCCAGCTATTGCCTTTATACAATTTTCCAAGATGACTAACGAAGAAATGCACACAACAATTGAACATCATTCTTACTTCACACAGCAAACTCAGTTTAGTATTCTTACGCTGTAAGTACAGACTGTGGCATATACTGTTGAAATTTGTGTCTTCAAAAGAGGCCTATGGTGATTAAATATTAAAGAGCCTTGGATGAGCCTGTATGTTTCTCGCCCAGTTCTGGGTTGCACGTCATGAAATTCATTTCGGCTTTAACGCACAGCACGTTGCGTTCTCTTATTCTCAGACGCTGTTGCGCCGTTCCAAATGAGCAAGTCGCAGTTAGATCGCGCATTTGGCAATAATGAGAAGGTGGTAGAGCTGTCTGCTGGATGTGTGTGTTCATTGAGGTTTGACAGCCGTGCTCCGCTGCAGATCTATTCATCATACCCGCAAGGACTGCCCCTCTCTCTCTCTCTCTCTCTCTCTCTCTCTCTCTCTCTCTCTCTCTCTCTCTCTCTCTCTCTCTCTCTCTCTCTCTCTCTCTCTCTCTCTCTCTCTCTCTCTCTCTTCAGTTTATACAGAACAGAATCATTTACATAAAGTCCTTAAGGCAAATAACTGTTGGGGGCTCTAATTTATATCTGATCGAAAATTAGCCGTCATTATGCGCCCCATTAGCCGCGTCTTTAATGTGCTTCTAAGCACCATTTGTCAAGCAGCTTGTTAATATCCTTCAAGTCTTTAAAGTTGAGAGCTCATTAAAAGACTCTGCGCCCTGGTATTGATGCTATTTTATAAAATTCTGCAAAGCGTGAAGGACCGTTTAAAAGTTTTCTCTTCCTCCTAACTGAATGATGTATGGTTTCCTGAGCAGCAGGATGGATGCACCATTGTTTCCAATTCGAAAGTTATGTTAGTGTAGGTCTTACGCGCTGTAGCCCACTCAACGAGATAGTGGCGGGAAATAACATCTAGCCTAATGTTAAGCAAAATAATGAGGAGATCACAAAATCCTGTAGGGTAATTGGGTTCTGGCAGGTGAATTAAGTTGTAACATGCTATTAAAACCGACATGCTGGTTTGAAAAAAAATATTTTGAATCTAAATCACGAATTGCATTCGGAAATAATTAAGAAAATCACCCTTTAAAAACACGATACATTCTAAAAGTCGTGCACATTCAAGAGTATATAACTATTTTTTATAACTGGTGGTGGTTGAGGAGAGGAGGTTCTAACAAATTGTAGATTTGTATGCCTATATGAAAACCAAAAAGTAACCAAAAATATAGCATTTTAAACCGCTGACAAACACAATAACGCGATTTCTGTTCGCGTTTTGTCTAAAGAGGTAGCTTTAGGATCAGTAGCGAGATATATTTTACTAACACTGTTAGAAGGCATATGTAGCCCACACTTTTGTCTTTTTACAATGAGCCTTAGATTTCCCTTATAAATAGCTGACCCCCTGAAAGTCACTGTATTACTCGCACGTTGTCAATATGTGATTCTTATCATTATATGTCCTCCATAATTAGGGATGTGCTGTCAGCCCGTGGGTGGGACTTAACGGGTTCTTATTATTAGTTAAAAACTCAAACGTCCCGTCGTTGCTTCCGTGGACTCCTCCAGGCTAAAGCAATAAAGTGCGTAATTACAATGCTAAAGACAGATGTAAATAAAAGCAATGAGACAGTGGTGAGAGATGAGGCGCATGGGGTCAGGTTCTCATCAAAAACCCAGTTGGTGTGATGACACGACGGCCGGCCAAGCGCCAGAGGCCCGGGGCTACAGCGACAGACCAAGGCAGAATGTACTAAATGAGTTCGATGGAGTGCCATAAAAACCAAAAACGTGTTTAAAGCATTTCTGGCTATATTGCATTATGCATGCATGTAATGCGCCGCGCGAATGAAACATTATATAGGGTGAATTCAGGATGACTGGGTCACCCCCCATCCCAATGGCAAAAATGTCCCAATCAACATGGAACAGTTTTAATCACACTACAATTACGCGTTGTCACATTAAAAGTGTTTATCTAATTTTTGTGTTAACCTTTCATCGTCTTATTGTTTTCCCCTCAAAATAATTAGGCTATTTTCAAACAGTTAGCCTACTTTTAAATATGATTTCGCACCCTTTACTGATGAAATGTGACCATTTTTTTATTTAAAAGACATTTAAAATGCTTAAAATCTGTTAATTACAACTTTGGGACCTTTTCCTCTCTTTTTTTTTACGACGCTTTAATGACTGAATTGTGTGGAGAAGTTATATAGGCCTGTATTTGCATTCTGTTTAATATCTGTGTGTTTTCCTATTTAACAGTTAGGGTGCAGAGACAGACTATAAATAATAATAAATAAATAAATAAAACAGTTTGGCCAATTTTTTTATTCAGTTATATTTAGTGAGCTGTAATTCCTTCACAATATAGAGCCTCATTGTAATGTCACACCCTCAAGTGATGTAATTGTTTAAGACACTGGGGTTGTGTTTTATTCAAGCTCAGAGTGAAGAGATCTAGGCCAATGAAACAGACACAGAGAAAGAAAGAAACACAGAAAGAGAGAGAGTGTGTGTGTGTAAGAGCTGCCCTGTTTAAAGAGCTTTCACTTCTCTGTCTGATCCCTCTCTTCACTAATGAGATGTTCAGTAGAGGTTTACCTGGCTACCCATTAGCAGGGCTTTATTGTACCCCAGCCGCCTCTCCCCTTGTTTTCTTTCACTGCTCACATCACTAATCACAGATGCTGGAAATGCTGACTACAGAATACGGAAGGAAAACATGCCACCATTCACTAACTATGGCCTAAGGTACAATATTGTAGCTCTTTGTGAAAACTGTAAACATCTCACTTATTAGGAGAGGTGTATATTATTATTATTAATTATAATAATAAAGCAGAATAGAAAAAGGGTTCTAAATCTTACCACATTGGGATTCTTTGGCTTTGTAACAATATAGCAGAATTTTCCATAAAGAACAATGCTTCGAAAATATTTTTTTTAAAGTTTATTATTATTTATTACTATTATAAGGTAGTCTCTAGTGGTGTTATTAAATAAATAAATATTTATTGCAAGTCATGTGAATAAATAAATAACGTACCTTTATTTTTTATTGACGGGAAATTGTAACAAAAAATGGCAGTGCTCTAACAGTTTTTTACATTTATAACTGATAATTGACATTGAACATGACTAAATACACAAAGAAATAAAATACAACATAGAAAAAAAAAAGTAATAAAGTTCCATAAAATATTTCATGCCCATCATTATGTGTATTTCAGTGTAACAGAGGCAGTTTCTCTCTGCAAATGATGATGTTGTGGGGTATGACAGTCACAGTGTTAAAGAAGTTAAGTTAAAAGGCCAAAAGTAGCCATTGTGACAGTATGTGAGCCCTTCACAACAGGAAGAAGTGATAAAGAAAAGGTCATGGGGTGACTAATATTTTTGGGACTGGGCATGTTTATGCATAAACCCAAATAATAATTTAAAACTTTTACAATATGGTCATAAATCTGTCACTTACTTGCTTAGTCAAGAAGAAGAGAGGAATGTCCTTAAATGAAGAGAGCTGTCACACTTAAGCTATATGTTCTGTGAATTTTTTTTTTTTTAAATGAAAAGACAAAAAAAGACATGATTGATGGGAAACCAGTTACAGTTTGAAATTTATAGACATTTTAAGAAACATACCTGACTGTTGAGAGTGTGCTGACAATCTGTGTAGTTGAATGATCAAGCTCCAGAAAAATCAACAAAAAGGTGGCTTTGAAAGGTAGCGGGTGGTGGGAATAAAGAACCCTAAACTCTAACACAAAGAACCATTAACAGAACTGTTACTATAGAACCTTTAAAGCAATCTTTATTATACTAAAGAGCTCATATAGGGCTCCATGCACTTTGACAGGTGCTGGGAAAAAAGGCTTAGGATGTAATTAAAAATAAACTAATCTCTATACTTGAGGCAGCCGATTACTACGCTGGAATGCAGTTTGTTTACTTCAACGCACAATTACACGAAACACAACAAGGATCTGCCTGCATTTTGCATACAACAGGTTTATTTATAAACAGGTAGTTTGAAATATTTTGCTCCTTAAAGCAGGATGTGTTCTTATACGACATTTGACAGTTATTAAAACACTTAATAAATTTGAATCGAAGATGAATAGCTTAATAATTACTAAAGCATACAATAATTATGTAAAGCATTGTTTTGAATGTATTACAATACACACTACAGTTAAATGCAGACTAAGCAAACAATTCCATTTCTCAATTCCACAAATCCACGCAATATTGATAGATTACAATAGATTGCTTCTATTGTTCTCCTCATTTGTAAGTCACTTTGGATAAAAGTGTCTGCTAAATGATGAAATGTAAACGCAATATGTAATCAAATGCATTAAAATATTAGCCTTTTACCCCACATTAAGATGAAGGGGGATATTTTAGAAAAATAAATAAATAAATAAATAAATAAATGGAGTGTTTTATACTGAACTACATCCTTGTAGGAGTAAGAGTCTCCAAAGTGTAAAAGGTTGATTACTGTTGTAATGCATCAACTGATGGCTGCGGGCTAGCAAACCTAAGTGCTGCTGACTTGTAGTCGAGGAGATTTTTGCAGTATCATATTTTGGAGCAATTCACAATCATGATGATTGTTATTCCTTGAAAAATGAAATCACAGACATTTGTCATTTTCTGTCATGTCGAAGGTCTCTGAGAATTATAGTGTCACTTTAATGCCAGTTTATCTGCAGCAATACCACACTAACAATCTTCAAATGATAAAGACCATTTTGCCAAAGGTCCATTACAGTTTGGAGCACTTGGCCCACTTCATAATGGGGGCCACAAATAATTTTTGCACTTGGGTGCAACATTGCCTTGTTTTGCTGCTAGTTTGAGTCACATGAAGGGACACAAACAGCTGTAAACAACAGAGCAATCAGTGTCCCATCTGCTACTATGGCCCACTTACATGAACGTATGTCGCCACTTCTTTTACCCTGTGCCAAGCAAGTGCCTGAGGACACGAGTCCCCAAGAAAAGGACCCATTTTCCGAGGAAGAAAAATGAAGAGAGAGAAAAGTTGTTACGGCAAGAAAATGGCATGGTAGGCTATCTCAAAGACACGCTAGTTTAGAATTCTGTCTCATTGCCTCACATACAATTAATGCGTTACACAGAGAAGTAAGTTGAAATGAGAACATCTTCTGTATTATTAAAATCCACATGAAGATATAGGCTACAAACTTTGATGTCTTTGGCACTGTAAAATCATAATTATCCTTCTTTAAGAAAAACTGTTAACGGGAAGCGTTGGTTAGCAGTCAACAAGTCTAAGCTGGCAACACAAACATTTTAAGATTGAAGAGTGTTAACATTTCTAGGTAGAAGTGGGCAAAGATATACAAGATATCATGCCTTTGAAAAAGACAACAAGGTGCTCCAGAGAGTCACTTTGAATATAGTGTCTGCCAAAGGATACGCAACACATACTTGAGCAAACCATCATCCAAAAACACAATAAATTGTTCTTATGAACATAATTAAGCACCACTTTGTTATTGCTTCTCAAAATAAACAGTACTTAATTTCAGGGCTGAAAAAAAAAACTAAATGAAAACAAACAGAAATCATTAATTATGAATTGGCAGGATGATACAATGAGCAACTCAAGGAGAGGTAAGCTCTGCTTTCTATGACTTAAACAGCAGCATCTCGTGGGAGAGGAGCAGCAGCTCATGGGGGGAAAGATGTAATGCTGCATCAGTTCATCTGCTCTGTTTGACACTATTCACTGACATTAGGTATGTTTGTCACTGATAATCAAGTGCTAATTCTAGATCATTAAGGTATCAGACACTTGGTGTGTTAACAAATGACCTGTATCTCTTTACAATAAGGTCCCATAAGTTATAGTTAGTTAATGCTTAACTACATTTGGCAGACACTTTTATCCAAAGCGACTTACATTGCATTTCAAGGTACACATTTACATTCTTATCAGTTCTTGCTTTCCCTGAGAATCGAACCCATGACCTTGGCGTTGCGAGCGCCAACGCTCTACTGTTTGAGCTACAGGAAAGTCTATTTACTTAGTCAAGCATTAGTAAATAGTTCATTTATCATTTATAAAGGATTGTCCCTACATTGATAAACATTAGTAAAGAGTTTATAAATACAGCTATATGTTTTATTCTTGATTTATAAGCATATATATAATGTACAACTGTACAATTGATGTAAAATGAAAAATAAACCTCTGCAATATCATAAAAAAGGAACTAAATAAGCAACAAAATGAACAAAAGCAAAAAAGTGAATATAAATAAATAAGCAACAAAATGAATATACATCAACAAAATAAGCAAAAAAAAAGAGCTTATTTTCTACATTTTGTTGATTTTGTTAAGTTTTGTTGCTTATTTATTTATATTCACTTTCTTGCTTATTTTGCTTATTTAGTTCCTTTTTTATGTGATATTGCAGATGTTTATTTTTTATTTTATATCAAGTGTACAGCTGTACAGTTTTATGTTTTTGCATCTTGAAATAAACATTTCTATATTCTGTATCTCTCTGTTGTGTTTGTTTCCTTTTTCTGTTTAGAAGATAACTGAGCCTTTAAATCTCCTTTGCAAAAGCTTTACAAGATGAGCTCACAAAAATAGTCAACTGGAATACATGTTAATAAAGCATGTATTAACACACTTAGTAACTATTACAATATGCCTAAATAATATGATGTATAAATTTACCTTTAAATATTGTATTAATCATTTACTTACACTTTCTAAATGATCTAATGAGCCACTGACAACTCCTAAATAAATGGTTTGTAAATAATATAATACTAATACTATTATATTTATAAATGATAAGTTGATAATTAATAAAGTATGAAAATACAATTATTAAACACATTTTAGATATGCTTATAAATGAAGAATAAAGCATTTAGCTATATTTATAAATGGCTTATTAATGTCTATTAATGTAGGGACAATGATTTATAAATGATGAATTAGCTATTTACTAATGCTTAACTAAAACTGCATAGTGTGCAGTTATTATAAAGTTTTACCTACATTGATAATACGCATTAATCTTTGTTAATGTAATAAAAATACAACTGTTCATATTAGCTCAAGTCCATTAAATAATATTAATAAGAAATAACTTTTGATTTTAATCATGTATTAGTAAATATTAAAATGACCATTAACTAAGATAAAACAATATATATACTTTAGAAGTATTTGTCATTGTTAGTTCATTTTAAATAACTAATATTAACAAATGGAACCTTAATGTAAAGTGTTACCAAATTACCTGTTTAAGTTTAATCCATGCTAGGTTAATCATCTTTGATAGTGTGGTTAACAAACATCTGTTCAAGCAAACAGAGATTAGAAAAATGCTTAGGTTGCAATGAAACGGAAGAAGCTACAGAGCTTATCTTCTGTATTTTGATGTACTGAAGAACTAAGTGTATAATAATAGTAAATAAATAAAAATGAAACATATGCACCGATGAGTTGTGTTACTTGATAATGGACCGTTTTCCCTACAAAATTTCACTAATGTGACTACACCTTAAGAGTGTAATATCTCTGGAAAATTTAATTAAAAACTGTCAAGCCACCATTGGGGTGCCTTGAAACCAATAAGCCACTGCTTAAATAATTGTTGCTTCCTGATTGATAGACTGTCAGCCTGTGCAGTAGTGGTGGGGATTTTTAAGTGACTCTTACATAGACAAATCAGTAGATGGCAACAAGTGACTATCTTTATGAGTGGGTCATTGAATCATTCACTTAACTGATTCATTCAAAACAGTGATTCATTCAGGAATGAAACTGAGCCAATAAATAATTTACTCTAAAGATTAGTTCAAAAACATTGATTCATTTACTTGCACGGAGATCACCCGCAATATGAGCATGGCTGTGATTAACTGCGTCTTCATGCAAATCACACTCTGGGACAGCAGCACATACAATGATATTGCTTACTTATCTATATGTAGTATCTAAATCCTTGATTTAAAAAAAAAAATTAATATCTTCAGTGAAAACGTCAAACAATCAATCAATCTGTTCATAATATTTGTCGAAGAAAAGCCTGAAACCCATCAGCCTCATTAGGTCTACCATCAAATTAGCCAAATCTGTCTGGCGACCAATAGGCTCCACACTGTATCACTAATAACCATTAAACCATTAAATGGATCCCACTTCACAGGTGAAGTATTATTAAAGCAGAGAACTAGTTGAGTAAACCTAAGGTTTAAAATGAATTGTGGCTTAAGAGTCTGTGCTCATAATGACAGCTCAAATACGCTTAGTGTCTAAAAAACCATCTGGTTCCATTATTTGAGCAGGGGTCAAAGGGACTTGTAGTCCTCTGGGTGGAATGCTGGGAATTGTGGGATATTTGAATCAAAAGACTCTTGTCTGTTATTCTCGCTCTCTCATTTACTTCACTGCCGCAACAATGTAATATACATAATTCAAACAACCAGGGAATGGCTGTGGGCTCCCAACCACCTGCTGGCTTTTATTAGCTAATTAATGGTGATTTATCGTAGTTGCTAATTCGAGTGTAGCCGATTGCCTTCAGGAGTCTTTGAACACCATGTGAATTCTGATGGTAATTATGCTTATTTGATGGGCAGTCTACTAAAACAAAAAGTTCTGTCTCTCGCGCCCCACAGCAATGAAATTTTTGACTCTTACGAAGACGACCTTGTGTGTTTTTATTTATTTATTTAGTCTCATTAGCACTTTCCTTATGGGTCTGCTTTAATACCTATATAGGTGATTTTAAAATCCTACTAATTGTATTTATTTTAAGTATTTTCATATTTATTTTTATTAATAAAATCTTCATATGTTGAAAGGTTGCAACACTTTTCTGGTAAAATTGTGCATTGTGTTTCAGTCATTTCAACTGTAACGGTGATGTTCTGCATATTTCTGTTTTATTATCATTTTGTTTTGTTATATGTTCCAGTTTGTATATGTTTCCATTACTTATTAGTTTTGTTTCAAATTAGTCACGCACCTGTTTCGGTTCTTGTTAATTATCTAGTCTGTGTATTTATTCCCTTAGTTTCCTCAGTTCATTGTTCCGTGTCATCAATGTTAAATGCAGTTGTATTCTCCCGAGTGTTTCCATGGATAAATAATTAAATGCAGTTTATTTCTCTGCATCTCCTGCATCACGCACTTCATTACAGCCACCAGTACGTGACAGAACATGGAACCGAGACAAAGAATGGACTTACCAGCCATCCGCCTGCTCTATTTGGAGCAAGAGCAGCTTAATCTCTGACAAAACCAAGAACTTAGACCTGGTGTGCCTAACCACCTTCCCTGACCGTTTAACTTTTAACCCTGTGTGAGTTTTTTCCAGCGAGCTTAAGGAGCAAGGCCCTCCTGCCCAGTGTTAACCCTCGGGGGATTTCACTACGTTCGTGGGGTGGGTAGCTGACCAACAACAACTCCTACATGACCGTTACTCTCGTGGATGAGGACATCACCTGCCCCACTCCAAACCCAGAGCCCAGCCAGCCACCGCCCCCACTCTGCACTGAACTAATGCCAGAGCCCAGCGCAGACACAGAGCCTGAGCCTGTTGCGATGAATGAGCCAGTAGTAAGGACTGAGCCAACCATCGTCCTGGAGTCTGAGCCCAACTTGAAGTCTGACCAGGTGTGCGAGCTGGCAATATCATCTGTGCCAGTGAGTGTACTCGTGGAGTTCGAGGGGATGGAATGGAGCCCCACCCACACTCTCGCCGCTGAGGGTGAGCTGGAGTTGGCCTCTGCATACTGTTATGAAGAATTGGAGGTGGAGTCACCCGTCCCCGCTGGTTAGTCCCCTGAGTCTCCGCTGGTCCCACCCAGCTCTAAGTCTCCTGTGTCTCCGCTGATCCCGCCCAGCTCTAGTCCCATTTGTCTCCGCTGGCTTTGCCCAGCTCCAAGTTTCCTGTGTCTCCGCTGATCCCGCCCAGCCTCCCTCTTCTACCTCCTCTGCATATAAAAGCCAGTTCCTTGGCCCTAGCTCAGCTGTTTCCCTTCAGTCCCTCGGCTCCTTTTCGGTCGACTCCACTCTGATGCGTGGATCTGCCTTGGGTCTTCCGCCTCCAGCTGTTGAGCCTAGCCCTCCACCTTGGCTCATCAAACAGTTGGCTCAGCCTTGGCTCCTCCCTCCCTTGGCTCCACCTGAGACCATCTTCCTTATTTCTCCATCGGGCACCCTTGTCCATCCGGATCAGTCTTGGTCAGACGTCGCTCTGTCTGCGGCAAGGATTCTGTCCCTCCACCCCTTCAGCTCTGTCGTGCTCCACCTTCCCTCTGGCTCTGCCTTGGTACCAAGTCCCATCGGCTCCTCTGGCACCCTGGCTCCTCGGATGCGCGTTGCTGCGGCTCAACCTCAGTCTCCAGAACCATCAATGTCACCCGGTCTCTATGGCTTCTCGGCTCCATCTGGGTCTCTTACTCTCCTGGATCCACTGCTGGTGTTCAGATCTCTGACTCCACCCTGGCTCCTCCCACCATTGGATCCGCATTGGGCCTTTATCTTTGCTGGGCTTTGGATCATTCTCCTGTCGGCAACCTGGCTCATCCCACCTTTTTATCCTCCCTGGTTCCTCTGGTCTTAGTCTCTGTGGTGTCTTCCTCAATCTACTCCTCGTCCTTCTTCAGAGCCCCCTCCCTCCCTCCCTCCCTCCTCCATCCTCAGTTGGGACTCTCATCGACGAGGTTGTGCCTTCCGGGAGGGGGGAGCTACTGTAACAGTTATGTTCTATATAGTTCTGTTTTATTATTATTGTGTTCTATTATCCATTTCTATATTCTGTTTTGCCTGTGTTCCTATTGCTATATAGTTTCCATGGTTTTATATTAGCCTGTTCACCTGTTTTGGTTCTTGTTAATTATCAAGTCTGTGTATTTATACCCTTAGTTTTCTCAGTTTATTGTTCCGTGTCATCAATGTTAAATATGGTTGTGTTCTCCTGAGTGTTTCCGTGGATATGTGATTAAATACAGTTTGTTTATCCTTACTAATACTGTATTAGGTAAAAATTTCGGTAAATATTTTAGGTCAAGAGCTTCCACTGAGAACAGTTTGGGAACCCCTGAATTAATTAATTATCTGAATTGAAGTAAGGAAGATGCTTGGTTTCCCATTGATGCCCCTTGCCACTGGATTTAAAAGCATTCAAACAGCAATAAAGTTATAATCATAGAGTATACCAAACACTTATTCTGATTTCAATCTCATGTCTTCTGAGAGAGCTATTCTGCAAGACATACATATAAAATGAGACAAATGTCTTCAGGCTGCTCCTATGAGTCCTTTTGTTGTTTTGGTGAGCTCATGCACAATCAGTAGAAATATGTACTCAAACATCCCCTCCCTAATGTTCACAAGACTCACTGCTTTCAACAGGGAAAAACGTGGGGGGACTTTATAAAATAGCCTGAAGGGACAGGACTGGTTTCTTCTCAACTAAGGAATAAAGGCACATCTTTTTTTAATAAATGGGGCAAATCCATAAACGATAAAATACTCACTGTTTCAAAAGTATAATCAATACATAAACATAAACAATATGTGTTAACATGTTTGTAAGAGTGATAATATATTTTTTTTTTTGTGATTTGTGTGATCACCAATAATTGACCCCATTTACCATTGTATCAACATTATGCCACAAATGGTGTTGTTTGAGCTTAAGCAACACAATTCATCACATTTTACATTTTGGTGAACTGGTGGCTACTTTATATGAATTGTACAATCTCATTGGTATGTTTTCATACAAACCTGCTTATGCTACTCTGACAGGTTTAAGGGCGGACCATAATGATTAGTTTTTTTTCCCCTTTTTTCTCTCTCACGCATTTTCGTAGTAAAAACGTACAAATTCATATACACAAAATAACCACCTCATAAATAGTTTTGTTTTCTCGTGAGATCGGGTTGACTTAGAATGTTCAACGCGATCTCACGACCAATTCGTACGTAATTTATGAGGTGCTTAATTCGTACGACCTCACTCGTACGATTTTTCTAAACCCCAGTGACGGGGTTTAGGGTAGGTATAGGGGCGGGGTAAGGGGTTCGTACGAAATAGCCACCTCGTAAAATAAGTACGAATTGCCGTGAGATCGGGTTGGAATGGGCCATTAAGAATCACTAACTTCCTCATCACGGTCCTTACTGCTATAGGTGTTATCCTATGTTATTAGTTCATATTTGTCTTTAAACATGATGTATAGTACTAAAGCGATTCTAGATCCATTAAAAAAAGTCAAAGCTTTTAAAACTCATGAAACACAAACTGATCTGTGTACAGTAAAATTCACCTACACCAGCCCAGGCTTCTGACATCAAATCCACAATGCCATTTGACATCAGATCCACAAAGGCCTGGGATCTGAATGTTCAAAGTTGGCCTCTTGATGTTTTCCACCCACTTGCATGCATATCCTTGGGGAAAACGCTTTTTTTTATATATCCTGGCACAGGTTTTCTCCCAAAAGGCTTTCGTGTAGTATAAAGCACTGTGTCAAGTCATCTGGCAGCTCTCAAAAGAGAATGTTAGTCGAGGAAACCTGGGGTTAAACAACGACTGCACACATACACCTTGACTGATCCTTTTCCTCATAATTCAAATTGAAATTCTAAACCATGTGGGGGAAGAAATCTCACAATATCACAATTTTAAGACAGTGCCTCCAGCGTTGCACACTGTTAACAGAATGTTTTTCACAAGACACCTCTGTTCTTTCAAATCATCGTGGGTGATGTTTACACATGGGGAATTGAATTCACCTTCATGTCTGCATTTAAAGGTGTATGAGATGCTTTTCTCTGACTATGTTCACTTGACAGAACATTAAGATAAACAAATATATTTTCTGACACCGATATACATCCCATTATGTAAATGACACTGTACACGCAACCAAACCATAAACACTCAACATCCATCCTTATGAGCATATCTACGCAGATACAGTACAAACAGCCAACGCAAGTGGATAGCTTGTTAAAAACAAGGCTTTTAAGGTTAATTAAGATGTTAACCTAGAAACAGACATGATTGGGTCTACTTTGATTCAAGCAGAGAGAGGTCAGTATGTTTACACATCAGAACAATAGAAGGGAAGCGGCGTTTATTCCCTCAAGGGGAAATGCCCGAGTCCGTGTATACTCAGCAGATCTCATGCTCAAATGGTGGAAATCGCCACCTAGACAGCGCTGAATAATATCCATGATCCCTTTTTGGTCAAAGTAAGACTGAGTCTGATGAGGAAATGGATATCTAAGAGTTATTGTCCCCTGAAATGCAGTTATCATTGTGTAGTCTTTGAATGCTCCAGGGAACCCTGAAACGAATAGGCGCAATAAGTTCACTTTGCAGAATTAATGCAGTAATTCTTTATCGTGGGCAAGAGACAGAGAAAGTGAGAGTATTACCTTGGATTTGGAGTTTAATGCAAATGGTGTGAGGCTGATCCTTTTTTTTCCCTTCTGTCTCTTTCCTCCTTTTTAATGATGGCCCTAATTTGTTAGCTCCTTCTAAATTATTAATCTCTTTTATATTCATGTAGTTATTACATGTCATAACTGTGTATCTATGGGGTGAAATTTAATAGCATCTGCTGGACCTTCGGAGAGGGCCAAGTGTTAGAAAACGGCATTAAAAATGGATAATTAGCTAAATATTTGCCTTCGCACCTTTTCTTAGCAGCTCCTCTAATTAGCGGGTTTGCAGCTGCTGAGGTCACTTAGCACAGGCAATATGGTATTTGCATTGAAATACAAGGACAGGGCTGTTTAATTCAATTATGTAAAATTAGGATGCTGACATCATACAGTCAAATTATGAAATTATGAGCATTGCGAAGAGACAATGCATGAGCAAATCAAACATGGAGGTAACATGGACAGGGAGGAAAGAGGTGGAAAGGAAAAGGGAACAGGACAGGGCACATAAATGTCAGATGAGGTGGTGTGTTAACTCGGCAGCAAAGCACTGACCCTTGAAGTGGTACTGTTGGAGGGGGGCAGGGCAACTCCACTGAGTCAGCCCCCACAGACAGTCTCATGAGTGGGCCATCTGCCAGCCAGCTCTCTCACTCTGGGCTTGGAGCCACCACTAACCAACAGGCTCCTAATATTAATATGGAGGGTGTGTGTGGAGATTACTCACTAATGATAGCTGGTATTGAAACATACAATTATGTGCCTCAAAATGACCTCAAGACACTGATAAAACGGAAAAGGAAAATGCTGGAAACCATGCAGCATTCAGAAAACAATATTACACCCTCTTTTTCATGGGGCATTATTTTCCAACGCTATCTCACAACCAATTCGTACGAGTGAGTAAAAGGTGGCTAATTCGTACGATTTGTCTAAACCCCAGTGATGGGTAGGTTTAGGCGAAGGGTCATGGGTAGGTCATTCGTACGAATTCAGACGAATTGGGCAACTCGTAAAATATGAATGATTTTGCAAAAATCGTATGAATTAGCCTCCTTTATCAATTGTCCAATAAATATAATAATTTTAACTGTGGCAAATACTTCATATGAAGGGGCTTAACATGGTTGTTGAAAGACCTAAACTGCTCAAAAGGCTTTTAACCCTTTAAGACCGACGGGAGCGCCGGCGCTCCCGTTTGCGTGTGTCTGTTTAAAAGCCTATAGAAACTGAAACCAAATTGCTAGCTCAATCATTCTTTTTGCATACAAAACCAGAGATGTAACATGTTCAGATCAAGCCTCCAACATGCCCATGTTGCGTTGTTTTCACCCTCTAATCAGTCTGTACAAACTGCGTAATATGCGTTTACAAAAAAACAACACAAAAATGCATTGCACGTCTTTGCACACGTTCTGTAGATCTGCGATTGATAGTTACGTCTTCCGATGGCTCATTGACGTATCACGTTCTGTGCACTATGACCCCCGGGTGTGTCGCATATTGTGACGTCACAAGCTGCGTCATTTGACCATGCGTTTGACTCGCGTGATTTTTTTTCCCCAAACCACTTCAGCGGAAATCCCGCCCTGCAGCCGATTCTAAAGTTTTCATTGCTCATGTCAATCACTGTACAGATTGCCTACACCAAACACTGATCCCTAAACCTACCCGTCACTGTAACCTAAACCAATGATACCAATGATCGGAACCTGAACCGGCTGCAGGGCGGGATTTCCGCTAAAGTGGTTTGGGGGGGGGGGGGGGGGGGGGGGGGGTCACACGTTTGACTCCCGTTTGACTCCCATTTGCTATATGTTCCTTCTTATCGTTATTGTCTTTTTACCATTGCTTTATTTTATCATTTCTTTCTCCTTTAGACACTCACAAATACAAGCACATTCACACACACACACACACACACACACAAGCGTGCGCGCACGCACGCAACGTTATGTCTAAACGAAAGTACACGGACGCGGAGGTTTTGGAAATACATATTGCGTCCGATGACGATGGATGAACTATACGTCTGCTCATCTATTTATTTTATATTTTAACCAATTCAATGTTCAATCAATATTCAAAAGCAAAATGTTATCTGTTTGACCACAAATGTAATTGAATATTTTACATGGCATTTCCCCTCCCTTTTTTTGAATGAGTGTAAAAATGAGTGTATCTTCAAAACTAATTTATGTAAACAGTTCAAATCAATTCTGTGTAGTTTTAAATTGTTTTATGCACGTTTTTCACATTGACAAGTTTGAGGTTGACATTTATCCATTTTTTGTATTGAATAAAATATGTAAAAAATAAATAATTAAAATTGTTTTTCTTTTTGTTTATTGCACTTTTGAGATATTTATCTAGTTACTATTGATTTTTTACAAAAATAGCCTTCAAATTGGGAGAGTAAGGATTATTTTGATGTATGGCATATGAAAATGCTCAAAAGAATGACAGCACAGCATGTAAAAATACAAAGATATACTCTGGTGGAATTGTTCTATGGCAGGTCATAAAGGGTTAAACAGATCATTCATTATTTGTACACATCATTTTAATCTGTTTACACATGTACACATTGGTCATTCCTGTTAGTGCTTTTTGCCACTTAAAGAGCATATTGCAGGTTAAAAAAAAAATCTAAATTAATATATAACCTTGTATGAAAATACCATATGAAAAGGTAATGCAGGATTTAAAATGTTTTAAAACGACATAAGGGCACAAATTTAGTAGATAAAGTGAGCGTTTCTTTGACTGCTCGTAAAAAACGTTTTTTTTTTCAGCACGCGTCATTTTACGTCACCAGAGGGAGGGAGCCTCAGCAGCGCAGATAGGTTTGTATTCAGTAGAGCGGGTAAATTTGCTTTTTTATACTCAGAATGACAATTTGGAATGTAAAGAACAACATATTATACAGTTATTTGTTTTATTAGGAAAATACCATATACATAAAAAGAATTGGGCTTTTTTCACATTTTATAAATGACTTCACATTATATGTACATCTCTTGGAACAAACTAAAAACAAAAAAGCTATGAAAACATGTAATGCTTTGAAAGCACTGGATTTTATGTAAAACTTTTTTTGTATTTTTTATTTCCTGGCAGCTAATGTTAATGTGATATTGTGAATATGTAAAACCTCTTGTGGCATCGAATAAAAAAAAGTCAGTGAGAGCGGTCGTGAATCAGTGTTTTCGGTAGTTTTTGTATTTTAATTTATCATCGTCATGGTAAATTATTGTGTTTGTGGAGGTTGCAAAAACTCCGGCCTGTCAGGACATCGAGTCCACAGGTTTCCTAACAAGAAAAGGGACGGTGCTGCTGTATATCTATCGTGCCTGTGTGCGGTGTGCGGTTTGTGCAGCTGTAGAGACGGGATTTCTCTTCCGCATCGGCTTCGAAAAACGCGGTCGTGTGTAGCGTTCACTTCAGATCGGAGGAACAAAAACCTGTATATCAGGAATAAAAATATCTATCTGTCTCTCGATGAGAAAACGCTAAGTTATATCATGTAACGTTAGTCTGGATGGATATTAATGAGCATGACGTACGCGCCTGATCAAAGATAGTTTATTCTGTTATTGGTAAATTCCAATACTCCTAGATTGACCAATAATAGCTTTGCTATGTAAGCAATAAGGTACGAGAGGCTGTGCTGTATCGTGAATAAGTAACGGCTGGAGGGCGTTGTTAGGCACGACGCGAAGCGGAGTGCCTGCAACCCCTTCAGCCGTTACTTATTCACGATACAGCACTTGCCTCGAGTACCTTATTGCTTTTATAAAACGGTTGCCACACAATAAAAATATTAAAGCCGAAAAATATGTATCTATGCAACTTTCATGAAGTAAAATCACTAAAAGCCTGCCTTCCGCTGGAAAAAATAGTCCCGGAACGTGAACAGCAACAGAAGTTACATATATTATTTCGCCAATAGATGGCGGCAAAGACTGTCTTTATGAGTGAGTGAGTGAGTGAGTCTGTAGAGAAGGCTTTTGAAAGGACTCGAACTTGTGATCACGGAGAAGACAGACGCAACTGACAGATGACTAACGTTATGCACGGAAAACCCCATGACTGTTAAAAGGACAAAATATGCAGCGGACATTCAAACGCATTTTTTTATTATGAATATAGGACTGACCTGAAGGAAAATGCTACGTCTACTGTAAATGCAGGTACACTCGCTTACTCGATCTCTCACAATGCTCTGCTCTAGCTTTAAATGAACAATATCAATGAGATGAAACATCTGTTTAAGTTGCTAAGAGTGGTTGCTAGGGGTGTTGTGTAGTGATACATAGAACCGTTGGGTGAAGCGGTCATAGCCGTGTTTTATCGTGAATAAAGCACAGCTATTGACCAATCAGAATCAAGGATTGGAACTAACCGTTTTATAATAACTGATATACGATGGTAATAATCTGTACAATATTGTGAGCACAATGTATATCGTTAGCGAACGTGTATATAGGCTATATCTATAAGTTAGCGGTGGTCTCTCACCACGACACCTGCCGTGGCGGCGTTTTAAATAGGCCTGCATTCCCCTCTGTGCATGTAGAACAACATTATCGACGAACGATATACACCACATTTTACCAAACAGAATGAACGATGCACTAATAACTCTATTACACTATTAATTAAAACTCACAGTGAACAGCATTAAATATAAAAACACATATGCCTTACCTTTTTGTTGCAGTGCAGTTTTTATTGCAGTGGTATAATGTTTTGCCGACAGCACTATAGTCCTCATTTTTTTATTCCTGCTTCCATTCTCCTGATTGCTATTATTTAATTTCTTCTTAAAAAAAACATCCAGGGAAGATTGAATAGGCCTGTTCTTCTAATGTTTACTCAGTATCTGACAGCTAGGCTAATCAAAAATAGCGTGATTAAGTGATGCAATAAACTGCGGCTGCGCACACTCACTCCACGCAAGTTTTTTTATAATAATACTTTTGCAATAATGTGTGTCTCCTCTGACCGTTGTTCTGTCTAACATTAATCCTGGCCTGTCCCTGCTCTCTCAGCAGCATAGCAGGCTCATAATTGTAAGGCTGTCGTCCGTGGTCTGTCATAAGAGTAAGTCCGAAATGTCATTGCGATCCATTGTTTACCTCTTGTTTGAATGGTTTGAATCGACCGCTCTCCCGCCTGTTACGTCACGCCCGTCACGCCCATTTTCAGATGCGGAAGTAAAATTCTCTCACAAAAACGACTCCAGAAGCCAATGTAACGTTTTTTTAAGTATATTTTAAAGAAAATCTAATTACTACATTGTTTTTCTATACATTGACTCGTTGGGTCCTCTAACCTGCAATATGCCCTTTAAAAAAAAAAAAAAAAAAAAAAAGTTAGTATTGCAATTTAAGGTAGTTCTATAAGTTCTATAAAGTTTTAACACACTTCAATATCAGCAAAATTCGGCAGCTAGAATTTTGTCCGGGGCTAGGTCTGTTGACCATATAAACCCTGTTTTGGCATCGTTGCATTGGCTACCAGTAAGATTCTGTGTTGATTTTAAAATCCTTATGTTAACATATAAGGCATTGCATGGTCTGGCTCCTCGGTACTTGGCTGAGCTTTTAACACCTTACAAACCTAGTCGCAAACACGTCTTCGCTCTAGGGATGACAGGGCGTTCTCATCTTATGCCCCCAAATTGTGAAATTCTCTCCCGTCTGACATCAGGGAAGCAAATTCATTAGTAATTTTTAAGTACTTTTTATTTCAGGATTGCTTTTAATTGACTTATTTTGTTGTATATTTATTCAGTATAATATCTTTTTATGCTTTCTACTTTGTATTTTAATTTCTATTATTGTGCTTGCTTGTGTTGTAAAGTGCTTTGAGAATGCAATTTTAAAGGCGCAATACAATATAAATGTATTATTATTATAAAATGATATGTTGAACTTTCAAAAAATGTCCTCTGGTCAAACTCAGGCACTTAAAACTTAATTCATTCTAACTTAATTGTTTAATGAGCAGGGTGCCTAACAAGATGGAAACAAAAATCAAATGTTTATCAGTTAGATTACATGAGGATGGCAACTTTTTTTTTTTTACCAAGCATATTTCAAAATTTTGATACTATCATTATCAAAGTCAATTATTTAAGCAAATTTATCAAAATTGACAGAATGTTTAAAGTGAGTGTCACAAATTAATAATAAAAAACACAATTCACACACACAAAAAAAACACTGCTTATATTCTGATGTTGTGTGGTTGTTTCCCTTAAAAAAATTTCAGTATTTTTATTATTTAAAATTCACCCCATCCCCCTTTTCACTTAATTGTGTTATTGTTATAAAATAAACAAACTTGTATGATTTCCCTGAAAACTAATGGTTTGATATTAATAATTTCAGTATTAAGATATTATTTGATGGGCGTATTAAATGTATAACAGGATTGACCCACATGTCAATAGATAACAGATCCGATGATCTAAACCTTATTATTCACATCTATTGCTTCGAACATTCAATTAGCGCTTCCTCTAGCTGTAATCTGGTCTTCAGAGATCCCGAAGAGGTACCGGCAGGAGCGTATTGATTGGGAGGTGTCATGTGCGAAAGCGTAGGAGAAGGGTGGGCTCTGTCTGCTTAATGGACTGAAATAAAATAGGTGGGAATGGACTTTAATTAGGGAACAGTTGCTCTGTATCCTGCTTCCTCTGCTCCGGCACCACACACATTCGAACACAAACAGTTATCTACACTTCATCTTATAGGCCACCAGCTGTTGGACTGTCTGCATTTGCAAATCATTTGCAGCAGTGTGTCTAAAAAATACAAAGGAAAGAGAGAAGAGAGTGAGAGAGTCTGTGTGCGAAAGAGAAGAGGGGGAAGAAAAGAGAGCAACTGGGGCTCCGGGGTCTCAGCTGCTAGGGTACTGCTTGCTCCTTGCAATGAGTTGAAACTGTCAGGTTGTTTTATCTCTGGCTTTTCATCATGATGCAGAGCCCGGCTCGGAGGAAGCCACCTGAGAGTGCAAGGAATTTGTAGGCTACAAGTCATTAGCAAGGCCTGCTGAGAAATCGAGGCCAGAGATCCACTGAATATTGCTTCAGACAAAGTACATCTTAACCCTTGACGGTCTGACAGGTAAGGTGGTTTCTCAGAAGTGGCGGATTTCATATATGCTGGTTGCTGTAATACATACTGTATGATGCTAGGAAAGACCACAACACCTATTGATAGATCTCACAAAAGCTAGAACAGGTTGCTAGGTAGTGAAGAATGCCAGGCTTTGATTTACGAGAAGGGAAAAACAGAGGAGCAACATTCTGATGAAGAATTTCTAATGGGGGAAAGAGTATTTTCAAGCGAGACGTTTGATACTTAGTGGCTACCACTTTTTAAAGACAGAATGCATCTTTGAAGGAGAATTTATATTTATAATATCTATTTATAGTATGCCAAACTTTCAATATAATATATAAGATAACCCCTGTAAAATATCCCCAAATAATCTTGAAACTTATACAATGCTGGGTTGTTTTAACCCAAATTTGGGTCAAATATGGACAAACCCAAATGTTGGGTTAAAAATGTAATTTAAAATTTTAACCCAACTTCAACTTTCATTTTCAACTGTAAATTTTTTAATTACATTTTTAACCCAACATTTGGGTTTGTCCATATTTGACCCAAATTTGGGTTGAAACAACCCAGCATTTTTTAGAGTGTACCTAACAATGAGATTTTTTATAGAGCTCATGAGAGCTCATTTAATGGACGAGAATCTGTAATTCTGTTGATCCTAATAAAAGGAAAAGCTATAACTAAAACTGAAATAAAACTAAAGCTTCTTTTTCGTAGATATCACAATCAGAAAAACTAGTCTAAAAGTCACGCATAACATTAGTATTTACTGCAGTAAACACTAAAACTTGCTGAAAGATGACATCAATGAAAGCAAACGAGTAAAAAATTAAGCGAATCAGATGTTGATTCGGTGAGCGCTCTGAAGAAGTCCATAAAGTAAAGGATTCATAAGACTTTTCGTGAGATTCAAATCGGTACCTTAGAAGTAATTTTTGAAAGACTCATAAGAATCACTTGTTCATGAACCGCATACCACACTACAATGTTTGCTCTGTATTTTCTCAAGAATCATTAGTCTGTGAATCTACTACGTTAGTTATACTGTCTGATTTATTTAAAAGAACTAGCTCTTCACACTGCCGGACTGGACTACATTAGCTGTTTAAGACTCACCTAAAATTGAGAGAATGTCTCAATACAGATACAATATGACTTTCTATTGCGAGTTTATATCTCACAATTGTTTCTCGGAATTGTGAGTTATAAACTCAGAATTGGGAGAAGAAAAGTCAGAATTGTGAGTTATAGTATAAACTCGCAATTTAAAAAGGTAATTGTGACTTTTTATCTCACAATTCTGACTTTATTTCTAACAATTCTGAGTTTATAACTTGCAATTCTGAATTCAGAATTCTGAGATAATTACCTAATAGATTACCTTTTTAATTTGTTATTCTGTGGGGGAAACACACTTCCATAGCAAGCTCTCTTTGCATGGCACTGTAGATTTAAACGGTGGAGGAAGGGAAATACTGCATGAGTAACAATGTGCATGCGGGTGAACTTTAAAGCATGACCATGGGACAGGGCGAGCAGGAAGACAAGTGTCCAGTCTGCACTTGTGCAGTGTTGAAAAAATGGCGTTTCTTGTTTGACAGCATTTCTCTTTTTAAGGTCACTGCCTTATATTGTGGCCAATACATGTTATAAAGTAACTGTAATCTGAATATGGTGACTGAAAACAAAGGTGTGTAGCAGTTTAAGTGATTTTTTTCTACACAACTACAATTTAATCTTTGATGATTGAATAAGTGCAATTCACCTTTATTCCTCAAGGTGGCAATGTCTGATACACAATGATGAAGTGACAGTTCACTCATAGTTACTGCAGGCAGAAAACAAAAGAATAGGAAGTATCATCAGCAAAACTTGAAATGGCTCAGTGATTTATTGCAGAGCAAGTACTGAAGGCAATCAAATATTAGTGTCACTTGATGGTGGATCCGGTGAAGAAGTCGTCAGCGATCAAACTATTTGATTTTGAAGATGTTTAAAATTATAGTTTTTAGAATATGTTTGAGATGGCGAATATGAGCCAGATGCTGAATGTGCTGGGAAATTAGACATCTGGTCAAACTGAACCCTTCCAAGCTTCAAAAGGTAACAAAATACGCTTTATTTTATTCTTCTGTAACTGTTACTCTAGTATCAGGAGAGTTACACATCGCGACAGGTAGAGATCCATCCGTGTTAGATATAGATCCGGGTCGCTAAAGAAATGAATATGTAATAATGATTGGTGAAACATTCATGCATTTAAGAGTTAAACTGCCCATCTGATTTAAATTATCCATAACATTCAGGACAACCATTCATTAGATCTGCAAAGCACAGTGCAGTTGTGGCAAGGGCCTAAAAGAGAAAATAATCTGCAACATTGGCAAATGTTCTGCACTAACGTGTGCTGTGAACGGTGACTTGAGGTCTACGTTTGGATCGGTGCACATGTCATTCCCAGTCTTCTTCCATGCCACTGACTGCTGCTTATTGACATGCCCAGGTTTGCCTGTACGAACACTTCACCATGCACACAGTCACAACTTGAACCAGCGGTCTCTATCTGTCTTTTCTGTCGGGGATTTCTGCTTTTCACATTCACTAAGTGAATCCCTTCCAAAAACCCATCACTGTTTAAGCTCACTAGTATTTGAGCACTCTCTGCTATTGATCTGTTTCAATGTCTTGTTGAGTACAGGCATTAAGAATAGATGTTGTTTAGGGTCAGGATTGTGCCAGCTCCAGCCCTCCCTTTTTCTCCGAGCCTGGCTGACCAATGGAGTATTTGCATTGCGCCGCAGGAGCGTGCACCTTGTAAGTGAATGTTTTTTTTTTGTAATGGGAAAGCCCAAGAGTGGAGGCAAGGGTTAGTAAGCGAAGCTGCTGTTTGATTGCCCGAGGAGAGAAAACAGGAAAGCGACCCAGTATGCTTTGGGAATAGCTATAAACAAGCACAACTGTGTGTGTGTGTGTGGGAATCTGGTATTCCAGGTCAGATCTCTGTGTTTGCCAACAGCCGTGTCAACAGAGAAGACGTGCGTTTATAGAGATATTACACATTGTCAGTGTCTGTTCCCTGGCGTTCCTGTTTGACTGAATGGGATTTTAGGAATGCAGAAGCATAACCGCCGGTCCTGTCCACACATCTCATCAGAGAGCTGATCCAGTGTCAGGTCAGCTCCACACACGTGTTTGTTTTTCATCATTAGAAAGCAAACCAAGGAGATTCTTGGCTTCTATATTAGCAGTGCAAAGTTGACTTTTGCTTGATTAGAGCCTCAGAAGAAAAGCAGCACCATGAATAGCTGCTGTGATGGTTCTGGAAGATGCCCGTGAGATACCGACATGATACAACACTGTAATATTTCCTAGTGCAATCTGGGCCTCAAAGGAGCAATGTTTTATCCTTAACCTGTTGTCTCTATTGCACAAAAAAAGAGTCATGTGTATATGCAGGTGTCTGCAGTTGTTCATCAGGAGGGAGGCCCACCTTTTCCCCTGACAACTGCCCAATTATGCATCACACTGGTCTACTGTTTGCATTTGGAGTAATCAATACAGGACGTGCTTGAGCGCACCCAGATTTTGGTCGAACAAATGCATGAAAACTTAATCGTGTGCTGCTGCTGAAAGCAGAGACTTGCGTGTTTGTGTTTTGTAAGTGCGTCTGAATGTGTGTTTATGGATATCTTGTCTGTATGGGTTTTTCTTCATTGTGAAAAGTGCTAAGAAATGTGTAGCCAAACATTTACAGTACATATAATTACAAATCAAAATTTTGGATCAGTAAGATTTTTTTTCAAATAAATGAATAATACCTTTATAAAAAAGGATTTGTTAAATTGATTGTCTAACATGATTGTCTGTATGAATTGCACTTATATGCATTGTTGAATAAAGGGTCACACTTTAGATTAACTACGACTTTTGCCTCAAAAAACTCATAATTACTGCTCATTAAAAGTTAGTAAGGTAGTTGTTAAGTTTAGGTATTGGGCAGGATTAAGGGATGTAGAATATGGTCATGCAGAATAAGGCTTTAATATGTGCTTTATAAGAACTAATAAACAGCCAATATCCTAGTAATATGCATAATAATAAGCAACCAGTTAATGGTGAGAGTTGGATCCTAAACTAAAGTAATAAATCTACGCGAAAAACATGGCCATCATACCTCACTGGCCCATGTGTTACCACTGACTCCATCTCCAGTGTGTGCAGTGCTGGGCTGCTGTCTTGCCAATCAAAAGGGCGACAGGTGGAAGTCTGGCACGTGGTCGGCTTTTCATGAATGAATATAAACACAATCCATGCAATTACAACGCTGGTCATTTTTAGGGGCCTCCTTTCCCCAACCAGACTCTCACAGGTCCAATCAAATGAAAACGCTGAACTTACTGGTGCGTTTAATTGTATATATGGGGAAGCCAAATGCTTTGGCTTCGGATGTGGGGGCATGACGAGACGAAGGCCGCTGGAGGGATGCAGCGAGGGAATGAAAGCAAGCCTGGCCCTACAAGTGGAAAATTTGATTCAGTTTAAACATAGCATTTCATTTATTGATCCATTATAGAGGAGGGGAACACGGGGTGAGAAGACAAGGAGAGCAGATGGATTCATCTGAACATGTTATGAGGGAACAGGAGTTTGGGGGAGGATATCGAATTGGAAAACCCCAAAATGGCGTAACAGATCGAATGGAAATGGTACTTAAAGTATGATTACATTTCCTGAATGCCACAGGATCTGTCTGTCCACACGTGTCTGCTCACATATTTAAAGCTGCTGAGGAGATCTTGGGTAATATTAGAATGAAACCGAGATGATGACACATTAATTCGGCTTCATTTAACTGTGGATTTAAACAGCAGCAGATATGCAAATAAATAAACTCTACATCAAAAATTTATAAAGCACTTTTTCCATAGGGCTTGTAAGTGTAGAAAATTCCCAGTGGAATCGATTTGCACACTTTTTGCAAAGTAAGCGATTTGAGATTTAAACATGCCTAGGGTATTCAATTCACTCAAAATGTAACGCAGTGTCACTTTCTGAAAACATCATCTGCATACAATTCTCCATATTCCTCATATTATTTACCTGTACTGTCATATACATATTTATCCAAAATTTTACAGAGAGAGCACGCTTAATAACCACATATAATATGGGCATGTAGCTGAAAAGATATGACATATCTCTTTCTATTATCACAGCAAATCAATAATTCATATGTCTTTACACCAGACACAGAGGAGCGGGAGGAGCCATGCAAACACACACAGGAAGCTGAAATCAAGCCCACAATGCAGCAGCAGCAGAAGTACCAGCGGCTTTGGATGAGAAAACAGAGAGAATGTGGAAGGGAAGGCAAGAAAAAGAGGGGGAGAAAGGGAGGGTAATAACATGACGGGCATATTCATTATTCCTGTGACATTCTCATGTTGCTCCTCTGTGAGAGGATAACCTTTCTCTCCTGCAGTCCCAGAGTGCTATTCACACAATCACTTACAACATTAATCAAAGCGTGCCGTCTAATGGTTTTTGACGTGCAGCCCCACTTTATGGGCTGCAGTCCAACCCGCGCCCACTGATGCATCTGTTAACACTACTCCAGCAGCACTTGGCTAATGCTAATGGCAGCACAGACGCTCAGCCATCAAGCACTTAACATGGATGCCATTGTGTAATGCATGGAGAAAGCCATCTTTGATGGCATGCAAATGCAGGGTGGCATTACTTGAGGAGGATTTCAGTGGTTATACTGCAGAGCCTCCGCCATGTTATTATAGCTCACGCGATATTATAATATGCTGCTGACTTTTTGTTTTTATTGTGGAGTTCTAAAACAGGGTCATTTTGAAGATTCTTCTGGTTGCTCTTTTCTATGCGATTCAAATGAAATGGATGGACTCTTTTCACATTTCCAAGGATAGTTGGGAAACTTCTATGGCGGTAAACTGAAACTACAACAGATATAATTTTGCCGTTCCTATTTACCCCAATAGCAAAAGAAGAAAATCCACGATAGTGCTTTTATAACTTTATAAAAGTGTGCGTGTGTGTGTGTGTGTGTGTGTGTGTGGGGGGGGGGGGGGGGGGTCAGAAGATAATAATAAAAATATAAAAAACTTTGCTAGATTCACAAATTATGTTAATAACTGTGGTAATGCTTCATACAGTGCGTGAAGACAGTCCAATTTATTTGTCTAGCTTCAAAATATGACTTGTGTGCTAAAGTTATACACTGTTTGTTTGAGGAACAGACTGTCATCATTCCATGAATTGAAACATTCAGACGTGTTTTAAGAATCTATTCAATTGAATTGACTCAAAAGTATTTAGTTCACAAGTAATATAAACTACTACTCCCACTGAACCATGATAGCTCCAGTCCCATTTCATTGTAATGTGCATTGCTTTTTTGTTATATAAGCCTGCTATATTTAAACTGAATGTGTTTTCTCTGTTGTCATCTGTTCACTCAAGATACACGTTTTGTAGACGAACTACGTTGTGTGCAAGATAAGTGCTCTTGATGAGATTACACTGGAAAGTGATTAATGTATTTCCCATTTGTTTGTAAACTTCAGGGAATATAATTGAAAGACTAAACATCATTAAGAAAATAAAATACCCAGTTTGAATTACCATGAAATTAATAGTCTATGAAATTTGGACATTATACAATGCAAATGTACACTATTGCAGTATTTTTAATTGTAGTGCCACAATTAAATGTTGTACAAGTAGATGTTATCCTTGAGGTATTTTTTCTTGGAGGTAAAATTTGTTTTCCCTCATGGATTTCTTTAGATTTACTCAACCAGTTGATTGTTATTGAATCTTATTAGCACCGTTAGTGTCTTTTCTCCTTTTCTGATCACAACCTTTTTTTTCCCTCAAACTGCTACATGCCACTGCAAATTTGCATCTATGCTTGAATTTCAACATCTCTGTTTCCTTTATCTCTCTTACAGAAGGCTTCGATGGGCAAACACGTAAGCACAACCATATTAATAATGCAGTATGGTGATACTGACCTTACACTCAGCCTTTCAACCTCAGCTGGTACCTCACCGAGTGACATCCGACTGATACTCAGCACACCACACGTCACAGTAACTGCTTTAGTCCTGCAACTGGACAAAATGAGAATACTGTCTGAGTATTTCATAATAAAAATGAAACAGAACTTCATATAAAAAAACAAATGTAACATTAAGAGCTCTCAACTTTTTTCAACAAAGACAGATATTTAGCAACTTCTTTCATAAATGAACATTTCGTTTTTTTAATACTTTCAAATATTTTAATAATTCCTACAGCACTTAATATATCTGAGCGTTCCCCTAAACTCTGTATGCTAGAAATATTGACAGTTTATTGAAGCTTGAGAAAACTGCCTGACATTTGCACATTGTGTCATGGTACTAAATCATTTCATAACTACCTGCTGAACACACACATACTGTACACAGAACCAAGAGTGCACTCATTAAGCTGTGTGAGCACAAACAGCCTTGAAATTATGATGTGATTTTCGTTTATTATTATCTAAAGATGGAAAGATGATGTAGATGAGCTTACTTGTTGATTAATTCTGTTAAATAATGCAATATGCAGGAGAAAAAAATGTATTGGTATAAAGACATGCTTAATGCTGAGTTGTGTTGCATTGATTGTCCTGTAATTATGAGGAATGCTGCTGATAAATAAAAGTTATATAAAACGCACACGTTTTAATTTTCTATTCATCAAAGAATCCTCAAAAAATGTATAAGTGCACTGAATACTGGAGTAATATTGCTGAAAATTAAGCTTTGCCACAACTGGAATAAATCACACTTTTAAATATGTTAAATTGTAATAATATTTCACAATATTGCTGTTTTTACTGTAGATTTGATAAAAAAAGAGAAAGCCTTAGTTGGTGAGAATAAGAGACTTCATTTAAAATATCTTAATACCAACTATTCTTTTTAGAGCAGTTCAAATAAATTCACTTAAAATTAAAATTGCTGGAACTGACACGATTTAACATCTGTTAGTTTATGTCAGTCTTTACCCACTTAATGCCCCTAGTTACTTCATTAATTAATGTAGGCCAATATTTGCAACCTAAAATGTTACAGTCCCCTGTCAAAAGTAGCAAATGCCCTCTGATTTATTTTAAGCTCAGGCAGCAGGGCCCAGTTCTTTTTTGGGGGGCCACTGCTGGACTGAAGACTTGGATTGAAGTTCCAAGTAGTTGGTTGCTGCTGGCAAAGTCGTATGCCTCCATCTGTTCCTCCCAGAATCATATGAAAGGGTTGCAGCAGCAGCATCAACCGTACCCTGCTCATGCATTTTCAACTCAACAAAACAATAACTAACCGCCACACGTCTGCCAAAAGCCCTGATCATGAGCTTTATCACAACCAGTAATACCTGTGAATAATACATGGCCACCAGCTTACAGGGGACTTCGCTGGCACTGCTAAACAATTTAAGGTGCCTGTTGATGGGTGTTGTATTTTCTTTAAGAGGAATTCCCTCATGACTCTTCCCAGTCGAGTTTTTTGGCCTGACGATAAACAACAGTTTAATACTTGATCTAATCCCAGCCACGAGGTGAGTCCAAACAGCGTGCGCTGCTGCTTGTGCAGATGTTCACATCCAATAATCTATCCATAATTGATGAAACAGGGAGGTCAGATGTAATGGCTTCTGCCGTTGCGGCAACAAATAAATGATTATTGACAAAACGCAGCCAGTGCGGCACCGAGCGCTTGTGAGACAACAAGCTCGGAAGAGAGCGCCGTCGTGTAAGGGACTTCCGTCGGTCACTGCACAGGACGAAGCTTAAAGTCTAGGACGTGAGAACTGCACTGTAAAGAGGGTGTTCCCTTTAAAAGTGACTAAAGGAAGGAGGCAGAGGACACTCGGAGGCGAGAGGTAAGTGAGCTACGGGAGAGTGCACCAGGCCAGCTCAGTCTTTTCAGCTTTTATCTGCAGGATGGATGTTGAATGTAGAATGCATGACATATATGACAGACAGTCAGACTGAATGTGTGATTAATGCATCCTCCGTCCAGAGCTGTCAGACAGCGCTGCATGAGACAGAGCTCGACTATGATGCTCCACAGCTGAAGGAATGCAATGGTCTGCAGAATAGATTACTTCTATCTAGATAGTGTTTTCTGTTTGTTAGTTATGTTGACATGCAGGTGAATGAAAATTCTGGGTTCATTGCAGTGCTACTGGAGAGGGTTATGCAAATGTAAAATGTCAGTCAATAATAAATTCAGTCAGTCAACTAGGTTTTAATTTAGTAAAAGTCTTTATTTACTTTATACTTGCATATATATATATATATATACACACATTATGTTTATGGAATGTCCCCATAAAACATGAAAACCCACTCTGTGTGTGTGTGTGTGTGTGTGTGTGTGTAGATCAACTCAAATGTCCATCAGCTCAATTTTAATAATGTAGTTTTTTAATGTAAATATTAAATGTATTAAACTATTAAATATTATACATTTAATTTAATAGACATGTTATCAATATTTCATCAATCATCAATTTTTTGTTCAGTCACTCATCCACTCACGTTCATACATTCATCTAAAAGATACTCAGTCCATCCACTCTGTGATGACGCAAATATTGCCATATTCTAGATTCTATCTGTATTCAAGAACTCTGCTTAATCTGCTTTTGATTGGGTTTTTACATAATATATAGGCCTATATATATATCAGATTAAATATAAGTAAAGCTCTATCGATGGCATGCTGTTTATCATTACAGAAAATGATTGAAACTTGTCTCACAGTTTGTAAAAAAAATATTTAAAAAAAGGAAAAGAAAAAGAGCAGTTGTCACATATAAACTTCTATTGTAAGTGAGCTTCTGTCAACATATTTGTCGTGCCGAGTCCAAATTATTTTCTGTGGTGAACAGAATTCCACTTCATTTAACTTGGAACATTTCTTTCAATTCCCCAAGAAAGTGGGTGTATCAGCGCGACTGCTTTTAAAAAAAAAAGGAAACGGGTGCCTGTTTCAGCCCATTCTGCCTCTGTTTGACTCGCTCTCTCACTGAGTGGCCTGTTAGCTCTTAATTACTGGATGAGATCATAAATATTTTAAGCATATGTTTTCCCGCTTTGTCACTGGAGCTCACAACTAAGAAAAACAAGTTCATCTGCATATTAATTGGGAGAGCGGGGCGGCGGATAGTGTCTGCGTGTGTGAATTAGGGGGGTCTGGTAACCAGAGTGTTGACAGCAGGAGGAAATGGCACTCTTTCATAGCAGCTGCTCTTTTAGACACCCACCCACTTCTCACTTTTCGGAGGAGGAGGAGGTTAGCCCTGAGGAGACTGGCCCGTGCCACAAAGGGATAAAGGAGAACTTCGGAGGGGTGCGTGAGACTGGGGGACTCGGTCTGGCCTCCCAGCAACACCCACCCTGCATCATCTGGGACCCCGAGGAGCCCCTAACGTGTGTCAGGACCTTCACGGCATTCTCGATGCCTGCCACTAAACTGGAGCATTAGCGCCGAGAGGCCAAGGGGAGGCTGTTATGGGGACTACGGGTGTGGGTCTGTTCACGGGACGCCCCCTTCTCAGCTATTTCTAATGACTAGTGGATGTCCTGTGGGAGAAGTCTACTGTGATTGCAGTCCTGTAAGCATCTGTGGCCCTTACGCTTGAGAAAGGTGCCATTGAACTGACACTATATATGGAAATCCCAGGCAATATTTCTTCAAAAAGTCCACAAACCTCAGGCTCCCTCCCATCACATGGATCAGTGAATAACACATTAGAGAACAGGATTAAATAGTGTCTAATTGAATTTATGGACCCTTAAACTACCACTTAGAGCTCTTAGCGCTCTGTAATGACATGCTTTACTTAACTCATCTAAACAAAAACATTTATGATTCACTGTCGGCCTAATGGCGTTTGTTCATGCCTGATTTCACAGAGTACGACACTTAACGCTTTCAAGGGCCACGGAGCTGGCAATTATTTCATTAATATTACTTGGTCAGTGCAAAAGAAATTGATCAAAATGGGACATAATGAAAAAAACACTCATTTAGCTTTTTTTCTAAACTTTCAAATAAAGCCGCTACATTCAAGTTCAAAAGCAGAGCTAATTAGTTTGACCTCCTCTGTCATAATTAGCATGTATTTGGCAAGAAAACGAGAGGCAGCTCGGCTTCTCCAACTATCTATTATCATGCAAAACCAGGTCATTGAGAGGTTGTGCAGCTTTGTTTGCTATTCCTATACATTTAATGAGTGAAATCAAGTATATCTTTAAGATCAAGTGGTTTTGTAAACAAGTTTAGTTGAAAGGAACTAATATATTCAAAGCCATATTCACTTTTATGGACCTATTGACAAGTGTATTTTACTCTTTAAAGAGATTCATTAAAATTAATTCAAATATATATATTAATTCAATATATCCATCAACAACTTTTAGTTGACGCTCATTTGTACATACATTCATCTATAGAGATACTCATTTCACCTGTTCTGTGATTAATCATTTATTTACATAATCTAGATCTGTACTATTTAAGTATTTCAGAACTCATCTGCTTTTGAATTTGTTGTTAAGTAATGCTATTGATTTCTCACAGCTTGTAAAAAAAAAAAATACAGTTTTAAGTATTAACCATATATCAACATCTGTTGTAAGTACACTTCTGTTAACATTTTTTTTTCTTCTGTTTATAATCTGTTGTGTAACCAAACAATAGACTTTGTAATTTACATCTATTACATAAAAAAGGTTTTGTGATACAGTTCAGAAAAAAATATTTTGGAATCTTTTAAAATCAATCTCATTTAAATATATATATATATATATATATTTATTTATTTAAATATATAAATATATTTAAAGCAGTTGTAGCTTATATATTATACATAAGCTACAACTGCTTGAATTGAAGGGATTTAATGATATCTGAGACATAATTTCTCCCAGCAGGCAATTGGATGGAGATGACACACGTTCATTCTCTGGCCTTATTGTGATCTCCAACTCATTTGAAGAACCAAGCCCTATTGATGTATGTTTCCAAACAGAATTCACTCTCAGAAATCCTGTGCTTAAAAGACAAAAGGGACAATTAGAGAAGGTGCTGTTGTTGTGCATTAAAGGCTCTGTCCTCTCTTGCTGTCTGCTTGTGGTTGGATTATTACACTTTCAGTGAAGGATTTAACCAGAGGCCAGTTGGGCCATTGCCTGAGGGAGGCCCCTCCTGTTCAATGCACTCGAGATGCACCCCCCCCCCCCCCCCCTGCTTTTATTGCCTGCCTTTCATTCTGCCAGGCAATCCCTCTGCAGTCAGTAGGCTCACAGGATAACCTGCCTCAGGCGGTCCCCAAAAACCCTAAATCAGCTCGTCTTATATGTATGCAAGCCCAAAATGTGCCTTGCTGCCACCTGAAATAACTCATGCTACAAAGAAACGAGAGCTTGTGTGAGCAAGTGATGTCTGCTGTTCTAGTGGCATAGAAGGAAGTTCAGTGGTTTGGCAAAGGATTTACAAATGTTAGCATGGGACATGACATGTAGTCAAAGAGGTTTTGGGGAGCTTTTGAATAAAATATTTGGTGAAATATTCCTGTAATGTTAAGCTACAATACAAAACCAATATGTTTTAATTTGACGTAGTGCCTAATGCAAAAAAGATGAAGGTTTTGAACTCAGAACTGTGATGAACGATTTCAAACATATTGGTCCGTGCCTCTGCATAACAGAGTTGTGCACCATTCAGAACTGAGAATATCAGTTCCTGAAAATGAACTGAGGTAACAAACAGGATGCATAATAGCAATTTGAATTTTAATATAAGGAAGTAGAATTCAAATGAATTGGCATAATTGTAATGTTTAACTAGAAAAGCAATGGTTGTCATGAACTCTGGTTGGACAAAGCCTTTTTGGGAGTCTTGAAAAAAAAAGCCTTGAAGTTTGAAGGTTTACAAACCTTACGATGGATGGATGGATGGATGGATGGATGGATGGATGGATGGATGGATGGACTATCAGATAGATAGATTGTTTGGAAAACTTACTAAACCCAAACTTTGAATGGTATATACTGTAGAAAACACTTCACAGAATGCATTTTTTTTATGCAATTCAGTATTATGATTCGACAATTCAACTAATGAGGGGTTTGTGGCCTATTTATAAAAAAAAAAAAACACTAATGAATTTAAAGCAGGCCAATTTTTCAATTCTGAATTTTACACAACTCTGCTGCATAACAAATATCTGTTAACTATGATAATTTCAGAATTACTTTAATAAGAGAGAGAGAGTAGATTAATTGAGATATTGAAATGGTTCTCATCTATAAATAGATATAGAGTGCTTAAATGGTAAATACTAGTCTAAACAAAGGGACTTTTCCAGAAGTTTTGTCAAGAGAAAAGTTGTAATTCAGTCTTGATCCTGCTCTTAAACTTATAGAAGTTCCTCAAAACCCCAAACTGCACCCTTTCTCATGAATATCAAATGAACATAATATATTCATATGTTAAACTTTTAGAATCCACCAACTGTTTCCCCTTTCTTGGGCTTGCGAAAACATCTCTTGTCTGTAAATCTGTAGTACAAGATGGATTGTCAAATCCCCATGTGTTAGAATGGCTGATTTGGGTTGATGGTTCTATTAAAAGCAGTTTTCCAGAGCTGCTGAGTGACAGGTCTCTGCCAAGCTGGCTCGTGTAGAGGGTAAATATTGCAGGAGGCCAGAGTCTCAGGAGCATGTGTGGTCGGGAGCTGTGATCTCTGATCTCAGGGATAGCACACAGCAGGACGTGATTGCTCGCCTCTGCTCAGTCCGACACTCAACACGCACGTTTCACACTCTCTCTGCAACCCCAAACCTCTCCAGCTCAGCTTTGAATGTCAGAAACATACTCCAGGCTCCCGTTCAGAGCAGCACATCACAGCTTTTAGCTCAAACAACTGCTTGTTGCTGATCGCTCAACTCTCCCTAGGCTGCAGGTGAAAGTTTCCAGTGGCATGGAGTGCTGCAGTGTATTGCTGGTATTTTGGGGCTTCGTAAGGCAGATAGCTTTTAGAATACTAAATAATGTGTTGACGCGAGATGTTCGTGAGTCGCTAAGCACGATGACTTGAATTCATTAGTTCCATTTGAGGGATGTATATTTGCTGATATTGAAAGCTAATTTTGAGCCACGTTTCATAATTGTGGGAACTATATTGCTTTGCTGACATTACAAAGACATACAAACTAAATCAAAATCATATGCACTACTGACCAAAAGTTAAGGGTGAGTAAAGGTCCTTGCACACTGTGTCCGAAATTCTCATCCGAAATGTACGCATGTTAAAAAATAAATACGACCTCACGTTATCTCAATCACGTTTACAGACTGCCTCCGAAACTGCCTCTATCACAAAAAAATTCGGATCGGGTCAGATTTTCTGCGTTTTTCGCATTCGTAAAAAGCATTTTGAGAGGTGTTTTGACAATTCAGAGCCACCGAATGATGAATGCGAAAAAACGCATAAGAAAATTTCGGACTAAGGCCGGAGACACACTGGCTGCGTGGCGTGAGCGTGGCGTTTCTGTTGCGTGTCAGCTGCGTCGCGTTTTCTGTGTCTTTGCACACCAGAAGCGTGTCTGACGCGGCGCTGCGTGGCGTACACGAATACATATTCGCTATATGTGACATAGAGGGAGGGCGCTGACAGACCAGTCTACATTTGGATTACTGTTGCTCTTGCCTTTACGACAACAATTTCAACTTTTATCACGCATCTTCCAAAATCCGAAAAATAGGGAAACATGCGGCTGTCTGTTTATTTCAATAACATTTACAAATTTTGTGTAGCTTTAAAGAGCCTATATTTAGCCTACCTGATGTTGGACCGTCACTCGAAGACACACTACGATGTTATTGTAGCCTATCCTAACTTTATATCCTCCTGAGGCCCAGAAAGTTTTTTTCAAAGAATTTTTTTGATTTTTTTTCATGTAATCACATTGTTAAGATCATTAGAAACAAATGAAAATATGTATAGGCTATATTTTATTAATATGCTATGACCTCTGTAGTGGACACCAGGACTCGACTGTTTAAAAAATAAAATGACATGAAATTATATAGGCAAAAATAATGGGATTAAAAAAAAAGACATTTATATCTGAATTTATGTCAAAACCTAGATTTTCAAACATCAAAATGTAATTTATTAATATGTATTCGTGTACAAAATGACATATAAACATCTTTTCCTATACTATTTTGCCTGCAAACGCTTCCAACACGCTTGCGTGTCGCGTGAAAAATAGGCGTCGGTTCTATTTCTAGCATGCACGCGTTTTCCGCGCGGCTCATGCCGCGCCTGAGACGCGCGTGTCATGCAGGCAGTGTGCAAGCTCTAACCTGTTAACATGGGAGCCGAAATAAAAACGGACACGCCACGCAGCTGAGACGCTCACGCCACGCAGCCAGTGTGTCTCCGGCCTAAAGGCCCTTGCACACTGAGTCCGAAATTTTCGTGTGCGTTTTTTCGTATTCGTGATTCGGTGGCACTGAATTGTCAAAACACATGAATTGTCAAACTGCTACGGATGCGAAAAACGCATAAAGTCGAACCCGATCCGATTTTTTTTATGACGGACTAAGTTTCGGAGGGAGTGTGCAAGCGTGATTGACAATGTGAGGTCGTATTTATTTTTTAACGTGCAAAAATTTCGGACTCAGTGTGCAAGGGCCTTCAGTAAGCTGCAGTCCGCAGTTTTTCCTCTTTGTCGCAATCTCTGTTCGAAATCTGCAATTGCAGTCATTCGTGGAATTATCAACTTTACGTGAGTTGTAGTTCGACATCGCACAGCGCGGATGAACACAATATTTGAGGAGAGTGTGCAGCTGTCAATCACCACACCGGTGTCGAGACTGGCATTCAGAATCACAGATTATTCTTTTTGGAAGTATGACCAACATAATAATTTTCACCGGAAAATGTCATCTGAACAACATCCACTTTTGTTCTGGTTCTGACGTTGCAGTAAATCGCGCTGATTAAATCTAAAAATCAAATTATACTTTGTTCTCAAATTGTTAATGTTAACCACGTCAACATTGCTTGACTACATGTAATGTCCTTCCGATGTATCCTTGTTTTCGCATGGGCCCGGTTGCAGTCTCTTTTTTTCTGTAGCCACTCCGAAGTCCGAACAAAGTCTTTTGCATTTTACAGTGGGTGATTCTGTTGTCACTGGTGATTGTCGTTTGAACCTTTCTGGATCCGCCATCAAATTGATGTTTAATTATATCAGGTGCTGTAAGAAAAGGCTATACATGTCACAGTCTGTCTTGTCTCCGCCTCTTCACTACACTTCCCAGCATCCCTCATGTTTTCGCACCTGCCTGTCATCATCGTTGTCACCTGTGTCTTGTTAATTATCATCATCTGTGTCACCTGTTTTAGTTCATCATTGTTTGTATTTAGTTCCTTCAGTTCAGTCAGTCCTTTGTCTGTAGTTAGTTGTGTTTAGCGTGTGTTATCCTGCCTGAAGTTTCTTTGTAAGTAAAAGTAATTGCATTGGAGCTCTTGCCTTTTCGTCTTCTTCTGCCTGCACCACGCTGTGACAGAACTACAGACCAAATTTAACATGAAGGCGGAGTGCTGGATTTCTCAGGATGGTAGATCGCTGGAGGAATATGTGGAGATTTACATCGACCTATATCAGGACGTGAGACGGGATGAGGACTCCCTTAAACAGCAGTTCTTGGGTGGGATCAAGGGGGTAATCCATCGACCGGAAGTTGAAGCCGGCCGGGTGCCGCCATGTTGTAGCAGAACTTCACTTGCGTTAGCATTTCCATTGACTCCCATTCATTTTTGCGTCACTTTGACAGCGAATAACTTTACATCTGAGGCGTTTAAAGACTCCATTTGTCCCTTATTTATTTCTAAAGAAACACAACAATGTATAAAGGGCTCCATTACCTTCTATGTTACACTATGGCCCCGTAAAAACAGATTTAGTAAAAATAGGCTAACGATTGCGTCATAACCACTCGACTCCCTGTCGCGCTGTACAGAAGTTACCGTACAGACAGGAGGAGAAGCTCGCAGGCAATCGGGGGGACGTCCCGTCAAGGGAGAAGCCCATAGATAATGAGTCCATAAAAGCAACGGAATTCTTACTCCTGCTCACTCACGCCAAAGAACTCTTTGCTCAAGTTCCCCCTCTCCGCAAGATTGAGGCCAGTTGGCAATTTTCACGCACAGCTACTAGAAGATTAACGTCTGTCAGACAGGTTGCTCACGTCATCAAGCTTAGTTTGAGTCGGTTTGAGTCTGCGCGTCAGGAACGGAAGTGCTCAAAAATCGCTAAAAATGGGCTTCAACTGTCTCAACTGAGTTCCAATGAGATGGCTCTGTCCACTTCTTATACTGTCTATGGGTGGGATGGACGATATACTCGCCCAGATACTATTGGTGGAATATCTTCATCTCTCCTTTATCGATTTCATCGACCGAACCTTATGGTTTTTTTGGATCCTCCCTCACTGTGGGACTCGTCGAGGGCCCCGAGCTTTCTTCACTGGTCCCGTCCAGCACAGAGCCTTCACCGCTGGTCCCGTCCAGCACAGAGCCTGCACCGCTGGTCCCGTCCAGCACAGAGCCTGCACCGCTGGTCCCGTCCAGCACAGAGCCTGCACCGCTGGTCCCGTCCAGCACAGAGCCTTCACCGCTGGTCCCGTCCAGCACAGAGCCTGCACCGCTGGTCCCATCCAGCACAGAGCCTGCACCGCTGGTCCCGTCCAGCACAGAGCCTGCACCGCTGGTCCCGTCCAGCACTAATTTAATAGACTTTTTCACAGAGCCTTCACCGCTGGTCCCGTCCAGTCCAGAGCCTTCACCGCTGGTCCCTTCCAGCACTAATTTAGTAGACTTTTTCACAGAGCCTTCACAGCTGGTCCCGTCCAGCCCTGAGCCTGCACCGCTGGTCCCGTCCGGTCCTGCCGAGCCAGAGCTTCACGTCATGCCTGCCGAGCCTGCGCTTCACGTCTGCCACGCCGAGCCTGGGCTTCACATCAGCCACGCAGAGCCCGCGCTCCACGCCTGCCTCCCCGAAACTGAGCCTACTGTTCCTGAGCCTACTGTTCCCGAGCCTGAATTCCCACCCAGCCTCCCTCTCCCACCTCCTTCCATCTGCCTCTCTACCTTTCCTCCACCACTGCCTGGCAGCCCCTCTTCTCCTGTATCCACCCTTGAGGAGGTGGAGTCGCCAAGGATCTACCTGCCACCAACGCCTTCAGGGTCGGTAGATCCCCGGTCTCCGCCTCCAACCTCCTCAACCAGGACTCTACCTCGGCCCTTCATTCTGTTCCACCTTGGCTCTTACCTCCTTCAGCTTCACCATGGCCCCTAAGTCCCCCAGTTCCGCCAGGCTCCCTCGTCCCCCCGGATTCACTTTTGTCCCTCGTCGGCCTTCCCTCACCTCTGGACTCCTCTCCTCTGGCTACGCCTCATCCCTTCGTCCCCTTGGCTCTGTTGGACTCCTCACTCCCTTTAGTTCCCCTTTGGTCCTCACTCCCTCTGTCTCCACCGTGTCCTTCTGTGTCCCTGTCTACACTTCAGTCATCTGAGCCTTCGGTGTCACCTTGTCCGTCCCTCCAGTCCCTCAGCATCACCCGGTCTCGTCTGCTCTACGGCTCCACCCTGGTCTTCTCTCCCACCTGCTCCGCCCCCGTCAGTCTGCCCCCTGGAGTCTTCTGCCCTGTCCCCTCCATGGCTCCTCCCTCCGTCGTCTCCGCCCTGGCCGCCCGCACTGCTTGATCCGCCCTGGCCGTCCGAACTGCCTGATCCGCCCTGGCCGCCCACACTGCCTGATCCGCCCTGGTCCCTCTCTCCCTCTGCTGTCGGTCCTTCTATGGCGCGAGGACGCGTCTACCGGAAGGAGGGTGTAATGTCACAGTCTGTCTTGTCTCCGCCTCTTCACTACACTTCCCAGCATCCCTCATGTTTTCGCACCTGCCTGTCATCATCGTTGTCACCTGTGTCTTGTTAATTATCATCATCTGTGTCACCTGTTTCAGTTCATCAGTGTTTGTATTTAGTCCCTTCAGTTCAGTCAGTCCTTTGTCTGTGTTTAGCGTGTGTTATCCTGCCTGAAGTTTCTTTGTAAGTAAAAGTAATTGCATAGGAGCTCTTGCCTTTTCGTCGTCTTCTGCCTACACCACGCTGTGACAATAAATCTCCACCTCCGGCATCCTCACACGCAATATAGCCTACTAGCCAAGACTCCTCCTTTATGTGTACAGATGTGACGTAATGACGCAAAGACATGCTCGAATCTCCCGCGGAAATCCACCAGTACCACTGGAATTAAAAACATTATTACAAGCTTACCATTTTTAATCGAGCTACGGCAAGCAGATAGCGTTGAACACTGTCTGGTTATGTATTTTCTCAAATATGTATTTTGGATAATTTTTAACCCCAAAAAAGTTATGGACTGCAGCTTTAAGACATTTTTTTCGAGAGAAATTACTTTTATTCAGCAAGGATGCATGAAATGGATAAAAAAATACAGTAAATAATTACATTGTTACAAAAATATATATATATTTAAAAAAAATCATGAAAAAAAATCCATCACTGTTTCCACAAAAATATTAAGCAGCACAACATTGATAATAAGATGTTACTTGAGCACCAAATCAGTAGTGGCTACTGAAAATTCAGTTTTTTGTATTTTTATGTATTTTAAAATGTAATTTATTCCTGTGATGTCAAGCAATTATACTTTAAAAAAAAAAAATCTAATTAATTATGATGTGCTGATTAATTAGTCAAATCAATAGCAAATTAATCACACATCAATTCTGGCTGAGAAATTACCCCCTAACTGAGACTGTCGACAGTTTATTTTCCATGCATCATTTTATTATATCCATGTAGGCCTATGTGTCAAATCATAAAACAGTGAAATCGCCCTCGAACTCTTCTGTCTTGACTGCACTCGAGACAGTGACGTGAGCTCCACTGAAAGTCTTCTTTCCTATTGGTGAAAATCGCTTCTCATTTGCATAAAGTTGAAATTTCTGAACTTTTGTCGTGTGTCTCGCGTCGCTTGACACGCCCACATTCTGTCGCCAACGGTCACTGTCGCTCGTGTCGACGGAAGTCGACTCGCCAGAGCTTCATTGAAATGAATGGGATCTTGTCACTTGTCGCTGCGTAACGCTGGTGGTGTGAACGGGGCTTTAGTGACCATGAAGCTTTCCTTTCAAAAAACGATCTTAATAATAAATATTATTTACAACTAAAAAGGACTGCTGTATTATGATTTGAGGCTGACAAAAAAAAAGAGGATAAAAGCTAAAGGCGCTGTTAAGAATATACACAGCATTAATGCCCCAAAAAGGCCTTAAATAGACTATCTGCAAAATTAATATTACTTGGGGTGCCACAGTTAAACTGCTCTGGTGAAAAAATGAGGGGTGTGATTAGGCACAGGAAGAGACATAGAACAAGCCACTTATACCAGCCAAATAGACACTAACAGGGGCTGAGCTGATAGTAAGACTGACATGAAAATAGGGTGAGAAATACTGCTGAATTTCAGCATTTTTGCATCATTTGCTGCTGGCCTTCTGGTAAGACAAAAGCCTTTCATAACATGACGATGGTGGCATTGACAAGCTGCCTGTGTTGCTGCGAAGAACGTCTCACTCTATCACTTTAAACCTTTTTCAAAGAAAAATAAAAGTGGAGAGAGGAGTGCCAGAATTACACAATGAGTTCAAATGCAAACAAGGGAGTCAGGCACAGGAGGTGAGAAAGAAAGACAAAGAGGGCGAGTGAAACATAGCAAATGTATTTCTCCTCCACCCCTTATTTTGATGCCCGTTTTTTGAGCGCATAAATATTTGATGAAATGGGCCGAAACCGAAGCCATATAACATTCCTGCATTCCTGAAGCTCGCTACCCCCGTAAGCCATAAACATTAAAGGCATGATTGAGTGCATTAAAATGAACTCATTGAAACAGCACATTGATTACTTGATGGAGAGTCCCTCAACTCTAATACAATAAAAAGGGCCAGCAGAATATTGTCCATTGCGTTTGCATATGGGGAAGGACATGGTGTGATATGGGTGAGGGATGGGATGGGTGGGGGGGGGGGGGGGGGGGGGGTTCCAAGCTTTGTCCCCTCAAATCTATCTTTTTAAATGATGTGTACATTTGGTCTCAGTGGGAAGTTAATTAGGTCCAGAGATTGCTTCAGGTATTGTTCAGGTAATTTAAAATGTCAGAATACGCAGGATGCCTGGTCTGACCCAGGCACTCTCTGTACCTCTGCAATATAAGGAGTAGCTAATTATTTTCCTTCGTTTGGTTGGCAGATTTGCTGGTAGAAAGAGAACAGAAAAGGAATAATAATTGGAAATATTAATGAGGTGGGTTTGTTGGACCCAAAAGACTTTTGTAATATCTCACTGCCAGCAGAATGTTTGCACTCATGGTGAACCTCCAGATATTTTGGCTAGAATTAACTGCAGTTGCTGTAAAAGTGTCACTGTAGTCGTGAATTCTACCGTCACTTGTGGAGTAGAGAGTACAACTATTCTACAACTTTATCCAAAATGAAAAATCTGTCATGCCTGCATGGATATTTTTTCCAAATAACAAAATAAAGTATCTTCAGGTTTTTTTCATTTTCTTTTCAATTTTTTATACAAAGACACTAACCGGTTTATACTGATCGCAAGTTGGCAAGCTCCAAAAAGGCACTATAAAGGTACCAAGTAGTCCATTCGAGTGCTTTATATTCCAAGTCACTTGAAGTCACATGACAGCTTTGTGTTTTTAAAGCTGCAGTGGAGGGGGAAATTATAAGTAAATACTGTAATGGTACAAATTTAACTCTGTTCCTTACATAAAACTTTCAAATGACTTCAGAAGAATTGGAACATAGTTAAAAAAAAAATAGTATGGATTACTATACCATTCAAAAGTTTGGAGTTTGTAAGATTTTTTTGTTTTGTTTTTGAAAGTCTCTTATGCCAAGGCTGCATTTACCTTATTAAAAACAGTAATACTGTGAAATATTATTATTTTAAATAACCATTTCCTATTTTAATGTCATTTATTGATGTGATGGGATTTTCAGCATCATTACTTCAGTGTCACATGATCCTTCAGAAATCATTCTAATATAATGATTTGGGGCTCAAGAAACATTTATCATTATCATCAATGTTGAAAACAGCTGTGCTGCTTAATATTATTGTGGAAACCAAAATAGAAAGTTCAAAAGAACAGTATAATCGTAAAAGTCTTTACTGTCACATTTGATCAGTTTAATGCATTCTTATTGAATATAAATATGTATTTCTTCATTTAAAAAAAAAACAAAACTTACTGAGCACAAACTTTCGAATAGTATTGTCATCAAGGGGTTGAAATAAAAGGCGTAAAATAAAGGCTGAATCTACTCGCAAGCAGTTCTTTAATCAAATCAAACTTACACTTCTTCAGGATATCTGGAAACCAAAAAAATCTAGAAACAGAACCACCACTTATTAGAGATGAGATCTGACCAAGACTGAAACAAACACAGGGCTGTATATACACAGAGAAACACTAGGGACTAAACAAGATAATTAACTACACACAGGTGTGACGCATTTAGGGCGTAACGACTGCTAAAACAGTATGTTCTATAAAGTATGAATGTAATCAGGACGTACTACACTTGCCATTTTGTACTGTAAATTCGGACATACTTCTTTTGTCACATACTGTTTTTCGCCTACCATATAGGGAAGTATGCGATTTTGGATAAACCACAGATCAACTGTGACAAGTATTGTTTTTATATTGTTTATTGTACCTTTGACAGCCCCTGGTCACTATGAACTGTACACGTATGGAAAATATCTTTGTGAAGACATACTGCATATGATCACATGTCTATTCCTTTTGTGGGTGAACTTTATCTTTAAATAGTTGTTTCTCGCTTTGCCTCTTTATCAGTAGCTGTTTAAAGGGTTAGTTCACCCACAAATGAAAATTATGTCATTAATGACTCACCCTCATGACATCCCAAGCCCGTAAGACCTCCGTTCATCTTCGGAACACAGTTTAAGATATTTTAGATTTAGTCCGAGAGCTTTCTGTCCCTCCATTGAAAATGTATGTACGATATACTGTCCTTGTCCAGAAAGAAAATAAAGACATCATCAAAGTAGTCCATGTGACATCAGTGGGTTAGTTAGAATGTTTTGAAGCATCGAAAATACATTTTGGTCCAAAAATAACAAAAACTACGACTTTATTCAGCATTGTATTGTCTTCCGGTTCTGTTGTCAATCCTCGTTCACGAGTCCGCAGTGACGCTGATAATGTGTATCTGGTGCGTCCGTGTATTCGAGTTCAAATAAATATGGCTGGGCAAAAAAATACAAGTCTTCCTCTGTGTCGAAATCCTTAGACATGTTTGCGAAGATTGTTTTGTTTACAGCGTGCGTCTCCCTCAGACTGTAAATGAAGCTCGGGCGCACCAGACACACGTCAGCAGCGTCTTACGTCATCAGCATCACTGAACGCGGCTCGACAACAGATCCGGAAGACAATACAATGCTGAATAAAGTCATAGTTTTTGTTATTTTTGAAACAAAATGTATTTTCGATGCTTCAAAACATTCTAACTAACCCACTGATGTCACATGGACTACTTCGATGATGTCTTTATTTCCTTTCTGGACAAGGACAGTATACCATACATACTGTACATTTTCAATGGAGGGACAGAAAGCTCTCGGACTAAATCTAAAATATCTTAAACTGTGTTCCGAAGATGAACGGAGGTCTTACGGGCTCGGAACGACATGAGGGTGAGTCATTAATGACAATTTTTATTTTTGGGTGAACTAACCCTTTAAAGCATCCAGCTACATGCTAAATGCTAATATGATGCTCACACTCGAAGACTTTTTTTTGCCCTTCAAGTCCACAGTTTTGTTTCCTTTGGTGACTCTGATTTACATTATGTCTCACAGATAATTATCAAGGCACCGGCCTCTGTCAGCTGTAAGGTGCCATGTTCTGTGTGTTGCCACCAGAAGCAGACATGAAGCTGTGGCTGGAGGATGAGCCCGAGGCAGTGGACACTCTCAAAGACACAACAGCTCCTTTAGTTCAACTCACACTATAGATCTGCACTTACAGAAAGTATAGATTCTAGAACAACTCAGATATACAAAGAGCTCTCCTTCTTTAGTCACTTTGGAATCAAAATAGAACTTATTTTGTAGCAGAAATACAATTTTACATTACTCATCACAAATGTTTTGATGCAAATTCCAATCAGAAGTGAGCATCCATATGCCCTACCAAAGGGCAGAACAATGCCATAAATGATTAAATTACTTCTTATTACTTCATAGTAACCGAAGGGCCCTTCGTGAAGGGATTATGTTGTTCACTTTCGTTTGGAACGCTGTGCCCCCTTCCCAAAGCGCCCTTCAATGGTGCAAAAACGCCGTTTGGAATTCGCCCCTTAGAGTAAAGAGTACATATACTTTTTTTTAAATGTAGTTAAGTAGAGAGTAAAAGTTGCTAATATCTTTGATACTCAGTAAAACGACAAAGTAGCAAACAAATACTGAAGTACAGTAACTAATTAGGCCCTACAATTACTCAAATACTTTACACCACTGCCCGATGACGTGTTTACGAGCAAGAAGGCAGGACAACCACATCCCGGCAATAGCAAACCACAACCATCCAACCAAATCCCGCCCTACAGTTTTTCTCATTCAAACGTCGTTTTCTACGTCAACACTGGAAAGAAAACACGATTGCAACTTCAGTTTCATGCTGACTTTAATAATCCATTTTAATTGATAATTTAGACTTTTCTAAACCATTTCTATCCTAGTAAATTGACAAAAAAACAGCCAGTCTCAAGGTAAAAAAATAAATAAAATTAATATATTTTATCTACATTTATTTCATTTGAATCCAACTAATGAAACATAGGAGACAACAGTTAAAAGAAAAAGAAAAACATTTCTTACGAGGTATATTATTTCCATAGCATTGTGTTAATAAGTGAAGCATTTATTTTTAACAGTAGTGAATCCACTGTGTGGAGTAATGTACATTAACATAACTATCATTGATAACACTACATATCTGTCCATCATCCTGACCATACTTACTCAACACACTAAGACTCTATAATGAGGCTTCACAAAAGCTGCCCATTTACCGTAACAAAATCCACATGGCCATACAGTACGTATGTAAATGTACAATCTCCTTGTTTTAACCTCTTTTTTAGTGTCTGCATGATAATTCGGCATAACAAACAAAAGAGCAGCACACGGTTAACTCTCCCATTGTCTTCTCTGTTTAGAGAGGGGAATACCTATTTAAGCAGCACATTTTTGATCTACGGGGAGAAAATGGCAAAGATTCTTTTATATTCAAATGAGAACATTATCATGAGGCGCCCGACAATAGAAAAGTCCCCTTCTGTTAGTGTCTCATTTGAATAGCTTATATCTTCAAGACACGTCGTCAGGAGATTCATTTGGGCTTTCGTCCCCGGCACGGGACATCTCTGTAGCTGGGACGTGTCATGTGTCCAACACTAATTCATCACACAAGATGAGCGGAGTAACTGTCAAGGTGGTAATGAGTAATGTAAACACGGAAGATTAATTAGGTTAAGTAGATTCATACTTGTGAGTCAAATCACATCATCGGGGCATATAGGAGTGCCTTCTGATCGGTTTTTCGTGTCCTGAAAGGGAAAAACTATCCATCTTTTGTCAAATATTTCAAAATGGGGCTGATCTGAGGGAAGTCTTTTAGTGGCACCTGTGGCAGTCTCTATGAGCGCGTGCGTTAGAGACAGAGACAGAGAAGCCGCCCCCGATTAGAGATGGAGACCAAAAGAGGATCAGACGCAAACATGTCAGCATCTTTTAATGTGTGTATCAAGTCTTTCAGGCACCTCAAGGAAGCCAAACAAAACAGAAATGACAAGCTGGTGTTTGGCAACTCAGAGAGTGAGGCGGCAGGGGTGGGGGGGCTACAGAGAAAACTTTTATTTCTCCAATCATTCTCCGCAGGGAATACATTGACTCCACTGTCATCTTCTCAGTGAATTACAATTAACCTGTCTTTCTTTTGCTTCTTTTCCTTGTACGTCCCCTCCTCCCTCTGTTCGACAGGGGACTCGTTGAGGTGTTTCCGTTTGGTAATTTCATTTAAACACTAAAATTAATATACATGATTTAAAATCACTAATTATAGTTAAATGACTGCTGCATCTTCACAGCGTGTCTGACCTGAATACTTGACCTGCAGATTGATCATGCAATCAGCAGAAGGAAGAGATGGGGGACAAAAAACTCAGATAATGAACCAACTGAGAAGCTGCATAAAATATCCATGCATGGATACAGTTTCCTAAATTAATACAATTTATCTTCAACATTTAGAGTACATTGGCACCAATTATATTATCAAAAATAATGCTCATGAGCTCAATAATGTTTAAAAAAATGTAGACTCAAAGCATCATATGAATGAAAAAAATGAATGTACTTGGACAAGTACTGTATGTGTAAGTGAAAGTTGCTAAGTTTCATTTTTCCCCACAGTTTTTTTAAATAATTTCCTCTGACATAATAGAAACACATAATATATATTATATTATTAAAAAAATTATGTCCGCAACATTTTACAAATGAATTGCGTTATCACACAACTAAGCAATATGCTTACACATTTTAGTACAAATTTTGTACAATTTGAATAAAGGGTGAAGATGTCAATTTCCCTAAGCCGGAAATCACTTTTGGCCACTACTAACCCTAATTGAGTTAGATTGCCAAACTAATTTTATTTTCATCTGGTTTTATAAATTAATTTTAAAGTGTGCATATTTATTTATTGACTTTGATTTCTGTTTGCCTGTGTTCCCGACCCATGTTTGTTTCTATGGTTACTGATTATAGGGGCTTTCGCACCGGATAGTTCTAGTTACTTAGATCTAGGAACTAACCACCAGGGTGGTTCCCCGAGAACTAATGGTTCCCAAATGAACGTTTTCCTGTTGCATTCGCACCGCCAGTAACTCTGAAATGACGTAAGCCGATTTGGATTTTCTCCTCAGCGTAAAGGTTAAGAGGCCCATCTATCACTGTTTTCCATGTTCGTATAGTTAGTTTCTGGAGTAAATAAATAGGCTATAATTTGTGTGTTTACATACTGTAGCTTTTTTAAAAATGGCAGGTGCTGGTGTTTCGTGTGCGTTCGGCCAATAAGCGTACACTAACGTCACGGATAGTTCCTATTGTGCTGGGATAGACCCTACTCTGAAGTAGGAGCTAAATTAGTCCCTCCAAAAGAGTTCCTAGAACTAAAATCGTTCCTAGTTCCTGTGGTGCGAACACGCCGACATCCGGGAACTTTCGCCAATAGTTCTGCGAACTATGAAAAGGTTCCTCCGTGCGAAAGTCCCTTATGTTACACACCTGTCTCTAGTTCTGTTGATTAGCCTTCAGGGTTCAGGGGGCCTCATTTATAATATGTTGAGTAGAAACCGTCCTACATTTGATCTTACGATCATTTTTCGAATGTGCGTATGTGTGATTTAGGGAACGAACGTACGCACAAAAAACATGGACACGCCTCTCTTCCAGAAGTGAAAGTTATAAATCGCAGATGATCTGGAAATTGTGCGCAGCTGAATGGTTTCCGATCTCCGCTTTGTAAACGTCGCCTAATTAATGTCGTTAACCTATAACAGAGCACAAGTCAACATTAAAATCCTTAAATTGAGAATGGCGAGCAGCAGGAATTGCTTAGATTTCCAAATACCTGCAGTACTCCATCTTTCTGCCACAAGGAAAAATGCTTTATTCCTGGTAATATTCTGCGTGTTTTCTTTTTGAGAGCAAACTAATAAAAGAAATTACGTATTTATTTAATAAAATATTTTTTTTTAAATACATTTTTAAAGTGTGTTCAGATTAAAATTAATTTGAAACACATGAAAATGTGTCTACTAGGTTATGTTTCCTTTCTTGACACTAACATAGTCCTTTATTTCATCTTTCCTTTTTTCCTGTTCCTTTGGTTGAGCACACCTTATCGCCCCTGTCTCCCTCTTCCTAACCTGGCTGTCTCCGCCTGTGTTCTGTCTGGGCTGTCCTCTCCATCAGGAAGCGGTGGGTCTGATCCAGCCTCATCAAGCCGCTCCTCCAGGGCTGCCACGGAGGGCGGGGCAGGGCACTCACACCATATGGCTGACCGAAGCCCCGCAGGCTCCCCAGGGGCGATGAGAAAGCTCACTCCTGATCAGAGCTCAAACAGGGAATCAGAGAGAGAGAGAGAGAAAACAGGACGGAAAGAGAAGAAAAAACACAGACACAAACTACATGACTATTCACTGAGGGTTTTCCAAATTTTCAAACACATCCTGATCGGTTTTATTATATTTAGAATTTTCGCTCAGTTTACTAAATGCTTTTATTTACTAAACATTACATTCAGAAACATCACAAGCTCTTCTGTAATCGCATTAATACACATTTGTGGTAATTGATTTATCCGCACCGATTCAAGCTGTTCCCTCAGAGAGCCATTACTAGTAAAGTTAGGGACCCTTCACCGTCTGGGAGCCACTCAACAGGCAGCGGCCCATCCCACTGGATCCAGCTGTTCAGAGATGAGACACCTTGCCAGAACATAACCACCCTGACATTTTGAATATACTTCTGTGGGGCTTAGCAGCACACCAAATATTTGCATGCCTTTTGTCTCCAAAGGCAAAGGAGATAGGGGAGAGTCAACAGCATTCTCCTCCTGAGATAGACACGTCTAAATGGAGCTCACCTCCCAACACCCCCGACAGGTCTCTCATCGCCCCGTGAAGCTCACCTCCTGGAGGGCCCAGTGATTGAGAGGAGCCCTTAGCCCAGCTCTTTTATCCTGGGAACGCTGCTCTGACCCCCCTTTTTCACTGCCACCACTGAGAGAGAGGGAGAGAGAGAGAGAGGAAAGAGGTGGGACGGAAAACACATTGGATTAAGTGATCAGGGTGTTATGAGCACATAACAAGAGAAGACTGTCAAATTAGAAATATTATGTTTATTCATTTGAATTATTATCATTATTATTATTAATAATGCTTAATTAAATTATCCTTATTATATACTTCTACAAACTATTATTATTATTATTACATACTACTAATACAAATGCCTAATTATAATCGGAAAAAGAATAATAATAGTATAATTATTATTAGTAGTAGTAGTAGAAATCAGTTGAATATATATATATATATATAATATTAAGCTGTTAATATATAATACAAAATATTATATATCATTATTAATATAATATTAATCTGAAAAATAATATTATAGTACTCATTTGGATTAGTTTATATATATATATGTGTGTGTGTGTGTGTGTGTGTGTGTTAATATATAATAATATGAATTATATATTATTTATAATATAATATAAATCTGAAAAATAATTTTATTATTATCATAGATATACACACACATATATGTATATATATATATATATATATATATATTTAATGTGTTAATATATAATACACAGTACATTAATTATATATACTTTATAATTAGTTAAATATAATATAATAATTCGACTATAAAGACAATCATTTTATTATTATTTTTATACTTTTATTAAACTACTACTGTACTACTAAATAAATGGAAAACTAATAATATTATTATTATTATTATTAGTAGTAGTAGTCTTTGTAGTAATATTGAGTTTAATGAGTTAGTTGATTAGTTATAATAATAATTATTATTAATCATTATTTGTGATGATTAAAATAGCATTACTGCTATTTTAAATATTATTTGTACTGCTACTAATGATATTACTATTAAGGTATTAACTTCTATTTTTTAATTCCAAATATTAAACAAAACATTTAATCAAAATATGTGTTGACAACTGACTCCAGTTGTTCATCACAGAGGTAGAGTTACCATTTTAAATCAGTGCTGGCAGTGAGTATTAGCAGGACTGAGATTGGGTGCTAGTATTTGTATGGTTTACAGGGACACCTATTGGCCAGGCTGTAGAAAAATATGACAAAGTAGACCACATGTCTGTGTCATGAGGGACCAGAGGGAGACCGTATAATACGACTGTGAGAATGTTAGACTGTCAACATGGAGCATCAGAACATCTTAATCCTCATGCCAGATCATTGAATGTTACTAGAGTTTTGGTAACCCTAGATCACTTCAGAAATACATTTGTGCTAGTCTATTGATACAAAATATATCATAGAATTGATTCAATACTGTTAATTATTCCTGCAAAACGTACAAGGAACATCATCTGTATTTGTAAGGGGTTAAAATAATACAAACAAAAATAAAATACTACTATATTTTATATCATTTATATTTTCAGATTAATAAATTAATCTGACAATATAATAATATACCACAAATAGTTCAAGAATTGTAACTAAGAATGCAAAGAAGAATTTGACTTGTAATTCAAGACTGTCACATTAATTTCATGATTTAGGTTTGTACAATCATGTCAGTCCATCCAGTGACATGGACATATTACCGTAGGACATTAATGGTAATAAAGATATCTTACTGTAAATTTATGAATTCAATTATATGAAACAAAAAGCACCAGAATCATAAATAAATCTAGGTCACACTTTAGTTTAGGTATTAATATGTGCTTATAAGTACCAATAAACAGACAATAAGCAAGGTAATAGTGAGAATGCTACATTTTCTATATATTCTAATCATTATGTTCAAAACTTGTATTTATTACTTTAATGAGCTGGACACAGTCCCCTCTGATAACAGATCACTCTAAATTGTAATGTAGAAACGTGCATTTTTTTGTAAAGCTGATTTGGAATGATATGTATTGTAAAAAGCTCTATACAAATAAATGTGAATTGAATTAAATTAATTTATTACTATTATTATTTCATTGTTTTCATTAGATTTGTGTCATTTTAAATTTATTATTAATTTTTATTTGATTTATTTTTCAGATTTTCAGTTATTACTTTTGGTAACATATATGATTGAATCACAAATATTCTCATTGAGTATGCGTAACCATTGTTTGGGGATATCGGGACTAGCTTTTTTCCACTCCAGTGAAATAGGGACAAAAGAAGCTTTCAGAGAGAGAAGAAACAGGACGCTTTTTTCCAAGACTCTGTTTTTTAAGAATGTTCCTGTTTTGCTCAACAGGTGTCATTTGCCACCTTATCACCCAACTAAACGACATAGACTCTCTACATGTTTCATCTTCACCTTTCTTGGACGTGCTATACCGCAGAAAACAGTCTATACAAAAAATGGAATAATTCATGAGTTGTCATTAAAAATGAAACTTTCTCTCACTTTCTCTCCTTAGACTCGAGATGAGGTTTGGAATTCAACATAATGGACTCGAGATGCTCTGAAGTTTCCTTTCCTGTACCTACTCATCCCCACTAGCAATGATGGAAGCTGACAATTCCTGTTTGCCTTCCTCAGAAAAAGAAGAGACCTTCACATTAATTGCAGCAAGACATTCTTTCTCGCTCTTACTTTCTCATCTTTTTAGTTTTACACTTTAGTTTATTGCTCTCCTTCCTCTCTTCCTCCTTGATATTAACTGACACACAAACAACGTTTTGAAACCATCATTGATAATGTAACCAAGCGTTCAAAGCCAAAGAAAAAGTGCAACATCACTTTGCCATTAGTAAATGCATTAACTAACAATAAGCAACATTTTTGTTTAAGTATTTACCATAGTAATCTTTGTTAATTCTAGTTAATAAAATTACAACTCATTGTTCATGCACTGTAAAAAAGTTAAATTTTTAAGTACAATCAACTTTGATGTTTAAGTCATTTCAACTTAGATTTACATGAGTTGAATCTTGTATAACTTAACTTATTTTGATGAGTTAAAGCAATGTAAAAACATTTATTGTCATAACTTATTGATCATATCATTTTCTAGTGTATTAGCTCAGAAAAAATATCAACAGATAGGCCTACAGCTTTATATGCTTTAGAAGTATTTCTCATTTTTAGTTAATAGTAATGTAGTTGACTAATGCTAACAAATGGACCCTTATTGTAAAGTGTTAGTTTGAAAGTTTTCCAACAGCAGCCTTGTCAGTCCCAAGGACACGAACTCTATGCATTTATTGACAATCAAAGCTTTGTAACACAACAGTGATTTAACATCAGCTATTTATTTGAAGAAGAATTTACAGCTGAATGCATGATTTAAATACAGCCTGTGAGTGAAGCCCTACAATTCAAGGCACCTATAATCATAATTAGAAAAGGCAAACATGGGATAGAAGCTCCCAGCCCTGTCGGATATTTCTGCATCTCAATTATTCATTAATGTGAAATTGTGCTTGTCTCAAGTGCAGCTTTGTCATTTTCTCTAGTGACACAGATCCTGGTCGATGTCTGCCGAGCCCCCCTTCACATGTGCCAATTTCCTCAGCAGACAAAAGTTGTTTAGGAATCTATTTCCGCCTTGGAAACATGGAAATTCTTGATTTGTCTTTATCCTAAGACCATTTGTATTACAGAAGACTGCAATAAATAATAAATTGTGTATGATGGAGCATGGGAAAAAAGAACAATTGGTTCTGGGTTACAAAAAATATGTTGTGCTTTGGCTTTTCGGAAAATGTGACTAATAATAATAATAATAATAACAATAATAGTTATTATTTGTATTTATTTATCAAATTAGTTTATGGTACACACTTTTATTTTGTAGATGACAGAATGATCTAGACTTTAAATCTATTATCCGTTGTTCCTTATGGTGAAGCCTAATTATAATCTGATCTGCAGACATTATTAACATAGATAATCTGCCTTTCTGGTGTCTTTTTAAGATTGCCAGTAGGAGAGGCAAATGTGATGTAAAAGATATTTCATGTAAGAGTCAATGAATAAAATAAAAGGGGTATGAAAGACTCTGCAAATGACCCTCAGTGGAAGAAATTTTCTACATACTTTAACCTCTCATTTTAGCTGGCATACTTTAATAAGCTCCTTTTTAAATGTATTCATTAAACATGGTCTGAGGACTTTAATGTATTTTAAATATGGCCTGCAGTTGCTCAAATAAATGACTATTTAGACAAGAGAGTGTCATGTAACATTGTTTTTCAGCAGCATATTTCAAATAGATTATTCCATAAATTGACTGATAAATCCAGGCCATTTCTCTATAACATTAACATGATTTCTATATTTGAATTTAAATAATAATGAAGGTGCTTCTGAGGGTAGCAGTGTCTGTCAGTGATTTTACAGTAAGTAAAAAATTTGCATGACGTTCTACCCAACAACAATAAAGGACAGTTTAATTACAAACCCCTAATGATGTTCTTTGTGGTTCCTATAGTGTACATGAAACATGAGTTATCTGAAAATGCGGCACAGTGTCAATTCATGCATAATTTGTGCTGCATATGTTTCATGCAGGTGAGTGTCTTTTAATGAGAATTCAGCAACAGTCAAGGATTGCTACAAAAACAGCTCTTACGCATTTTGAAAGCTCATGCCTTGCCAGATGCTTTTTATAATTAGCCAGCAGTCCATTTTGTTCAAATTTCACTCAAATAAAGACAAATATTTCAATATTTGTCAGAAAGTTTCTTTCTGATTTACTTCGTTATTTGGATCTGGTTTTAATCACAGGTTCAAAATGTGCTTTATAACCAGGGCCGTCATCAAGGTGGAATGTTGTCTAAGGGCCATTTCACATTTCCATTAAATGTGTCCTTAGGGGGCTAAACTTAGGTCGAACTTATTTTCCTCAGTGGGTTTATAGTATTAGTCAGTTCACCCTGTAGAGATATACTCTGTTAACACTGAAACATTCAATTCTCTGTAAATTAAAACTGCACAAGTTCCATGCTTGTTTAATTTAAATAAATAATAACACTTTATAAGTATAAAATCATTTGCTAACTATTAGTTTGTAGTTAATTCATAGTTTATATATTATAATCTCTGCATTGTTAATATTTTAATATACAAATAGTTCTTTATTCATTGTCACTTTAATAAACAAAATGATTATTTATATATATAAATATATTATTTGTTAACAACTTATTTACCAGTAACAATTTAGCTTAGGGTCCAATTGTCACTATTAGTTGCTTATTAGCATGCATATTTCTATGATATTGGATGTTTATTAGTACTTATAAAGAACATAGTAATGCCTTATTCTGTATGATATTCTGCATCCCTTAATCCTGCCCAAATCCTAAACTTAACAACTACCTTAACTATTAATAAGCAGTAATTAGGAGTTTACTGAGGAAAAAGTTGTTTTTAATAGTGATAATTTGACCCTAATCTAAAGTGTGACCAAATTACCATATAACTGATGTGCAGTATTTTAAACCAGTAGTAAAGGAGTTGTTAATGGTTATTAGAAGTAAATTGTATATAACACAATATATACACAATTTGCATTTACATATATATAATTAGTCATGAGATCGCATTCTTTAAATACATCAATAGGATTAGGGTTAGGATACAAAAGCATAAAAAAAAACAATTATCTAACTCTTTTTATATGAGCTAATTAAACAATGATAATTTCTAAATTACAGTGACAAAGAATGAATAACACACTATTTGTATATAGACTATTGCTACTGTATATGAACAGTTTAGAGACTACAATATAAACTATGAATTAACTAAAAACTAATAGTTTGTAAATTATTTGTGAGTACTTTACTGAAATATTAAATATAAATAAAAAAATATGTTGTTTGGAACATACATATAGAAACAACAATAGCAATTATGATAGTAATAATTGTTATATAAACTGGTTAAAATTACGAATGAAAGTGATAATAATAATAATAATAATTATAATAATAAAGAGCAGAGAGTATAAATTAAATCAATATAAGTAAAAAAAAAATAAAAAAAAACCTTTTGGTCCTTGTGTTGACCAAACCGGTCATTTTATCTCCTCCTCTTTCACTGGCATCAGCAGGAGCCAAAGAAAAGTGAATTGGGAAAGATGGGTTAAGATACGTTGATGAATAGGGATAAAAGAAAGGCATAATCGTATTCCAGTATATTTAAGTCAGTATGTTGGGGTTTTTTAAAGGAGCTGGCAACTCTCGTCCCCAACGTTTATCAATTATTACTTATCTTGGAGGTTTCCATGCCCAGGGATCTAAGACAGTTCTAAAGGTTTTCTCCCAGCCACTTCACCCCCTTTTTTTCCCCCCCTTTTTCTTTTTGCACTAAGCTCAGCCCATTAGAGGCGCATACAGCGTCTCTGAGGAAGCGATTGTTTCTGTGACACTTCCAACCTCTCCATCTCCACTGGAAAGAGACCCAAGCATGTAGAAGTGGGCTTGTTAAAAAAATAAATAAATAAAAAAGTCTCACTCCACTAGACGTTATATTTAAACTGAAACAAATAAAAGTCAAATCATCAGTCATCTAGTACCTCAGATAAAAACAATGTAAGATCTTATTTCAAATCCCTTAAATTGTTCTGATTATTTTCTGGCAATATTGAAGAGAGATGTCGGGAGTCTTTCTGTAATTTACATGGAATTCTTCCCAAATACACATTCCCAGAGAAGCTCATTCATAAGCTTCTCATAAATGGATTGAGAACGGTAAAAAGAACACTTATCTACGATTAAGACTTTATTTTTTTAAATTAACCTAATTATCATTTAATTACACATTTTTTTGTTCCACTTTCTTTTTCAATTAGGCAATGAACAGCATATATTTACATAAGTACAAGATTCATCCATAATTCATCATAATTAAACCATTTCCCTGTGTTGAACTCTTGACCACCTGTTGGCATTCATGCTAAATATTTAACAGCATTTTTCAGCTCCTTTTTTCTTAGTTCTAGCTCTTTGATGTTTTGTTCCACATTCATCCCTTTTCTTGCATGTACTCGGTGGATAAGCCAAGAAATAATCTGCGTCGTCTCTCTCAGACTTGAAACTTTGCATTTTAACTTTTGTCTGGAGATCCCTTTTCCCCCCTCAATATGAAATATCATCTTTAATAAAAGTGGAAGCGGGGAGAGAAACACGATAAATCGGCTCAAACCACACAGAGGCGCAGGTCTCTAGGAGACTGATTATCATCGTACCTCAATGCTAGACTTCTCAATAATTAGAGGATGTGCTGCTTTGCTGCTTTGGCCTTGATTGTTCTCCCAGGCTAGGCGTCAATTACCACGGCCCTGGTCTCTCCCTGTGCTCTCTGCCTTCCGGCTGTCGGAGAGCTTTGCACATGAAAGGTCCATTAATGTCCTGCAATTGCTTCATGGGAATGGAAGGGAAGCAGATTTGGTGAAGCTTGAGATTCTGATGTGAAGCAGATTCTGTTGTGCTTGAGGTTGTGTCATCTGCTTAGCTGTGGGTAGCAATGAAAAGGGAAATAAGGTGAGTAAAAAAGTGTGTATATGTGTGTATGGCATATATACATGCGTATGGTTGCGGTAAGAATTACTGTGTACCGTTTGAGCACCAAATCAGCATTAGAATGATTTCTGAAGGATCATGTGACACTGAGGAGTAATGATGATGAAAATCAGCTTTGCCACAACAGGAATAAAATGTTAAATTTTAAAATATATTAAAATTGTAAAATTGTAATGACCCCCCCCCCCCCCCCCCCCCCCACCACCACCAAAAAAAACCAAAAACAGTGTTTTACTGTATTTTTGATCAAATAAAAGCAGCCTTGTCGATCAAAAGAGACTTCTTTCAAAAACAACGAAAAATGGTAATGACGATACTAGACTGAAATCCTCAAGACTCAGAGGAGAGAGAGAGAGAGAGAGAGAGAGAGAGAGAGAGAGAGAGAGAGAGAGAGAGAGAGAGAGAGAGAGAGAGAGAGAGAGAGAGAGAGAGAGAGAGAGAGAGAGAGAGAGAGCACTGTCCTAATTGTATAAGTACCTTCCCAGCTGTACGTGGTAGACATTTCTATAAAATAAGAATTACCAAAATGTCCACCAAGCAGACCAGTCTTGAAACAATGGTTATTCTTATCCATTCAGTCACAGTCAAATACACCCAGATTTCCAACTAATTCCAGATAATAACATTGTGTTTAATTAACATTAGACAATTAAAGCAGTAATTATTAATCATAGCTAGCTCCCCACAGGCACAAGACACAAAGACGTTTTAAACTCATTATTGGAGTTCCTCCAGCGCTCATTTTGAAGACAATTGTCCTCATAGGCATTGAGTTAAATTACATAATAGCACTCTTGTTTATATCTCCATGGTAAAATGTGTAGTGGTCAGAGTTCAAATAAGATTCTGCACAATAGTGAAAGACTTTTTTTTTTTTTTGCTCCCAGGAGAAACTCAGAATATCTCCATCTATGTCTTTTCAATTTCAGGACGATTTCTCACAGCAAGTTGTGTACATATAATACTTGCAATGTGATTGCCATCATATCTGTGGCTATCTCTGGATTGCTCTGTATATAAATAGAAATCATTGATTGTTCTGATGATAGCTTTGATTCTTATTAGGGGCTATTCTTTCTTTGTTGTCATGGGAATTAGCTGTGAAATGCCACAGTGACAGCTCTTATTTGCCTCAGAGGCTCAATGGGTCTGGCTGGCCCAAGGTTATGTGACCTTCCTCCGCACAGCAGAGAGAAAGAGAGAATGGCCTGGTAAAAAAATGTCAGTTTGAAAAGAGGCTCTGAGTTCACAACTCTACAACACCACCTGCTGTAGATCATGATTATTAAATGGGTATGTCAGTCATTCATCTGGAAGCAACATTGCTTAATACTATAGATTGTGATATTGTAATGAATAAAATCACTGCACTTCAACACACACAGAAGCTGCCTAATTGGTTTGGTCAGATCTGTAGTGAGGGCATTTATAATGATATGACCCTTTAGAAAACTAGTCAAATATATCGACAACGATTGTTGAAAAATATTCACGATAAATTATCAAAATCAGAATAAATTTATATTAAAAGCAACTTGCTCATATGATATGAACAGGAAGTGCACTATATTCCTGTGAGGTTAATATAATGTCAAAGTTAGTTATGGTCCTTGAATCTGTTTGGCCAAGCAGCATTCCAAGAACGCTAATAGAACAACCTAACAACACATCTGCTTTGAAATTTTTGGCAACAACTTGGGTTGTCAGTGTTTTTGCAATCTGCACATTACTTGGTGGATTTTTCAGTGACTGTTTCTGCAGGTTACATTGACACACCAGTAGGTGGCGACAAGTGACTGTCTTTGTGACTGGGTGTTCTGAATCATTCATTCAACAGATTTGTTCAAACATGTTGATTCATTCAGGAATGAAACAAGTGACTCCCTGTGTCTGAGCATGTCTACTTTCCTACTAGTAGGTGATGATACCTATATGAGTATGACTGAATTTATAGTATTCATAAAACTGTAGGCAAAAAGTACCTGGATAACCTACTACTTCCACCGAGATTCTGAAGTGCGCATTAATTTGATGGACATTTTACTCTCGCATTATGCCACATGAGAGGAGTTGTGAACGGCATTGAATCAACACAACAGACGTCGTGAGTCACGGATGTAGATTTCTATACTACACATTCATATTTTATAGAACATTCTTTTTTAACCGTCACATTATTATTTTTATTATTTGCAAATTTAGTACCTACTAAGTACCTAGTATACAATTTCGGATGCATCTTCTGTTTTTAAGATTGAGTGTCATTGAATCATTCACTTAAGAGAAAAAAAAACCCTCAACCGACTCTTTTAAAGTGCTGATTCATTCATGAACAAAACACCATCTAATTTGTGTTGCTCTGAGATGCACAGCTTTGATTTTGCTGTGGCTTTGTACGTTTTTCTATGATAACTTAAGCATTAAAAACAACAACACTCTCGTAATAATGTGATTGCTTGCCGAATTACACATATATCCTGGAAAAACTGCACTCTTGCTTGTGTGATATTGCTTAAACAATTCAGGTTCATCCATGTAATGAAAGATCAGACATATCTACAGAATACTTCGAATTTCCCATATCCTACATCAAAATTAATAATCGTCAGCATCAATAATTTAGATTTCATTCTTTAAGTACATGCCAAGTTGAAGCTCCATTAATATGAAAACCCAATAACCATGCACAGTGTTTAATACACTCCCCAATTAAAGCACAGTCCTATCAGCTACATGACAGCCCATCAATGCAGAAGCCCAAGAGCATGAATCTTTCCAGTGTATAAGAACACCACGGCCGCCTTCTATCCCTCCCCCACCTTTTTTTTTTTTTTTTTGAGGTGATCAATTTCATGGCCATTGAGATGTTGAGAACACCCCATCTGAATATTTTCCCCGCACTAACAGATGATGATGATGCTGCCCGTCAGGGCGCTAATGAGGATGGTGGTAATCGTAATGCATGTTTGGGTCTTGGCCTAGCGAACGTGCTCTTGTTGCCGTCTGCATGCTCCACGGAACTGTTAGAAACCCACACAGATCATCCCAGAAACAAGGCCTTTTTAGTCAGAATGAGTGTTTGGAATATCAAATGCTGTTGCAGGTAATGGGCACGTCCTAATTAAATGCCTTTCAACATCTGAATGCTGATCACACAAATCAGTTCCATTTTTTTAAAAGCAAAAATACAGTGCACTTTGTTCAAACATTTAATTTGAATTTATAGGTAACACTTTACAATAAATTATTGTTTACTTTACAATAAGTATATTGCTAATGCATTAACTATTGAACTAACAAAGAGCAATACATTTGTTACAGTATTAATCTTTGTTAACGCTAGTTAATAAAAATACAACAATTCATTGTTAATTCATGTTAGCTCAGGTCTATTAAATAATATTAACAGATACAATTTTAGATTTTAATAATACATTAGTAAATGTTGAAATAAATATCAACTAAGATTAATAAATGCTTTGGAAGTATTTTTTATCGTTAGTTCATGTTTTAATCTTATTGTAAAGATTTACTGAGGCTACATGTTTTGTGGAATGTAAAAATGTGTTGACTGATTAAATTAGTTTTCTCTTGATTTGTCGGTATAAGAACATTATTTAATGATGGCAGCAAGTCTCAATTTACTCTAGTGTCCTCCTGTCACGATGTGCGCCTGATGCCCACGGACTGACAAAAGCACAGCCGTCCGTCTGAAACACCAGCGGCCCAGTACACCATCTGAACCATACAAGACGAACTACTCTCAGTTTCCATAACATTTCTTGTTTCATTATACTCTCTGGAGCTTGTCAGGGGGGAAAAAAGAGAAAAGATCTGAACCTTTTCCTTTCTGCGTTCGAATTTACATCTTTTGCTCATTTCTCAGAGCCTGCCCCTCACCAGGAGGATTCTAATGAAGGGGAGAGTGAGGGCTCTGCTGGGATCCCAGAGAACCTGGAGACAGGAGAGAATGCAGGCCGGTGACGGCACGGCAGCCACGATTTACATCTGAGTAAAATCAGTTTGCCGACTTTTAAAGTGAATGTTTAAGTAGCCTAAGAGATAGGGCTTTGATTTGGCCTCTGATCAAGCCCGAGAAGTCTCATTCAGAGAATAATGATTTTCCCCACCTAATTTCACTGTGTTTCCTTCTTATCTCTGAGCTTACAGGTAGCGTAAAACCCAGTGGTATTGTCTTCTCAGAGTTCTGGGGGTGAGAAGGGCCTTTCTTCTACCAGATTAGAGATGGATGTACGTGGAGGAGAGGGAGATGAGAGAAAGAATTGCAAATGGAGATCGGGGTAGTCATTAGATGCTGGACAGGTTGTCAGGGAGGAGGGCCGAAACCTTTGCTTGCATGCGCCTCACCACCATGGATAAAAAAGGCCAGTTTTTAAGGTTTTCTGATTCGATATTTACACTAAATAATAATAATAATAAAAATGTCATTGATTGTAAGTGGATGAAGAAAGCTGCAAGTGAAGTGAGTCTTATAAATGTCTGAATGTTGGTGTGCAGGAAGAAAAGTGACAGATTATCAACAGATGAATTTCCATCTAGTGGACTTGCTAAACCAGCAAAGCTAAAACATAAAGATGACAGAGACAGGATTGGGGTCTACATTTCACAGTGTAACACAGTCTTTAGCCTTTTCAGGACTCTAAAACAGAGTGTTGTGCTTTAAACCTATAATATTAGTGTAATACTTTACAATAAAGTTCATTATTTAACATTAGTTAACCAATTAACATGAACTAAGAAAGACCAATACTTCTAAAGCATTTATTAATCTTAGTTAATATTAATTTCTACATTTACTAATACCTTAGTAAAATCAAATTGTATTTCTTAACATCAATGAATGCACTGGGAACTAACATGAACAAACAATGAACAGCTGTATTTTTACATTAACAAAAATTAATAAATACTGTATTGATCATTCTTAGTTCATGTTAGTTAATACATTAACTAATGTTTACTAATGAACCTTATTGTAAAGTGTTACCAATATTATTATATTTGCATATCGTTATGATGTTTAGATTGCAAAGTTATTAAAGCATTACTGATGTAAATATTCATGACATTTCAATGTGGGAGAGACAGTGACATATTCTGCTGATCTTTAAGTCCTTTAGCTTTCGTTGAAGTTAACAGTTATTTGTGTGTAAGGCATATTATTATTTTTTCTCTCAAAATAATTACTTGAAGACCCCTGATTTAGCATCTACATACAGAACTTATAATAGATGTCAGACAATGAATAAGACTTTACAGTGGTCGAATCCACTAATACTAACAGTATCATTAACTAACAATGAAAAACATTTAATAATATGTTAATATTTATAAATATACTATTGTTCATTCATGTTTGTCCATAAAATTTACTTGGTTACTAACGTAACCTCAGTTCTCTCTAGAAGAGGGCACGAGTACTGCGTAATATCTTACGCTAGGGGAAAACCTCTTTTCCACGAGATATTGAAGCCAAAAATTATCCCTAATTTTGAATTAATGTAAAACGCGTTGCGGCAGCATGCAGACATAGGCAAGGCGGCTCACATGCCTATTGGCTGTCCTGCGGCAACTGCAGCAGCCTATCGAGAGAGGCCCTTGGTGACGTCAGATCCAATGGGGGCGCTTCGCGCCCACTACGTCACCTCCCGCCAAAGCGGGCGTGGCCTGGGCCTATAAATATAGGTCGATGGGCTGATATAATCTGGTTTTTCATCGCCGAAGCGAACCAGAGCGTGTTGCAGGCACGGCAAAGATACTCAGTACTCGTTCCCTCTTCTAGAGAGAACCGAGGTTACGTTAGTAACCGAGTACGTTCTCTTACGAGAGGTTCTCTCGTACTGCGTAATATCTTACGCTAGGGGAACACAGTGTAAAACGCCGTGCGTGCTGGGATCCAACACCAAAGTCCCAAGGGCAGGTGCCCGGGGCTCATATAGTGCATAATCACCAGGGACTCACAAAGAGTCTGAGAAGAGAGGCTAGAAGCGTCATTCCCAATGAGTTAGTGTCCTAAGGGAGCTAATCACATTAACAGTGTTCCACACAGTCAGGGTGAAAATGTTCGGCCTGAACTGTGTAACAGTATGGGTCTTACTTTTGCCCATGGAGTAATTTTATCGATCAGCGAGCGGTGCTCAAGCGGTTGTAGTATTCTGAGCCGAAGCAACGGGGCAGACAATGCTGATTTTAGACCGAAAGTAGTTTAGCCTGTAAGGCGGAAACCTCTAGGTTTTAAAACCTTATAAATGTAGACGGGGAGGCCCAGCCTGCTGCCATACAGATATCCTGCAAGGTAATCCCGCTAGACCAAGCCCACGACGAGGCCATGCCTCTTTAGGCTCTGTTTCGGTGCGGCTAGTCCCTTAGTACGTCCGCTGAACGAAACGAAGAGCTGCTCAGTCTGTCTGAAAACAGACGAGCGAGACACATAAGCTCTTAATGCCCTGACTGGGCAAAGGAAGCTCGCATCCTTTTCCTCGTTGTAAACCGGCAGGGCAGAGAGGGAAATAACCTGAGCCCTGAACGGTGTGTTGAGAGATTTAGGCACGTATCCGTGTCTTGGTTTGAGTATGACTTTCGAGTCATTTGGCCCAAATTCCATACACGTTGCACTTACTGAGAGCGCTTATGAATCCCCTATGTGCTTCACTGAAGAAAGAGCCATAAGAAACACTGTCTTGAATGACAGATGTTTCATGTCCGACAAATGGATTGGCTCGAACGGGGCACCTTTCATGGCTTTCAAAACCGTGGAAAGGTCCCACATGGGGACTGAGGGGGGTCTGGGAGGATTCAGCCTCTTAGCTCCTTTAAGGAAGCGGATAACCAGATCGTTCTTCCCCAGTGACTGGCCAGTCACAGGTTTTGTAAACGCTGCTATGGCCGCCACATAAACTTTGAGCGTGGACGGGGTTCTACCCTTACCCTTTCTGTGCCAGAAAACACAGACCATTTTTGAGGAATAGAGCCGTCTAGTAGACAGCGCTCTAGCCTGCGTGATCGTGTTTAACACTCCCTCCGGGAAGTTTGCGGGTACCCGTTGATGGCCCATGCGTGCAGGGACCACAGCTCTGGGTGAGGATGCCAAATCGAGCCCTTGGCCTGAGAGAGGAGGTCTTTCCTCGTCGGTATTGGCCATAGGGCAGTGCTTGTCAGCTGCATCAGAACTAGGAACCAAGCCTGGTTTTTCCAGAGCGGAGCCACAATTAGCACTGAAACGAATTGTTTTCCCTGATTCGTTTCAATACCTGAGGCAGGAGCGAGACGCGGGGAAAAGCATAGAGTGGGCAATGGGGCCAGACGTGGGCCAGCGCATCCCTGCTTTTGGAGAAAAACTTCAGACAGTGAGCGTTTTCATGTCTCCCACAGCAGTAGGACCGTCTGCGGGTGCAGAGACCATTCTCCTGCTAGAACATTATTTCTGGACAGTCTGTCCGGTCCCAAATTCAGGTGACCAGGCACATGTGCTGCTCTCAATGAGCGCAGATTGTGCTGAGCCCAGACCAGGAGGCGTTCCGTCAGCCTGTAAAGGTTTCGGGACCTGACGCCACCCTGGCGATTTATGTAGGCCACCACTGACATGTTGTCCGAGCGGACCAAGACGTGGTTACCTTTTATTCGGGGACAAAAGCGCCTCAGCGCGTTGTCGACTGCCATCATTTCTAGACAGTTTATGTGTAGGAGCTTCTCCCGTTCTGACCACTGGCCAAAGAACGGTCTGCCCTCGAGCAGCGCTCCCCATCCCGAGGTGGAGGCATCCGTGGACACCACTCTCACACTCGAGGAAGTCCACAGGTTTACACCTGACTGGTACCAGTCGATTGCTCTCCAAGGTTTCAGAGCTATGACGCATTTCTGATCGACCTTGAGGCAAAACAGACCGGAGGCCCATGCCCGAGGTGGTACTCACGCTTTTAGCCATAACTGCAGCGGGCGCATGCGAAGCAGACCCAACTGGAGTACTGATGATGCTGAGGCCAGCATTTTCTGAAACCTTTTGAACGGGACTATAGTGCCGCAGCGGAAGGATTTCGTGATGCGCTGAATGTTCAGTCTGCACTCTGGCGACAATCGCGCTGTCATAGACAGCGAGTTCAGTTCTGTGCCCAGAAAATATATTTTCTGACTGGGAGACAGCGAACTTTTCGCCCAATTGACTTTGAGACCTAGATTCTCGAGATGTTCAAGTAATATGGTCCTGTGTTCTATGAGCTCTGAGTGTGATCGAGCTAGAATCAGCCAATCGTCCAAGTAGTTCAAAACTCGCATGCCCCGAAGTCTCAGGGGTGCGAGAGCCGCGTCCATGCACATTGTAAATGTACGGGGTGCTAGGGACAGGCCGAACGGTAGGACTGTGTATTGATATGCCTGGCCCTCGAAGGCGAATCTCAAGAATCGCCTGTGACGTGACGCTATTTGTATTTGGAAATACGCGTCCTTCAGATCTATTGACATAAACCAGTCCCCTTGGCAAATCTGCGCAAGGATTTTCCTGGTTGTGAGCATTCTGAACTGGCGTTTCACAAGCACTTTGTTCAGCTGTCTTAGATCTAGAATGGGTCTGAGACCCCCGTCTTTTTTCGGTACCAGATAATATCTGCTGTTTAGGCCCACTTCACTCTGAGCTTGAGATAAAGGCTCTATTACCCCTTTGCTCAATAGTTTCGCTATTTCGGCTCGAAGTAGATGGGCTACTTCGGTTTTTACCGTAGTTTCGAGCGAACTGCAGCGAATAGCCTCTTTTTTATAATGTTCAGCACCCATTCTGATACCCCAGGAAGCTTTGCCCACGCAATTTCATGAATAGCTAGGGGTAGAATGAGATCTGGGCTCAGGCCGCAACTTAGTGGCGACAGGAGAGCTTTGGTGTGCTGTAACGTAAACACTGTGCCGGCATCGTTTGAGGCGGGGGACGCGCCGATCGCAGCGGGCAGCCTGGCTGCGCTCGATTACCTTATACCAGTTTGCTGAGAGAGAGCGAGCGGGGCGAGCCCCGTGGGGCTTAACATGTCTGTGAGTGAATGTGGGCACGGGACAGCGGGCACATTTACTGGACTGAAACACCGTCGACCTGAGCCGACTGTATGTGTGTTGGTTTCGTTTTTACAGAAACCGTGGGACATGCAGTGTGTAGTGTTTGTGGGCACTGGGTTGTGGGCACATTCACTACATTTAATGCACAATTGACATGAGTCGATTTTATTTGTGCGAGCCCTGTACTGTGGCGGGCTGTGTTTGTTGTGTAGAAATGAACACTGGGCTGTGGGCATTTTTATTACACTCATAACACCATCGGCTGTGGACTGAATACTAGAAATTACACTGTTTATGTGATTTATCTGGGTCGCCGTGGAAACGGCATTTGTGTGCAGGGAAGCGGGCAGTGGTACTGGCTTGTTTACTGCAAAATACACTGGAAGTTGCATTTTCTGGAACTGAACGAACGAAAAGTTTTGGTGGAAGTCTGGCCGCGGCGAGACTTAAACACTGTTGTTTTCCTAGGAGGGCTAGGAAGACCTTGAGGCCTCGGGATTTATCTCAATCTTTTGCCGGGGCCTACGTGGAGGGGGGCGGCAGCCGGCAGAGCGAGAGCGCGGTCTCTGGTCCCGGGCTTGATGGCACTGAGCAGCGGCGGCGGGCGGAGGCTGTGGCTGGGAGCTTCGAGCAGACGGCTGTTTTGGGTGATCTGCTGCGAAGCTAGAGCGCTTTGATAAGAAGTGCTTCATAGCCTGTGACGTCTTCTGAACCTCAGCGAATCTATCCGCGAAATCTTTGACGGATGATCCAAAGAGGCCAGCTGGGGAGATGGGGGCGTTGAGGAACGCGGAGCGCTCCGCGTCCGGCATCTCAGATAACGTCAGCCATAGGTGTCTCTCAGCAACGGTGAGAGAAGCCATGTTCCCGCCCAATGGCTTGTGCAGCAGATTTCGCGGCGCGAAGAGCCAGGCGGAAGTAGTGCGGCAAGCTTTAGAATGTAGCGCCGTCTTAGCTCGCCGTCCAGCAGAGGGCGGGCAAAGATGGGCCGCTACAGCTTCTTCTACTGGAGGAAGAGAGTGTTATCCTCTGTCTTTAGCACTGTCCACCACGGAGAATGCTGCTGAGACACAGGTACGCGGTCCCTTTGCAGAAAACATCCATCCAGTCGGTTGTGCGCGGGCTGCGCGGGCGCCGCCCACTCAAGGCCGAGGCTCGCCACGGCCTGTGAGAGTAGACGCATCAGCTCGGATTCGATGCTGGCCCGTTTCCCTGACGACTCGCGGGCAGAGGGGGGAGGTCCACAGAGCTCGCCCAAACCTCACTGTCCGACGCCAGGATAGAGCAGCTGGCCTCCTCTACAGATGCAGCTATCTTGTCGTCATTAATGGCGGAAGCGGCGGAAGCGGCGGCGGACGGCGGACGTTGTCCGTCGGTGAGCGACTCGAGGGAAGCTGGTGAAGCTCGCGGGCGAACCGGCGAGCTTTCACGGGCTGGAGAAGGCTCGGGGTCCCGCTGAGTACGGCGCTTTTTGCGGCGCGGCACTATAGCGGGTGGAAGTGGAGACTCGGAGAAAAATGCCAGGCGAGTCCTCAGAGTCACCATGGCAATACCTCGCAATGATGGCAGCCCCCGTCAGCAAGCGCGAGAGCTGCATGATCCTTACCCAGGCAGGAAACGCAGATGAAATGGCGGTCCCCGTCGCTGAGTGCGGCTCGGCACGAGCCACGGGAACGAGGCATCTTTAAAAAGACGCTGCTCTTTTAGATAGAGAGAGAGAGTGTGAGTCGCAGCGGCGAACACACACTCGGCAGAGTAAAAGGATATAAGCGTAGCAGGTACGGTAACTGAAGGCGGGGAGATGAAGGCCAGCGGCTTCAGAAACAAAGTCTCGTCCCGCAGAAAGCTTTTTCTCAGACGGCGCGGCTTCTTCACTCCGGAGCCAGCGATGCGTTAGCTTCGCTGAAGAGATGAAAAATCAGATTATATCAGCCCATCGAGCTATATTTATAGGCCCAGGCCACGCCCGCTTTGGCAGGAGGTGATGTAGTGGGCGCGAAGCGACCCCATTGGATCTGACGTCACCAAGGGCCTCTCTCGATAGGCTGCTGCAGTTGCCGCAGGACAGCCAATAGGCATGCGAGCCTCCTTGCCTATGTCTGCATGCTGCCGCAACGCGTTTTACATTAATTCAAAATTAAGGATAATTTTTGGCTTCAATATCTAGTGGAAAAGAGGTTTTCCCCTAGCTTAAGATACGCAGTACGAGAGAACCTCTCGTAAGAGAACATGAATTAATGTTAATTTATACATCTTGAAATGTATTTAAATTTTTAGAAAAATTGTTAGCATGTAGAGATTAATATTAACTAAGATTAATTGATAAATACGTTTTTATCAGAATTTATTTGGACCTTATTGGAAAATGTTACTGGTTTAAAAATTACATATAAGAACAAACAATTGTACAAAACGACAGTACAAACATTTTAATGATACCCCTAAGTTGACACTCTCCAGACCTTACATTTCTGAGATCTGCAGTTAATCATTTAAGTCACACGGAACTTTTGCCAAAACTTTGCGCTGGAGAAACAACCTTCACCGACTCAGTGTATCAGAGTTGAACCATCAGACCTGTGCATTTTTGCTGCAAGCTATTACTCTTTCATACCCCCTTCTCTTTTTCTGTGGAAAGGTGCCTCACCAATTATTTTGAGATGGATGCAGGGATGCAGAATGACTAGAAGCATCAGGTTCTCTTATATTTTTTCCAGCGGTCCATGCCTTAGGTAAGGGCAGAATGGCCAGAGGCTACAGTAGCTCTCAGGGGACATGTGGGGCTCATAAACTGTGAAACTGACAACTCTCATCTATTACCTCTGCTAACTAGACCTTTAAGAACCTTGACAGCCTGTGCTACGTGCCTCTTTCACCCTACCTGATATTTTTCCGCAAATATGGATCTTAGGAAGTTGTTCAGTTTCCAGTACAGACTCATAATAGTACACATACTCTTGAGCAACATCCTCCATCAAAGACGTGCCTTCTTAAATGCAATCTTTGAACATAAATCTTTCTTTTTATTTGAACATTTTCTATATTTGATGCACTTTTCTTACTTTATATAATATCATGATATTAATAGCTCAATGAAATGTGCCTCAAATTACGGTTATTTTTATTCTTTAGATTATAATTGAACTTCTGTCTCTGTCAGGTCACTTCCAGCGTGCCGGTGGCTGTTCGCGAGAGGCTAACACCTTAAAGCCTAGGGTAGCCGCGGCTGCTGTTCCCCTGGTGACGGTGCTCTGAATCCTACAAGCCTTGCAGGACGCCTGCAGGAATGTTCCTTCAATCACAGGGAGTCTCATCACTCTCCTGCGCGGGAGGAAGCTGCTCAGAAACACTGTCACCTTCACTTAGCCCCACGCACAGACAAGTCCCACCGCGGTCTCTGCTTGTAGATTCTCAGACAGCAGACACAAACACACATATACTCTCTGTCACACAATACACATACACATACACATTCTTTGTCTTTTCACTGGAACAGTAGTAGTAGGATATAAAGAAACAACCTGACAAACACCCACACACACTCATGTCAAGGGACTTTTTGTACAACAATTGTCTTTAATGCCCTGTTTACACCTGGTATTAAGTTTTGGTTGATCGGATCACAAGTAGATGAGGGGGACACATTCCCGTTTACACCTGGTGTTTTAATCCGTCTCTTTTGTCCACTTTCAACCACTTCTGATTAGATAATATGCTAAAAACAACTATTTAAAGTCATTGGGAACTGCCATTTGCAACACTTCACTTCTTACAAATGTGACAAGTGAAACTGGATATTCGATGAGAATGGGATTTATTGTATCAGAAACTTATTGGGTTGTGAAAAGTGGCCATTACATGCCAAAATGTAGCGAGTTTACTAAAACAATTGGTTACTATATTATATATATATATATTTATATATATATAAACTTAGTCTCCATGGCCTAATTGATGAAGAGCAAGTTTTTTTACATTTACATTTTACACGTATTAAAAGATTAAAGATTACCAATAAAAAACAAAGAATCATTCACAATAAGACCAGAAACATGAAAGAGAGGGTCAAGTTTGATGTCATACTGACTTTAAAGCTGCAGTCCGTAACTTTTTTTGGGTTAAAAATGATCCAAAATACATATTTGAGAAAATACATAACCAGTGTTCAAAACTATCTGCTTGCCTTAGCTCGATTCAAAGCGGTAAGCTTGTAATAATGTTTTTAATTCCAGTGGTACTGGTGGATTTCCGCGGGAGATTCGAGCATGTCTTTGCGTCATTACGTCACATCTGTACACATAAAGAAGAGTCTCGGCTAGTAGGCTATATTGCGTGTGAGGATGCTGGAGGTGGAGATTTATAGCCTTTTCTCACAGCACTTGATATAATTTAACTTATCAATTTGATGGCGGATCCAGAAAGGTTCAAACGACAATCACCAGTGACAACAGATTCACCCGCTGTAAAATGCAAAAGAGTTCGGACTTCGGAGTGGCTCACTTACAGAAAAAGAGACTGCAACCGGACCCATGCGAAAACAAGGATACATATCGGAAGGACATTACATGTAGTCACGCAATGCTGACGTTGTTACCATTAACAATTTGAGAACAAAGTATAATTTGCACGGTTTTGCATGATATGATAACTTATAAGCGATTGTTAGATTTAATCAGAACAAAAGTGGATGTTTCTTACTAGTTCAGATGACATTTTCCGGTGAAAATTCTTATGTTGGTCATACTTACAAAAATAATAATCTGTGATTCTGAATGCCAGTATCCACACCGGCGCGGTGACTGACAGCAGCACACTCTCCTCAAACACTGTGTTCATCCGCGCTGTGCGGTGTCGAGGGTGTTGAAGTACAACTCACATAAAGTTGATAATTCCGCGAATAACTGCAATTGCAGATTTCGAACAGAGATGGCGACAAAGAGGAAAAACTGCGGATTGCAGCTTTAAGCTTTACAAGTACTTTAAGTACTTACAACCGAACAGTGATCAGGAGCTCTGATCTTGATCAGTACGACTCTTGAAAGAGTTAAAAATAAACACCGTTGATGAAATTTTCCGGAAAATTTTCGACAAAAACACAATTTTCTTAGCTTTTTGTTCAAAATGTTGCTTTTAAAAAATACGTACCCACATTCAAATGATGATAAAAAAAGAATACATGAAGCTAGACATTTTTCCTCTGTTATTTCTTTTAATATATTGTATGTTCAGATATTCATAAAATAAAATATCCTGGGGGCTATTAAAGTGGCTGGCAAAAAAAAAAAAAAAAAAATGAAAATGAAAAAAAGAGTTAAAGTTGCCATTAAATGAAAATTTATCTGAACTCCTTTCTAAATGCATGTTATAGATCTTATTGTGAACGATTCATCTGTGCATACAGTATGTTTCTTTTTATCTTTGACCTCAAATGATTAATCAAAATGTCATAACTGGAGCTTCTGGTGAAACGACAGACTTCTCAGTGGTGATGTATGCAGGATTTCTCCAATCATTTAGTCCGCTTAAATGCCGCCCCTGCAAGCTTATGTTCATGTCTCAATTTTTGAGTGCAAAGCCTTCATCTCAAAATACAGTCAACAGCTGATGCATCCAAGCAATTCTTTGCTTCACTTTTTTTTTTCTATTTTCAATAATCCATTTCACTAGGATGTCCATCACTATGCAGAGGTAAAATATATCACTACTACCGTTTCATTGCAACTTTAAATCTAAAGTCTTACAAAAGACCCATGGTTTAAAGTAGCTACCCCCAAATCATTACAGTAACACTTGCATAGGACATGCATTTATTTTACTAAACAACTTACCAGGAAGAATATACAGCATGGAATCATAATGATACTTGTGCAAGTTTACGCTGCAATGTTGTCAGCAGTAATTCTGCAATTCAAACAACAGCATGAAATCAATAAGGCCGAGTGAAATGAAAAGGTGGAGAATAATTGGCTGGCGATCGATGGCGTTTTGAATATAAGTCTGAATTTTGCCATATCAAGAGCGTCCAAATGAGAGTTTATTGGTGCATCTCGGAAGATCAATGCTTACAAGGTCATGGTTTTATCTGGCTCTACTCATGTCATTAGAGGCATTTTTAATAATTCATGCTGCCCAGAGGTACTGAACGAAAAAAAACAAATGAAGATTAACCAAACCAGGACAATGTTAATCCCTGAAATACTACCAGTGCAGACAAATCTGTTTGTCATGTCGTCTCAGATGGTGCAAAATCGATATCATCACTTCCTACACATTTCGTTATAGGATATTTATAGGATGCCTTATGCTAAGGTATTCCGAGATGTTGTGATTTACACATTAGGGTAAAAAAATACAAGTACACTTGCCTAAGGAGAGTGATGAGGTCATGAAGAGATTATCGTGATTGCTGCGACTTAAATGTGGAAGGTCTCTCTGCACTTCATTAGAAAACATTGACTACCTTAAGTATCTAATTAGTTGAGCTAATCCACAAAATCAATACAAATTTAGAGCAAAAAAAGTTTAGTATTTCTGCTCCGGTGTCTGGGAATAAGATGGACAACAGGGGACATTCAGGGGACATCAGGAACATTGATAATACTCCGTTCCATGTGCACAGGGAGGGAGTGAAAATAAAAATGGATGAGGGAGATGAAAAGACGGAGAACTAGGAAAAATACAGATTGCCGTTTCAGAGAGCCGCACATTAGCCGCACAAAATGACACAGATAATGAATAAAGAAATAGTCCTACAATTGAATGTGAAGACTAAGAGATATAGTAACATTGAGCTTTATTGATAAAAGGCTGAATTATTTAACAGAGCAAGAATTTATTAAAGACAGGAGCTGTGACAAGTGCTCTGAAAATGGGGACAAGTAGGAACTGGATACAAGCCTCATGTTTCCATTCAATTGTAATTACAGGCACTGCATGCAAAGTCCTTGCATTTAAGATTTTGGATATACAAATAGTTATCATTTGAATTACACAGTTCTTCCCATTAAATATAATATTATTTTTTATAAGCTCACCAGTGTTGAATTTGCCTGTATAAAGTAAATTTTTTAGTGTTCATACGAATGACTTCGGTTTGATTTAAGTTATAAAAAATTCTCGGTAACTTTATTTTACAGTGTCCTTGTTACACATGTTGCAAGTAATTACTGTAGTAATAACTAAATTATGCATAATTACATGCAACTAAACCAAACCCCATAGTAAGTACATGCAGTTCATTAAAATCACTCAGTACTTAAATGCATAATTACACTGTAACACGGACACCTTAAAATAAAGTGTAACCGAATTCTCACTGACACATTAGATCGCGAATGGTTAGACACAGAAAGGACGGCACAGTTTAAGGAACCAGGATGGCACATGGTCAAAATCTGGGGTACGTGTTAAATATTCATCAAAAAGCAGATGTACTGTACAAAGCACTTTTCTGTGTCGCACACCCTTTCTTTTAATACGTTCAAGGCGATTAACAATCAAGGCAGAAGCCTCATTAAAAAAAACGTCATTTCAAATAAAATATTTGCGTGAATAATGGGCTGTTTAATTGGCCTGAGCCATATTAAAAGAAATGAAGGTTTTTGGTAATTAACGCTCTTTTGAGGAACGAGATATAAAGGAATCATGGGATTACACCAGAGACCTGCAAAGTGAGGTCCCACGTGGCGCACGAGGCTATACGGCAGGATGTTACATTTTATATGAAGACAAACACACAGCTCTGAACAGGAAGCTTTGTCATGTTCTGCAGTGTGTTGCTACAGTAAGACGCGTGTGTTGCATTAATGCAGTTTTTTTTTTTTTTTATTGACATTTGTGCATTCGCTTTTACTTCCCTCGCTTTCATCAGTTTTTGTAAGATTTAAAAGTCAAAAGTAAAGAAAGTAGTGAAGAATAGTACATGAGAAAATATGACTAATGTTTCTTTAATGGACTGCTACTTGGTTTCACCTTATTGCAAATTCCGCTCATAATTTTATAAGGAACTTTATGATGTAATTCAACATTTTTTCATTTGAATTTATTTGACACCTTAAAAAAATACTGTTATGCAGATAATTTTCAATTAAATCTCCACAAGAAGTTATCAAAAAAGTGCAAACTCTTTTTCCAACTTAAAATATTATAGGAAGCACTATTGTTTCTTATAGAGGACAAATATAATGATACATGTTTTCAGCACAGTTTAACCCTCTAATTAGAACACAGTGAAAAAATAGTTAGGATGGCTGGAGCAAAACAAAAAGTGAGTTTTCAAAGAGTTCAGATCTTCACCCATACTTGGACCAGCTTGTCCACTATTTGAGTTTCAGCAGCTTAGGTTTGTACAAGTTAGTTGGCATGCTATCTTAATGATAACCTCGGTGCTCTGCCAGTCCTGTACAACAATGTTTGTAGGTTTAACCATGTACTTTGGCAACTCGATCAATATTTAGACCCACAACTCTCTGCACACACACGTAAAAATTAGTGGATGAAGTCGGAGTTGTTGCCACCACTCCCAGTGTTGCTAATTACCACAGTTTGTTTTGTGCAAAGCCTGGCTGCTATTCTGATTGGACTTTCTTGACAAATAAATAAGTGATCATCATGAAAATATAATGGCAACCCCATAACCTTTTTGCAGAAGTTAGGTCTGCAAGCAATTGAGGACCCAGCAGACATTACCAGAATCCTTTTGTTCTTCCTTTTGCATTTAACCTGGCTTGGCTCATGCCAGATCCCATCGTGACATCACCTATACTCTCTTATCAACTCTTAGCTGCCTTCCTATATCTTCACATTGTATTTACTGAACTTTTTTTGTCTCTTTTATGTGCTGAGTGTTGTTCATTCATCTGGTTATGCCTGATCTTGGTCATTACTCTATTGGCGCTTTTCCACTACACAGTATCGCCTCGCCTCGACTCAACTCGCCTTTGTTTGGTTTTCCACTGTGTAAAAGTTGTACCTGTACCTGCTTTCGGGTACTTTTTTTCGTACCACCTCCGGCGAGGTTCTGAGCGAGCTGAGGCGATACTAAAATGTGACGTGAAAACAATGCCGACTGCTGATTGGTCAGAGAGAATCGTCACTATTCACTGCGTCATCATTGCAAGCGCCAGATGGAGAATCCAGAATAACCCCGCCATTTTTAAATAGTTTGGCCAGAGATAGTTACTAAACTTAATACTATTATTATGGCAACTCGGAAGAAAACGCCGTGGTCAAACGAGGAGGTGCAGACATTCCTTTGTTTGGTTGCTGAAGAGAGGATCCAGCGAGAGCTTGATGGGGCAACGAGGAACGAAAGGCGTCGCTATGATGACCGGGTACTATTTGTGGCGGTACTTTCTGCAATGGAAAACCGAGCGAAAAGCGAGCCAAGGCGAGTCGAGTCGGTACTGGTAATGGAAAAGCGCCATAAGTTAATTTAATTCAAAGTTGTTTAATTGCATTGAAGAAATTTTTACTGAACCCTTTTGCGGTTTGTTGTAATACACAAGACAGAGTCGAGAGCTTTAGAGATCATTAAAGGCTGTTAAAATTGTCGGTAACACTTTATTTTAAGGTGCTTGTAATAAGCAGTAATTACCAGTTAATAAGACACTTATAAGACCTTATAAGATGCATATAAGATGCATATAAGCATTAACTACTTCATATAAGGATTAATTAAAGGTCCAGGCCCTGAAGAGATCAGGGAAACTACTCCCTCTTGGGAAGGTAAATTTTTAAGTGACTGGGAGTTTGTGTTACCATTTATGTTTGTTCGGCTGTTCTAAAAGTGCAATGTATTGATACTTGAGAAATGTATTATTTAATTTAATTTATTTATTATACTTAGTTAATGCTTATATGCATCTTATATGTATCTTATAAGGTCTTATAAGTGTCTTATTAACTGTTAATTACTGCTTATTACAAGCACCTTAAAATAAAGTGTTACCCGTCCACTCTCACCTACTCTTACATCCTACGTCGGTAGTTTCTTTCTTTTGCAGAACACAAAATAAACTTTTTTTTTTTTTTAAATGCCTCAAAAAGAATAAACTGTTGATGGCAGTACATTACAATGAAAATGGGTCCAAAACCACACCGGACCCCATTGGCTATCATAAAATGGACATTTTTCAAAATATTATGTTAATTAATTAATATTATAATCATAGTACTACTACATTTTTTTTTTTGCAATTAGATTTGCTGATACTGTCAGTCAGTGATTTTAATAATGCTGAGTATATTGATGATCTGAGCACTGCCTTTTGTTCACCGAAGCAAATATTTTGGATAGCATTTTATTTTTATTTTGTATGCCCCTGGTTTCCTCTAAGTATGTCAGTGAAGCTCTCTCCCTTGTCAAGTGTGAGCGATATGGAACAGCTTGTGTTAGCATGTCGTTAGCATCGCGGCTTCTGTACTTCCAGGTACTTTGAGCCTGTACCTCTCCAAGCCATTTGGACTCTTGAAGGAAACCTCCTGTCAGTGGCTCATCACTCTCAGAAGCTCCCTCAATTGTCTCTGTCGGTCTTCCTGCCACTAGTTACTGCCGGTTACTCTGGTGACCCCTTTGCAGGACCCTGACAGTCAGGCGGCGAGCGTGTGGGCGAGCGAGGAATGCGTCTCTTCCTTCAGCTCCTCCATGACTTTCTGGACTCGCTCGCTCCACTAATTAGCTCTTTGGAGAGTTCTCCTCATGGAAGCGGGAAAGGAAAGAGAGAGTGAGGGAGGGCGGGGGTGGGGGGGGGGACTGTGGCAGCCGTGATGGAGGTACTCCATGTCAGAGAAAAAGGGAAGAGATGAAAAACTTTGAGGACGATAGATGTAACTCGGTCCGTGCTTGCCATTTTTTTCTGTTCGCTCTCTTGCCGCTCTTGCACTCGCAAAGAGCTGTTCAATTATAAACGGGATGGGTTTAGGCAAATCAAGATGGGAACAAAGTCTTCCGACACACCAGGCGGCTCCATCCTTGGCGCGGGATTGGAATGGTGCGCGACAGTGAGGCACAGCCGGAGGTTACCTGTCCCTGATATCTGATAAGCCTGGCCAGGTAATGCAGCCGAAACGTGGCCAGATGATTGGTTCTTTCTGAAGGGCCCTGGCCAGCATGAAAGATTCACCCCGGCTTTGTCTTCTGGAGTGTAAATATTGTGCTAGCGGAATATGAAAGTAGCGCAACACTAAGGTACAAAAAACATAGGGAAAGAAGATCAAGAGCGGGTCTTACATCAAGGAGGACCCCGAGGATGTCTTTGTTGTCAACTTCAGAAGGGAAGAGAGGAGCAGAGGAGGAAGCTGGCAGAAGGGGAAAAGATGCCAGAGAAAGGCTCAAAGGAGCATCTCTGGCCAAGGTGATCGGTATTCCTCGGCAGTCTGCCTCCTGGCTCTGAAGTGGGGGAAAGAAGCTGGCAGCCAAGCCAGAGGGCATAACAGCACAAACACCTTCAGCTCTGCGAACTCGCGGACATACACACAAATGCGATATCTCCCGCTATCGCTCTCAAACATGAGCCCTAGATGTACCTCTGTACTGACTGTGCATATTCATAAAACTCACTTGCATGCACTGTAGACCCAGGCCATGCCAAAAACAGCAGTGTTTAGTTTTTTCAGTTTCATATTCACACACGGGTGTTTTGTATTTTCATCCTTTTCTTTTTCTTGCTGTCGGTTTTGTCATAAATAGTTACTCTATGGATTTTCCTGATTTATGTGCTTGTAGTTGATCACACTTGTTGTGTGCATATTTCAAAGACCTCGCTGCTTTGAATGGTAGACACCAACCAAGTTCTTTCTGTTATTCCATGTTCTCTTAGAAAATGTTTTTCTGAAATAGAGCAAAAGGGAGTAAATGCATATTCACCTACGCAATTGTGGCCTTGGGATTTGCGTGGGTATAGATATCAATAACTAAAGGCAAACTGAATGCATTTTTGTTGTTTTTAATTCAAATCTCTTGATACATAATATCGTAATTATTATTCCATCTCATCTTTAATGTGGTTTCGAGTTTTGTCAATATAATTGCATCTTGTGCCGTCTTCAACAAGCACCTGTGAGACCACTCAGAAAACTTGGAAACATTCAAGGCTGGGACGAAATTCAATATCTCAACAACGTCAAGAAAGAATCGTTACGGCAACTCAAACTTGGCTCAAATTGACATTCTGTTTAAGCAGCCGAGCCTCAAAGTGCAAACGGCACAAAATCTCTGCCATTTTAAAGTAGAATCCTAACGCCTGCATTCCACATCTGCATTCCAAACTCTGCCCAAGTCCTCGACTCAAGGTTAACGCGTACGCATTAGTACGGAATTGAATTAAATAAATAAAAAAGAGGCGCAAACAATTAGTAATGCATCAATAGGAGGATCAATAGTGATGTGGGTAATTATCACTTCAGGGAAAAGGGATATGGCCTTTCCTTATTGATGCTTCAGAGGCGGAGGGTAGATTAGAAATACATGACAGCGATTTCAATACATTACACCTGAAAAATAACAGCTTCTGTTAGTGGCGATAAAGTTTGGGTTCTCCTAGCTCTACTGAAAACACTTATAAAGTATTTATTTGAATTGAGAAAACACTGACACTTTGTGTTGTGTCATTAATTAATGTTATGCATCATAAAAAATAATTAGAATGCCTGCAAAACAAAATGGTTTGTGTCAATATTCATACTAAAAACAACATAGGCTACTGAAACTTGTGCACACTAACCTTACTTACAAATAACCATATATATAAACTTACTATCGTAATGGTAACTATTGGGTAATCGTGTATCTTCTGGTCAGACAGAAAAAAGCTGCAACACGTCCTATTCTGAATCATCTGCATCCGAGTTCTTCAGAAGACCTAACCTGTATCTCACACCTCAAGTAGAATGGACACAGCCATTGTGCCTTTGCTTGGGCTATCTGAGATGAATTTTATATCCATTTTATGCTCATTACAAGTTGTTGCACACACCTCTTTCACACTAATTGAAAAATAACAGGGATGGAAAATGTAAAAGGCCATGTAGCCAAATCCCAAAGCACTCAACCATTCACTGGACTGCTGTCTGCATAGCCTTTAATTGGCAGTCTATGTTATTGAGCTTTAATTAAACATTATGAGAGGATTGTCTAGAAGAACTGAGGATGTATAATTCATCTTTTTTTTTTGTTGCACAATGTAACAATTTTTTTATTAACTAAATGTCCATTTTTCTGAGATGACTGTCACGAGAACAACACTACAGCATAATAGCTTTTTAGTCTAAATTTACAATAACGCAGAGTTTTACAACTCACTCACTCACAATGACAGAAAACTAAGGGTTTCTTAATGTTAAGTTTTATTGCACAAAAATCAATTGTCAAAAAAAAAGCAACATAGCACAACAAAAGTATAATATGGAAGACATGGGGTGAGACGTAACATCAGTTTAAAAATTAGAAATGAGCTAAAGACTTGAAATCATCATTACATTTCACCACCACCCTCCATTGGTGACTGAGGAAATTGTATGTCTGTGTAAAAATAGAAAGCACTCTTTGTACTTAACATTAAACTGTTACTTTTAGTGTAATCTCTAAATTAGTGTCAAGAAGCGGATTTCTAAAAAACTAAATAAATGTGTTTCAGACATTTCTCGTTTTAGTTCTACCTGTCTTCATATTTTAGACTCTGTTGTCCCATTAAAACCTAAACACCTTAAAAGAAAAACTGAGCTAGGGTTAAATGAAACGGTACACTCCTTTGGACGGTTATGCAGAAAAGCTGAAAATACAGACTTCAGGTGCACTATGAAGCCCTAAGGAATGCTTTGTCAAACTTTCAAAATGCAGTTAAATATCATTCAAATATCATAGAAAAATATAGGCAAAAGCCAAAGCTACTTTTTACCACCATTGGCTCTAAATCCTTCTCCTAAATTTTACCCGGAACCCTCTTTTTTAAAAGGTGATGACAACTTATACAACTTTTTGACACATATGGGCCAAGCTTACTCTATTGTTAATAAATCACTTAAATTTTTTTTTTTTTTTCAGCTGCCCTCAAACATGCTCGGGTAGTCCCTTCAATTAAGAAACCAAATCCTGACCCTGCTGTTCTTAATAACTACAGGCACATCCCTAACTTACCTTTTATCTCAAAAGTTCTTGAAAAGTTGTATCATGTCAGCTTCACTCTTATTTAAATCTCTATTCTATCTATGAGACGTTTCTGTCTGGTTTCCGAGCCCTTCACAGTAATGAATCAGCTTTACTGAAGGCCCTCAATGATATTTACCAGACAACTGATGCTGGAGATTTTTGTCATATTAGATCATAGCTCAGCTTTTGACATGGTGGGTCATGATATTCTTATATCTAGACTTGAACATGATGTGGGGTTGAAATGAACTGTTCTAAATTGGTTTAGTTCCTATTTGAAAGATCAAAAATTCTCTGTTTGTTTCGGTTCCTCTGTGACTTCAGCTGGGGGGTCCCTCAGGGCTCCATTTTGGCCCCTACTCTTTTTTCCTTGTACATGCTTCCTTTGAGATAAATTATTCGAAAATATGATGTGTCGTTTCATTGTTACGCAGATGACACTCAGATTTACGTCCCTCTTAAACATTCTGGCAATAATTCACTCAAGCTCCAGTTGGCATGCCTAGATGACATTAAAAAAGGGATGTCTGCTAATTTTTTTCAATTCAATAAAAACAAAACTGAGCTAATACTCTTTGGTCCTCCTGATGGTAGTCTAAGGCATCATCCTCAACTGCATCATCAGTGAACACCTGTGTTACAAATCTAGGTTTTCTACAGTGATTTGAAACTTGACAAGCAAGTAAATTCGGTTGTCAGATCTTGCTTTTTCCATCTTCGTCTGCTGACTAAAGTTATGCCTTTGAATGGGTGATCTATGCATTTTTATCATCTCGCTTAGATTATTGTAACTCCACTACCAGTATGCCTCCAGGTAGTCCAAAATGCATCAGTGAGACTATTAAAAGGTCTTCGCAAACGTGACCATATTACACCAATCTTAGCCTCACCTCACTGGCTGCCGGTTCGTTTTAGAATTGATTTTAAAATCCTCTTATTTGTTTATAAGAGCTTGAACAACCTGGCTCCCCCTATCTCTCTGAGCATTGAGTGCAACACAATCCTTCCAGAGGCCTTAGATCAGGGACACAGCGACTTCTATCTATTTCACGGTTCAGACTAAAACAAAGATGTCATCGTGCCTTTGCGATTGCGGGTCCATTCAGGTTAGATCTGCACCTTCGTTACAAATTTTCAAGTCACTTACTTTTATTCACTTAAGCAGAAATTTGTGTCATGTATTTTTAGGATTGTTGTCTTTTTTTTCTTCTCTCTTCTCTGTGTGTTTGTTTTATGATGCTTTGTAAAGCACATTGGTTAGCCGCGGCTGTATAAATGGTGCTATATAAATAAACTTTTCAAAAGGTCAAACTGCGTTTTAAGCAGAAAAGAATCTGAACAAACAAAACTGATTTGATCATTTCTGGTGAACATTTTTATGTTGTTTTACATTTTCTGTGCTGTATATATTTAAACTGACTTGCATTTCAGCACACACAGTTGTCTAAATTTCAGGGCTCCATTTCAAGAGTCAGATAAACACACACACACACACACACTTGAAAGCCAATGTCATACAGCATAGAAATCGTTCCATCAGTACTGTAGTTTGTCCATATGCCACCATTTTCTTATTGTAAATCTTAACTAAATAAGATGCATTTATGTATTCAATATTGTCCATTCTTTCCTCTATGAACCTAATTCAAAATGATGGGAAGCAGACAGATGTCTCACACAGGATATCATCAATTTAGCTCATAATTTGCACACTAGTTGATCTGGAAGCAAAGACTACCTTAATCCACCAATATGATGAAATCAAAGTGCAACAGGATGGACAGGAGTCTCAAATGAAGCACTTGCTTTCAGTGCTTTGAATTTTAATATGCACATGATCAGCAGGAGCGCACGGGGTAGAATAAAATCATTTTCATCCTACCCAAAAGGTTCACTAGATGGAGCAAAGACACCTCTTAAAAAGCACCGTTGCCTCTTTCGGTGGATTAACACCAACAGCGAATGGTTTGCTTTCAAGGTATCTTTCAGTGTGCTGTGATTTTGAAATGTTTATTCTTCAGCATGTTGTCTTCTGTATCTTGTGAAAGTTCAAAGACACACGGGGGTAGAAATACACATGTCCTCAAATGCTCAATAGACCTTTTTTGAAGGGATTTTTTGATGTTCAAAAAGGCATATCACTTGGATTGGGAAAACTGTCAAAAAAAAAAACAGGGGGTAACACCATTTCAAAATGAACGTTGGCTCCTAGAGACACTTTCAGAGAAATAACCAGACGGAAATAATTAAAAATTTGTGCAGGCCTTTTGATTGATGTTGACTTTTTGACATTTGTTTGTCCCTCATCTTGCAAATTTTGATAAGTAAAAATGCATATATTAATCATATAAAAATATTTTTAAGTATTATGAAGGGACACAATTTCTGCTCTGTGCAATTAGATGAGCATACAAGACCAGCTCTTCTTTGTAATGTCCTGCCAGCTCATCATAACTCATATCTGATGTGTCGCCGATTGGCTCAAACATCAAACATACTAATAGATTATCAAGAGTGACTACACTTACTTCTGTGATTTGTTTTATATAGGTTTTCTTTTGACTTTGAGCGTTCACATTTAGATTCTTATATAAAATGGATGGCCCATCTGGTCAAGCTTGCAGAACTTAAATATACCTGTCAAGTGATTGAAAGTTTGTTCATTGTCTGCTGCTGAAAAAGTACAATTCTCAAAGGCTTTAATTAAAGTGTATGGCAGTGTGAAACTGTGTGTGTGTGTGTGTGCGCGCGCTCAAAACGACTGCAGCGAATCAAGGGTCTTGCTCGGGGAGCCCGTGCATGACTTTCATCATGTCTACTCATAGTGCTATTGATGATGGAGGAGACAGTGAGTGAGTGAGAGAGAGAGAGAGAGAGAGAGAGAGAGAGAGAGAGAGAGAGAGAGAGAGAGAGAGAGAGAGAGAGAGAGAGAGAGAGAGAGAGAGAGAGAGAGAGAGAGAGAGAGACAGAGATGTCATTTACTATTGTTGATTTTATAACACAGACATAAATTATTGAAAAAAAAATAAAAAATAACGATTTGACCATAGACTGTTGCCCAAGTAACTGTATTATTATTGTTCTAAAAATATTTTAACTAGTAGATATGCTTTTATAATGTCTTTTTATATTTCTCCAATTTTATATACATTTCATATTTTTAACACCAATATATAAAACTCCTAACTTACCTTAAAATACCTTAATCATTACTATATTAATATATTTTATTATAAAAATGTAATTGACATTAATAATATTTTGCAATAATGTTTTGTTACCTTCAGCATGATTATGCGTGCATCATTTATGCTGGTGCATGAGGAATTTTATAGCAAACATGCCTCTTGCAAACAACTAAAACATAACTTAAATGTACTTTTTCAGTTAGAATTTTCTGAAATGCCTTTAAAGGAGGCAACTCTGACACCAAGTGGTAAAGATGTCAAACTGCATTTATGTTTGAGAGACACTGCATTATTTTCTTATGTTTTTCCATGTTCTGTTGCAGCTGTTGGTAACATAGCACTTTTTAAACTAATAATTAATAGACAGGGGAAAAAAATATTATTTTTTTCATGCAATATAATTTGAGATTTTAGACTGTTATATATTATAAATTGGAAGAAGGCTCCTCAAATATGTTTTTTTTTTTGTAAACTACGCAGATGAAAGTATGCAGGGCTCGAAACATCCAGGCAAACCGCCAAATACAAAGACAGACTTGAACTCTTCCATAAAGGTTAAGATGTTCACATGCTTTTCTGTTTTTGTAATTTAGTTTGATTTCAGGAAAATGGAAATGTAAGGTTATCGTGCCCTTTTCCAAAACTTCTTCATTCTTTACATAATACATTAAGAATTTTGTACACAATATATTTTTATATAATGCATTAATAATACACATAAATTGCCACCAGCCGGTTGTATGTACGTGATCCTATTGTGAAAATGTTTTACTTTTTTTTACTTTAGATTAAATATTTGATGCAAAAATTGTTTTAATGGTAAACTATTTCATTTTATATAATGTGTAGGTAAGTGCCACTTTTAAACTGATTCACTGACTGCATTTAAATTGAAATATATGATCAATAAGTTATAGGACAACAAAATAAGTTAAGCAATTAAGATTTAACTATTTTTTTAAGTCAGTTTAATGTAATTTAATTTAATTAAGTTGAAATGACTTAAACTTTAAATAGCAGTGCACAAAGTGTCTGCTTGGTCTATATGAAATTCAGCGTGATATGCAATGTGTGTTTTTCATAAACATCCATATATCCACATATTTATTGTTAATAACTAAAGATTTAAAATGTTTATTTTTTAATAGAAGAAAATAGAAAAAAACCCTGATTTGAATGCGCACTTTATTGACAGTGCATCAGTGCCAGTTACACAATGATTCATTTCATTCTCAAGCTCTATAAAGAGCTTTGCCAGAGAACGTAAGCAGTAAAGTTTTACATAGTGTATCTTTCAGAGCCACTATACACTCCAATAAATAGATCTCAGCTTCTTAATGCCAACTGTTATGTTCAATTAGAACCTTCATGTCAACCACTTAAAACCATGAGAGATTTTACAGCGCTAATGCAATTTTGAAGTCATCAATAATGGATAGCATGGCAGATAATATAAAACACCTTTTCTTTAAGCTCCATTTGAACATGCTGGATTCTTTAGAAAGAAATAACGCACATTATATTATCGGCGGAATACAACTTTGCTCTTCCATTGAAACCGACAACATGAGCCGCTTATTTGAGTGAATTGATATTCAGGTGGGACTCAGTCTCGGACACTCTTGAATGAGCAGCGAGAGTAGTATTTGTAAACAAGGCTCGTTGGACATTTATGGTAATGTTAGTAGAGATTTTGTGGCATAATACGTGATTGCTTTGGGCCCGACTAGCCCTTTGAGACTGCATTTGTAATGACAGACAGTACTTGAAAAATCTAAACATTAACAATATTAACATATCATCCAAAATGTATTAGTAGAATAAGTCTGCCACACAAACGGGGTCACGTGTGAATGTTTCATCAAGAGGAGCAAATTAAGTAGCAATTACAGACATGCTAGTGATTAGTTTACATGTATGTCTTGTATAAACATTGTTATTATTATTTCAATGTCTTTAAAACTCTTCCAGTCACTGTGAATAATTCAGCCACATTTCATTAGACTGGATAAGTGATTATAAATCAGATTAATCAAACTGATTTCAGTCGAGAGCAACAATGAACCGTTTTATATGAAATTTGTGTTTTGAAAGAATATATCTCAGCTACACTGCTATCTTGATTATTTATTCTAAAGTCTCTTAGCTCACCAAGGCTTACTTTGTTTGATCAAATATAAACAGTATTATTGTGAAATATTATGACAATTTAAAATTGAATATATTTTAAATGCAATTTAAAATGTAATTTGTTCCCCGTGATGGCAAAGCTGAATTTTCAGCATCATTGCTCCAGTCTTCAGGAATCATTATGATGTGCTGATTTGCTGCTTAAGAAACATTTATTATAATTATCAATGTTGAAACACACTCATCTTGATATTGAAAATAGTTATTTTTAACTATATTTTGTATCTTAATTTTAAATCTTATATATATATATATATATATATAGCCTAATAAATCTTAATATTTTTTTCAGGATTCTTTGATCAAATAGAAATTTCAAAAGAACAGCATTTCTTTGATATAGATTTAATGCAACATTCAATTTATGCATCCTATATATATATATATATATATATATGATGCAAAAGCCTCTAAAAGCCACCTCTGTCAAAAATGAGATAATAATATTGAGTGAATGCTCTCCGCACATAGTATACACTCATCAAATACTTTCACTTCAAACTCACTAAATCGCAGCCTCAGCCCATTCAGAAATGCCAGTACTTGGGTAGAAACCTATACAAGCCTAATAAAAATGTAATATTAAACAAAAACTTAGAGGCTTTTGCATCTGAAGTATTCAAATATGACCCCAAACTTTTAAATAGTAGTGTTTATTGGGGAAAAAAAAAGTGTATTATATTTCGCTGTGGTGTCTATGTTCTGGTAAGCAGAACAAAAGCCCTCCTCAGGTTAATAAAAACCATACATGTGGCTTTTCATCATCCGCTTCTCAGAAGTCACAGACAGAAGCGATGGTTCTGCCTTGCTCCGTTTTGACTGTTTTCTTTTGTAACTCAGTCACCCGGTGGAGCTCTCTCGGGACCCATGGCTCCAGAGCATTGCCCCTCGGCTTCGCTCGGGTCAGAGGGGCCACTGTTTTCCTTGGAAGTCTTTTGTGGGATTCTGCATCCATGCTGGGATTTCAGCCTCGTGGAAAACAACTCCAACCCTGTACACTTCATATAGATATTGTATGTCTCCAATTACTGAGTTGATTTGCCCAAAGTCATCCCACACACACAAATATATATGCATGAGTAGCTAAGGGTAGACAGCCATTTTAACAAGAACCTTTAGGCCACCATGGAGGGAACTTCTAACTAGAACAGAAAGGACCCCCAACTTGCGTTTGCACCGGCCGCTCCCATGTGCTTTAGCCTCTACAAGAACCCCGTCTTCTGATGAAGGACTTTTTGATGTTTTCTTTCTCATGTCTTTGTTGTAATAATGTGGGGGGTTGTGATTAGTTTGTTGACCAGTGATCTCTAGGGGGACTTGGTATTGGTTGTTCGAATGGACAGACTGGGTTCAGACATCAAAAAACGAAAGGACAAAAATGTGAATTTCTGGCCAATATATTTTTAAGTCAAATAATTAAATAGTAATAATAATAATAATAATAAACTATGTTTTGTCAACATATACTCCATTCATTGGAAAAACATGCCATAACCCACATTATTGCAAAACGTACTTAGGCCAACAATTTACTGCAGTTTCCAACTGAAATGAACACTTGTGGCAGTAAAACACCTTTATTCAACAACTTTATTCCTTTTCACACAATTTTGATGATAGGAGCATATTATGGATTAATAAAGGCTTATTTTTTTTGCAGTTTCTTGCAAAATACTATGTTATTAACTCAAAACGCTCATACCCTAGCACACTAATACATGTTGATATTTGCATAATATAACCAGCTGCATATGCATGTCTTTTCTGAGATAGTAAACTTGGTCGGTATCTCACACTGCACTTATCGATGTTGAGAGCTCGGGTCCCATGAAATTTAAGTAAGGTTAAGTGTAAGTGTTACGTTATTTTCAAACGTGATAGAGCTTTAACCTTTTAACGCCACTCTGAAAATTTGCCGTGAAACATACAACTACAGCAAAAAAAAAGTTCTCAGATTCATGTTGATCTGTTTCGGCTAAAACTAAAAGCACTTTTAGCGGCACTTTCTTTCACGAAAAGTGAAAGAAGCAGTGTAATATCTTTTAATGTCGTCACAGGCACATTTTTCCAGTGAACCTGGGTTGGTTTTATTAAATAAGCCCATTTTTATTGGTGTTTATTTACTTTTATCTGCACATTGCAGACAATCATAATTTAATATAATACAATCACTATCATAACAAATAAGAATGATGTTATGCTTATGTGTTTCAGTCAGAATATCGGTTCATGTGGAAAAAAAAGTTCGTAAAAACCTCCACCCCACTGTGAAGAAATCCCAGGGCTCATTTGATGTGACAGGTTCCCATGCTCAGCCCAGCCCTGCGTATAGCGAGAGATGACGATGGTGCCCCATTGAACAATACACACAGGAAGTGAAGCTTTACCATTTCATCACACAGGCAGAGATGAAGAGAGAGACTTATTGTTCCAATTTAACATAAATCTAATACAGACGAGAATCTCCGGACAGTCAGACGCGCACACACTTGATCCAATTTCCCTTTCAGCCCATTATAAAAGAACCACAGACACACATTCAGCATCTATACTGACTTATCAGCAATAGCACTGCACATTTCAACAGCTCTGACATCGATCTTTATTTATTTTACAAACAGACTCCTGTCAGTCCGGCGTGCCTTGTATATGGTCACTTATCACCACAGCTTTCAGAAAAAGGGTCATGCGCTGGAAAACGCATCACTGCTCTTTAGCCTGACTCTGTCCAGCCCTCGCTGAATTGGCTGTTGGGACGAGGGCCAAAGTAAACAGCAAATGCTATATTGCAGCAGAGAGGCACGTAGACTGATTTGGATCTAAATGTTAAGGGAGTGTGAAGTCCGTATCAGCGTAGATGAACCGTTGGAATGGCTGCGGTGAGAGACTGAGCAGCAGCCAACAGTTAAGGCCATCCAGAGGTCAACATCGGAGCTCTGATAGCGTAACGGCGCCCGTTACTCATGTCTGTATCCGAGAGAACACGCTCAGACAACCTGCCACAACTGTGTAAATACATTTATTCATGTTAGCCAGCCAGCTGTGATATAGCCTACGGAAGAAACTGGGATTTTGAGATTGAATCAAAGAGTTTTGCAAAAGAGGGAAGCAATGAGAGCAGTTCAAAATAACATATGACTCGCTTTTGTAACGTACAGCTCTTCTTAGCAACTTGTTTTTCACAGTAAAATCAGATAGCAATAAAATGGCTTATGGATAGCAATAAACAGTGCTCGAAGTGGGGCGGTACTCACCGGTACGCAGTACCGGCACTTCTACATTTTACTCTTAAGCGTACCTGCACTTTTTCTTGCGTACCGCTACTTCTCGCATGTAGCCGGTACTCTACTGACAGAAAAAGCGTGACGGCCGTTTAACCCCTTATTTACACTGCACACATCTGTGGCGCGGTACTACGGCTGCAAAACGGCTACCGGAGCTGATCGCGGCCACCGCAAGCGTGAGCAACGCGTATTTTTTTCGGCTTGCGTTAATCAATGAGTGCATTCACACCGTGAGGAGGAGCGTCGCGTGAGCAGCAGTGAAGCGGGGGTTCGGCGCCGAGTCTATTGTTGTGCGCTACTCACGGCATTTAAAGTGAAAGCAAAGCACACTTTTGATGGAGAAAATAAATATGATTTCACACAAAAAGTGCCCAAAATGCACAGAATTTGCATGTCTAATGTGTTTTAACAAGAACTGGAGTAGGCTAAAAGAAAATGAAGACTCAAAAATATTTAGATTTAGCCATTTAAACTTGTCTTAATTATTCAGTTTGGGTAAAACTATGTGTTTTATTAATAAATAAAACGAGCAAACTAGTCAGAATATAAGCTTTTTTTAGTTTATGTAATAGCCTACACATGCAAATCAAACCCGAGTTTACTTTTTTTTAATGTTTGCTGTCTTGTAAACAAATGACTGAAAAGACAATATCAGAGCTCTTTTCTTGGTTGTTTTTGTTGTTTACCATTTACATGTAATTGTTGTAAACCTCCCATCTTAACAAACTTCAAGAATCAAATTTATTAATGACCAACTTCTAAAAAGAGAATTTCTTTGTAAAGAAATGCGCGCACACACGCACGCACACACACGACTTGTTTAAATACATTTATGTTGTTAATAAATAACAATAAATTGTTGTTGTACCAGCAATATTTCCAAGTTTTGTTTTTCACTGTAGAAATTTCAAATGTCATGATTTGCCAATGCAAGAGAGTACCGGCACCTTTTTCCCCCCACTTCAAGCACTGGCAATAAACAAGAATATCTCATCTGCACGAGTTGATCTTAATATAGAAGTAAGCAAAAGGTAAGGACAAAGGGGCTGTGGCAAATGGCAAATTTAAGAGTGAGTGTTAATTACAAACAGTGGCCTCCACAAGTCGATCATCACATTCAAAGTCTGGATTATTTATTTACTTTCCATTTTCAATATTTAAATATCACTCAAAGGTTTGGATTAAATAAGTAAAAAACAGTAATATTGTAAAATATAATTGCAATTTTAATAGGGTACAACGGGGCTAAAGGCACACCTTAAGAAAAATGTGCTTTTCACTGCTCCCGTAGTGTAGATTGCAGAAAAATAATATTTGTTTGTATTGAACATTGATGGAGCAACATTTTGCATAAATAAAAGCATTGATTTCTTTCAAAAAAGAACAATTCTTACTGAATGAATGAATATATGAATGAATGAATATTTTCACTGTTGGTCTCCAGCCGCTGGACCCCAGTGTAGAGAGGAAATGGCTTTTCTTAAAGTCCTCACACAGTTGTTTTGAGGTTTTGAACATTTAGTTAATGTTCTTGACTTGAGCTATTTGTTCAATCAAAACACCACTTTCAAAGTCTGAATATTCATAATACGTGATAAGCACAGTTTCAGAAGAAAGACTAATTCTGCATATGCACGCAAACACATGGAACAGAATCAAATGAGTTCCAGACACTAAACAACAAAGAGAGAATTCATACAATTTGTTTTCCTTGGAGGAAATACAAGCTACTTTTTTTTTTTTTGCTTTGTTTGACAATCATTATTTTAATCTCAGAAACTAAAGAACCAAATCAACCAATTTTCAAAACCACTGAATATTTTGTGCATTTTTTTTCTTCCCAGAACGTGTGAAAAGTTATCTGAAAAAAAATATATATTTTGGAGGATAATTAACAAAAAGAACAAGCGATTCATTTTAGGCGATTGACTATCCTTCCTTCTGAAACTAAATGATTAATGCTGAAAGTAATGGTGAGCAACATCTGGATTCAATTGAGCTCGTATGGGCTAAAGTCCTCACATGTCTGAAGCGTTCTGTGGTTTGAAGTTTACGGGATACAGCTCACAATATTCAGGAAAATTAATTGCTTCTGAGATTTTCTCCATTCTCCATTAAGTGTTTTGCATTACAGATCACAGAACATTTCTCTTGCATCTCCCATCTGCAGAAAATTAAGAAAGGAAGGGAAAAAAAAACTCACAGATTTTAGCAAACTGTGTGCTGTTTAGTCAAAAGTTTGGCTATGTGAGACTTTCAGCTCGGGTAAGATTATTTGTCATTTAGCAGACACTTTCTTATCCAAAGCAACTCACAGGACTTACAGAGACAATCCTCTAAGAGTAAGCTGGGGTTAAGTGCCTTGTTTGACAGCACAATGCTTGTGACTCATGAATCACTACTTCCAGGTTTTAAACTCGCATATAGATTTACTAAAAACCACATCTGATGTTTGAAAGGTCTAAATGCTTTTTTCTGTGAACAAATACACTCGGAAAAATAAGATGTAGTCTAGTTTTCTCTTTTTTTTTTTTGTATGACAATGTTTCAAGCTACTTTTCCACTAGCGCATGCAGGCACTGTGAACCATAACATGAAGAAACAATGAACAATTGCATTTTTAATTCCATATTTTTCGGAAGATAAGTCACACCTTACTGTATACGTTGCACAGGGTCAAAACTGCACAGTTAAGAAGAACAAAAAATCTGATCAGTTGCAGTGTCTAAGGCACATTTTATTATTTTATTAATGTAAAATACCAGTAAATAAAATGAAAGCTTTACAAACATTATAAACGTATTTTAGTTTCCCTCACTCCACAACAAATTCTTTAAACTGAATAGGAATGTAAAATACAAGTATAAGACAAAAATAAATGACATGGTGTATAAACAACATTTCTGAACGGTATAGCCTAAACAAATGAATTTGAAGGGAAACTGAAAATTCCAGTTTGTGCAAAATGTGCTATAATAAACTTGTGCTCATGTACCTCTCCTATTCAGCACAAATCCAAATGTGTCTACTTTTTGCATGTTTTGAGTGCTTGGCGTTTATTGCATAATATAAGCCTCTTTGGAATACAAGTCACAGCATGTTTCAGATGATCCAAAAACACGACTTTCCATAAAAAAAGGTCAAACTAACATCAACAAAACTGAATAAATACTGTAAAAATGTATTGCTCATCATGAGTTTATCTTAATGCATTAACTAATGTTAACATATAGTTTATTTATTGTAAAGTACCAACCCAATCTCACGGGAAAAGAGAGGGGCGGGGGCGGGGTCAGGGGTAGGTCATTCGTACGAATTTGACAACTCGTAAAATATGTACGATTTAGCAAAAATCGTACGAATTCGTACGAGTGAGGTCGTATGAATTGGTACGAATTAGCCACCTCGTAAAATTCTTACCAATTGTCGTGAGATCGGCTTGGTAAAATGATATAAGAAGCACTTTAAAGGTTATTAATTCATATCAAGCCCCAGATGGGATGTTTACCAAAAGTTAAATCTTTTGCGATCATTGCATGATGGGATTGAATCATCATGGAAGTTCAATAAATGAAATATCACAATGAGTTAAATACCATCATTCATATAGACGTTAAGGTGAACACAATATTTGAAATGAGCTCTATGTTTGCATTTCCAATGCATTTTGACGTGAATTTGAGAAATATCATGTTTTGTGTGAGCGAGATAAGAGCACTGCTGCATACATTTTATCCACACAAATCGTTGAACCTAATAATTACACGAAGGCCTATTCTTTAGTTTTTGTCTGAATGCTAAAATGGCAAAGAAATTGAGATGACTCACAATACAAAATGTGAAATACATTTGACAGCTGCAGTATTTTTATATTGTGATTGCGTGTACAGACACAGGATTTTCCAGCACTTCATCTAGCAATCCCCCAGGGACAGGCCCCTTAGTCACGTTGCCCATGAAAAAGAACAAATAAATTGGCGAGACATGATGAGAAAGAGAACTTCTCCCTCCGCTTTTCTCACCCTCTCTAACACTGAAGCTGCAACAAACTGTGATTCAAATTCATACTTTCTCAATAAATGTCTAAATGTTGCTGCTGATCATCCATCGTCTGATGACTTCTTGAGGACATTCTGTTGTAAACAGCTACAGGAAATGATGACTGTAGTACGATGCATGACATGTTTTCGGTGAGGTCAGTTCCCGGATGGCATGTTTGTGTATGTTTTGTGTGTGCGCAAGAGAAAAGAAAAGAAAAAGAACCACAGGAATTTGAAGTTTGAGAGACATCTGGGCACCATTCATGAAGATGTTTTGTGCAGTTATGGGCATAATATCAATTATGACCATCAGGAACACCAAACAAAGCATTTTGTATCACAATGCATTTGACTACATCTGAACTTGAAAGCTCTATACTGTTAGATTGGCCACAAATAGATGCTTTATTGCCCCTTTATAGAATGTATAATAATATTACAACATCAACGCATCATAAGAAGCAATATAAATGCTTCTTATGCACTTTACTCTTTGTTGTCTCAAATCAAACTGAAAGTTATATCAGCAAACCCTTTAAGCGCCCAGCCATGAACAGGACCACACCCATTTCTATGAACACAACAGATTATGTGTAAAAAAAAAACAGCCACCCATCCATGTTTCCCTCTCTTAACGTAGAACAAGTTGGGTGAACGCATTTGATCGTAAAGTCCAGCCTGTCTGATATGTGAACGCCTGTTTGGGTGATTTTGGTCATTATAGAGATTAAGGAAGAGATAGTGATGGTACTGTGTAGTCATTACACTGATCTAACAAAGTGGCACTGAGAGCAGCATGTCCCAGGACAAACTGACATTAATTTGGCTCTGATGCATTGGATTGTGCAGGTTAACAATTCAGTGGATGTAGTTATTGTAAAAAAAAAAAAATATTGGGGCACATAGATAAGCATTATATATATATATAAATTTGTTTTGATGTGTATCTGCTGTCACGTGATCCTTCTTTTAGACAGACATCTGCTGATTAGTACCCAGGGATATGTGCTTGGAAAGGGTTATGAAGAGTCTCTGACATGCCATTGTTGGGGTCAAAGATTATTCCATTGCTAGAGGCTAACTGCTAATCACTGATTGCATTTGCATATACTTTCAAAAATAGAGATCATTTTCAAAACTAGTGAGCAGCCAAAGGATACCTCAATCATGCACCCATAATGCACTGCGACAAGCTTAGTAATAAAATAAATTCAAGATGGAGGACGGGGTGAGAAAAAAGAGACAAACTTATATTTAATAAATCACTGAAAACTATTATTTATTATTAATAATAATAATAATAATAATAGTTCAGTTTGATTAAATATTGATTTGTTCACTATTAACTTAATATATATATATATATAATATATATATACATATATATATATATACACACACATTTTACACAATGTGTAATATACACACATTTATATATCCTTATTATTAAATTAATTGTATTTTAATTGATACTTTTATTTTATGATACAAAGAGGCATTCATTTTATCAAAAGTGATGACAGTATACAGACTTTTACATTGTTTCAAATAAATGCTGTTCATTTGAACGTTCTATTCATTCAAGAATCCTAAAAAAATATCATAAAATTTTCTATCTCTAGGTAACGTCCCAAGACCCTTAATGGTGGCAGTTATTAAGCCTCTCATTAAAGCAGCACTAGGTTACTTTTCAACCTTCATAATATATTTCCAAGTCTCTTGTGATGGTACATCGACTTACAATAGGTTGAATGACACGTCTGCCATAGCCTGACGGGGTCTGTAGCGTTTTTAATCGTACTTTTAAACTTCGGGTTTCGGGTAGTAACCGGCGAACAAAGAGAACTACAAAATTCGACTGCTTTACGGCATATACGTCACTTCCACCACCACCCCCACTTCCTTAAAATCGGACGTGCGAGCCAAATGTTATAGTCATGGCCGAAGCAGCACAGAAAAACAAGAAAGCAAAGGTTTTATCGGAGCAAAGCAAAAAGAGAAAAAGAGAAAGTGATCGCGTTAAAGGCAGAACAAGGATCAACATTGGGCCAGCATTTTCTCACTGGCGTGAGCTGAAGGAGGAGGAGGGGTGCCCGACCGATGCGGACTTGGCAAAAAAAAAAATCAAAAATCAAATGAAAGCCTGTGTCTAAACGGCGTGCACAAGTTTGGTAGGGGCTACATTCTTGCAAGTAAATATATAAGATGTACAAAATCATATTTTAGGATACCACATGTCTGTGATATTTGTTTATTTGTCTTGCCTCAAGCTATAATGCAAATCGATTTGTAAAATTTGCAGATTCATTTATGGTAGCTTGATATCATAATATTGACGATATATGGTTATTATCAACCACTCAAACATTGCATTGAAGTATCATATAGATTCAGTAAAACGGTAACCAATAGACTATAGGCTACTATAATGACGCTGGCTTGTAAACTTGATCATCGCGATCATTTGTCGTTAGAAAAAAATAAAACCCATGAAATTATATTCATATGACATGCTGAAATATATGCCACTGTACCTGGGATGAAGACATTTCACACGCGACGCAAGCAGAACACCTGCATGTGACCTCCTCCTACAGTGTTCAGGGCTATCATGGTTGTCAACAATTGCACGTGCATGTAGGATGACAGAGTTTACGACAGTAGTAGAGGTCTAGAGGACAATACTGTTTCCCAACTGTAGGGGGACCCCACCCCGAGAGCAAAAGTTCCCTGGTGTTACTTTAAGAAACGACAACTAGAAAATTGGAAAATTACAGAACCATTTTGAATCTTCAATTTATGTCAAAAAAAAAAAAAAAAAATGTATAGTGCTCCTTCTTGCAAAAAAAAAGTATATCTATGAAGATTTTCATTTAGGATTGAGGCCCCATCATAGCACAGAGACTGGGCCCATTACAATTATAAATTACTTACTTCTAGCTTCTGACCAAGGGTGCATCTCAATAGTTTTACTTGATCTTAATGCTGTGTATACATTATAGATAATGCCATACTCTTAGATTGATTGCAAAATTACACTGGTATTCAGTTACAGGCATTAGTGGTGGTTTAGGTTGTACCTATCTGACCATTGCTATTTTAATTATTTAAACAGGGAATTATCCAAGTTAACATCAGTATATTTAGTATATTTATGGAGTGCCACAAGTGACTGTTTTAAGCCCACTGCTATTCTCAATATACATGTTGCCCCTTAGTAATATTATTAGAAAACATGGAATTAGTTTCCACTTTTATGCTGATGATATTCAGTTATATATTTCATCACGACCAGATAAAATGAATTCTGAATTATCCAAGTTGACAGAGTGTGTTAATGATATATATGGCGAGCAGGACGAGGCCGAGGGACGTGAGAGAACGGCGCGAGGCCGGTGGCGTGAGTGGTAATGAACGACACCTGTGAGACGCACCGGTCTCGCATCTCTCACGGAGGAGCGGAGGCATAAAGGAGGAGCGACGACAGTGAAGATCGAGAGAGGAACAGGCCTGATTTTGCGTTGTGTTTTGTTTCTGCTTTATGTGGCCAGCAGTCATCCGTGAGGGGCTGCTGGCTTTTACTTTCATTTTTGTATTTGTTTATTTATTTAAGTGTTGAATGTTCGCCGATTCCCGCCTCCTTCTTCCCATAACAACGAACCCCGTTACAATATAAAATATTGGATGACCAGTAATTTTACAGTATTACTTATTAGAGCAAACACCTGTACACAGAATCTCTTACAATACAATTTGCATTTAGAAGGATGTATTGTTACTTCATCCTCTACAGTTGGGTGCTAGATCGGACGGTAACTTTTGAAAACCATATTTCATATGTTGAACAGAACATGTTATCTGTTTCTGATGCAGAAAATCTTCATGCATTCATGACCTCTAGACGGTTGTCCTGCATCCTCAATAAACAAACTACAGTTAGTCCAAAATGAAGCTGCTAGAGTTCCTACCAGGTCAAGAAAATGTGATCACATAACCACAAATTTATAATTTCTACACTGGTTACCTATTAAGTTCCGCATCGAAATGGTTTAGCTCCTGTGTATTTAACAGATCTTCTATCGCCCAACAATCCATCACGGTTTTTAAGGTCACAAAACTCTAGTCTTTGGTAGTACCTAGGATAGCAAAGTACATTAAAGGAGGGAGAGCGTTTTCACATATGGCTCCTAAACTCTGGGACAGCCGTCCTGATAATGTTCGGGATTCAGACAAACTCTCCAAGTTTAAATATAGATTAAAGACACATCTCATTAACCAAGCATTTACATAATGCATCTCATAACCTTATACTCCAGTTATATCAGATCAAATGCACATGATTGCTTGAAATGTTATGAACAGCAGTTACACTAATTATTTTCCATTTCCCTTTCTGTTTCTACCTCAGGACGCCCATAGATAAAGCTGCTTTGAAACTATATGTATTGTGAAAAGGGCTAAATAGATGTGAACTGAATTGAATGATTATTGAGCAGCTCAACAGTTTTCAACATTGATAATAAGAAATGTTTATTAAGCACTAAATCAGCATATCGCAGAAATAAGTTACCTTACCCAATTTGATTACTTTGAAAAATTAACCCTCATCCTTCCCTCGCGTCCTGTAACAAATCCTTCCCTAGCGGGTCAAAATGACCTGAAGCGAAGCCCTAAAATTATACTTTTCTTTCTTTCTTTTTTTTTTTGTCCAGAAAGCTTATTCTATACTTTAATGCAAATTTTGGGGATTTTTATTTTATTTTTTATTTACCTTTAAATTACTAGATTTAATCAATAAATAATAAATAGTAATTTAGTAATCTAAGCACATTCCCTACATTCTTTCGACTTAAATTCAAAATAACTCACAATTTCATGCATAAACCTTTTAATTCAGCTAAAAATATCTTACATTGGGTGTCTTTGCCATTCTCTTGTGGAAAAAAATACAATACAACATGATATTTCATGACATTGGAGCAAATGACTAGCCTGGATGCCAGCCCGAACCCCGCCCACAACATTTTTTGGTCGGTAAGTTCGGTCTGGACTCGCTCCATTGAGGAGTAATTATGATCAGTCAAAAAATGTTCGGGCCAATCAAATTGCCAGGGCGGGCTTTATACGATGATGGACAGATGATCTGCAGGGACGTAATCATCACGTTATCAAAGAGCGCTTAACTGGTTTCCCTCAGAGATGACTGCCGCTGGAGAACTGAGATGTATAGATTCCGCTATCGCGTCTGTTGTAAAAGAAATCGACAGCGCATTCATTTTAATGGGACGCAATGAAAACCCTGTGGTCGTTGTGGTTTCTCCTTTGGTCGCACTCATAGAGGACCAAGTAAAATAAGCAACATTCGTTATTTGACTTCTTCCAGCGTGCGTGCATTTGAGTTCTGTAGTTGACAACTGTGCTATGCAAAGTAGTTGACTTACTGCGTTGCTCTCATTGGTTGTAGGTCTATCCAATTGAGTGCAGAGTTTTTTTTTTTCTTCCTGGTTCGGTTAAGACACGCCTCATAATCAAAGCTCTATGGAGCAGTATCAGACTCACATTCTGACTAGAATATGAGTATGACGAAGTCAGGCTAGCAAATGACCTTTTTCCAGGTCAAAATGACCCGAGGGAAGGATGAGGAAACTGAACTGAAGTTAAGTTGAATTAGGTGGGATTTTCTTTTTCAGTGATGAGACTGCTTTGAAAAACAAAAACATGACCCCAAACTTTTGAACACTTTAAACACTGATGTTTAAAAGTTACAGATTTAAAATATTTGTATGTCATCTTCCTCCACTGGAATATTTTTCAGAGTTCGGTAACCTGACATTTTGTTTGAAATGGGGTCACATGGTTTAGTTAAAAGAACACAATCCAGATCTGTACTCCTAAAACAATGTGCATTCTTTGCGATGAAGCCTGGATTGGGTTGTACTTTTTTCTGGTACAATCATTGGCTGAGGAACACGGGGAACTTGCAAATTGACGAATCATTGCCCAGAGCTGTGGTACATCAGGCAGAGAAACAGAAGTAAAGCAGGGCCAATGTTGAACTCACATAAATGTTCTGCGCTCCTTTTAAAAGGCTGAAGGGTAGCTAAAGTCATTGAGAATGCTTTCATAACAGCCCTCTAATGACTTTGTGGTAATCGTCCATGTGGTAAACATCAAAACTTAACGCTACGCTGTTTGCAATCAAGAGAAAGGGAAAACGACGCACACACAGAGAGACAGAAAGAGTGGGAGAACAACGGGAGTGTGAAGTATACTTTTGTTTTCACATGAGAATGAGCTCTGAGGTTCATGTGTAATGGGAGAGAGGGGGGATTGTGAAGAATAAGAGAGGCTGTAGTTGTTTAGAGGGTTGGGCCCCATTGACTGATTATGCTCATTTGCCACTTATTTGGAACTGCGGCTAAAGTATGTTTGGGGTGTTACTGATTTCTAAGCACCTGCAAGAAGTCATGTAAGAAGAAGAAGTAGTTTTATTTATATAGCGCCTTTCCAGAAGCTCAAGGTCGCTTTACATTGTACATACAATACATTTAGACACCCATATATTACAGTCACATAGGATACATATAATCACATTATCCAAAATGCATGTTAAAAAGATATGTTTTTAACTGGGTCTTGAAAGTAGCCACAGAAGAGGTATTGCGTAGTGTAAGAGGTAGTGAATTCCATAATTGAGGAGCATTAGTACTGAAAGACTTTCCTCCTACAGTAGACAACCGGAAATGAGGGACGGACAGCAAACTAAGTTCAGCTGATCTGAGAGACCGTGTAAGACGGTAAGGGTGGAGTAGGTCAGACAAATATTGTGGAGCAAGACCATTTAATGCTTTGAACGTTAGAAGCAGTACCTTAAAGTGGATACGTGATGCCACAGGTAGCCAGTGAAGTTCATAAAGCAGAGGAGTAATGTGCGCAGAACGCCTAGTAGAGGTGAGGACTCTCGCTGCAGAGTTTTGAACGTACTGTAATCTTGCAATACGTTTTTTGGGAAGACCAAGAAATAAGGCATTGCAATAGTCGAGGCGTGATGTGATTAATGCATGAATTAAGGTTTCAGCATCAGCTAAGGTGAGAGAAGATCGTAAGCTAGCAATACTGCGAAGATGGAAAAAAGTTTTTAACAAGAGAAGAAATATGAGAGCCAAAGGATAGAGTTTGATCAAATAAGACGAGAGGTTACGAATCTATGACGAGGGCTTAATGTGAATTCCATCAATATCAAAGGACTGGTCCATCCTTTTGACTGAGGCAACAGAGCCAATCACTAATATCTTGGTTTTCTTATCATTTAATTTGAGGAAATTCAGTGACATCCAATGCTTGATGTCCCTGATACATGCAGTGAGTGAGTCAGGCAGAGATGGCCTATCAGAGCTGGTGGTGAGATATATTTGAATATCATCAGCATAGCAGTGGAATTTAAGTCCATGCCTGCGTATGATGTCACCGAGTGGATAGATGTATATAATGAACAATAGTGGGCCAAGAACCGAAGCTTGAGGAACACCCTGTGTAAGAGAGGCAGTGGCAGATCTAAACCCTTGTATAGTGATATAATACTTTCTGTCACTGATGTATGAAATGAGCCAGAAAAGAGCATGTCCTGAACTAGCCTGGGTTTCCCCATACTGCCTTTGCGCAGCTCGATTTTATTCACGCTGCTAGGCAGTCTGGATGAATGGACCAAATTTTCGCCACAGCGAGGGGACCAATCACAGAACGGGGAGGGAGCAGCAAGACGATGACGACGTCTACGCGACACACCGAAGCAGTTTGTTTATACCTATGGATCAAACATGGCAGCAGACGCGAAGTTGCCTTTCGATGCAGCCTTAGATACTGTTCTAAGTAGTTTAGAACGCAAATAAATCTCTGACCCATCGTCTTCTTTCACGTCTAATTTCTTTCGCTCTACATGTGTCATCTGGTATAATTGAAACAATTGGCTATGAGCTACGTACAGGCGCATTTGATAGACATTCGTAGCACCCAATAAACGGCTCTGGGCATTCGTAAACCACGCCTCAAATACGAGAAAATGAACATGTGGTTCCCAGACCACGTCTCAATGTCAATGAGACGTGGTATGACGTTAGCCAGGCTAGTCCTGAACAGTTTATACAAGGTGTATTTATAAATTATAATTTTTGAAATATAATAATGCAAATCAAATAATTTTAGATACATGAAAGCACTGTGAACACTGTGCTTTTTTATTCAAAAGTTTGTGGTCAGTAAGTTGTTTCTTCTTTTTATATATATTTTTGAAGAAGTCTCTTAGCTTATTGAACAAAAACACAGAGAAAACGTAAAATATTAGTACAATTTAAAATAAATGTTTTCTATTGTAATATATTTTAAAAAGTAATTTATTCCCGTGTTGGCAAAGCTGAATTTTCAACATCATTACGTTGAAACACATACTCCGTTTGCAGTGCGTATGCGGTGCGTATTTTTTTCCGTACCCATGTTAACAGGTTAGAGCTTTCACACTGCACGCGGGTGCGGTCCAGCGATCCGTTCCAGGTGCGGTGCATATACAGCAGTGCAGAGATCGTTTCCGCACCGAGTCTATTTTTGCTGTGCTGCAAACGCTGAATTAAAATGACAGCGCACGGTTCGTGGTCAAAATGAACACAGAACACGGTGATGTTATATACATGCATGCATCCATTCAATGCTTGAAATTGTTGGATACTGTTTACCATGGAGCCCTTAGGTTCATCACAAACTTTAGAGCACTTACCCATCATTGCTCTCTGTATGATCGTGTTGGTTGGTCGGCATTGTCCACCCGTAGGCATAATCACTGGCATATTCTTATTTATAAAGGTATTCTTGGTCTGCTTCCCCCATACCTTCAATCTTATATTAAAAAGAAAGGCACAGGACAATATTGTCTTCGTTCTGAGGACTTATTGTTGTTGTCCGTCCGTCATGTCCGGACTGAAATGGGAAAAGGGTCGTTTATGTATGCGGCCCCCAGCGCATGGAATTAACTGCAAAATGTCTTAAAGCTTCAGGAACCAGTTTCACTGGCTGCTTTTAAATTACTTTTAAATGATATAGAGGCTACACATACTGGCTGTAGTTGTTATGATTAATTATTTGGATGATCCTTGCTTCTATGTTTTATGTTTATGCTATATGTTATCTATGTTATTATATGTTATATATATATATGTTTTTTATGTCTGCAACTTTGTTATTTGTGCTGCTGCCTGTCTTGGCCAGGACACTCTTGGAAAATAGATTTTTAATCTCAACGAGTTTTCTTCTGGTTAAATAAAGGTATATATATAGATTGACCTGAAAATGTAGTAATTTCACCATAAATGCATTTAATTCAATAAAATGTAGTAATCTCACCATAAATGTATTTAATTAAATATTACTTTTCATCTTTTTACTTTAAGACCGGGGTTTTAAGCAAGGAAAACGACAATTTACCTCAACAAGGACATAATGAACGACACTCGTCTCATTCGTGGAGGTGGAAAAACAAGTTCTTTGTGACATGCAAGATTTATTGTATTAAAATTTAAATGCAAAAGAAAAGGCATGAGAGTCAGCTGTTTTTGTCAATTTTAAGTTTTAATTTAAAATGTTTGCGATTTTAATATAAGTACATGGGTAAATATTTGACCACTTCCTTGAGCAACTTAATATATATAGAAGTAATGCATGGAATTATAGGCCTACGTTGTTTAAATTGTGTTTAAACGCGCATTCAACTTTGTATATGTGTATAAAGAGAATCGCAATGCTGACAAAACTTTTTTTTATTTTTTTTTTATAAAAGTTGCTGCATAACTTCCAGATTTGAAATAAAAAAAGTGAGTATGTGTTTGTGGTACAGCCGCAGATCAGTTACGCACTGCAAACGCAGCATATGTGAAAGCACTATAGCGCACGCTGCTCTTGTACCGCATACGCACCGCAACACGCACCGCATACGCACTGCACACGGAGTATGTGTGAAACGGGCATTACTCCAGTCATCAGTGTTACATGATCCTTCAAAAATCATTCTAATATTATTGTTTTGTGCTAAAAATATATATATATATTATTATTTTAATTAAGTTTGAAAATGATTGTGTTGCTTAATACTTTTGTGCAAACTGATCATTTTTTTTCAGGATTCTTTGATTAGAAATGTCAAAAGAACAACATTTGTTTGAAATACAAATATAATAAAAATATTAAGGTCTTAAAATAAATAAATAAATAATCTTATTGACCCCAAACTTTTTTAACGGTAACATACTCCCTTCAACAACACAAAATAACTCCATGCAACAAAAAAACACCAGGTTCTAATAATTTCATCAATTCCTTTTTATAATATTTACAAATATCTGACATTGATACAAAAGCCCGCCTTTATAGACCACATGGATGCAATTATTGACTTAAAACTAAAACTTCCCCTTGAGTGATTCTGCTGATCACTCAGGTTTGGCCAGCTGTGTTGATATTGTATCTCACATGCTATTTCTATAATTGTTTGCAGATGCTTTGAGCCGACCTGCTCTTGGTGAGGTGATGTTTAAGGAGCACACACGAATGCTTAATAGATTTTAAGGGTGGTTGAACTTTTTTGTTTAAAGCTCAGCAATGAGACGGGAAAATGTGCTGTTGAAATGTTGTTCAGGTTCAGTGGCTAATATTCAGCAAGTAGACATATTTGTAGTCTCCCTTCAAGTTTCCAAGAAATCATAAAAAGACAAGTTTTGATTCCAACACATAACAGGGGAGTCCTGAAACCCCAAACCAACAGTTTTCAAACTGTGTGTCCTGTGTTGTCAAATTCACTAATAAATGGTCAGTTCTGTTAATGAATCACTCAAAATGAGTTGCATAGCTGCTGAGACTCCATCTTAAAAACTAGTCTGACCAAATAGGAGTTAGTTAGGTCTAATCAGTCTTACTTTTCAGTTTCAAATTAGGCCAATCGACCTTTTTAAGTAACTGACTTAAAAAGTTTATGACGAGTCTTGAAGAAAAAAGATTAGATGACTAACTTGTAAAACTAGTCTAAGCAGTTTATGCAATCGGCCCATGAGTTATCCATTTTAATCAGTCTGTCTGTTTAACTGAATTAACTCACCAAATCTGTCAGAGCAGCTCTTCAACAAACTTATACTTAATGAACTGTATGACTTATACTTCATCAACTGCAAGTTTCATTGCAATACATCATGACTCCAGTATAGCTGTGTTGATGTGGTACCAAGAAAGCGACAACATATTCTCTCTTTATTTGTATAGCCTACCTCACACTCATGTCTTATTTCATTAACGTTATGCAATGGAACTGCAGGTCTACCCAGTATAATACATGACGAGAAAAAAAATGGCAAAACAGAAAAACTGCATTTTTCTTTCTAATTTTTTTACTTTTTTTGAGCCTTGAGATTATATCCTCTGCCTTTTGCCCATCTGAACTTTAGAATGAAGGGTGCCTTTTATTTATTTATTGCACTGGACCTACATTACTGTTTAAAAGTTACTGTTAAGAAACCTTTCTGATTAATATCAATGTTTAAAACAGTTGTTCGGCTTATTTATTTATTTATTTATTTTTTGGACTCTAATGAATGTAAAGATGTAAAGAACAGTATTTACCTGAAATAAATGTTTCTGCAAATGCAATGCAATGTAAAAGTATTTTACAGAATTTAATGCAAGAATTTAATGCATCCTTGCTCAATATATATTCATTTCTTTAAACAAAAAATATAGTTCAAATATGTTTTGTTGTAGGACTGTGTGTCGGATCAGGTGCTCAATATTACAGGAGCTCCCTAGGGTAAAGTCCTGGCTCTCTTCCTGTTAACTCTTCATACAGCTGACATTAAATACAACACTGGGTCATGTCACCTACAGAAATACTCAGATGACGCTTTGATTGTTGGATGTGTGAGAGAAGGCATAGTTCAGAGGAATCACTAGTGTCTTTGTGGACCGGTGTGACCAGAATCCTCTTAAGCTCAATGTGGAAAAAAAAACTCTCAAAGAAGATGGCTGTGGACTTCTAATAAGAAGAGGAAACCTTTCACCCCAGTTTACATCCGTTGGGAGGATGTTGACACGGTGGATTCCTCTAAGTACTTGGGAATGCACCTGAACAGCAGGGTTGACTGGTCTAATAACATCCAGAACATAGGCCTATACAAGAAAGGCCTTAGTCGACCATTCAAAATATGCAGAATCTGAATATTCAGGCTATAGCAAGTATCTTTTTTATGCAGTGGCGTTTGTGGGTCTGTCTTGGAGAGTAGAGTAGCTCACTGAAGGTGCTGTCCAAACTTTAAAACATTAGGGATACCTCCATAACAAGAGCACTTGTAGTTCTTGAATTATCATGCCCTGGTGTATCACTGAGAGACAGTGAATCCTTCCTGCCCACTGCCATTAGTCTGTACAGTTTATCCCTGTACTAATGTGACTATACTTGCATTACAACCACTTCCCTTTAGCTGCACTACACATGTACATACATACACAAGTTTGGCGCCTGTACGATTTTATATTGTTTTTGAAAAAAGATGCTCACTTCTTATGCTCACTGAAGCTGTATTTATCCGATTAAAAATACAGTAAAAACAGCAATATTGTGAAATATTATTACAATTTAAAATAACTTATTTCTATTTGAATATATTTTAAAATGAAATGTATTCCTGTGATGAAAAATCTGAATGTCCAGCATCATTACTCCAGTCTTCAGTTCACATAATGCTTCAGAAATCATTCTAATATGCAGATTTTTGTCGAAACCATGATTTGATGAATAGAAAGTTCAAAAGAACAGCATTTATTTGAAATAGAAATTACAAATTTCACTTTTGATCAATTTAATGCATCCTTGCTGAATAAAACTTTATTTGTTTTTGTTTTTTATAATAATTTTTTGTGTATCCAGTCATTGTAGATAACCTTTTAACTTTAATTTATTAATATGTTTATTTTATTTAATTTTAAGGTTATGTACATCATGTAATGTATTATGTGTAAACATTTCCTTGTGGGGACTTATAACCGATCAATCAATAAACCCAAGTCGCCGTTAACTCATTGGAAAGTCTGTAAATGATATATCTTTGTGCATGTTACACTCTGTCTCTGTTTTTTTGGTGTGTGTGTATTTGTGTGTTTTACTTTGTGTTGTCTTCAACAACTGGACAAAATCAAGTAATCTAGTCTCTAATTTATTTATCTGCAAAATAAATAAAGCCTCTCCTGGCACAGAAGGAGGAGTGATGCGTTTCAATGCTTTGCTATGTTCCACCTTTCTAATAATTCATTCTTTCTCTCTCTCTAGACTGTTTTGAATTTTCATTATAAACAAAATGAAAAGCTTCTGTTTTCCAAACTTTCGGCAAACGTGCTTATGTCATGCTAAATAGAAATTTAGAAAGAGTTTCCTGGAGGATGAGCGGTTATTAAGTCCTAGACGTCCCCCAAGGGTTTATTTAAGAGCTTACGCAGCAAGCATGTCCCAGATATAGACGTGTGCTCAGACCTTATCGCTTCTCGCAATGAACATGTCTGACAAAAGGCAGATTAGGCAAGGGGTTCTTCAGGAATGTGTCTCAAGCCTCACTGACTTTTCTTAGACTCATGCTATCCCTCTCTATGTCTGTAGAGTTTCAGTTTGGCCAGCAACACAACATGAAAACTACAATTTATGACAGAGCATAGTATTTTCTTGATTTTTATGCCCACCTGTTGACTATTAATAGTGTGTAGCTGACCTATAAGCAAGAAAAAATCTAGTTATTATGCTGTTGAATTATTATACATTATATTATTGTATTAACCACAAACCATTTTCAAAGATTGCAAACAAGCTTGACAATTAACCATCATCTAAAAGGATTTAACTTCTCAGCTCATCAAAAGTTTTTAAAACGTGCTTATTTTAACCGCAGTAGCATAATCTCTAGAGCATAACTGTCTGTCTGTGCTGTCAAACAGATAATACTGTAGGAGCACTTCTCATGACCTTAGACCTTCTGGTGTCGCAGTGAAATGACTAATGTGAACACTTTTCCAGATCATTCATAAATCATCCTTTCTTTACAGCAAAAGTAGATTGCATGGACAAAGTGATGATGGTGGAGACTGCAAATGTTGCCTAACTAATACTTTTTGTAACTTAAGAAGAAATCTGACAGTGTAAATAATTCTCTGCTGTCCACAGATGCTGGGCAGTCTAAAGGAATAGTTCCACAAAAAAAAGAAAGAAAACTGCATCATAATTCACTCACTTTCATGCTGTTCCGTGTTTTTATTCTTTTCTTTTGTTTTCTTTATTGAGAAACACAAGGAGAGGCGTTCAGCAAAATATTGCATGAAAAATAGACGCTCAGGTAGTGAGTTATGCCATTTATATACATTTCTATATTTTTTCCAACTCCAAAAATAGCAAAAAATCACTTTTGAAGTACATAAAAGTATAGTCTATCAGTGAAAGTGGTAACCTGAAATTGTAAGCTATCTCTGATCTAACCCTTATATTTTATTTAACCTTCAGATGTTCAGAGTATTCTATCTCTACTGAAGTCATATGATAAGTTTATGTGAGAAACATACTTTAAGTCTATGTTTAAAAAAAAAAGGTGCCATGAGGTTTGACACTGGTTCTTTCATGTCACATGACTGATTGCAACAGAGCATGATTGAAATTAGACGCAACTAGAATGGCAGAGATGAAGGTGAACAATGGCTCAACAATGACGAATACAGCACACATTTGGACTACCATTGTGATATTTTATTGGAGCTTAGAAGTTTAAATCCACTCTGCTTGTATAGAAAACAGAAGTTCGACATTCACAATTTGCGTGTGTGTGTCACACTGTGTGTGTGTGTGTGTGTGTGTGCTAATTGTTTCATATGATTCATTACAATATTCTAATATCTTCAGTACTTTAACACAAACTATTCGCCACTGGTTCTTCAGTCCAGTACCATCATCTGTGTCAGAATGTCAATCACAGTCACCAGATAAGAAAATCAAATTGGCCTTCTTTCCCAATCTTTCTTCCTCCCTCCCTCTCTCTTTTGTTTTTGGTGCAAATGCCCCAGTTATGAAACCGCGTACATCCCACTCAGTCAGAGGTTTGAGCTCCTGCTCCCTCCCACAGGGTATGTACCAATATGCACGGAGCACATTTTCACAGATGCCATCAGAGAACAAGCATATGAATTACCAGGCAGCCTGCCATCTTTGAGTTCAGACAGAATGCCATTAATACCAGATGAAGAGCCCAAACAACAACAGCACAACAACATGAAAGCCCAAAACAACTGGGACCAGGTAAAGGTTTCATCATTTTATATATTAATGTCTTGATTAACAAAGACTCCAAACTCAACTCTCTCTCTCTCTCTCTCTCACACACATACTCTCGTTCTATCTCTCTCTCCCTTTCCCCCAAAAGTTGTGACACCATTGAAACTACCGGCAGACTTGAGGGACTCTGTGAAAAAGGATCCTGTCAGCAAATCACGTAACGATTAATAAAATATATGCCACTGTTGACCATGACTTATTCAAGAGCTATTATGAATTCATGCCTACAATTAAAGAAAACACAATCGTTTTAAAATTGAATGGCAATAAATATTAGTATTACCCAATTAAGTCACAATTAATACTAAGCAGGCTGATTAGCTGCAAATGAACACTCCAATTAAAAGATGCACGTACAAATGGAATGAAAGGGGGAATTACACTGCCCATGGCATCTGGCCATGTTGAAACGTGATGAGAATATGAGTTAGATGGACAAATGATAACTATTTGGGATTTTTACTTTTAAAAGTTAAAGTAACATGCAGTCTTTTTTTTTTTTTTTTTGTCTTTATACATTGTTGATTAGGACAGATAGACTACTGCTGCTATACGGTCAATGCTAGAATAGACCAGTAGACCAGAAATGAAATAAAGGGGAAAAAAACTAAACAAAAGAAAATATGAAACTTGCGAGGAATCACAGATATAATATAATATACTATAAGATATAACATAAATATAGCCTAATGTTCAAAAGTTTGGGGTCAGTAAGTTCTTTTTTTTTTAAAGAAAGAAAAAACTTTTACATTACAAGAAATTTGAATAAATACTGTTTTGAGCTCGTTTTAATTTTCTATTCATCAAAGAATGCTGAATATATCATGATTTCCAAAGAAATATTAAGCAGCAGAACCATTTTTATGATAATAATAATAATAAAAATTTAGCACAAAATCAGTATATTAGAATGATTTCTGGAGGATCATGTGACACTGAAGACTGGAGTAATGATGCTGAAAATTCAGCTTTACATTCATTATATTATATATATTAAAATAGCAAACATTTAATTTAATTAGTAATATCACTGTTGTTACTGTATTTTTGATCAAATAAATGATCCCTTGGTGAGCATAATATACTTCTTATGCTTAAAGCACTGACATCTGCCAAAATCTGTTTTAAAATCTTTGACAGGCAGTGCTGAAAACAATATACCAGCTGATTGTATTAACATATTTGAATTAATTAACCTATGTTGTTACATTTGAAGGCTACAAACAAATTAGTGCTTTGTTTACCAATAGAACAGTCTACATGTTGTCAGATAGGTTCAATCAACCCTTGCATACAGTACAAAATGAACCTCTAAATCTCAAGACAACTTGATAAAGCTTCAGTAACGAGGAGGCATTAGGCATAAATAAAACATTGCCATAGACCAGTACGTTTTAATGATATTCAGGTCAATGTTTTATTAGAAACAAGTACAGTTGCAGTTGCAGCTTAGGTGCCTGTTAACAGTACTGATAACTGATAAGCCTTCCTGGCTGCACTTAGACCCCATATTGATAATGGCCCATTTTACTAGGCATAGATGTTCGGGTTGCATAATGGACAGTGATGTAGTCAGCCAGGAACTTTGCTTTAGATGAGCTTGTTGTTCCAATCGACCTTCTTAAAGACTGCTTATCATGCTGCCAGAGCACATAATGAAAAAGAATCCAAAATAGCTTCAATTTATGTAAGGCTGGTATAAGGCAGACTTGAACCCAAGGCTTATGTGGGCTTTTATGTTCACATGAGCAATCAAGTTTCCCCTGAGTCTGACCACCCACATTGTGATATTTCAGGCATAGAAAGTTCAAGGCATATTTGGCTCTCGATCCCACCACCGTCCCACACAACCCCTCCTGCATATCAGCCAGTATCGCATCTAAAGCAAAGGACTCGTAGGTGAGTTTGTCAGATGCAAATATAGCTGCTGATCATTTGGGAGAAGGTTATGACATGGTGGCAGGGGCTCTGTCAGGGCGAGAGAAAGAAAACGACAAAGATCGCGGGAGAGAAAGGGGGCAAACCTCAGGAGAGGATTTGTAATTCCTCCTGATGCTTCCCAAGCTTCGGCTGACTGTTGACAGTCAGGCAGGCTGTGCCTCACCGAGCGCTGGTGTTTCCTTTGGGGCCCCCCTCCCGGCCGAGGGGGGAGGTGGAGAATTGCAATCCCACCCCGTCAAAGTGCTCTCTCTTAAACACTCACATACACACACATACACACACAGCAACTCTCCACAGGAAAAGCTGGAGACAGAATGCGCAGCCCCTTCACAGCAGCTTTGGTGCGTCGTGGCGTCCAAATGGGATCTTGCTACACTTTGATAGTTGGTTAATTACTCATATGATACCACACAGATGTCTGGGGGGCTCTAGTCGAATATTCGTCTAACTAACTCACTGACTGATTGACTGTCGGGATCCTGGGGAAGGCAGACATTTAAGGAGCGGTAGGTGAAAAACCAGGAGGCATTTATAATTCATAAGTGTAACAGTTTACGTGCCGTTAAGGATCTCTTTAGTGCCTAGCTGATGCTAAACTGAGATGCTACTTGAAGGGCTGTCTACTAAATAGTTCCTTGTGTACCAGGTGGTGGCAGGGACTTTGAACAGGAAACACATCTTGGCTCAGAAGTGTTCCTTTGCTGTCAAGATAATGAAAGGGGGTTTCAAATGATTCCAAACAAGATGAGAGTTGATTAACTTTTCTCACTTGTGATTCCTGTGTACGAATAGGCTACATTTGTTATGAATAAAACTGCACAACTTATTTGAAAGAGATTCTTTTTTTGTGATTAGCAACTTTTTAAGAATAAAAAATACTTTTCAAACAGCATATCTAATGAAATTTATATGGCTTCACTGTAATCTTAAAATACTATTTGGTACCACTTCATCATTGAGAAATAGATTTGTCACGGTATTAATCTTTGTTAATGTTCGTTAATAAAAATACAACTCTTAATTGTTAGCGCAGGTCTGTTAAATAATATTAACAGATACTACTTTTAATAATGTAATAATGGTAAATGATGAAATCAACATTAACTAAGATTAATAAATGATTTAAATGTATTATTAGTTCATGATATCTAACAAATGGAACCTTATTGTAAAGTGTTATCAAAAAGGTTGAAATGAAACTGAATTGTTAATAAGCTGTTGTAAATTACTAGCACATTTCCTATAGTGAAATTCCAAAAGACATCTTTTTTCATGTTTAAGTTTGGGAAACTGCCCTAATGAATGCCAAACGCAAACGAGAGCGGAAATGTGTTGAGGAAACCGAAGTGATGAAAGCCATGCAATGGGTGCATTTTTAAAATTACAAATGAAAAAACAAAAGCTTGGTGCTGTGCCACTAGCACCATGCCAGCACTGATGGGTACTTGCCTGGGATGACAGGAAAGGCAACGTCTCGTCCCCATAGCATGACAGTAACTCGTACTGGCACTCTCCATCTGTGCTCCTCCACTAAATCCCTTTTGAAGTTGTGTTGAAGTTTTGCGCATCTAGTGTTATACTTTTAAGTAATTCTCTTTGATTTCGTTTCATTCTGAGGCCTGCATCGTATGTCTCTTTATTTTGTGTGTGTGAGCTGTGACAAACTTTACAACATTATGTGTTTTTGATGTCCGTCCTGTTGTTTCTTTTCCCGCAGCTGCACTAATCAGGATCGTATCACCTGGAAATCAAAGAGCGAACTGCGTTCTACAATGGGCATTACGACACTACAATTGTTTTTGCTAATGGCCGTCCTGGCCACTGGTGGAATATGTCAGATAAATAGAACAGAGGAAGTCCAGGACAGTTTTCTTCAAAACTCTACTACCTCCAAAACCAATGTGCATAAGGGTCTCCAGCCCACCACCAAAAAGGCCCTGCTGGATAACAACACCAGACTTCCACCCTGCAAAGATCCCACTTCCATCAAGCTCTATTTTAAGTACATTAACACAATTATTTCCTGTGTCGTGTTTGTGGTGGGAATAGTGGGTAACGCCACCTTGCTGAGGATTATTTACCAAAACAAGTGCATGAGAAATGGACCCAATGCCCTCATCGCCAGCCTGGCTCTTGGAGACCTCATCTATATCACCATAGACATCCCTATCAATGTCTACAAGGTAGGCACCTTTGTTTCTTAATTATTTTCAATTAGCAGGAAACATGACATCATGTAGTTCTCAAGGGCTTTTTCACAAACCAGACAGAAAGACCAGCCTACACTCTTAAAATAAAGGTTCTTTATTTGCATCTATGGTTCCACGAGGAACCTTTAACCTCAATGGAATGTTTCCATTGTACAAAAGGTTCTTTGTAGTGAAAAAAAGGTTATCATTTTGTTCTCCACATTAAAAAAAAAAAAAAAAAAAGGGTTATTTTAAGAAATGTCCACTGAAAGATTCTTTGTGGAATCAAAAACGGTTATTTTATGGGATTTCTGAAAACCCTCTTTTGGAACCTTTATTTTTAAGAGTGCATACAGTACAATACAAAAGAGAGTACTTGAGCACAGGAAGGGAGAATGAGCTGGCAGAGGAAGTTGGGAGGGTGCATAGATGCACAGGGCAAGGGTCCTATAATTATACGGTCATTCAGAGTTTATCTCCAGGGCCGTCCTATTACGGTTACTGAGGCTTTTGTGATGAGTACAGCAGGGATATGGCCTGATAAAATAAACAGAGGATTGAAGGGCCATCGTCCAAATTAACAGGCCTGTTTTGACTAATGCTTCATCACTAGCCAAAATTCCCTTGTCTAATACTCTGCTCATCAGTGAACACAGCACTTGACAGTGAACAGAGGCCTCTAGCAGATGGGTCAGTGATGTGATGCTCTATTTTTCTTTCTTCAAAAATACATTAAAAGTGCAATTCTAGACATACAATGGCCTTTTCAATGTAGAGCATATTTTTTCAATTAATGTGTTAAAATTCATTATATATATATATATATATAATGATTAAAGTCCCCAGTCAAAATGTAATCCCTTAAAATCATGCTTGATCACCAAAATGACATTTAAATGTTTTTTTCCTTGAAAAAAAAAATTTTCATGCCTTAAAATAGCTTGAATGTAACTCTACACCTTTGCCTTGTCTATGAATATGCAAATTAGCCCCGCCTCCACTCACTCACAGCAGCTTAGAGATTCACTCGATGACTATCACACGTTGAAGTGGTTACAAGGTAGTTTGTGAAGTCAGAAACACCGGCAATTTCAAACCGTGTTTTTGAGACTGTCTTTGTTTCGTTGCAGTTTTAAGGAGAAAATACTTAGCAATGGTGTTGACATGAATTTGCACATGGTTTGTCTTAAAGCACATTAAAAACACTACATAGACATTTAAACAACATTAAATACTTGATTTTCACGGCAGGGTGACTTTTAGATGCATTTACTTATTTTTGTTTAACACTTTTTACTTGATGGATACACCACATTACATTTTTAGGGTCAAATACTGAAACTTTTCATCAAAATTGTATATACCGGTATATACATATGTTTTTAACTAGATTTTTTTTTTTCTTTATCTTGGACTTTCTTATGCATCATTGACCCAGGTCAAATTATCTTATCTGTAGTCTATCTGTTTGATTTATAATGTTAAAACACTCTGAGGCGACGTGCAACAGTTTAGCACAGAATGTTTGTCTTCCAATTTTTACAAATTTCATTTTGAGGACCTTTTCAACAGGATGTTGGGTGGAGATCCAGAGAGCTTCTCTATTAGGATGGAAGGTGTCCATTTAACATCGAAACCTCAAACAACAACAATGTTTTAAAACGGAAGTGCGGTAGTTAGCATGTCTTGTTTTATGACGCACAGACTTCTGTGCACTCCAGACCACTGACTTCCAATATACATCAAATGCAAATACACACTCCATCTGTGCTAAACTCCACACTCCTCATACAAACAGGGCCAGGATACACCCGTGAAGAGCTTCCTTTCTAAACCTGAGCATAATCCACATACTTTTCCTGTTTAACAAAAGACAACGCCCTTTCAAAGAACCCTGTCAAGGCCACTTGAATGATGAGACTTTGCAGGAGTCCAAAACAACAAAACACAAACCTTCTACTGACGCAAAACTTCATTTCAAAATGGGGTACACGACATGAGGATTTTGTTAACACTACTAGAGTCTTCCAAGGTGAAAACTAGCAAAAGTACACAACGAACTAAGAAGTGCCTGGGCCGATATACAAGTAGCCATTGAAACTGCACTAAACCAATTTCATCAAGACAAGATGTGTGCCCTTAAGGCCAAAGACAGGAACAGAGAGTCAAAGAAAAAAATCTGCTACTTATTTAAGTAAAACTGTTTTAGAAACCAGCAAATTCCAGAAATGTAGACTGCCTCAATTATGGTTAAACATCTCCATTTCATTCCAACTTTATAAATAAATGTACAGACATAAATGCTTCAAATAAATAAGAAAATTGTGTTCAATTCATCCAAATTGCATTCATCCCAATGCAATGTATTCTACTAGAGCTTGTGGGTCATATGGCTGAGGAATGATAGAAATGAACAATCCTTTTTTTCTTACAGCTGCTTGTCACAAAATGGCCATTTGATGACAGCTCATTTGGACTCTTCCTGTGCAAACTGGTTCCATTCCTCCAGAAAGCATCTGTTGGGATTACAGTACTCAATCTGTGTGCTTTGAGTGTGGACAGGTAAATCACTGCTTCAGCATTTTTAAATATTTGCCACTTTCAGAGTCTACATGTTCTAAAACTCATTTTAAAAACTTGCCTTTAATTTATTTTTACAATCTTTAAATTGTCAAAGAGTTTTTCTACTGATGATGAGAGAAAATCATCTAATAAAAAAGCTACCTCTTTAATTTGACCTTTAAACATCAGGCCTCCTTGATCTTAGGGTCAGGGAGAGACAAAGGTCAGAAGCTGGGTTTATGGTGTTAGGCCTAGATATGTTATCGTTCACTCCTCCTCTTAGCTATATTGTAATTCAGATATTTAAAAATAAACATATTTCAAATTACTCGTCTCAATCTCACTGTATGATTATTGTACGTCTTCAAACCGAGCATGACCTAACTTTTCAGACTCTATAATTTGTATTCTCATAAGGACTAAGCATTGTGAAATCATTGTATTCTGCCACCAAAATACATTATGCTGTCTTTATCAGCAAAAACAATTAACAATACAAGCTTGCAATCCAGTTTTGAGTATTTATTTCATTGAACACTGGTGTCTATCTGTATATTTTGTAGTTGCTAAATTAATTTGTAAATATATTTTGACTGTAGAAGCTCAAATTATGTGCAGGTCATTTGACAAAAATTAGCTTAATTTCTTTCTCTTTAATTTATCCATCATTTTAAAACCAGAGATCTCTCGGCATTTAAATTAAGAATTTCGTATGAAATGAGAAAAATGTGTATTTCCCGTATCATCTTGATCAGGGTGGTTCCAATGAAAACCATCTCAGGAAACATTAGTGCATTTGCGCATGTGGTTTAGGGGAAAAGGCGGGACGTGAGCTCTTCCAGTTCTTGAATCAGGGCACTTCCTCCAGTATATAAGGTCAGCTCTAATGGGCACCTCTCATTAGAAAGTATTTTCGTCATCAGGAGCCTGAAGCCACCTGCCCACTTTGCTACACTACCATAAAGAAGTAGCGTACAATAAAACAAAACTAAAATGTTGTCTTTTGGCCAAATTGTTAAGATACTGTATAAACCAAAAACAAAAGTGAAAATTATCTTTTGACAAACCATCACATAATTTGAGCTCCTTCAGATATACTAATAGGACTTTATATAAAAAAAAGACAATATAATATCCATCAACTTTTTTTCCCATGTGAATGATGTTTCATTGACATTTAGAACCATTGAGCGAATCTGAGCCACAAATGTCTAGCAGCCCGTCACATTTTTTAAAGAATGAATCACTTGAATCAAACGGCTGGACTTAGTTTCACAACAGCACAGCCGCTTTCAATTAGTTTCTGAATCATGCCGAGGAAATGTTCAGCACATCTCGTCCGATCCGTTCTCTCCATGTTGCGTGAGCTTACATATCATGTCTTTCAACTAATACTAAACACATCATTGCAAAAGCTCAGCAAAGGCTTTATTTCCTCAGGCAGCTTAAAAAATACCGGATCAAACATCAGCTCCTTGTTCTGTTCTACTCTGCTATTATTGAATCTATCATTACATTATCAATGACAGTATGGTATGGGAGCACAGACAGCCAAACAAAGAAAAAATTACAGCAGATCGTCAACAAAGCATCCAAGATTATAGGAAAACCATTGCCCTCAGTTGATTGCCTTTATACACATCGGACTGTTAAGCGAGCAAAGAAAATCATCTCCGATCCCTCACACCCTGCTCATCACCTCTTCCAGCTCCTTCCTTCAGGGAGGCGCTACAGGTCATTCTCTACCAAGACCAAACGTTTCACAAACAGTTTTTTTTTTCCCATAGCCATCAGGACTCTGAACTCTTCTCTCTAGTTTAGTAGTCTATACACTATGCACGGTCACTTAACCACTGTATCTTGCACTGTCACTTGTTGTGAAATGTATTGTCGATCTGTTGTTTGTAATGCATACACATGATGTAGTGCTTAAACATACTGTACCGAAAACTAATTCCACCGGCATTGTCGTGTGGCTAAATAAACAATCTATCTATCTATCTTTCTTATCCGTCTGAGTTTTGGCAAAGTGGATACATCTCTACTTAGTGAAATATAAATGTCCCATTGTTGTTGAACAGGAATATTCAAATGGGTTATAAAAAATATATATAATTATTTAAAATCTTGATGCACCGTTTTACAGAATCACCCACAAGAGAAAATATATTAATGAAACAAACAAGCAAACATGACTTTGAGCAAAGGGAAACAAGCCAGGCAAACCAGTGACTATATCCAAACAAACATCTGAAGTGTATCTGTGAGCTTTTTAGTAATATGCATATTACAATGCAAAGCAGCCTTTTCATTAATCTTAGATACTGTAGTTGTAAACCAGTAGCTGAAAGTTGGCACAGCTGCACGCACAGCAATATTTTCACAGAAGCTTTCCCACACGATAGGAATCTGATCAGTCAAGCTTTGCAGGTGTTGATGTAAAAAAACAAAAAAAAAAAACAAAAAAAAAAAAATGGTGTTGAAGATTATACATACTTCTCTGAGGTCATTTACAGAGATGTTTAGTTAACATAAAGTGGAAAGTTTGGTATATCGCAGGATGGGGAAAAAAAGGATTTTCTTAGTTTATGTACATCCTCTTATCGAATAAATAATGATGGAAACACATTTACCCAAAAAATCCCTTGATGCGCAAAAACAACAAAAAAAAACCCTCAATTTTTATTGCACAGCATCTTAAATGTTTGTTTGGTCATTCTGAAATGCCTGAGCCAAAGTCTGTCATCAAATTGTTGGGATAATTAACTCCCAGAACTGTCTCACATGACTGAAATCCCAAACACCAGGCATCCTCCGAATGCAAGATAACACGACAGCATTCATTGTATTTCGTCTGCACGCTTTGAGGCACAAGTGATGTATAATGTACGAAAAAAGAGCCACAGTGGCTTCCCCGATTGCAGCAACTTCCATTTTTATTATAGATATATTGAGCCAATTTACCAGTAAGTGACAATTTTGTTTTTCACTTAAATGCAGTACATGCACTGTTAAAAACACAGTTGCTGTCTGACATTAAGTACAATCAACTTGGATGTTTAAATCATTTCAACTTAAATTACATTAAACTGACTTAAAAAAAATAGTTGGATCTTGTATATCATAAAAAAAGTTGGAAATGGCTTAACTTATTTGAGTTAAAGCAATGTAAAAACATGTTGTTATAACTTCTTGATCATCATATCATTTTTTAGAGTGGGATAGAAATTTCGCAAATTGTTTTCAATCGCGATACTCCACTTTTTGCGCATAAGTTAAATGCACATCTTTGGATGAAAACATAGCTAATGACATGTCTCTGTTGTGAAATGTTAAAACAGATGAGCAATCTCATGAGACAGAGTTTTGTTTTTGTGGCTCAGGTACAGGGCTGTAGCCTCCTGGAGCAGAGTGCAGGGGGTCGGCATTCCCCTCTTTACTGCCATTGAGATCTTCTCCATTTGGGTCCTGTCCATTATCTTGGCTGTACCAGAGGCAATAGTCTTCAACATGATCACCTTCACCTACAAAAACCAAACCATCCACACTTGTATGCTCAAGCCTGAAAGTGACTTCACAAGGGTAAGCTTTAATCGGATGGATGTCATGCCGACATCATTTCCCTTCATTCACATAAACACTAAAGCACTTTTTATAATAAACAGTGCATCCTGGGTGGTTGACCTCGAGCAGGATGCTATGCACGATTTCTGACATCATTTACAAACTTTGATCTTGAAAGCAACATTTTGCGTAAATCACAGACAATGCAGGGGGATAAGACAAGTAAAACCTTTGGAGTTTTCTTCAGTTTTCCCATGCAGACGATATCTGGAGATTTCTTTTTCTTTGTTCGGTCCAAAGAAGTAAATTGATAGCAGACCATGAGTGAAATTACAAGCTGATGTATCTTTCACAAGCAGAGCCATATGTGTGGATGACAAACAGTTCATTCTCTCATATGAACCCTGCCATTAATCTCAGAAACATTAAACAATTCAAATGAGACAATTTAATATAGCACAAATTCAATTATAAAAATGAAATTAACATTGTGTTTTCATTTTGAGTACTGTTTTACATGTTAAACAGTTATGCTATAGGGACCTGGGGATAATGTAAGGTCAGCTGATTATTATCATAAAATAAACCCAGGAGAGTGATCAGGATGCAATGCAAAATACTTTTCCTGTTTGATGGCTATTACACCATGGCTACAAATAAGTAAATTATTGAAAAAAATATTAATTTAACTGCTAAGTAAAGAACAACAACAAAAAAAAGTTTACAATACAGAAATAAAAAAAATTACAATACAATTTGTATTTTGTTATATTTATTTATAATACATTTATATTATATTTACAAAATGTCACATGATCCTTCAGAAATCATTATAATATGCTGATTTTGTTCTCAAGCAACATTTCTTATTATTATCACAGTTGAAAACAGCTGTGCTGCTCAATATTTAATGGAAACAATTATTATTTCCCCCCCCCAGGATTTTTTAATGAATAGAAATATCAAATCCCCAGAGTGTGTATGTGAAGTTTTAGCTCAAAATACCCCACAGATATGTTTATATAGCATGTTAAAGTTGTCACTTTTTGAGGGTTAGCAAAAACGTACTCGGTTACTAACGTAACCTCGGTTCTCTCTAGAGAGGGAACGAGTATTGCGTAAGTTTAGCTTACACTACGGGAAAGATTCATCTTCTCGAGATATTGAAACCAAAAAATTATCCTTAATTTTGTATTCATTGTCAACGCAGTGCAGCAGCTAGCAGACCTAGAGCAGGCAGTCTTGCGTGCTCATTGGCTGCCCTGCGGGCAACTGCTGCAGCCTACCAGTGAGCCCCGCGTGACGTCACGCCCAATGAAGGGCGCCCGCGCCTTCATAGCGTCATAGCCCGCCAGAATGGGCGTGGCTTAGCGTATAAAAGAAGGGGCTGTAGGCTGAATTGCCTGGTTTTCGTCAACTGAAGCGAAGTCGCTCGTGGCGCGAGCACGGCCGGTTACGCAATACTCGTTCCCTCTCTAGAGAGAACCGAGGTTACGTTAGTCCCTACATGCAAAACGAAGCATTGAGAACTTTGTAAGTGTACAGACCGTTTAATACTAATCAAACCACGAACGCCATTCATTCAGTTCAGAAGTTTTCTCCATTTCCACTTCAGTTCAGCTCACTTAGCACGTCGTTCGTGGTTTGACTAGTTGAGACTGTTTTCCAAAGATGGCTCCTGTCTGTATACACGAAGTGGACTGTCTTCATAAAATATCTTCTTATTAAACGGTCTGTACACTTACAAAGTTCTCAATGCTTCGTTTTGCATGTAGGGACCCTCATTATGTTACTGTGTTAGTGTGGGGCTATTTTGAGTCTTGTTAGTGGTATAAACTAGCGATTTCTTTTTACTTAATAGATGCCCCCATTACTAGCATTATACGCTAAACAGTTTTTAGAGAAAAAACTCTTTACATTCGATTATCATGAAAACAAATCTCAGAGAACGGTTGACTAGGTACCAATGTTTTATTAGACCAAAGGTTCATTTTGCGCCGGAGTTCTCCTTTAAATGCAAAAGAGCTGCAGCTCCCGACACAATGGGCGGAGCTTCAAAAGCTCGCGTGTGTGTGTGTGTGTGTGTGTGTGTGTGTGTGTGTGTGTTAGCTCGCTCCATTACCTCACGCAGACACACGCTAAAATGTCAGAAACTGTTCTGCCTTTTATGTTTAAACCGGAGTCAGAGGCGAGACTAAGAAGTGACAACATGTAGAATGCAACAGGACGTCTCTGAATGGTTGATGAATTTATGTTGCTGATGTGGAGTTAACTTTCTTCAATTAGCATATTCTGTCAAGATAATCTATAAATCGCTTGTATAGGAACTGTTGTGAGATGCACACAGAGTGACTTTTTATTGCATGTGAAAAGACGGATGCTACAGTTTGAGCTGACTCACAAATGTGCTTGACTACAACAGCTCTTCCTCTTCTCAACATGGACTGCGTGTTCCCGGGGGTTGGGGTTTATGCAAATTTTAGGGTTAGTGATGTCACTAACCCGGGAGGAATGTTGTGTAGTTCCTACCAGACGTTTGTTGTAGTCCTTAAAAAACGATTTCTTTAAAAGCAAATATCTCCCTTTGCTTTGAACTTTGAGAGTTGTAACTTTGCCGATGTTGTTTATGCTCAAACAGCAACATTACACACTAGCTAAAGTTAGAAAAGTGAAATCATAATCAACCACCCCTTTAAAGGGTAACTAAACCCCTGGTCAGAGCCTGACTCCACCCACTGACAATATTTGAAAAATGCTGGAAAAGTGGGCGGAGCCCAGCGGAGATAGAGGGGATGAACGGATACTCTATCCTGATCGTTTTCAATAATCGCAATTCCAACTCCTGACTCGCTACAGTGGTTTTGACGAAACGAGATGGTTTTTATACTCCCATGGACGTGGTAGCTCGTACCAAGGGCGTGGTAAGCTGAAACCTGCTTATGTCAGCTCTCACCGCTACCATCACGAACTACCGCAAACATCCAATAGGAAAATTCAACTGCAGTAGCCACCGTTCAACCTGAAGAGGGCAGCACTCAGACGTTTTTACACCATATATTGTAGAATTAAAACACTTTATACCCAAATTGTCAAAAAAGTTACTCCAATCAATGAACAGCACTAATAAAGCCCCAGTCTTACAGATCATTAATTTTAAAAAGTTGGTTTAGTGTTTAGTTTCCCTTTAAAACAATACTTAAGTCTTCTGAGGGCATTTTTTGCTATATTTTTACTACTTTCAATTAGCTACCAAATCATCTTGGTACAACTCAGCCCTTAAATGATCTCTCACTGGCTATAAACACTACATCAGGACACCGTAACTTTTCTCCTTTTTTTTTTTTTACTGTAAACATAATGGATACTGAGAATGTCTTTCATCTGCTTTCAGTTATATGTAGATTTGAAAGACTGGTGGTTATTTGGCTTTTACTTCTGCGTGCCACTGGCCTGCACAGCTGTTTTCTACACCCTCATGACATGTGAAATGCTCCACCGTAGAAACGGAAGCCTTCGGATCGTCCTCAGTGAACACCTTAAACAGGTAAGAAAAAGTCCTTAATACTAATAATGGTCATAAACCTTCGAGTCAGTATCATTCAAACATAAGGAGTATTACTGCAAAGTGAAAGAATTATAAACAATTAGATCATGGATGGGCAACTTCGGTCCTGGAGGGCCAGTGTCCTGCAGTTTTTTTTTAAAAAGTGATCTTTTTAGTAATTCTGGAGACCTAAAAAAAACCCTGTTCAGATGTATTTGATTAGGGTTGGAACTAAACTCGGCAGAGCAGTTGCCCTCCAGGACCGTAGTTGCCCATCCTTGAATTAGATGATATTATAATAACCTTTTTAGCCTGTTATGTATGTGCTAAAGTCTGTAAAAGTAATTTCTCTGAGAGTACATTATATAACACTGAATATACTGCGGTTCTAACGGCTTGTTTATGTTTTTCAGCGGCGTGAAGTGGCTAAAGCAGTCTTCTGTTTAGTGCTGATATTTGCTCTTTGCTGGTTCCCCCTTCATCTCAGTAGACTGTTGAAGAAAATGGTTTATGTTCCAACTGATGAAAGACGTTGTGACCTACTCAAGTGAGTGAGCCTTCGCCAATTTTTACGCTTAACAGTGGACTGATTTATTTTATACCCTACATACTTGTACTGTATGTGCATGGTACTTATGTCTTGACATACAAGTTATAGTTTGTACTAAAGTGTTTACATATGTGCTAATAAGTTTACATATCCCTAACAGAAGCTGTAAGACTCGTAACTTTTTCAAAAAAAATAAAAAGATAAATTAGATACAATCGTAAAAATAAGATATATAAAACATATTTTAAATGTAGTACTGTCATTAAAAAGACTGCTTAAAACACAGTATTTCATTATATTCCACAAGACAAAATAATATATTAATTTAGACAAATTGTACTATTTAGAGTTAACAGGAATATTCAAATGGGACATAAAAATATATATAGTATGCATTAATAGTGATAGTTGTGTATGAGTCCCTTAGTTGGCCACTGAAGACATCATATAGCCACTGTTGGAAACACTCAAACATAGAGCATGATGGGAAACCAAGACTACATGATCTTAAGATTATTGGGCAGCTTCCCTTCTCAGGACAGATCAGGGACAATAATGGAAACCCTAGAAATATCAGGGAATTTTAAAAAACAGTAATTTAAAAATAAGTCATGGATATTAATACAATTTTAAAAAGTAATGTTTTTTTTAATGTGACTATGGTATAATATTTCTAGTGTGATTTTTTTACAATCTCAGCTTTAAATTAATTGTTGTATTTTAAAACTTCAGCTAGTATTTTGTATTTGTGATTGTAATCTCTAAAATAATCCATCTTATTCAAAAATGACAAACATCTTGTAGATTGTGCAAGTGGTATGTAAACTTACACACAACAAAACTAAACGAGTGTCCAAACTTTCAGCTTCCTGTTGATCATGGATTATTTTAGCATCAACTTGGCCACTGTGAACTCCTGCATCAACCCCATCATCCTCTACTTTGTCAGCAAGAAGTTCAATAATTGCTTTAAGGTGAGTGTTTCTTCCTTCATTAACAAGCCATTGCAAACAGACTCATACAGAATGGGTGAATATGTTTCCTCACGTCACGACTTCGCAAAATCAGCGGTCACAGACCATTCAATCAGCAAATTGTGCTTGATTTATGGAGACAAATGTTTAGGTGTCCTGTGAGTCATTCTCAGAGGGAGATAAGCCATGCCCAGCCCTGGTTGTCTGAGCGTAGATTACAGAAAATGATGTCAGATCCTAAGTAGGCCCCTTTTCAGTAATGAGGATGATCCTATAGATACACTGCAGCTGAAGCATTTGTGAGACAAACCATAACACCAACTCAGTTGGCCAACCCAAGTTCATGGCCCTAAATACAAGCCAACTGGTGATCTGTGAAAGAGATGGTGCAGGTCCAAGAGAAATATTCAACATTGATTTACTATGGGCCAAATTTAGTGCTGCAGATAAGAAATACTGATTCATTTCAACCTATTCACCTCTAATACAATACAAATGTGCACTACTTAAAATCCAAACCAAGCTTGTTAAAAAAAAAAAAAAAAAAGTGCCTGCCCTGCGGTTACATTGGTTACATTGTTTCTTGCACATTTTACAGCATGTTCAAATTGAAATGTCCCGTAAATGGTGCTAAAAGCATGTTCAATTGTTTTCGAAACAGAAAAATGTAAAACTGGCAACATTTTAAAATGTTGGCTGTTATAGTGGCAGTTCAAAACGTACATTTTCATCAAGTGCCGCTAAAAGGTTCAAGCTCTATCTCCTTCGAAAATATCGTACCACCTACACTAAACCCTGCTCTAAACGTAACCAATAGTATTAACATAAGCAAACCATTCCGGATCGCAAGTGCAATGCTGTACCAGGTGAGCTAGTGAGCAAGTTTACTATGTCAGAAACCCATGACATGCAAACGTGAAAATGAATTACTTAAAGAAACACCAAGTAACTTTTCCTCAGCGGTCGCCCTACAGGTTGGAAGCAGAATTGTCCATTACTGCTGTCGTAAATAATTTAGCCTACCGCAGCCTACTGTCGCACGCGCACGCTCGCTGTTTATCCAGCACCGGCTTTGGAATCAACAATGGCAGACATCCCAACCTGCAAGAAGTCATTTCAGGGAGGTCTATCTTGGTGACTGGATTGTTGAGGGGGGGTGGCGGGTTGACTAGCTTTTGTGAGGCACACTCGCAAGGTCTCTCGCTCTCTCCCTCTCTGCCGTGCTCGCGCTATGTATGTTATGCGCGCAGTATGTTCTGTCTCGCATGCGCGCTCTAGATTCCGAGAGATTTGAACTAATTTTCGGGCATCAGGGAGACGCTATCAATATGCGGGAGACTCCCGGGAGACTTGGGATGTCTGCAATGGCCACAGACAATTTGAGGAAGTGGTGGGGGAAGTGACGTATGCCGTAAAGCAGTCAAATTTTGAAGTTCTTTTTGTGCACGGGTTCCTACCCGAAACCCGAAGTTACATGGTGCCAGTAAAAGCGATAAAGACCACGTCAGGCTATGGCAGACCATCACAAGGTCGATGTACCATCACAAGGGTCTTGGAAATATATTATGAAGGTTGAAAATCTACATAGTGTTACTTTAACAAATCATGCACTATGGTGTGTTTTGGGGTCATAACATATATGTATTTATTTATTTATTTTTGTGTGAAGTTTTGCAAAGCAGCAGCATGTTTTTCTAATGAGCCTATGTTGCAACAATCAAATGATTTTCCTTTTATCTTTATCACTATTCCAGTCCTGCTTGTGCTGTTGGTGTCATACCAAGAACCAGGTGTCCAGCTCAGGCCCCGTGAACGGCACTAGCATTCAGTGCAAAAACCATGAGCCCGGCAACCTAAATACCGACAGAAGCCTTCGCAAATACAGCGACTGAGAGGTGGAGGACAATCGACATGCTTAAAACGCATTAGAAAAGCGGACATCATCATCATCAGTGTCAAACTTTGAGGTGGAAAGCATTGTAACCATTCATATGAAACTAAAGGCCCTGTGCTCAGCGCAGTATCAGGCTGTTTTTATATATAGCTTCAGATCAGACAATGGACCTGATATATTTAAAGTCTCCCGTAGACATAGAGCAGCTGTTCCCAGACATTCAGAGTGTTGTTTTTCTGTGTGAGAGAAGTGGTGGGAGTGAAGACCAACAGAAACAGGATGCAGCTGAACCTAACAGCTACAAATTAACCCTCATCAGGAGCTCGACATGTTTTCCTTACGTAAATACTGCACTATGAACAAGCTCTGGATCGTCACTGTCTGATGTGAAAGGAAGTTGCAGAAAGGAAGAGTGAAGCGGTGAGGGTCAATCTGTGGGTGCGTGTGTGTGTGTGTGTGTGTGTGTGTGTGTTCCTTCCTATAAGCTTTGCCAAAGAAACTCCCATGCAGCTGAGGGGGCAGCCTATCCCTCAAATTCAGTGTCCGGTTGTTATTGTTAGCACATTGAATGCAGTCATGGAACCTTGATTCAAAACTAGTTTGTAAAACAGGAACTTTCAGGTCACCACCTGGCTCAAAGTTTATTTAGTTGTTGTTAGGTGAATCGTATTGTGCGCTGGACGTCAACTCTTTATTTAGAGTAGTAGGAAGATAATGAAGATATGCCTTTTTGTTTGAATGCCAAATTAAGTTCCATGTGTATATGCTTGAAAGGTGTTAGATGAATATGTAAGCTCAGAATAAAAAAATAAAAAAAAACATGAAGATCATACAGCACATGTAAAATGTAACAGCTGGATTGTGTTCCAGATATGAGGAGGCAAATAACTTTGACCTTGGTGGGATTTAAGAGAAATGTCTAGGAATGACTCCAACTGCAACAAATGCTGTGTTATAGTGTGAAAGAAAAGAAAAAAAATATTGAGCATAAGGGCGCGGGAAAGGGGGCTTTGTGTAATCAAAACAAAAACGCCCAAGAGATACAAACATATCTTTGCTTTATTTTGACACTGTGAATGTTCTGTGAAGAGAACTCATACATGCTATTAACCTTGTATATATTACGTCAATATTATTAATATTTAATGGTCTCAGTATTTGTATATCATCTGCATTTTAAGTTGAAATATTTGTTTTCTTTATCTTGTTGTACCAAAAATATACACCACCATTCAAATGTTTGTACCGTTTTACTGTATTTTTGATCAAATAATCGCAACCTTTGTGAGCAGAAGAGACCTCTTTCAAAGAGATTATCAATTCTTACCAACCCCAAACTTTTGAACAGAAGTGTATATGGAATTTGAAGAAATCCATTTTCTTTTTAACATAATTTGAAACTAATATGAATGACATTGTACACGTTCTGACAGAGATCTACATGGGTCTTGTTAATTTGACATGCTAAGTGTTGAGGGATATATTTGTGCATGAAAACAAAAAATAAAAAAAAACGGTAATGTTTGTAGTGGAATTTGATGTCACGGATTATCCTTGTCACACCGGTTGAACTTTACCACCACTGAGTGAGGAATGTTGCACAGCTATATATATATTTAAACTTATTATAGCACTATAGCAACCGAACATCTGTTTACTCTATATGCTATGCAGTACAGAAAATTAACTATAGATTATTTTACATATCATGACTGACTGGTTAAAACATGACACTTCTTCTCATAGACTGTAATTGCATTAGTCCAATCTTCTAGATTAGCTGCTAGTTATTTTTGAGAGACTATTGATTCTACCACTTATCTCCAAATGTAACAAGTTCCTGTGTTAAAAAAAGATAGGTGCCTTGTGACAGCTTTCTGTTTTTGGCCTGGGAAGAAGCTCCAGTATGGGAGTGATTTGTGATGCACTTTGACCCACAAGGCAACACGGCCCCTCTGGGTCATCAGTGTCAACCTAGAGGATGTGAACGGGGCATACTAGAAGCCTTGATGTAAACTGTGGAGCTTAAACCATTATCTGCAATGTAAGTTACTGTTTATATCAGTCTGATATTGGTTTGGAAAAATAAATGTGTTTTTTATTTGCTTGTGTGGGGTTTTGTAATGTTATATTATATTATTTAATGAAGATGATGCTTATGTATAAGTGCAGTAGACAAACTGTTGGTCTGGTCTCAAACAGGATTCCTCTGAAAAAGAGTTATATGCTCTAACAGTTACAAATGTGTATTAATTAAAAAGATAATAATTTTTGATTGATATAAAGTCATTGCAACACAATGTTCTAGGCTGAATACACACGGGTCATGTTCACAAGCCAAAATAAGCATGGACTTAATAATTTACTATAAAAATGTCTTTTTGTTTATTTTAAGACATTTTTATCACACATGGAATTAGAAATTGAATTAGAGAAGAGACACGTCTGTTTTGAGAGTCTACTATTGAAAGCATATGCAAAAATGACTTCTCGTCAGAGATTGGAGATATGTTTTTCTTATCCTCATGAAACTGCCTTCAGGGAGAAGAACGAAAGGTTTTAGGTCCGAGGAATTTGGTGGGAACGTCTGAGCTTGCCAAGGAAGAAGCAAATGAAGCTCAAAGGCAAAGTAACACAGGGAGCCTTTGAGAAAAAAAAAAAAAAAAAAAAAAAAAAAAAAAAAAAATTTAATTACATTAAAAATAATTGAAAAGCTGACATGTGCAACTCACATCACTGTAGAAACTTTCCCTGATGATGCCATCAAAATGTATTTGTACTCAAATAGTTAAAACAATTCTAATGTCGCTCTGCAGCTGTATTGAATTCAATGTTTTTATTACCAATACTTTCCTCTAGAAATTAAAAAAAAATTAAACATTTAAAAAAGTTGTTGACTTGGAACTACATGTGCATTAAACGGTTTTATTGGACACCTTCCAGCCAATCAGAATCGAGTATTCAGACAGAGCATACAATACATATAATTCTTTATCCTGGCTTTAGAGCAGGTCTCTCAACAAAGCACATCATTATTTTCAGAGGAAAAGTAGCTCTCCAAGGCCAAACTACCAGCAAACATAGATAAAGCGCTGACTGTATCCTAAAGTTTTTAATAAGACTGTGCTCTGCCATGGATTATATTAATAACACATTTTTGTTATTACACACCACCACTGCCATAACACTTAAAAAGGCAAGAAACCAACGGCATTTGGATCAAATCTGTGGATAAAACAGTCTTAACTGTGAGAGCGTGCAGTGCTTTCACCTCTATTTATGAGCATGAGGTAACCTTATCTCTCATGCAAGGGATTTCAAACCATCCACAAAATTAATGTATGAGATGACTGAGCTCCAAGAACAATAATGTAATCAGATTTTTTTTTTTTTTTTTTTATATTACAATATTGAGGACTAGATAGAATCATTTCTACACTCAAACTATTTCTGTCATACATCTTGGGCCAGATGTTTGAGATTAATTAATAATCAAACGTATATTTTCTATTTTTTTCTGTCTTGAAGGTATCCATCTGGCATGACACCAATTCATGAAGATTGTAATTCACATGTCCAAAGACATAAAGCCACAAACCATGATCCAATAACTCTCCTCATTTAGCCCAACACGTACTGACGTCTAAATTAAATCCAAACTAAACACAGAATAACAACTCTCATACTGGGAGTCACATGAGATGTTAACTATGGACGTCACTCGGCGGCGTTTAAACTTTAAATATGTATCCAATTTTCTCAAACACAGCGCCTGTTTGTCTTCCCTGCCCCGACATGGCAGAGTCCCACATGCCATTTTGCAGAGCTATCCCTCCAAGTCATCCAACAAGGCGCTCACATGAGTGTGGCAAGAACGATTTCTAATTTATAAAAGCCAAAAGGATCGATTCAATATTCATGAACAATCTGTCCCATCGCAATGAGCCATTTCTGTAACTGGGGGACAGTATGATGACAGCGCAGCGACATAAAAGAAAGTTCTGTCTCCACGTATTCTGGACTACTTCAGCCTTGTACATCTTCCTTTGTCCTCAAATATTTCATTGACACAATTTTTTCAGATATATCTATTTTTTTTTTTGTGACTGGCAAACGACCGGCAGGTCTTTTAAAACCTTTTTATTGCAGTCTGTGTCTTATAAACACAAGGGCATGAGAGAGGAAAGAATGAGTATTGAGTTTCACAGGTCAAGCTCCTGCCTCTGCTTTCATCATGGAAAAGTTTAAACTCTAGCTGATTTTCCATGTAAAAGACCATTAAAGTCATCTTCTACATTTGGTGGGTATTGAAACAGGCTAGTGAAACTGTGCTCTTATGTCTTCTGCGGGACAGCTGGATCTGACAAGGGGAGACTGTCTGAGATAAAATCAGTCCTACCCAATAAAGCATCTGGAAATCATTGCTATTCCTCATTGCACACTCAAGTAAATACACAGGTTTGATTTTAAACAATCTTTTTTTATATATATATAGCCTGGGAAGGGCTCTTTGACTTCACAAATTGCATAAACAAAACAATTAGGCCTATAAAACTTTTAAGATGTTGTGCTGTTTTAAAGTGCTGTGTATTTTAGTAGCACTTTTTATACTCGTATGCTTCCTGATAAAATAAAACAGTTGTTTAGCAATAGACCAAGAAAAAAACAGACTCTGGAGTTCTGTGCTGTAAAAAATGATATGATCAATAAGTTATGACAACATATGTTTTTACATTGCTTTAACTCACCAAACTAAGTTAAGCTTTTTTTTTTGTTATACAATATTCAGCTCATTTTTAAAGGTCAGTTTAATGGAAAATTGTAAAAATACAGCAGCACTTTTTTTTTTTTTTTTTACAATTTTCCATGATGATTTAATGTAGCAGCACCTCTCTACAAGACTTTTTTGACGGATGAGCGGTGGTTCTTTTCTATTTTTTCAAAGGTCAGTTTAATAAAGTTTAAGTTGAAATGACTTAAACATCCAAGTTGATTGTACTTAATTTAAAGCAGCAACTTTTTTTTTCAACCAGTTACGAAATGTACTTTCGTGCTGATACGGCGTTTGTCGTAGTTGGATTAGCGCAGGGGGGAAAATAAATAAATCTTTTTTCACACACCCCTGGAATCTTAATTAGAAACAGTAATTTGACGACTGTTCTGTTTTTCAGGAAAACAAACTAAAACATGTGGGCAATCTTCCTGCTAAAAAAGAAAACAGACTTAGAGACCTGGCTTGTTTTCTGTTCTGTTTTTTTGTTCAGGAACACTTTATACAAGAGATGCAAATGAATTACTGGGATACTCCTGCAGGGAAAGTGTTGCCACACACTGCCATCTAGTGAGACACCCAAGTCTGACCAATTTCACCTTTGTTTCACACTGTACTTTCACTGGTTCTTAGGGCAATTAGGTTATTTTTGATTAAATCCCCTTCAGTGAGACTATTCTATTAATCTTTGCTTTTCTCTCCTAAGAACAATTTTAAGTAAAACTCAATAGCATGTAAAATTCAATAAACTTAAAGTGACAGTTCATCCAAAATGTTAATTCTGTCATAATTTACTCACCATCATGACGGTCTCATATGATGTTCTTTCTTCCATGTAACACCAAAGGAGATACTAGCAGGATGTTGGCAATACATTGAAGTGCATGCTGTCAGTCTTGAAAAAGGACAACAACAACAAAAATCAGAAAAGTAATCGAAAGACAAGGTAACAGAAGAGTACCATAATGCACACAATATACAATTTTCACAAAATAATCAGTCTCTGAGAAAAATTATAAAGGAATTACAGATGTAATAAAACTCTGAGGAAAAAAATATTATTTCATATCTGGTAAATAAATTGTTTTCCAATCACACAGAATGACAGACATTGTAGCCTATCATCTGATGCTTTTCAGCTAAAATACTAGAAATGTCTGATCATGAGGTCTGTCACATACTAACGTTAATGTAGGCCTACTTTAGCTTTGCCCACAAAATGGGCCCGTCTGTTTTGTTTAGTTGTTAGCCAAAAGTTTGTTTATATTTGTTCTATATTTGTTTACCATTGTATCTGCAGTTTTAAATGAAAGTTTATCATTTTTAATTAAAAGGTTTAATGAACGAGGACACTGTGGGCAGGTTGGGGGTGGCATACAAACTATTTTGCTAATTTAATCACCACAGATTCAAAAAATCAAAATGCCGATGTTTGAAATCGGCAGTACAACTCACCTCGGTAGTGGGGGAAGTTGTGGCAACGTTTTACTTTATTATTTTACACAAATTATGGATAATTATATTTCTAAACTACTTGATTTTTTAGCAGATAGATATAAGCCACTTTCTGAAAAACGACACTGAATCAGACGTCGAAACAAAATGGTTTATAAGTTACAACACTCACCGGTCGCCTCGTTTCTTAATTTAGTTAGTTAACTATGCAGCGGCGAATATTGTTTTTTTGCACGCCATGATTTGGCTTTTCTCCCATCCAAGTGGTGGCGCTAAGTATTACAAATGTCTCGTTCAACAAGCGAAGGACCAACCTGCAGTGACGTCATGATCAACAGGAAGGTCCGACCAGCTTTGTTTATTAACTTGTCGCTCGCGTTCACTTCTTATTTTTTTGAAGTGTGTAAACTTATATATGGCTTTAATGACATGATTTGAAGTCTGTTAACTTATATATGCCTTTTATGACATGACTTCAGCAAAAAGAGAATGAAATATGATTGCGCGCTGACTTTATAACGGACGCGATCGCGAGCGGCTCTTGAAACTAAGCAGTGACTGTAACGTTAATGTATGTGGGGGCGGCGGAAAGCATCGGGAGGAATCAGCTGATTATTTGACTCGCTGAACACATGATTCGTCTAGATCTCTGTAGTGTCTATTCCAGTCATATGCATTCTAAACCAAACCACAGCGGTAGAACTGCAAAGAGCTTAACTCCGCTTTTATCTGTAACGCTACTTGTCTCTGTGTCAAACTCCATTGGAGTGTAATGTAAGAGGTTAGTGTCCGTTCAAGATGCCGTGCACATGCGGGAACTGGAGGAGGTGGATTCGGCCTCTCGTGGTGCTGCTGTACATTCTGCTCCTTCTGGTTGTCCTTCCACTCTGTATATGGGAACTACAAAAATCAGGGGTCAGAAGTCTTTTTATAACTACACACATTAAACATTTAGCATCTGACTGTCAAGAATGTGCCTATAATGCTGTTGTTTTAAGAAACTTCACATGTATCCATTGAGTCTAATTTGACCTACAATGGAAACCATTAATAAATAATTAATTTGGTCTCTTTATTATGGTATAAAAGGTCTAAAGAACCTGTAAGTTTGATTTTATCTGGTCCCAAAGTGTTTTGTTATAGAAAAATGCATACTTCTACATTACAATTTAGTGTAATCTGTTATCAGAGGTGACTGTGTCAAAGTAATGTCCATTATGTCAAGTTGTGATCATAATGATTGCAATATATAACTAGACAATTTGGCAGTGGTGCATGCGCGTGATTTAGAGTTGCTGTCATCTCTTCAATGGTGTTTGCACATCTGATGATATTTTTAACTAAAACTATTAAAAATTATTTCTGTTCATTTAAAATAAGCTGAAATAATAAATAAATATTGCATGAAAACTTACGCTAAAAAGAGTAAACAAAATAAGTAAATGTTGTCTTGCCAACTAACTGACCTAAAATAAGTGTGAGTTGAAATGCTAAAATTATTAAAACTATGGCCTAGTTTCACAAACAGGGTTTAGATTAAGCCAGGATTAGGCCTTAGTTCAATTTGGACATTTAAGTAACTTTTATAAACATGCCTTAGAAAAAAAAAATATTACTGGTGTGCATCATGAGACAAAACAATGACACTGACATATTTTAAGATATGCCAGTGCAAGTTGTGTTCAGTTAAAACAGATGCTAGTCTGGGACTAGACTTAAGTCTTGTCATTGAAACGGAGTAAAACTGAGATAACAAATAAGTTAAAGCTAAATAGAAATATTAAAAAAGCTGATCAAAATGACAAAAGTGCATAACAAAATTACTAAAATTTAAACTCAAATTATAAATGAAAATTTGATAAAATCTAGTTTAAAATATTAATAATGTAAGTATATATAAATAGTACTAAAATAACTATAACTTTGGAGAACAAAAAACATATATATTCACATTAATTTTTAAAAGTTTTGATAATTTTGACAATGTCTGGTTTTCACAGTGGCTGTATTTTTTCTTTGTAATCCCGTAGGTTAGTATTCAAAATAAGGCATGGTTCATCGCTGGGTTATTCGTGTTCATGACTATACCCATCTCACTGTGGGGGATACTGCAGCATCTAGTACACTACACCCAACCTGAGCTACAAAAACCCATTATCAGGTATTGATGTATAGATAATATTACTTCGCAACTAGTTTAATTTATGCAGTATTGTATAGGACATTATCTTCTGTGCGATTGTTCTTTTTTTTTCTCACTTATTCATTTTTCCATTTTTAGAATATTATGGATGGTTCCTATATACAGCCTGGATAGTGTGAGTATCATGTGATCACCTTATGGCTGCTAAAATGTTGGTATTTGAATCGCAAATGGCTTCTTTGATGTTTGCTATCCAACTTAGATTGCCTTCACTTGAATGCTGGCCTTTTTTCTGTTTGACAATGAGTTAATGTGAGGCCTGATGGTGCAGATGCTCATGACTTAGATTACTTAAAGAGCTGGAACAGAAATTAATTTGACCAAACTCATGTGCATCTAATCTTTTTTGAACAGCAGGATATCATTTGTCTGTGTTCTGTATGTGGAATCCCTTAATTCTAATGTCGTTGGTCCCTTCCTCTGTTTTCACAGTGGATTGCATTGAAGTACCCCAGCATTGCCATCTATGTAGACACATGTAGAGAGTGTTATGAGGCCTATGTTATCTACAACTTCATGATCTTCCTTCTCAACTATCTGGGGAACCAGTATCCCAGTCTGGTGCTGATGCTGGAGGTGCAGGAGCAACAAAAACATCTCCCTCCTCTTTGCTGCTGCCCACCGTGGCCCATGGGAGAGTGAGTGTTTGCATAAACACAGTTATGATACAAGAGTGGGAAAACTTGATGCAGGATGTGGTATTTAATGCATATCTGTTGTTAATATTACTAAAGGAGAAAGTCAAGATGTTAGCTGAGGCTCTTATGTTGAGGGCCTCCATTACCTGTTTACCATCTTCTCCTTTGGAGCCTTCTTCAAAGTGCAGGATGGGAAATGAAAGTTTAGATACAGCAGAAAGGGATTTTTCTAAATTGCTTGAAGATTGAACACTTTCTTGTGTTCATTTGAAAGCACATTTGAAATTTACGTTAGGCAGGGGTGGAAATGTGTGAAGAGTTTGTTGATTTAAACCAGCGAGTTGTTTAAACTGAAAAAATATGTTTGTGTACTGCTTCAGAGGACAGTGAAGCTCTGTTATGTGCCTGTTAACTTAACTTGAAGTGTTTTATGCACATTTATTTTTGTATACCTTACCAATACTTTTTTAAACATTATACCTTTTTAAACATTTATTTACAGTATACCTTACCAATATTTTCTCAATTTTCCTCTATTTTTATATTTACCAGAACATTTACCTAACTCATTTCTTTCTTAACAGAGTGCTTTTGCTGAGATGCAAACTGGGAGTTCTCCAGTACACAGTTGTGAGACCTGTCACCACAATCATTGCTTTGTAAGTGTTACTTTATTAGGTTTAACACCACAAAGAGACACAATATATGCACTATCGTTCACAAGTTTGGAGTAAAAAAAAAATGTTTTTGAAAGAAGTCTGTTATGCTCATCACATCTGCATTTATTTGATAAAAAGGGGAATTGATTTTATGTAATATTTTTTTATGTAATTTTCTGAAGCCATTTCTCCAGTCTTCAATGTCAGAAATCATTAGTATATGCTTATGTAGTGCCCAAGTACCATTTCTTATTATTATCAATGTTAAAAAAAGGTTGTGCTCCTTAATATTTATGTGGAAACTGTGAGACATTTTTATCCCCATGATGTTTGATAAATGGAAAGTTTAAAAGAACAGTATTTATTTAAAATATGAATATTTTATAAATGTCTTTACTATCAATTTTGATCAATTTAATCCATCCTTTCTGAATAAAAGTATTCATTTCTTCTCTGACCCCAAACATTGGAACGGTAGTGTTATTTCTGTTAGTGAAAGTTGATCAACAAACCCTTTTGGTCAACATTAATGGTTCCATATGTTTCTGTGCTCTGAATACTTTTAAACACAAAACTATATTTAGTTTCCTGGTACTAAAAATTACACCATCTTAGAGACTATATTTTGAAATGTACTCTTAAATTGAGCATGTAACAGGTCAAAATAAAGCTTTAGCTGTTAGGCAGTAATTTCAATGTCATTTTTGTCCTACCAAATTAGGATTTGTCAGCTTTGCGGTGTCTATGATGAAGGCAACTTCAGTTCAAAAAATGCCTGGACATATCTGGTTATTGTCAACAATCTCTCTCAGCTCGTAAGTACCTGTTTTTTTTTTGTTTTGTTTTTTCACTGAATATTATGCAAGACTGTCACGTGAGCTTATGTCACGGAATGAGTCTACAGTTACAGCCAGGAGCCAAACAGCAGTAAAAGGAAGATACAATGTAACTAAAGCCTTATTTACAGAGACGTCTTATTGATTTTTTTTTAATCAACAGTAAAACAAAACAGACAGCCTCTCATTTGTGTTCATGCAGCTCATAAATATTAAAAGCTTAAGGAACTTGATGCAACAACAGTGAATAATTATTGATAGTTCAAGTTAAACGGTAACCTGAAAACCTAATGGTATTGTGCTAATGGTGCACTTGTTTTCTCTCTTCAGTTTGCCATGTACTGTCTTGTGCTGTTTTACAAGGCTCTGAGAGAAGAGCTGAGTCCCATAAAACCTGTGGGCAAATTCCTCTGTGTCAAACTGGTGGTTTTTGTGTCATTCTGGTAAACCATTCTCTACACATCGCACATAACAATTCTGATCTACTTGCAGTGATGACTGTTATAATCATGTTTAGTTCCTTTGTTATTCAGTGTAGTTTTCTAGGATACACTATAGCAACTACCATCTCTCCACAACTAGAGTCATGGCAGTTAATGGTCATTACTGGCAGAATTATTATAAACATTGGTGAATCTCACAAAGCCAATATAAAATATAATTTATGATGGATATTGATTTTATGTCACCATGTAATGTTTTATTTAATTCAGTTGTTTTATCTGTCTTAGGCAAGCTGTGGTCATTGCACTTTTAGTGAAGGTTGGTGTGATCTCAGAATCTCACACCTGGGAGTGGGATAGTGTGGAGGCTGTAGCCACTGGATTGCAGGTGTGGTACTTTGGCCTGAGCACTTAACTACTTTTTTTGTAACATTACTTGGGACTGTAAATGGGACTCACCACTGGAAATCAGCTAGTGAGACGCGGGTTTAAAATACCATGTACACTTGCTACTGCAGGGCCACACATTAACTTCTAGTTGCACGAGTGGAAGTAACCTTCAAGATTAAGAGTCTGTGATTCTCTGTTCTCATAGGACTTCATCATCTGTGTGGAAATGTTTTTGGCAGCCATTGCCCATCACTTCAGTTTCACTTACAAACCCTACATACAGGAAGCAGAGGAAGGTTCCTGCTTTGATTCCTTCCTGGCCATGTGGGATATCTCAGACATACGGGCTGACATCTCAGAACAAGTGCGCAATGTCGGTGAGTCACTACACAGTCTTTTCTTATTAGTGTTGTATGGTCAGAGGGTCTAGAAGCCTTTTTGGGTCAAAATGCTTCATCTATCTATCTGTTTGTCTGTGTGTCCTTCTTAAAAAACTGTAGCTTTCTTGCAAACTATCTCTGGGGAAATTTGCAAGAGAACGCAAATGCATCGACATATAATTTCCTGGCGCTCTGTATTGCACAGCCAGGAATAATGCTACATTATTACCTTTAATAATGGTATGGTCCAAGTTTCTGAACACAGAATAGGCATTGTTGACAGTGTTATTTTAGTGTTTTGACCGATTGCTGTAGCTGTCTTGGTTCAAGAGGCAACATGGAGGACATTTGAACTGATGATTTCCTCATTACCACTAGTTATAGCATGAAATATTCTACAACGATTGTTGGCTTTTTGATGAATGCTTTGTTATTCTTCTAAGTCACTGTGGATAAAAGCGTCTGCTAAATGCATAAATGTAAATGAAATATACTTCAACATCAGAAGGAATGTTGAAAGAAACAGTACAACTTCCTGAAATGCATTATGCCTCATATAATCGCTCAATCAGTTTTTCATCTGCAGAAATACATCAATAAAGCAGCTTGTAAACGATAACATGTAACGTGTAACAATAACATTTACAAATACACAAACTAGTCGATATCAAATCGAAAAGCTTGATAATCGAGGTGTCTGCGTGTTACTGTCCTTTCTCGTGGCAAAGTATTTTTGATTAAATGCAATACATTTTCTCATATGTATTCTCTCGTTATTTCATCTGACTCCATAAATGAAAAGGTTTTTTTAATGATATCTGTGCATCATTAAATATAAGCGAAAGTTTGACTATTCCTTTTAACTCTAATGAAATAATGTCAAAGTCAGCTAGAATAATCAAAATGTAACAATTTATTGTCAGGTAAATGTATAATCAGTTCAAAGATAATCAATACAAAACATCAAATGCTCTGGAATAAAGAGAAGACGAACCAGGCATTAGGAAATACATGAAGCTGAGAGCCCCGCCGGCTCTCAGCATTCACGGGCTGATCTGAGATACAGAAAAGGCCCCGAGCCCCTTGCTGCATTTCATTATATAGGCCAGTGGTTCTCAACCCTGTCCTGGCGTACCCCCAACACTACACGTTTTCCTTGTCTCCCTAATCAAACACACCTGATTCAACTCATCAGCTCATTATCACATGGGTTAATGAGCTGATGAGTTGAATCAGGTGTGTTTGATTAGGGAGACAAGGAAAACGTGTAGTGTTGGGGGTACGCCAGGACAGGGTTGAGAACCACTGATATAGGCTAACCATGGATATTTGCATTCAGAAGTAACACCTTTTGGGGGTAGGACCGTTTGTCTAGAGCAGTGGTTCCCAAACCTGTCCTCACGGCACCCCAACACTGCACGGCCGTTTCTCAATATGCGTTCTTGTCTGTACTTGTGTTCTTGTGGTCTTGTGAAACGTCATCAGTCGCTGCCCAAGTACTGTCCCAATTCAAAGTTCACATCTAGCCAAGTCCAGTTCAAATCCCCGGATGTGTTCTTGATCCGCCCCTTTTATCGAGGATGCATCGAGAGGTGACTTGTGCGGACTTGAGACAGCCAGGTATCCCAGAATGCATCTCGCACCAACCAGCAAGCGTCAATACCAGAGGAGAAAACCCGCGTAATATCAAAATACTACTGTTATTGTGTCATGAAATGTAATTTTAAGAGTGTTTCAGGCGAGAATGTAGTTGTTTAAAGCTCAAATCTGTGGTTTGTTTATAAAGATAGCGCCTATTTGAAAAATGTATCTGACGCTTTCGGAGTTGTGAGATCCAGGTGATCACCGGGAGTTCAGCGCTCATTAACCCGACTGGAACAGCTTTTCCTCGGCTAGTGCTTCTGACGTGTGCCGCTGCCTCTGGTGTCTCTAAACATGACGTATATTCGTCTTGTGTCGATCTTTGGTCTCACTCATTAATCTATATTTGTTCCATGGCAAATCGTTTTGGCGGAGGGCAAAGTGAAGTTTCATAACTTTATATATTTAGGCTATTTAACTTTAACTTTGTAGCCTAATTGTTTGCTTAATTTCTCATTGTAAGTTAGCTTCTTATACCTTTATACTGGATATTATTGATCAGTAAAAATGACATTTAACAAAAAGAGACAGGGTTGTTTATTTTATTTTATATACTTTAAAATAGATATATTTTTTATATTTATTTTAACATTCTCTTCACTATATGTAAAATAAAATGACACAACCCTGTATCTCTTTGACAAATGGCAATACAAATCAAGAATGTTTCATATTAAAAAAAAAAAAAAGCAGGGTTGTGTTTTAATATTTCATGTTGTTATAAATATGCAGTGAAGATAAATTTTTTTTAAATGAAAAGAGGCAGAGTGGTGTTTTCTAAAATATTTCGTTTTATTGTTGACGAAAAGAGGCAGAGTTGTAGCATATTTCGTTTGATTGTTGCCTAAAATATACAATTTCGTATGCTATTTCATCACTCAATTCACTTCTGAGAACATTTGATGCGAGAAATCAACTGTGAAGATTTCAAATATTCGCATTTTTACGAAAATGTATGGCGAGTCGTAAATGTTTGAGTTCTGTATGAGGGTATTGCGCAATACCCGCAAGAACACATCGTCTCAAACTGTCAGCGGCGTTCTGTGTGCTCGTCACATTGCAAGTTCATTCTTCCAAGAACAACTAGCAAGAGCGTTCTCCCCAAGAACACAAGTCCGTTCTTTGCATTCTTGGTTTTGAGAAACACCCCACGTTTTCTTTATCTTGTGCAGTGTTGGGGTGCCGTGAGGACAGGTTTGGGAACCACTGGTCTAGAGCAGTGTTTCCCAACCCTGTTCCTGGAGGCACACCAACACTACACATTTTCCAACTCTTCCTAATCGCTCACACCTGAATCAACTCATCAGCTCGTTAGTAGAGACTCCAAGACCAGAAATATATGGGTCAGAAAAGGGAGACATCCAAAATGTGCACTGTTGGTGTGCCTCAAGGAGCAGGGTTGGGAAACACTGGTCTAGAGACCACATTCCTTTGTGTGCCAGTTATCTCTAAACTCTTAAAAACCTTATTACCTTTTGTTTTACTTATTTGGAAATGAGACATTTGTACCAGTCGCACTGAGACATTTCGATTGATACTAAACAAGTATAATACTCGATGATAATCAGAGATTAGGATGAGGGAGGTGAGACCTTCGTCTCAATAGTGCACGAGGGGGAGTTCAAATGTTAATTTTCAGCCTCAACCAGTTTTTCCAGTCTTACAGAATCAGAATCTAATCGTTTAGTGAAACCCTATTAAAACAGTTATGCATCATATGTATGTGCTTTGTTTTATTACTTCAGGGAGAACTGTCATGGGTCGGCCAAGGAAAACATATTTTGGTGAAGAGGTTTGCCAGGACGAGAACACGGGACTGCTGTCAGGTGGAGCTCAGGATCCAGTTGAATCGTCTTCCACCCCTCCATCCCCCAAGGGCTGTTACCAGGGCATGGGTCACACTGTAACCCCTCACTCCATCTCTGCTCCTGCAAACCTTGGCTGCATACCATGGGAAGGAGATGTGGATGACATCCCGCCAACTGTGATATCTGGCGATTGTACAGAGCAAGAGTGTTCAGACTATCCGGAGATTACTTAGCATCAGCTACCAACGCTTTTATATTCAAAGCACATCAATCAATCTAGCTACCGTTAACTCTGCTAACTACTGGATAGCTGTGGCTAATATGTGTTCAGAGAGGCTCGGTGAAGCTTTGGTAGCAAGAGCGTATATAAAGGACTTGGTTGGTCCGCTGTTTTTATCTCCGTTTTGCAATTATTTTGCTGGAAACATGACCATATTATAAACTGACCTTAAAGTCAAGCACAGTAATTCCCCAATACCAGTTTTAAAATGTAATAATCAGTTAACGGTTCTTTTAAGACAGCTTTATGAATGTTTACTCTAAGAAACACTATGTATTTATAATGCTACTTCACAATTTCGTTGACTTTCTCCTGGATTTGGGTAGCAAGTAATTTTTACACCTTTTTTATCATTAGTGTTACTTTCACTAAATAATTTGATGTTAATGCAAATACTTTTACTTTTTACTTCTTTTTTTGAGGAGCAGCACCTTGATCATGGACAGTAATATGAAATTACCAGGATGCCATTAAGATTTGAAACAGAATATATGCATGCGTTAAAGCAACTACAGTTTTGACTGTACATCAGCTTTTAAGCACAAAGTACTGAAACACTCATATCTTTGCTCAGTTCTTTTCAGAGATTTGAGTTATTTTCTTGGACTGCTTGCCTTCTAAACAGCTTCATGCAATTGCATCAAAACATAAATGCAGATTTAATTTTTCTTTATTTTGTCGGAAATTAGTAATTAGAAACAAAAAATATATACATTTTATTTTTGGTTGTTTTAATGGCTAGACAAAGACAATTGTTTAAAACCTTACTTTGAAAAGTATTGAAAATGTTGAATATTGACTTTTTAAGTTAACCTCGGGAATGATGCAATGTTTAAATATCAGCCAAAGCTGTCTTATTGCTATTAAAGGGACAGTTTGACCAAAAATAAAAACGGTCAACATTTACTTTCTCTCATGTCACTTTCTTCCATCATTGAATTCTTTCACAACTGAAAATGTTTTTTTAATAAAACATGAGAAACAAACCTAATTTTTCCTCATGACATGGGGGTGAGTAATTGATGACAGAATTTTCATTTTTGGGGGAATCTTCCCTTTAAGAAATCATCTTTTTCTTTGTTAGTATTGGGTGTCAGTCTGTTAGTAAACAACATTAGCTGCACATGAGCTATAAATATCAGATATATAGCATAACAGCACAGGATAATTGTTTAATCATTACAGATATGGACCTGTGGGAAATCCCATTTAATTGTTTTTATGAACTGTCATATGTCTCGGTTTCATTCAGAGATGCATATTCTGCAATGGTTTGTACTGCTGTTGCATTGCCTTATCTAACAGTGGTTGTCACAAATAATTAAACTTAACATGGAAATGTGTATTGAGTATTTCTGTTCTGAGTAATCCCAATTCAAATGGATACTTCACACAGAAATTGTCATTTACTAACTCCCATGTCATTCCAAACCCGTTTGAGTTACTTTCTTCTGCGAAAGAAGAATATTGGTAACCAAATAATTTTGGTTTCCACCGACTTCTATTCTACAGACAAAAAAATAAAAATAAAAACGCTGAGACATTTCTCAAAATATCTTTTGTTTCACATAAGTAAGAAAGTCATACAGATTTGGAACAACATGAGGGTAAGTAAATTATTTCAAATCATTTAGGGGTGAACTTTCCTTTTAAACATACCTACAAGAATCATCAAGCTACACAGTCATGGTGAAATTATTTTAATGTAAAATGTGTTCTGTTGCTAAAAACAATAACTTTGTTTACCGTACAGCAATTAAATAATTGCCCATTAGCAGTAGATGTAGGAGTATGTTAAACTATATATCGGTACAGAATCCCTCCCATCATGAGATCACGTCACAGGCTCTGCCTGCCTGGTGATGACATCATCAGCCCCCCTATTCCTGTTTAACAGCTGTAATGGATATGCTGCTCTTGTGGAGCCGGATGCTGAGGCGGACCCACTCTCCTCTGCTGACCGCCAGGGGTTGCTGGAGGACCACCGCCGCCTGCTTCCAGTGAGAGTCCTCACTGAAGGTGCTGACGCTCTGGTCAGAGTCCAGATGGATCTGGTACCAGAAGGGAATAGCAGTCACCTTGCCCGAGGTGCTGACCTGCACCTAACAAATGCAAAAGAATAAAAAGCACCTTAATAGGACGTTATGGGGCCTATAGGGGGACTCAAAATGACTTACAATTAGATAAACACAGTTTAAGTTTATTAAGTTTTAAAATAAGCTACAACAACCAAGTATCAATATGTTTCTTGTTTTAATTCACCCCCTCAACAACTGTTTCCTCTGAAGACACAGGGTTCGCTTGGTCCCCCAACTTTTTCTAGACTTGGAAAAGTCATATAAATTCATTTAAAAAAAAAAAAATGACTTAGGAAATTTTAGAATTTATTAATATTCTCCAAGATATTTTATCTGGTATAAATTGTGAGAAAAAAAGTATTGGTATAAAAAATACTTTTTTTAAAGATCTTTATCCATAAATCACAATGATGAGGAATGCAAATTAATTTATAAATATACAGAACTATTTTTTTTTCATTTTAGTTTAAAGTTTTAGTAATTTTACCAATCCAATATTTCGTATTTTATTTTATTTCAATTAATAAAAATTATTTCAGTTAAAAATAACAACACTAATAGAGGGATAGAAAAGAACCAGAACCAAAAACTCACTTTGACTTCTTTGTCGGTGTAATTGGCAGTGTTGTTCATGAGGTCTAGTGCGAAGAGTTCTACTGGTTCACTAAGATGTGTACATTCAAGGGTGGACAGGTCCAGAAACATATGAACAGGTACCTGAGGGAGAAAACACACATTACAGAGATATTTTATCAAATTTACAGAAAACCACATCATGTACGTTATTGAATTTCTTATCAGTGCTGAATTATCAGAACATCCCAGTCCATACACAGCTTTAATAGAATATGGCATGAAATGGAAAATTAGATCTTTGATAAGCTAATAATCTTTCATATCTCACTAATTGTATGACATAAACATGTTGTTTCTGTTAAGGAAATATGGCATTGATTGGACAATATTCCATAAATCAGCTTTACAATAAACCACAAAGCAGGGTTGTTTCTGGTCATTTTGGTGCCAAAGGTGGCAAATTTAACATGCACACTGAGATTCAATTCAATAAAACCTAAAAAAAAAAAAAAAAAAAAAAAAACAGCAAATACCCCATTTTGGCATCTGCACTAGAATGTGCCCTTGAGTTTGCAGGTCAAAGTCAAGTCGAGCAAACTGAATGCAAACATTACACAATCGGGGGCAGTCATGGCCTAATGGTATTTTTGAAAGAAGTCCCTTATGCTCACCAAGGCTGCCTGCATTTGACACTAAAACAAATTAATATATTTGTGAAAAATAATTGTAAACAACAATTGTGAAATATTTGTAGAGTTTAAAATAACGATTATCTTTGATTATATTTTAAAATGTAATGCATTCCTGTGATGGCAAAACTGAATATGAAATAATTAATAAAATCTTATGATTAATAATTAATGAATCTGATGCTAATGTCATGCACTTCAAATTCTGCACAAAGACAAGATGTTATGATGGAGATGAACAAAGCCAACATTTCCATTTTAGGGTTGGCTTTGTTCATCTCCATCATAACATCTTGTCTAACATCGGTTCTAACCCTAACCCTATATATACACTTGGTTTGTAAATTAGATTTGTATACTAAATCAGATTTGGTTGCAGTGTGAACAAACAAAGTCTGCATTACATTGAACGTCAAAATACCAGAGAACATTTCAGAGCAAATATGGGACCACCTCATACACAAAGACAAGATATGAATAGTGAGCACAGTATTCACAGAGCTATTAAAGAACATACTGTGAATTGATTGATGAATGGAGCGATGTTGAACCCAAGAGTCGGCTCTCTTCCCTGAACAGCGCTTTCCAGAAGCAGCGTGTCTGACTCAACAAGCATACCGTGGATCACAATGCGCTCTGGAAAAATCTGTCCACCGTCCTCCAACAAGCACCTGAAATGTTTACAAGAAGAACTGTAAGCCAACCTAAAGAAAATAACTAACCATAGTATGTGTTACACTCTTACCTAGCTAACGTTGCTTTCTCCAACAGTTTCTGTCTAATAAGGCCACAAGTCTCTATGCAGTCTAGTATGATGGCGCTCCAGAGCTTCTCGATGGATGGCCGCTGAAGAACTGAAGAATCGTCCTCTACATGACTCAACCAGAACTCTAGTGCACTTTCAAGCACACCATTTTCTTTGGCCAGCAGTCTCAGCATAGTCTGGTGATGTTCCTTCTCAACTGAGCTGTAGGCTTGAACCAATCTAGAGCTGTTTTGTTTATCTTCACTTGAATCGGAGTCTAAATGGGCTGCCATCAAGGAGAGCACAGAAAAGCCCTCAGAGACATCAAGCACATAGATTGGGTCAAGTTCTGTGTCTGACTCCTGTGACCTCCGAGTCGACTTTAGAGAAACCAAAAGTTTGCTCATGGCCTTCTGGAAGCTGTTATGATACGCCGTGTTATTGAGGAGGGCGATCTCTGAGGACTCCAGCATAAAAGCGCGATAAGGTTTCTCCTGGGTGGTTTGAAGGCCAGCCAGAGCACTGCACAGCTCTGACTCAGGGTTTGCATTGAGGATTTTGGAAGGTCCTTTAGTTGCATTGTCCATTTGAAATGTGTGTCCGTCTCTTACGATAGCAATGCAGCACAGCCTCAGATAAGAGTCCTTACAGGAAACTTCCACCAGTATTTCATCACCACATTTCACAGTGTCTGAGGGACGACATGAATTGATTTATTTATTTAACGCCATACCACCATCAAATGCTATATTCATGGCAAACTCAAGAGTATTCAAATTTACAATACTCATAATAAGGGACAACATGAATTAAAGTCCATTCATTAGGTGCGTTTGACTTAGTTGCGCTGCATAGACCGATCGATGTATGACATCAAAGTACAGTGAGAGCGATTCGAAAGCATGCGGAGCCGTCTGCTGTCTAATCGCTCTCGTGGTACTTTGATGTCACACACCGATTGATCTGTGCAGCGCCACTTCAAGTCAAACACACCTATTTCTATTTTAAAAATTGATTGACATTAGAACTGGCTGTAGACAAACCTTTAATCTTCTTCACTAAATAGGACTGAACACTATCCCCTGGTTTCACAGATAAGTGTTAAGCTAGTTCCAGACTAAAACAGATGTTTGAGCCGTTTTAACTGTAAGCAACTTGCACTTATATATTTTAAAATATGTCAGTGTCACTGTTTTGTCTCAAGATGCACACCAGTAATGCTTTTGTTTTTTTCTTAGGCATGTTTATAAAACGTACTTAAATGTCCTAATTGAACCAATATTGAAGGGTAAATTGCTGCTAATGTGCAATTAGTGAGACTACTTCCTGTTCTTTAGGAAAGGGTTCTGTCATTAATGCATTAAGAAACTCATTAAAGCGACTAGTTCTAGAGCAGTGGTTCTCAACCTTTTTTCACTCCAATGCAGCCCATTGTCCACAACAATATGCAAAGGTCCCAGATATAGCCTAGATTAAAATAAATAATTAAAATAATTATAATTAAAATTAGAATAATTACATTTTAGGATGCCAAACGTTTTAGAGCTAAATGTTATTCAAAGTTCAAGGTTTAACCAATTAAAGTAGAGAATTATTATAAAAAGGCTTCAAAACCAATGGTCTAGAGTCATGGTCCTCTTTACAATATTCTCAATTTTTTCAATTGATAGGCAGCAGTTCTTACTGAATGGAGTCTGCACTGGATAAATGGCCTGCTCCCAGCATGTGTCTTCCTGTGGGCCAGTGGACAGGTGGTTGTCCTGGTCCAGGTGTAGCTGAAACCATACTGCCAGAGCATCAAGAATGCCCTCCCGAGTCACACACAGCCGCATCTGCATCACCTCTCTGGAGCAAAGACCCTCCAGCTCCTGAAACACAGGACCTCTTACTATGCTCATTTCACTTTAGGTATTTCAGTAGTGTCGTTTCTCTACCATTTGCCTAATGGTTTCTATGTGAATATGTTTTAAAGTGTAATTTATTCCTGTGATGGCAAAGCTGAATTTTCAGCATCATTACTCCAGTTTTCAGTGTCACATGATCCTTCAAAATCTTTCTATTATGCCGATTTGCTGCCCAATATATATATATATATATATATACAGTATGTGTGTGTATATATATATATATATATATATACAGGTCCTTCTCAAAAAATTAGCATATTGTGATAAAGTTCATTATTTTCCATAATGTAATGATAAAAATTAAACTTTCATATATTTTAGATTCATTGCACACCAACTGAAATATTTCAGGTCTTTTATTGTTTTAATCCTGATGATTTTGGCATATAGCTCATGAAAACCCAAAATTCCTGTCTCAAAAAATTAGCATATCATGAAAAGGGTCTATAAACGAGCTATTAACCTAATCATCTGAATCAACTAATTAACTCTAAACACCTGCAAAAGATTCCTGAGGCTTTTAAAAACTCCCAGCCTGTTTCATTACTCAAAACCGCAATCATGGGTTAGACTGCCGACCTGACTGCTGTCCAGAAGGCCATCATTGACACCCTCAAGCAAGAGGGTAAGACGGAAAGAAATTTCTGAACAAATAGGCTGTTCCCAGAGTGCTGTATCAAGGCACCTCAGTGGGAAGTCTGTGGGAAGGAAAAAGTGTGGCAAAAAAACGCTGCACAACGAGAAGAGGTGACCGAACCCTGAGGAAGATTGTGGAGAAGGATCGATTCCAGACCTTGGGGGACCTGCGGAAGCAGTGGACTGAGTCTGGAGTAGAAACATTCAGAGCCACCGTGCACAGTCGTGTGCAGGAAATGGGCTACAGGTGCCGCATTCCCCAGGTCAAGCCACTTTTGAACCAGAAACAGCGGCAGAAGCGCCTGACCTGGGCTACAGAGAAGCAGCACTGGACTGTTGCTCAGTTTTGCATGTCATTCGGAAATCAAGGTGCCAGAGTCTGGAGGAAGACTGGGAAGAAGGAAATGCCAAAATGCCTGAAGTCCATTGTCAAGTACCCACAGTCAGTGATGGTCTGGGGTGCCATGTCAGCTGCTGGTTTTGGTGCACTGTGTTTTATCAAGGGCAGGGTCAATGCAGCTAGCTATCAGGAGATTTTGGAGCACTTCATGCTTCCATCTGCTGAAAAGCTTTATGGAGATGAAGATTTCATTTTTCAGCACGACTTGGCACCTGCTCACAGTGCCAAAACCACTGGTAAATGATTTACTGACCATGGTATTGCTGTGCTCAATTGGCCTGCCAACTCTCCTGACCTGAACCCCATAGAGAATCTGTGGGATATTGTGAAAAGAAAGTTGAGAGACGCAAGACCCAACACTCTGGATGAGCTTAAGGCCGCTATCGAAGCATCCTGGGCCTCCATAACACCTCAGCAGTGCCACAGGCCAGCATTGCCTCCATGCCACGACGCATTGAAGCAGTCATTTCTGCAAAAGGATTCCTGACCAAGTATTGAGTGCATAACTGAACATAATTATTCGAATGTTGACTTTTTTTTTTGTATTAAAAACACTTATTTTATTGGTCGGATGAAATATGCTAATTTTTTTAGACAGGAATTTTGGGTTTTCATGAGCTGTATGCCAAAATCATCAGTATTAAAACAATAAAAGACCTGAAATATTTCAGTTGGTGTGCAATGAATCTAAAATATATGAAAGTTTAATTTTTATCATTACATTATGGAAAATAATTATTAACTATCACAATATGCTAATTTTTTTAGAAGGACCTGTATATATAAAATCAATGTTGAAAACAGTTGTGTGATGCTTAATATTTTTAGGGACACCATTTCCATGTTTCTTTAGTGAATAGAAAGTTCAAAAGAACAGCATTTATTTTGATTTATTTTAATTCTTTTATAACATTGTAAGTGTTGTTACTGTCACTTTTGATCAGTTTAATGCATCCTTGCTGAATAAAAGTGTTAATTTCTTTCAACAACATTGTGACCTGTTTGAGATTTGTTTTATTAAAAGAAAATTTGTGTTCAACACCCTACTGCTAAATACATGTCTCTATATGTTGACTGAGTTCAATACCTGCACATTATTGAAGTCTATGTCCAAAGCTGTGAAAGGCTGTGTGAGCTGAATGTATCCTCCACGCAGGCGGCTCAGTCTTTCAGTGGTGTAGGGCTCTGTGCTGTCCTCAGTATCAGCAAAACAGCTAACAGGACTATATATCTGTCCTACAACAGACAGATCCAAGCCTCCCAATGAAGACACACTCAGCCTGCAGAGGGTTGAGTGGATGGTTAAGATGTGCAATGCTTTTAGTAATTCAGCCACTGAATATTCATTGTATTCTTTCTAAGATCATACTCTCTAGAGCCTGCTTCTTTGATAACAGTTTTTATATTTTTCTTTTTAACCGTTTAAAAAGTAATGTAATATCAACTTTAGACATTCACAACGTGTCGTTCATGCATGAGCAGCTTTAGTCACTCACCTGTGGTGTCTCCGGATCTCATGGCACTGCACAGCGACTCCAAACACAGTTGCGCTGGCAGGTATTACCCGGCCCGTTTGTGAGGGACTGGACAGGGGTTCTCGAAAGTTCTGTTGAGATGATTTAATAATTAGTTGGAATGAGTTGAAAATGATGAATCACTAATGTTTTTCTTTTAAGTCCAAAGTGTATGAAATTAGGGTCCAATTCTCACTACTAGTTGCTTGTTAGCATGCATATTACTAGGATATTGGCTGTTTATTAGTTCTTATCAAGCACATATTAATGCCTGATTCTGCATGACCATATTCTACATCCCTTAATCCTGCCGAATACCTAAACTTAACAACGACCTTACTAACTATTAATAAGCAGTAATTTGGCAAAAGTCGTAGTTGAACCGTAAACTAAAGTGTGACCATATATATATATATTTGAAACAAAATGTAATATTAACAACATGTATCAATTATGGAAGCTTGCTTCCGCCACGAGAAAAAAAGAAAATTGCGACTATTTCTCTCACCATTCTGACTTTTTTATCTCCCAATTGTGTTTTCACATTTCACGATTCTGAGAATTTTCTAAGAATTGCATGATATAAATTCGCAATTTTGATTTTTTTTTTTCAGAATTGCTTAATATAAACACTTAATTCTCAGGGTCAGTATTTTTTCCTGAGAAAAGAATTGCGCAGGGGGAAAAGGTCAGAATTGCGAGTTAATATCTTTAGACTTTATTTCTCGCGATTGCCGGTTTATATCTCACAATTCTGGGAAAAAAATTGACAGATGCTCCCATAATCAATTTTTGGATCAGTGGAAGAGCTCATTAAAATCCTTATTGTTGAGCTCTGTTATGGTACCATGTTGATTTTAAAACAGATTCACAAACATGTTAAAACAAATGCATGTATCTCGGGTAGTCACTAGGTGTCCCTGTTGGCTAAATCTCTGATAATGATACTGAAAAAGCTTAACATATTTAAAGTAAGGATTTAGAATAAATAATCTAGTTCTAGGACAGCAAAGTATGATTTTTTTCTTTTTTTGCCAAGATTGCCATTAAGAGAGACAGAGACAAAAATCTCTTAGTCTCTGACCATGGCCGGATAAACATTGGATCAGACAAGATAAAGTCATTTGTATAAAAGGATTACACTATAATCAGAGTTTAGTTTGAGGCATCATGTGACCCCACTGCAGGTTTGCTGATCAGAACAATCAATACTGCATACATATAGTGAAATCACTGAGAAACTGACTTACAGGTGGAGGTAACAGTAGGTGCTTCCATGCATGGATCAGACTCTCAATGATGCCCTCACCAAACAGCCCTGCATCTACTGTCTCTGTTACAACCAGAGACACTCTAATGAAAGGAATATAATACAGGTCAACACACTCTTGTTATCTTCAATGGGTACCATAGTGAACTGTTTATATCATTGAAAAGTTTAATTAAAACAAAAATGCAATGCACTCTGCAGCCAGATTTTTATTTTATTTTTTTACTTTAAATTCAAATAAGTCAGTCAGAATTTGCTTTTCGTCAATGCAATATTTTACACATAATACATAAGATTCTTAGTATTTAATTTACAATTTGGTAAAAGTTACAAGTTTGGAAAATGTATGGGTCAGTATGATTATTTTTTTTTCACATTAAATTGTAAAAACGTTATTTTCATCAAACAATCCTGAAAATTAAAATGTAGCACAGTTTCCACAAAAATATAATCAAAAATGGTTTCAACATTGAAACTTTCTGAGTTTGAAAATTTCTTGAGCAGCAAATCAGCATTTAAGTATGATTTCTGAAGGATCATGTGACACTGAAGACTGAAGTAATGATGCTGAAAATTCAACTTTGCCACAACAGGAATAGACTACATTTTAAAATTCATTAAAACAGAAAACAGTTATTTTAAATTCTAATAATATTTCACAATATTACTATTTTACTGTATTTTTGATCATATAAATGTAGCCTTAGTGAGCATAAGAGGCTTCTTTCAAAAACGTTTAAAAATCTGACTTATGTTTGCAAAAAACACAGATTGCTATTTTTCCAGCTTAAAACCATGTCAATACGGATCTGGTTAACTGTATAAAGAGATTCTTTACCTATTTGGAATGTCTTTTGGAATTTCCATGTCCAGAGACTTCAAGTGAACAATCTTGATGCTATCTGCCATCCCATTGGCTGAGAGCACCTCGCATGCCAGCTCATACATTGTCTTTGACAGCTCACAGGCATAGACCTCAGCAGCGCCTGCCATCTTTGCACACATTCTAACATACCAACCGAACAGCGTCAAACCACTCTCACCACTGTATATCAGTTGTAGCAGACGTTTGTTAAATAACAATGTTATGTAATAGTTTCTGAAAAATCTTACCCAAGGATGCCGGTGCCAGTTCCGATGTCCAGAACGGAGCTGCATCCTCCCTCAACAGCTTTCTTAATAGCCAACTGGTACTTGTGGTTCCGCCCATGGTCGTTGAGCATTAAGAAGTGCCAACGTTCCACCAACCAGTTTGCAACACGGTAAAAGTTCTCCTTCGCCTCTGGGAAGTCTGGTCGGAGTTTAAGGGCTTTGTAAAAATGCCCAGCAGCCTCATCCCGAAATCCCATTCTGAAACAAAAGAACCCAATACAACGATTGACTATGTTTGTAAATGAACAACACAGTCCACCATTCAAATGTTTGGGGTCAGTAAGTTTTATATTTGTATTTTTCTGAAATAAATACTTTTATTCTTTAAGGATGTTTCTGTTACAAAAAAAAAGTTTATATGTGTGTGTATATATATATATATATATATATATATATATATATATATATATATATATATATATATATTCCAAATAAATTAATCAAGTTTCTATTTCTATAAACTAAATTACATTTCAATTAATAAGAAATTACATTTTCGTATTAAAATTTTAAAAATTCTATTCATAAAAAAAAAGTATCTCGGTTACCAAAAATATTTAGCGGAACAACTGTTTTCAACATTTATAATAATAATAATATTTCTAGAGAACCAAATCAGCATATTAGAATGAAGTTACACTTTAATTTAAGGTGACATAGTTGCATTGTACTTACTCAAGTACTGAGTAATATTAATTAACTACATGTACTACTTACTATACAGTTAGGGTTTGGTTTAGGGTTAATTACTTGTAATTAGAGTCCTCTTTCTAAAGTGTTCAAATATAGCCTATTTGAGAACCCTATATTTTAGAATGGTAGTGTATGCATTATACATGTATAAATAAGACATGATTACATAATCTTGGTAAATGGACTGCATTTATATAGCGCTTTCACAGACCCAATGGCCACCGTTACGTTTTACATATTGCCTCACATTCACCCATTCACTCACTCATTCATACACCGACGGCAGTGTCAGCCATGCAAGGCGCCATCCAGCTCGTCGGGATCAGCTGGGGTTAGGGGTCTTGCTCATAGACACCTCGACACTTGGTCAGGTGCAACCGGGGATTGAACCACCAACCTTCCAGTTTGTAGACAACCTACATGAACCACTGAGCCCATCTTAATGAGATAAATGTGACTTTTCTTAGTTCACAAAGACCACTAAATAAATAAATAAATAACCTGAAGAGATGCTCTCCCATACTGTTCACTATAACCTCATCCACTGGAAACAATTCCATAGCTTGTTCATAGCAATCAAAGAGGTCCTGGATGCGTCCAAGAGAGTCCAGCTCATCAGCCCATTTAAACAGAGTGAATCTGAAGGACTCCTGAAAAAAAAAAAAAAAAAAAAAAAAAAAAAAAAAACATTTACAGATTTTGCAAAAGAGGTTCTGAAGCCTGAATAACTTAATCATTCCACCGTACATTGCTGCAGGAATCAGGCATGAAAACATGGAATAATAATAATAATACTAAATACATAAATCAAGCTTACATTTGCAAAGTCTCTTAGAGCTGGGGCAAGGTTTAGAGCCAAAAGATAGTGAACAAAAGCAGTGCCATAGTCCTGACTGAACAGACACTGCTGAGCACTTTCCAATGATCTAGACACCAGCTCATTTCTCGCAGCATCTTCTCTCTGGGTTCGTCTATGACGCCTCGTCCTCTTTGGTCTTGTAGTGGCATTAGGCATATTTTCTGTGAATGGCAGAGCTTATATCACTTGCTAAAGTTGAAAAACCTGAAAAATAGACATGAAATGGGGTATTCCATCATTGTTAAATATACAAATGCTTTAGTGTAAAATGTAACACATCTGTGTTTGAGCATATATTTACTCATGAAAGGATAATATAATATAATCAAAATGACTAATTATTAAGATTATTATTATTCATATTGAATCAGACAAATCTGTTCATTCCAAAAATGTGTAGATTCAGTAGATGTAGCAAATGTGATGTGGTTACAACAGAAAAGATTTTCATAAATCAGAGTAACAACCAATATAATTTCCCCCACCGAAATAAGAAACCAGAATTATTGCATTTTGCTATTTAAATAATTTAATAATAATTTAACATTTTTACAGCATTATTTGTAACGTTCAAAATTTGGATTGAAAAGGTAAAGGCTGATGTATGATTCTATTTACCTTCTTCAGGCTTGCTAGTTGAGATCACGGGGCTGTATATTTATCAATGTCTCTGCGACTCCAGCCTATCGCTGTAATTAAACCCCAAACTGCGCTTAAAACATATTTGTATATTGCTTTATCTCTAGATGAGAGCTAATAGTACTGAAGATCTGCTCCTGTACTGCAGGTCCGTTCAGTACAACCAGGCGGACGGAAACAACATCCGCTATTTTCGAGTTCCACGTAAGATTTACTGACTCTGCCCAGCCCATTAGTATTATCGTATTAATAGTTTTTTTTTCCTAGAAACCCAAAATCTGATACTTATGCTGAACGATTTATACACCTGGAACAGATGTCAATTTCTACAATAACACTCCCCGCGTCCCAATATTCTCAAAAATATCTCCGTTTTCCAGAGAGCCAAGCGTGATGACGTGCAGTCAAAAAAAAAGCCCCGAGTCCACGCGGCGGGAGGAGCTCGACTGTCATTCGCGGACCAAAAACCTGACTGGACATTATTACCTTTATTTCAACAGATATCCGTGTAGCGTATAACTGTTTTATCTTATATTGCGGGGGTTTAATTCTGGGACTTACTTAATATACCCAGGAACAAGTTTACTTGTGCGACTTGTAAAGAGTTTTATTACCAAGAGAAGTCCCGACGCGCTTGGTCTTGCTAAAATATACGAGGACGCGTTGGTAGATCCTTTTTACTACAGCTTTGCGTTCATTTTTAATTTTGTTTATTCGTTTGACCCAGTTTTTATTCATTCGTTGGTCGCTTTCTAACGGGATTTAAACGCTAGCTAGTCAGTAAACTAGCTGAATCCAGTAAAAATGGGTTTACACCCGTTGGAGTTCAGTGAGTGTTACCTGGACAGTCCTGCTTTCAGAGACAAAATCAAAGCTCATGAAGCAGAGCTGGACAAAACCGGCAGATTTATCAAAGAGCTATATAAGGATGGAAAGAATCTCATCAATGCCACAAAACGTAAGTGTCAAGTCATTTTATCTCTAAAACTTGTTAGTGTGTGCTTTAAATGAAATAGCTTCATTCAGTCAACATGTGGTCCAGTCTATGTAACTTGAATATAATAGGTAATATATCATTAACCCAAAACAGTTAGGCAGTTTTTTTTTCTTCTGTCAAGGTCACCATGTCATTCCTATTTCCACTTATGCGCGATACCTGGCTAGAGTAGTTGCTGGTCTGGAGAGTAAAATTGGTTCATTTGGTGAAATTAGCTTGCGTGGCATAAGATTTGCTGACCTCATCCAGTTTTCGTGAGGTATGATTTACATGAACTATGTGCAGATCATCAGGTGTCCTAAAGGTCTGCTTTTTGATCTGTTTACATAGTTAAAAGGCCACATTACTGGGTTAATTTTCAGTTACATCAGCAGTTTTGCATCTTCATCTGTTATCACCTCTGTCATGTGACCCTCCACGTGTAAGGCCTATTGTAAACATTTTATGTCCCTTCCCATTTATGCACTAATTTTTCTAGAGTTTAGGACTGGACAGAACAAATTGGCTAAAAATAAAGCTTGCGTATTGCGCTTGGATGTTCAGGCCTTTTTTGGACTTGTTTGAATTATTACGGATCTGCAGTGTCTGGGTAGACTTATCTTTAAAATGAGTATTTGTTCTGCTGATATCAGTACAAAATGAAAAAGAAGGAGCAACGTTTTTAGGTGCTTGATGGTTTTATGCTGAAGCAAATTTTGTCTGAATGTTTCTTTAAGATTATTGTGGTTAATTCCTCTTTCTTTTTTCAATCCTATGCATGATGCACAGTTTTGTTTTGTCACAGCTTCCAGATAATGCTTGCTGAACTGTAAATATGGCTAAATTAAGATATGTGCCGGGCTGCAAGGCAGGCTCATGGTACATAAGCCCACACATCCACTGCCCACATAATAATCACAGCTTGGTTAGCTTAGTTTTATTTGGCTTAAAACATAGGAAACATAAAGCAATCACCTACAACCAATAATAACATGATTTTAGATTAACCAACCATTGGGAGAGGTTGATTTAGGTAACTCAGGAGTTTCCCTCAGGAGTAAGACAAGAATAACAATTAAATGTTGTTGTTTTTTTTATCAGTTTTGTCTGCTGTTTTGTTCCGTTTTGTTTTGTAATTTTAAGTGCTGCCATTCAGCAGGTATCATGTTCAATTGGTGTCTGTACTTAAAGGCACAATATGTAAGATTTTTGGATTAAAATATCCAAAAAAAACACTACAACAATGTTAGCTATATATTTTTTGTTGACTTGTGTACTTTATCCCAAATGTTTACAACAATGTTTAAATCCAGAGAAAGCAGCAATTTTAACCAGTTTTACTTTGTAGAAACCATGGAAACACCAAAGACACTTTAATATATTAGCCTATGTGTTTTATTAGACAGGAGAGCAAATGTTTGGATACCTTTGTCGATAGAAAACAAATCATTGTTATATAGCTCAACATGGTTAGTCTTATTGTTTGAATTTTATGGGTTTTTTTATTCACCGCGAGTAACATGTTTGAACTCAAAAAGTAAATCAGACAGCACTTTTTTTTATTAATATGATATTCTAATATCTAGCTTACTGCAGTGTGCAACAAATGTCTCCTACTAGCCACGAGATAACGCACAGTAATGTTGTAACGCAATTGTCAACACATTCAAATGTATTTTTAGTATGATTGTTTTCACCAACAGTGCTGCGTTACCCTGCAATTTTAATTAAAGTGACCTGAATGAATAGTAATTCAGCTCTTACATCTATTTCAATAAAATAAAATAAAATAATGTGAATTTAAGTGATCAAACGTTATTATTAAATCATGTTATTATTAAAAATGTTATGCTTGGTGGTCCCCTCAAAGTTGCATTGGATATTCTCCTTAGCATAAAGTTTGAGAGGTCCATCTGCTGTTTTCCATGTTCGTAGAGTTTAACCTACGAGTAAGAGTGTGGAGTAAATAAATAGGCTATAATCTGTGTGTACACAGCTTTTGTAAAAATGACGGGTGCTGGTGTTTCACGTGCCTTCAGCCAGTCAGCGTACACTAACGTCACTGGTAGTTCATACTGTGCTGGGATAGACCCTACTCTGAAGTAGGAGCTAATTTAGTTCCCCCCAAAAGGCGTTCCTAGAACTAAAATCGTTCCCAGTTCCTGTGGTGCGAACACGCCAAAAACCGGGTACTACGGCCCGGTGCGAAAGCCCCTTTTGTTGGTCACTTTTCTGTCTAACACATGACATTTATCTGTTTTCTTATGTTTTGTTGGTAACAAAATAATGTGACACCAATTTTGGCATGGCTGAATATTATAGAAACAGTTGGTTGCCATGTTAGCAGAGTTTAACTTGGCATGCATGCATGCTTTGATTCACTTTTCACTGGCATTTGACTTTCTGAAGCAGGACGTCCAGAGTATTTCTTAATGTTGTAGTGATTGGCTTTGTACCAGTTCTCGCTGCTCAATTGACTTTAACATTATTGTCTCCTATACAGATGCCCATGCAGTGACCTAACAGCATTTTACAGCAAAACTGGCCAGTTAACTCATGGTCATGAACCGAGAGAATCCCTGCAGAGAACAAATTGGGACTCTAATGAAACTTAAAAAAGCTAATGCCCTACATATTGTATAGTGTACTATAAGGCATGTCAAATGCCTCACAATATTTCATAATTACTCTACAAAAAGCTTGTTTTATTATTATTTTTTTTTCTTCAGAAAAAGTTTCTCGAAAGGCATAGTATCATTCTTTAAAGTGACTTTCAAGTGTCATCTTAAACAGAATTGGCTGTGTCCCCGAGGCAAATAACCATGAAAGGGCCCAGTTCTTTAGCTTTTGCTTGTTTTTCTTGTGGTTGTGAAATCAACCAAATTGCTTGTCTTATGTGTGCTGAAATTCATACATGTTTGGGGATGACATTGATAGTGACCATTAACAGCAGTAGGACTGATTTTCAGCAATGGAATCAGAGCTTGTTTTTTTAAAAGGATATAGTTCACTCAAAATGTAATTCCTTTCTTTTTAAATTCTTTCTTTCTTTTACTTATACTCTCACACTGTTCCAAACCCATAAGACTTTTCTTTATCTTTTAAAAGAGACTTCTGTCCCTCTATTGAAAGGCCGCAGAAAACTTTGACACTTCAAATGGTTAATAAAAACAAAAAAAAGGAATCCATAATGCATCGATTGGTCTTCTGAAGACACATGATCACTTTAGATAATAAACCGATTTAATTTAGGCTTTTATTCACATATATTATAAACATTGGTTAGCCTAATGCACATACATATAGAGCACACCAAACCTCATTGGTTCTTGCTTAATCTGAAACGTGATTTCATGAAATGAGAGAACAAATCACATTGGTTCTCATATCAAGCAAGCACTGTTGAACATTTGCCATATTTGCCAATATTTGATGTGCTCTATGTACGTGTGACGTGTTATGTTGCTAACATTCTGAATTAAATTTGTTCATCATAAATAATGCCACTTAATAAGTCTAGAATCCACAAATTAATCTACATAGTCTACAACTAGGAAAGTTTTACTATAACCCAAGCCTTGATGCCTAATTTTCCACCTTTTGGAAGTCTGGGAGGATGCATTCGGCCATGGAATCCTTGATTCAGAGAGACGTGTGACAACCAGGCTGTCAGCTGCTGTGGAACAGGAATCCCTCAGTGGATGAGACAGAGGATGCGCTCCTGTTTTTGTCCGTTTCCTCTGCAGAGCAGCTAGTCTTTGTCACACAACCTCTTGACCTGTCCTTGTATCCTCCCCTCTCCCCAGGGGCGATGTGATCCTTGTTCGTCACTGTTCATAGGAAACAAATAGAATACATGCATCAGCTTCTGCAGGATTTGTTTTTACTCTGCTGAAACGTTAAAATTATTTCCATATTTCAGGATACTGGAAGCATAAATCTGTACACTGATATGTCTTTAAAGCAAAGCTAAACACATAAAATAGGCAGTTTAGTCCTCTACTCTCTGCATGTCACGTTTTACGTTTTGTCTGTGAGATGTTCTCAACTCTTGCCAAGGATTCAGTTTGGCAAAAGTCTCACAGTAATATCAATGCATTGTCTGTAAACATCGTCATAATAATGAATTAAAACAGAATTAAAGTGGATATGAAATCATGGAAGAGGAAAGTTTACTTTTAGGAAAATAAATTAGTGAAATTAGCTTCACGTGTTGTGCAGATGCTGTGCCATACTGCAGAGAACAGCCAGTTTTATTTTAGCAACATTTTATTTTATTTTATTTTATTTTAGCAACATTATGAAAGAAACTTACTTGACACTTGAAAGGTTGCTATATCAACATCTTAACAAAGAGAATATGCTTAAATAATGTATAGTTATTTAAAGGGGACCCTATTATGCAAAATTTACTTTTACATGGTGTTTGAACATAAATGTGTGTCTGCAGCAGGGATGGAAATTGACTTTTTTGTCCACCGGCCACTGTGGCTGGTGGATTTCAAAATCTACCAGCCACTCAATGTTTTTACCAGCCACTTTCTTGTTTTTAACCGACAATGTGTAACTGCATGTGAAAATTAATACTACAAGAATACTTAAGCAGTTTATTTAATCTCAAGTCTCAATGAAATACTGACATTTTCTCTTTCTCTCACCCTCGGCCTCATCCACCTAATCTGTCATTTATTTTTGTTTTGATGATAATTTGAGCCAGCCTCCAAAAGTAATTAACCTGTCCTGTGATTTTTTTTTTCTCTCACACAACACTCTCCAGACACGGATTTATGAGCTATAGTATGTTGGTTGCCTTTACATTAGAATAATATTTAATATAATCTAGATATGAAATGGAATAAATAGCATTCAATACAAAATGAATATCTCATATATTGAAATCAAGTTTTATGTGATAATCATAAAATATTTGCTTTGTTGTGCATTAGAACCACATCAGGCATTTAGTACAAAATAATTTATTGAAGCATCCAGATACTTCACCACGTGACAGCAGCTAGGCTCCTGATTGGTTAACGCGGCGCGAATTGACGCCAAAGTTCAGATTTTTCAACTCGGGCGGCAGACGCGAATTCGCGTCAAACGCGTGAATGCACAAAAGCACTCAATAAAATCATGCTCGCGGAACGCGTCAGACGCTCGAACTTGCCACGCGAATAAGGCGTATTCGCATCTACCGCGCCGCGCTCTACACCTCATTCGCGCCGTAGGAATTTTTTACGCGCGTAACGCGTCTTTGCATTGACTTGAAATCACTCACGCCAGACGCTCTATTCTCGTCTGGTGTGAACGCACCATGATGTTTTCTCTGCAGACCTCTACGCCTGCGATGTAACGCCACATTTTTGTTTGAAGGTGTGCCTCCTCTAAAAGTGTCCGCCGTCCGGGTGAAACAGTATGCTATTTTTATTTACCCGCCTCGGTGGCCGGTAGGTGAAGCGAGTTTACCCGCCACAACACAAAATCACCCGCATTTGGCTGGTGGCGGGTGCTAATTTCCATCCCTGGTCTGCAGTGTGTACACAACCATCCTAGAATGGTAAAAATCCACCCACTCTTCAGGAAAGGGGGTGGGGAGCAGCAGCTCATTTGCATTTAAAGAGAACCACAGTAAGAAAAGAGTAGCCTGGCTAACGTCATACCACGTCTCATTGACATTGAGACGTGGTCTGGGAACCACATGTTCATTTTCTCGTATTTGAGGCGTGGTTTACGAATGCCCAGAGCCGTTTATTGGGTGCTACGAATGTCTATCAAATGCGCCTACGTAGCTCATAGCCAATCGTTTCAATTATACCAGATGACGTATGCAGAGCGAAAGAAATTAGACGAGAAAGAAGATGATGGGTCAGAGATTTATTTGCGTTCTAAACTACTTAGAACAATATCTAAGGCTGCATTGAAAGGTAACTTCGCGTCTGCTGCCATGTTTGATCCATAGGTATAAACAAACTGCTTCGGTGTGTCGCGTAGACGTCGTCATCGTCTTGCTGCTCCCTCCCGGTTCTGTGATTGGTTCCCTATATGAGGCGAAAATCTGGTCCATGGTATCCAGACTGCCTAGCAGCGTGAATAAAATCGCGCTGCGCAAAGGCAGTATGGGGAAACCCAGGCTACGAAAACAGTGTGTTTTTGCTTACACCCAAATAGAGGCAAATTGGACAAGCTATAACCGGTGGGGTATTTTGAGCTAAAATTTAACACAGACACCAGAGACTTACAGTATATTACATTTTGTGAAAAGGGCCATAAGATCCCTTTAACTTATACGGAGTCGGACTTATGGCTGACTTTTGTGGACTAACTTTTTTTTAGGCTGTTACACATGGATCCAATATACGGTTACACGTGCACATTCTTTCTCTACCGTTTACATTCACTAACTTAACACTAACACTGTCCTATTGTTCGTAATTGCATGTTTGTTCTTCTTTTTGACCACAAAGATAAAGTGCAACAAAAATAATCATCCACTCCTAGTTTGAGGTGCTTTTGTTTACCTGATGTTCTTGGTGTTAAGTTTTTTAGGTTGACATAACTACACCAAGCTGGGCAAAGAGTTGGTGGTATTTGAATTGTTTGTTTGTTTGTTTACATTAGGGGTTTTCAGACTGTTCCTGGAGTCTCCCTAGCACTGCACATTTTCAATGTCTCCCTTATTAAACACAGAGATCAGCTGTGAGATCAACTAGTACTGCATGACCTGAGATGGGTGTGTCTAGGGAGACATCCAAAATGTGCAGTGCTGGGAGGCTCCAGGAACAGTATAAAAACCCCTGGTTTACACTAGGCCTTCTGCAATAGTCTGTTACCAGTGTTACACTGTGTTCAGCCGCAACACCAGTTACATCACATGCTCAAATTTTGATTTGTTTTATAGTAATAAAAATCATTAAGTTCAGTTTAGGAATGTCAATTTACACAAATTCCCATGATCGATCGTCGTTTAAGTTAACGATCAATTAATCGATTAATCGTCAGCCTTAACACTGTTATGCGTCTAGTGCAGTGGCATATTGTCAACAGCATGACAGGGTGTGCAAATGCTGCTCAAAATGCCATGTTCCTCACCAAATGAATGAGAAGGGTTTTTTTTTTTTGTCTAAATAAAGGGCTAGTAGGATTGTAAAATGAGTCGATGTGATTGATCATTTAATTAAAATACTTATTTAATAATCAAATATAACGACTACTAAAACGTGTCACCAACGCCGCCTCAGAAGCGTGCTAGTTAGAATGTGTTACTCCTGTTGTGGACGCGCTGAAACATGACAACTAAACCCAATGAAATCACAACGTATTGTGTTCTCATTATAATGTTATGTAATATGACAGTCCCATGATTGTTATTATTAGTCCTGCATTGCATTGCTGACTGTTTGAGCTGCATGCGCTGAAGCACTTTCCTTGCAGGGTATTTAACTCAACCAATGGTGTTCTCTTTATAATGTTATGTAATAGTCCCAATCATAGTTATTATTATTAGTCGTGCATTGCTGTTTGAGCTGCATGCTCTGAAGCTGATCACCATTAATTCTTAACCGAATGCATGCTATATGAGCTAAATCAGATACATAGGCCTACAAAAAATAAACACAATTTTACAACTTACATTTGCACAAAACAAAAGGCTGCGAATGCACACGCAAACTTAGTCATGAAGATGTAGGCTAACTCTAGCCTTTTAACGTAAAATTGTCCCAAACATAACTCCGGCATGCTTGCTTCATTTTTCCTCGTGTCTGCTTTACGTATTTCGCGGTTGAGCAGCATGCATGAGCATGACCTTGCTTAATCGACGATCGATAATAAGTTTGATCGATTAAAATAGTATCGACAATTAATTAATCCTAGTTCAGTTAGAGAACAGACACTACAAATAAAAAGTGAAGCCGTCAGCTCAATTCAGCGTGAGCCTAAAGAGAGTTGCAGCACAGATCAGCAGGAGTCAGATTTGTTAATAAAAGTTCTATCTAATAAAAGTGAGTTTATTGTACTGTTTTGTTGTGTTTTTCATTAAGAATAATAATGAACCCACTATTCAAGCAAATGCCGCCCTCGAATTGTCGCTAATCGGAAAGTAAAATGCGCACAGGCCGCACAGGTTTTAAAAAGAGGGAACAACTAGGCTACAATGTCTCCTTAACGGTCTCAAGTGAGTTTTCAAAAACAAATACTTCTCAGTTCAGCATAGACGTGTTGCAGCCCTGGAATGGCTGCAGTGGTATTCCACAAAATGATCATATCTCTAACGCATTCAAGGAATTAATACTGAAACTGAGGCCAGAGGGTTGAGAGTGATGTCATGCTCTTCTGACACAAAAAAAAATTGTGCTTAATAAACTTGGAGACGTTTAAGCCAAAAGAGGCCTTAGGGGAGGAAAAGAAAGAAAGGGTGAGCGAAGAAGAGGGTAAGAAGAGAGGCCTGGAAAAGATCAGTGAGTGGAACAGGAAAGATTGGACAAAGAGATGGTTGTGTAAACACAGTCCTGCTCGTAATTTAGTTTGATGGTTAACTGTGCCCTCAGTGTCACATCAGAGCTGTTTATGAAGATGATGCAAGTCTGTTTTGTTTTGCTGCATGTAGTCCTACTAATATGAAAGAGGAAACCTTATGAAACTTGCATTACAACAACAGATCAGGTAGGGGTGCACGATTCAGAAAATGTCACGATTCGATTCGATACTGATTTTTTGTCTCAAGATTCTATTAAAAATCGATTTTCGATTCAAAAACGATTCTCGATTCAAAAAACGATTCGCAGTATATAAATGTAGTTTACTTTTTCCTATGTGATTGATTGCAGTAGACACAATTTAAAAGAAAAAAAAAACACAACAAATTAAATGTAGTTTGATATTACTTTATATGACTTCTTACAAAAATAAAAACTTCTGCAACTAAAAAAGTGCAAAGTGCCAAGCTTTGGCCAGCTTACATTTAATTCAAGTTTAAAATAAAACTTAAATAGAAGCTTTTACATTTAGCTTTAAAGTGCTGTAGTCAGATCAAACAAACAATTATGCTAAATGTGGTTTAAGGACTACTTCAGCTAGGTTGACTGTTGAAATGTGAACTCGACTGGGCACATTGAACTTCCTAAAAATATATATTAATGTCATAGAACCCTTGCGAAATTATTTTAAATAGATTTTAAAAAGCCACCGCTACTGGTAACATCTATGGTTAGATTGATTTGTTTAGATCCAGTGAAGTCGTTCATAGGCGTAATTTGCGGGTATCTCCAGTAAACTAGCAGACCATTCATTTAGTTCGCTATTAAATAAGAGATCTGTTGTTTTTGAAATCAAGCTGCACGCTCGTTGCCGCTGCTATGTGTCATGGATACAGTGTTCTCTGTGGCTCGCGCAGTCTTCACGATCGGACGCGCGCTTCAATCTATCGCCGTTGTGGAGACTCCGGTAAAATCACAAAATAAAAATGCTCACAAACGTGATGAACATATTCGGTTTTGATGAGAGAGAGAGAAAACACTATACGAGTGCGGTTTAGAACCCGTAAGCTCTGACACGCTTGGCAAAAGATCTACAGAACTCAAACATAAGATCTGCGGATCGATGCATTTATTCACGGGTTGAGCAGAGAGAGGCTGCACAGTTTGACCAGCGGGCGGCAAGAACTTGCAATGTAACTATTTATCAGACCGGCCCTCGCAGCCTCGAAACACTACCGGACCACCGGTAAAAGTCCCGACTCACCCGATTGCCACTCCACCCGTGCACGCCATTAAAAAAAAATATATGAATCGATTTTTGGAATTCTATGAATCGATTCTGAATCGGTAAAGATTGAATCGCGATTCAAATGTGAATCGATTTTTTTGCACACCCCTAAGATCAGGTATAAAAAAAAAATGATGTATAGTTGCCAGTACACGTCAAGATTTTCTTGCAATTTTGCTTACTTTTCATACACAAGTTAAACATATTCTAAACCAGATGTGCAAGCAACAAAAAAACAATACCTTGAGGTGCTAATTGATTTTGGCTAGTTTTTATTTGATTAAATATTTGATTGATATTTGATTTTAATTTTGTTTATAATAGAATATTGAGTTTGCAATTATTGGCCCTGCAATGCCTATTTATTTAGTCTAAATTGGTAAATGCTAATAAATTGAACACTTAAGTTTAATATGCAATGATCATAATGCGATGCAAGGACATCACATTGTATAAGTGCATTGTATATTATACTGAGCAGCATTCAGTATAGGATTTGACTGATTCATAGATTAGGCTATTTCAAATGGCTCTCGTTCATAATTTTTTGACTGTCCTCTGGGGATGTGTTATGGCACTTTTCCATTACCAGTACCAGCTCAACTCGACTCAGCTCGCTTTTCGCTCCGTTTTCCATTACAGATAGTACCTCCACAATAGTGCATGGTCGTCATAGCGACGCCACAGGAAACTGCCGTGATGTAATATTCTCGCTGCTCTCGCTGGATCCTCTCTTCGTCGGCAACCAAACAAAGGAAAGTCTGCACCTCCTCGTTTTACCACGGAGTATTTGTAATAGTTGCCGTAATAGTAGTAATGGGTATATCATGCAATCTCTGGACAAACTATTTAAAAATGGCGGGGTTATTCAGGATACTCCGTCTGGCGCGTACAATGATGACGCAGTGAATAGTGACGATTCTCTCTGACCAATCAGCAGTCGGCAGTGTTTTCACGTCACATTTTAGTATCGCCTCAGCTCCCTCAGAACCTCGCCGGAGGTGATACGAAAAAAAGTACCCTAAAGCAGGTACAGGTACAACTTTTACACAGTGGAAAACCAAACAAAGGCCAGTTGAGTCGAGGTGAGTCGAGTCGAGCTGGTACTGTGTAGTGGAAAAGCACCATTAGACTAGTTCAGTCTGTTACAATATTTCAGTTTTAACGTTAATGAAATTAATCGTAGTGCACATCCCTAACAAATACACAGCATAACATTGGCTACATCTATTTTTAAAAACACTGAGCTAATTTTATAAAGATTTGTTTTGGCATTGAATGAAATAAAAAAATAAAATTCTGTCGCCATACAGTCGACAACTAATCATAGTCGGGGGCGTGGTCTGGTGTGGCGAGGGTGGATTCGGCCGGGGGGAAAACATCGCAAACATCGTGTGTATAGAGCATCACAGTCCCGCCCACAGCCCGAGAGAGCTTTGGTGCCGGAAGTAAATTTCCCATTCATTTCTCCCATTGATGTTTTGGAAAATCCGTATCTAAAGAGTTTTAGAGCATGTCTAAGGATAACCAGCTACGGCTGAACTCATAAGCATACAACATATCATTTCGAGTGAAAAAACGAAGAGAAAATCATCTTGAAAAGGTACAAGACTGTGTACATTATTTTAATTTCCGAGCGAAGGAACTACTCATCCCATAAACCACCGCGCCTCACTGAAGTCGACTGAAGCCACAACCGCGAAAGAGCATTTTGAGCGACTTCCAAATCTGACGACGGCCACGTGAACTTTTTCCTCCAGTGAATTTTATATAGTGAATGTGCAGGGAAACTCCTTTTCCTCGATTTACTGAAGCTTATATGTAAAACACATTTGCAGCTGCACAGCTAACACATTGAGCATCTGGCTCGCTCATAGGCTGTGCTGCGGCAACTGCACATCCAATGGCGCGGGTGCCTCTGACGTGCGACCAATGAACTAGCCCTACGTCATTACACGATCTTCAGTCTTCACGGACCTTCGCGGGGTTTAACCAGACAGTTACACGACTTCCACCAATCAGATGCATCACTGTGGGATTGTGGGATTGTTCAGGATTGTGCGTAATGAAGTACTTATCCAAGACATCGCGAATAAAAGGCATTTATCTTAAAACAAGGTTAGTGCCCCATGAACTTTTGGCGTTTATATGAGCATATCCTCTTAACCAGCGCCCCATTTTTTGAGAATTTTCTGAAAATGACATACCCAAATACAAATGTCTGTAGCTCTTAAACCCTATGGTCCACATTCATAACTCTGATCTTTTTTTAAACTAGACACTTGAAACTTTGTTACCCAAGAGTCATTATTACTCAAAGTAGCATAGGAACAGAGTAAAACAAGGTAAAATTTACATGAATGTGACTCACGATTTCTTTTAATTAACTTCACTTAGGGAAAAAATGATCAGACTTTTATGTTAAGGGCCTGAAAACACCATAAAGATAAAATTGAATGTCTGACCATGTTTAGATTCAAATTTGAGGATGATACTCCCAAAAATGTAGTTTCTGTAAGCTTTTATTCAAGAAAAGTATAGGCGTCCTTTCCAAAATGCAATTTGGAGACTCCAAATGGACACCTGGCACCCAAACACTTTACATAGGGAGTAAACACTATAGGTCTGCAACAACAATTCAGAACTGTTATGCCCTTCAAACCACACAAGAAAAAAACGATTTCAGCACAACATTTGAACATTTTACCAAAATTATCTTTATTTTGAACAATTCTAATAGCAAAAACAGTGATTTCTCACTACATGTATAGACATTGCAGAAGTGTTCATTTTCCAACTAATGTATAAAATATATAAAAAGAAAAACATAAATGTTTTAGAACATTTGTAATTACAAACGTGGTTTTTACCCAAATAAATTGCAATAAACTGATACTTATAATGAATATCCTATTACTTCCTGTTGCTCTTCGTCATTTTCTGCAAAAAAACCTTCAAATCTCTTCTGTAGTCGACGATCCATGATACAGATGCTCAGATATAAGCTTTAGAGTAAATCCGTGCATTTATGCAAGCTCCATGTGTCAAAACATCGCGTTTATGTGTCTGTTTACATTCTGGTCGGCTAACTATGTGTGTGCGTGCTGCGCGCGTGGCGAAAGCGCACATGTGAATGAAAACTTTGCGCAGTTGAATTTGACGAATGTGCTTGCATGAACTGTCTATCACTGCAATCGATTTTAGTTGGCTAATACTCCCATCAATCAAAACGTAGCTCAAAGGACATTGGATAGCATTATCCAGGCTTTTATCCAGTCGAAAGCCCAGCTGCGCGATGGACAGCGCGCTCAGCCTGTCAGGGACTCTCTTACTGTTTTGGTCTGTAACAGAGCCTGTGATTGAAGGAGAGAGAAGTAGGATGTATCATTCGATCCGGAAGAGTCTAAACTGCGGGGGTGAGATGGCTTTTGAGTGTTGGAATATGGATTAGAATCGATATTTCTTTGAAAATGAACATGATGCGAACTCTATCTCGAAAACGCTCATGAAAACAAAGGAGGATATTTCATTTTTTCCCCCTATTTTTCGTTGTTTTGGATTAAAAAGTGGGATGCATTTTGAAGAGTGGACCCTTACATTGAAATGTATGCTGTTGTTTCTTGGATTCTTCCGAACTGATCTGAACCATACGAGATGAAAGATGAGTATAGCGGTTCATTTTGCTCATTTTCAAATGAGCAGTCCTTTTGCATTTTATTTAACCCTTTCCTCTCTGGTGTATTGATTGCAAAAACAAGTCTAGAACATGGTTCTTGAGTGTTTTAGCTTTCAAATGATGCATAGTTTATGATAGTCAGATGAATATTTGTTATAAAACAAAGCTTAAAAAAGGTAATAAAAGTATAGCCACGCCCTCGACGGCCCGCTCGCGGGCCGATGCGGGTTAAGAAGATATACAATCGCTTAGTACAGCCGTAGGTGGTTTTAAGTCTACCATGTATGGTTACGTTTTTATGGCTTATACCCCAAATGTCAATGGAGAAATTGTATTGAATTCTTACTTCCGGCACCGGCTGTGGGCAGGACTGTGATGCTCTATTTGAATGACAAAAATGTTGTATTGCGAGTAGGGGTGCAACGGATCAAAAAACTCACGGTTCGGATTGTTTCTCGGATCAGAGTCACGGATCGGATCATTTTTCGGATCAGCAAAAAAAAAAAAGACAAGACAAATAAACATACGTTTTGTCTTTTTGTTTATTAACACTTTTAAATTATTAAATTAAAATATATAAAATCAACTTAAAGTGCACAAGGCATAATCTTCTTTTTAGAAATATTAGGGGGGTTGACTGGTTGACTTACCGAAACAGGCCAATCAGGATGCTCTCTGTCTTACATGCGCGCACACACGCAAGGTCTCTCGCTCTCTCCCTCTCTGCCGTGCGCGCGCTACACGGTTTGGAGCACAGTATGTTCTGTCTCGCGGTAGATTTGAACTAATTTGCGGGCATCAGGGAGCCGCTATCAATATGCGGGATTTTTATAGGCCAATTCAGCGCAACTCCAAAAAGGAGGACAAATGAGTGTCCAGCGGCTTGAGGCTGCACCGGACGCCGGACAGGGGGCTTAAAATTCGGACTGTCCGGCCAAAATCCGGACGTATGGCCACCCTACTACACACGTCACGGTTTTATCCACTAACCTCTTTCCTTCATCATTATATTTGACAGGGAAGCCAAAATGCTCCCATACAAGGGATTTAAATGACGCAGGGCGTTCAAGCTCCTCCGAAGATATTGATCCGAACGGATCAGGGATCAATGATGATCCGTTGCACCACTAATTGCGAGTCATTGACGCCTGCCGACAGGCACCGGTACATTGCAAAATTAACGAGAAGGGTCTGGCTGCAGACTTGCACTCTCAGACTTGCACGCTCAGACTTGCACGCTCAGACACGAGCGCTTCCGCTGCAAGTGACGTCACTTGCAGTCGACACCTGCTCTCCGCTACCGGCTGTGGCGTCACTTGCAATCCCTTGTTCTCCGTGTTATTTCACAGAGTCGATTGATGCCAGATTTGAAGATAGCCAGCAAGTGGTGTTTGGATCAATCTAGTGCACTGTATGGTTCTGTTCATTTGCCCAAAGTAGAGTGTATGGAGGAACAAGACGTTGCGGAAGCCATTGAGAGATTAGAGAAGGCTGAGTTTCCACAGGACAGAATCGATGCTCTGGAACCCTTTTGCTTCATCTTTACTGTAATGAATGACATGCAAATGTTTCTTGAACATGTAGTCGATGTCATGAAATTAAAGGTAAACTGTCGAACTACACTAGAGCAAAGTGAATAATGTGCTAATGTGTTTTTATATATGTTGTATATTGTCTATTTCTACCTTGTATTTGTCTGTTTTGCACATTAACTGTGTGTAATAACTGTAAATTGACATTTACAATAAAAAGAAAAAAAAATGCATCATCTTGATGTTTTACATCTACAAACTGTTCCCACAAAGTTAGGAGCATGAAATTGTCCAAAATGTCTTGAAAATAATTAAATATATAATAATAGTAAAAATAATTTCTTTCTTTCTCAAAACTGAGTTTTGATTTCTAAGTGATCAATTTATGTACAAGTGTTTTCCCACATGATTGGCTGTAGGTCATCAGTAAATTAATGTGGCATTTAAATGCCAGTGTTTCCCAAATGAAACACAAGAGCTGTTAGTTTTGAATGATGTGTGTAATGTAGAGAAATGTGTTTAGAGTTTTGCAAATAGTTTGTTTTTCAAATGCAAACTGAGTGCAAAGCATATAATGTCCTTGTATTTTTGCAGGCTTGGTCTAAAGATTGGGTACATGAGTGAATGGTTTCACTGAGTGAGCCTCAAATTCCACTTGTAGTGTTTTAGCAATTTGAAAAAAACTGTCAACAAAATGACAAATGACACCTTAACACGACCAAAATGAGCGTGTCTACGCGTTCAAAAGAAACACGTAAAAAATTGCCGCGGACAAACACTTCGTGTTGACGCGGTCAAATTTCACGCGTTTCGTTTAAAGACTATTACGATCGCGTTCCGTAGAGATCAGGCGTCGATTGCAAGTGACGTCACTTGCAGAGGAAGCGCTCGTGTCTGAGCGTGCAAGTCCGAGAGTGCAAGTGACGTCACTTGTCTGCAGCCAGACGCTATTGAAATTAACTGCAATAGGTTATGATTGCTCTTATTTAATTAAAAACTGGGCCAATGACCCAACCAAATGGCCGGAGCCTGAGGTGTCGTTTCCAGACATATTTTGTTATCTGGTTGAATCTCCAGGTAAGACATCGCGGTAGCTGTAGCGGTAACATGATTTAAACTTTCCTAACTCTGTCCCATTTTAGTTATGCATAAATGAGAGTTAATATAATTGTACATTAACTTGTGCTTTAAATATGTAGGCATTCTATGTATTCAAACACAGGTTGTTATTAGGGGTGTAACAATACATCGATATGGATCGATGTATCGATCAAACGTCTAACGATACGATGCATCGATGCCACACATAAAATATCGATATACAGTACCTTTATTTTGACACTCTCCACATCCTCACGTAACATTTCTCAGCTGAAATAGACGCCTGACAAGATTGACTGAACCGTAAACACATTTTGTCACAAAAGCCGGTATTGTCCACCTGAAATATTCAGGCCAGGTGACAAGGTTGTTAGTCAGTCGCTTCGAAAAGACGCGCTAACTGAGAGGAGTTTCGTCAAAGCTGACCAAAAGTGATCGAGGATAGATCATTTCAACAAACTTGATGAACCCGTGATATCTTCTTCGGGGCGTAAAAGGAAAATAAAAGCTGAAACTTTTCACAGAACCTTGCTAAAACAGCACGTTACAGCGGTGAGGGAAAAGCTCCCTGTATTGCGTGTAATCACCACAACAAAGTTTGTCAGGCGTCTATGTCAGCGCAGGAGATTAACGTTACAAAGATTAAAAAAGACTTTTAATATATAAAAAACATACTTTCAATGAACTTTAATTTTGTAAGTTACCTGTATTTTTTCAGTTATTATTACTTAATCAAAACAACCCAGCTGCAGTTTGATTGATATTACTTGAAATGCACAATAAAAAAAAACATGATTTATGAAAATCAACAAGAACAGAGTTATCGTTTTTTGCAAATGAACTATTCTGTTGTAAATGTCCCAATTGGGAGAGGGTGTGCAATTTTCAAAGAGTCTAATTAAACATTCATATTATATATTTTGGTTGTATTTGTGAGTTAATAAACTTTGTGTAAACTTGGCACATAATATCTAAATATCGATAAATTAATCGATATAGCCCTGAATCGAATCAAATTTTAATCGTATCGCATCATTTTTTGAGGTATCGGCAAATATCATATCGCTGGCTGAGAGAATCGATATTGTATCGTGATGAACTGTCCGATTCACACCCCTAAATCAGTCTGACACTCTACGTCGTTTCATTCTTCCTAATTCTACTCCCTCAATATATTGTTGATATTTGAGATCCATTGATCAGAAGTCAAGAATTGTATAAAAGAAAGAGCTCCATTTGTGTGACATTTTGAGGCTGTGTAAACCTGAAGAATAAGTCATGTCCCTCGTCTTCATTAGTTCAGAATGGTCTTGACCTGAAACATCGCTATTGCCATAAACCTATCTCCATCTGTTCATTTTTACTTTCATACCCCACATACCATTGCATACTTTTGTGTCACTTAACCCCTTCACCCTTAAGACTTGGGTGCTCTTTTAGTCTGATAAATGTATCAGTTTCTTTCTGTCCTTTTTTGCAGTTAGAGGAAACTGAAACTCAATCAAGTAAGTAATAGATGACTAGTAATAGTAATAGATGGGCCTCTTGCATTCATAAGGGAGATCTTTGCCATTTCCAGTATTTCTCCCGGCATGCCTTAAAAGGACTTGGTTGAGAGCTCTGGGGAATGTCTGTGCTGAACACTGAGATTGTGCTAGTATTTATTCAGATCCCGTTATTATTAATCTTCCAGGAGTTTCATTATCTTGGCCAAATGGCGACTCTTATCTTTTTTGTGCAGGTGCTAATAATGTATTTATCTGCAGGGCCTGAAGTTCGGTGCGGGTATTACGCATAGTTGTACACATTCCTGCGGGTTTCGAGATTATAAAGCGGGATATTCCTGCAAAAATGTATGCACTGTACAGGGGTAATCAATTAAAGTTCCAAGAGGTCCGGTCTCTATATTTCCTTCCCAGCGGAGGTTCGGACAATAATTTTTTTGAACAGTTATATACATTTCCACCGGGGAAGCCGTTGTGCTTTGTAAAAGAAAAAATCCTAAACACTCAAAATAGTCATCAAAGTGAACTGGAGATCAGATATTTATCAGGCTATTTTTATAATTTCAGATGTTGTTGTCTTCCCTTGCCATCTCTAAATATTTTTTTAAATTTTAATTTGTTTTATTATGAAATATATATTAAATGCTGATTAATCATGCTGAATAGAAAAAAGAAAAAAAACGTCTAAAGGTGACGCATGTCACAAACCTGGTTTAGTTAAATGGTCTGAGTCATCTGTATGTAGGGATGGGACGGTATGAAAATTTCATATCACGATTATAGTGACCAAAGTTATCACGATTATCAATATTATCACGGTTTTGTTAAAATGAGATGGAAATGTTCAAAAAGAACTGATGCTCACCCTGAAAACATTTGAAAATCAACAAACAAAAAAATACAATTAGCAGGCTAGCAGCTATGCACTTTTTTAAGCATAAACATTATATTAACATTAACATGCAGCCCTGAGAGTGAGAGGTATAAGTTTTCCTAGTGCAGATTTTAATGAACCCGTCATTAAACCCTATCATTAATAATGATAATAACACTTATGGATGTGTGTAAGTTATTATGACTGAATATTATTATTATTAATAAATAATAAATCACTTTCTCTCTCTCTCTCTCTCTCTCTCTCTCTCTCTCTCTCTCTCTCTCTCTCTCTCTCTCTCTCTCTCACTCACTCACTCACGCGCACGCACGCACACACACTTTAAATGAACAACATATGTTGGTTGGGTCAGGGTGACTAAACTACTGGAATACTTATAATGACTGTTGTAAATAGCAACGCACTACACAGCGCACATCCATGTCTCGGATCACCGTGGACGCGATCTCTGGTTTCATTCAAATATGTCTTGCGTCTCAGTTTTGACTGTTTTGAAAATTAAATCAGAGTAATTTAGTATTAATACTACTACAATATTGTTGTAGTGATCACATTTACTTTACGATTGATTTGGACACTGTAACTTGTATAATGGATTTATAAACCGGCAAGATTTAAAAACATTAAGTTAATCACAGTTCAATATTTCATGTCCCTTAAATTATTTCTGTGGTAAAAAATAAAAAATAAAAAAAACTGTAATAAGTTTACTATGAATGAATACAATACATTATCCCTTAAATGTCACCCTTAATAGTTTGAATATGTTCGTTCGTCTTGGCTCAAATCCACTTGCTGTAAAACTTTTCTCTTCGCGGAAGCTTTGCAATAATTACAAGTGAGATAATGAAATAATTCATCTCCAATAAATTTGTCTAATTATTTGCCCAAGTTAGTTGTGGTATTAAGGTAAAAATTAACTCAGTGGGTGGTTGTCACGTAACGTTAGATGACTTAGCAGATTTGACGTGTTTCCCCCTTTTGCAGCGACTTTCCTCTTGCAAGATTTGCAGACAGGATGCCCATCCTCGATTAAATTGCCCTCGGGACTCTTGTAATAGCCAAAATACGACCATACCTCCGATTTTGTTCTCTTGGATGGCTGAAAAATCTCCCGTGCGCTGTCACTGCCTTCCGCCATGTCTTCTCGCGCAAAAAAACAACATTGCATCTGCGCGCCTGCTGAGTGCTCGCGCCTGCGTCAGACTGATTCTGGCTGGACAGGATTTACCGCGAGTTTTCAAAATCACCATAATCAAACACGGTTTTTATGATAATTAAATTTTAAACGATAATACTAACCGCCAGGACATTTTATCGTGGTTTATCGTGAAACCGGTAATCGTCCCATCCCTATCTGTATGACAGATACAAATAGTTGTATATGCTGCATTTTCGTTTTCTGCAGCGTTTTAAGCAAAATGATCTATTTTTCTGCTCACCGTGTTTCTGCTGTTCAGCTGTATCAGCTGCAGCTCTTTATGCGGTACTTTACGTTTTTATCGGGAGAAAGCAGCACGCATGTAGCGGAAAGGGCTTGAATGAAGTGTGTTTTACTCTAGATTAAAATATTAGCTGATGTTGCGCCAAAAGATCATTACCGTAAACGACCCTGAGCTGGTGTGAACCGCTCTGTTGTTTTGATGCGCTGCTCACTTTAAACTGTAGAAACTGTAAAATTGCCCAATTATGTTGCTTGTGTTTCGGGACAGTTTACGAAATTGTCTTAAGTGAATGTAAACATTTAAGTAAGAAAATGGATGTGTATCAGTATATTAGATCCATGCATTCGGTCTAGGGGTGGGCGATATACCGGACACAATTAACCGTAGAGATTTTGGACGTCTCTATCGCAGTTACGCTCACGTGACGTTCCTGTGCTACACAGTCACGAAAGCTTATACGTGTGCTTTTAAAGCTTCAATATGTAATTTTTTGCTGCCAGAGGTCGCATTTGTACATATAACAAAGGCGAAGATGACTCTGATGAAGGAGAATGGAACGATGGGAGATGTCGTTTTCACCCTCCAGAGATGTATGGTATAATTCTTATAATTCACGAATCATGTTCACAGGTAATAGCCCGATGTTATGTCATCGTAATAAATTAGCTGGAAGGATTGTGCAATATAATGCTATATTAGCCTGTTACTTACTGATATGTGACTATTTGTCAAATGATTTGGTGGGTTAATGCTGCGCAGTTTTACACATTTAAAACAATCATATTACAAGTACATTTGAACGAAACCACAGTATTTGCAAGTAATGGCTAAATATTTTTGTGCAACACATACTGTATTTAATTTCACTGCCATAGACTTGGTCACCAGACTTGATAAAAGGCGTCATTGACGTACAAACAAAGTGCAAACTGTATGTGTACAATATATATTTGCTTACCTGTCTATTAAAAACACATGCTAGAGCAGAGTCTCTGTCATGTCCAAGTTTGTCGCGAAGCTCTCTCCATCCTGAAAACGCCACGCCAATATTGATCCTTGTTTTATTTCTAATTTTTTTTCCCAAAGCCTGCTTGCCTTAGTTGATCTACGTTTAAGTTTTGGGTAGTTTTCTGTACTCGCAATCAATAATCGTGAACCATGATGACTGAACGACACAACAGCGGCGTGGCAGATACTGTATAGATCCTCATTGGTGGCTTGCGTATAGCGACCCATTGAAACGGCTGCTAATAAGGAATCTATGTTTATGGTTTCTACAAGCGCAAATCGAGGATATTACGTAATTGATAGGCGACGATGACAAGGGACGAGCCATTATTTAAAACTGGAATTTCTCTGGATTTACAAATCCTTGGGAACTTTTGGGATAATGTAAGTGAACTGCATGAAATATATCACACTGTGAAAGTGGTTTTTGAATATTTTATTACAAAAATCTTACATATTGTACCTTTAACTATTGCGTAAAAAAAACGATTTTAAATCGTTGAAGCGCTGTAAGCAGTGAAAGAAAACTAAATTCGCTATATGCGCATTCTGTCAGAGAGACTTTCGCATAGCTGTCTGAGACGCATGCACATGAAGGCGCTGCTCATAAAGCGCGTGAGAACTGAACTCAGTGCTTTTTGCCGACTAATTGGCTTGAATGGATAAATACACATTATGTGTCAAAGTGCACTAAGTAGGAATTCCGTTTTTGTCAAACAGCGACCCCTAGAGTCGCTGTGGGGTACTTGTACTGTCGTAAATAGCACTCACGCAGAGATGGCTCGCACTCACGGCCGGATCCCCTCCCCCTGTACACCGGTACCTGTTCAGTAGGATGGACGCTGTAACGAGTGGAAATAAGGTATGGCCCCTTAAGAGCTCCGCGCGCCCTGTTTAACTGTCGGCAGTCTGTATTGTATGTGCGCCTCGAACACCACATGTATACGGCGCCGGGTTATTTCTGTTTGATGCTCATTTTATCTGAATTTTATCAGATCTGTGATTTTTCCGCTCACATGCGATAGGGGGGTGCGAAACGACCACCATTCAACCCGAAAAGAGTAATATAACCATTCCAATGACTCCGAAGCTGATCGGTTGAGGTAAAAAACCTGCATAGTTCACCTTTAAAATATCTGAAATAGCCTAACTATATTGTGATATACTGTATATCGTTATAGTGAAATAAAACTAGCCTACTAATGTCGTAATATGCATGTAATATGTCTGTGTCATCAATGATAATCAAACAACAAAATATTTTTTTTTAATAAGGATTCATCTATATTATGGTTAGAGCTGCAGTCGGCAAGTCTGGCAGATTGAGTGGACTTAGGCAAAATTTTGAATGTTTACAACTCTCATGGCCCTCCCCCACTATCAACGAATACCCTCCCACCAAGTTCATGCTCGTCAGTGCGTGTGCACCAGATTATTCAGTGAACGTGCCCGTCTCATCAGCATCCATCAACACCATGGATTATTTGGAGGTATGCTGCCCTGGCTAAACTACCGATAGATTGCAATTGCTAATGTCATTTATACTCTAAATGAGCTTACTTGATTTTCCGCCATCACTCTTCGTTACTGCGCAAACTTCCGCGAACTTCAGGCGTGTGCATGTGATTGTAACGTGCGCGAGGGGTGGCGTGTGCCCGATCTGTGATCGACAGTCAGATCTCACACCCCCCTGCGCTGATTGGACCAGATGATCCGGGAGCTGTGGATTTTTGCAAAACAAATAACACGCTCCAGGTGGAGTTAGAAGCTCGGGTTTTTTTCTAAAACCACTTTCTTTATGTTGTTCTGTCGGATTATAGCCTAGTGTCGACTTCACTGAATATGATAAAAAAAATGTTGCCGACGGCAGCTTTAAGTGTTACGTGTATGTAAACCCTGTGTTCTCCCTCACTCCTTGTCGGTTCTCGTTTGTGTATGGTACGTTTGTATTTGGTGTGGTTATGTTTCCTGGATTCCTGTTTTGAGTTATATTAGTAAAGAGTATTGAATTTGATCTGCTGACTGCTGCCTCTCCTTCAACCTGCACCACACCCGTAACAGAAGAACCGACCCAAAACAGAGATGGACTTGGCTGAAGACAAACTCTTCAACATTCAGCAGAATGGCCGTTCGTTGGAGAGGTATGTTGAGGAGTTCCTGGATGTTTCCCATCTAGTGAACTGGGGTAATTCCACTATTAATGCCTGCTTCCGGATGGGACTGGATGATGATAATTTATTCCATTTCATCTCCGTGGATAATTGTTATAAGTCCGTCCCGGACTTTATTAATTATGTCCTTGAATTACATGGTTCTGATTTCCTCGTTGACTATGCAGAAGATAGTCAAAATCATCGTTCAGTTCCTATCCGGAAGTATGTAGGCGCCCCAGTTCACCTCGATCCGGAACCCTCTGCATACCTCTCCAAGAACTCCGTGTCCCTTACTTCACCCAAGATGGCCGAGTCTTCACCGCTGGTCCCGTCCAGCACAGATCCCGAACCAGAGCTTCCGCCGCTGGTCCAGTCCAGCCCAGCCGACCCTTCATCACTGGTTCCGTCCAGCCCAGCCAAGCCTGCACCACTGGTTCTGTCCAGCCCAGCCAAGCCTTCACCGCTGGTTCCGTCCAGCCCAGCCAAGCCTGCACAGCAGCTTCACGTCGCCTGCCCGCCAGCGCCCCACTGCAGCCCTGCCGAGCCTGAGCTTCCCTGCAGCCCTGCCGAGCCTGAGCTTCCCTGCAGCCCTGCCGAGCCTGAGCTTCCCTGCAGCCCTGCCGAGCCTGAGCTTCCCTGCAGCCCTGCCGAGCCTGAGCTTCCCTGCAGCCCTGCCGAGCCTGAGCTTCCCTGCACGCCTGCCGAGCCTGAGCTTCCCTGCACGCCTGCCGAGCCTGAGCTTCCCTGCACGCCTGCCGAGCCTGAGCTTCCCTGCACGCCTGCCGAGCCTGAGCTTCCCTGCACGCCTGCCGAGCCTGAGCTTCCCTGCACGCCTGCCGAGCCTGAGCTTCCCTGCACGCCTGCCGAGCCTGAGCTTCCCTGCACGCCTGCCGAGCCTGAGCTTCCCTGCACGCCTGCCGACCCTGAGCTTCCCTGCACGCCTGCCGAGCCTGAGCTTACCTGCACGCCTGCCGAGCCTGAGCTTACCTGCACGCCTGCCGAGCCAGAGTTTTGCGTCACGCCTGCCGGGCCGGAGCTTCGCGTCATGCCGGCCGAACCAGAGCCTTCTCCGCTGGTCCCGTCCAGCCCTTCAGAGCCTTCTCCGCTGGTCCCGTCCAGCCCTTCAGAGCCTTCTCCGCTGGTCCCGTCCAGCCCTTCAGAGCCTTCTCCGCTGGTCCCGTCCAGCCCTTCAGAGCCTTCTCCGCTGGTCCCGTCCAGCCCTTCTGAGCCTTCACCGCTGGTTCCATCCAGCATAGCCGGGCCTTCACTGCTAGCCCAGCCAGAGACTTTCCACGTCCCGTCTGCCCACCCAGAGACTGTCCACGACCCAGAGACTGTCCCAGAGCCTGTGATTCCCCCCAAGAAAGTTTTGGGGGGGGGGATATAGGCCGCCCGAAGGTGCATCTCCGCTATGGCTGCCCGAAGGGGATTCTCCGCCATGGCCGCCCGAAGGTGCGTCTCCGCCATGGCCACCTGAAGTGGCCTCTCCACCATGGCCACCCGAGGGACAGTTTCCACCCTGGCCACCTGAAGTGGCCTCTCCACCCTGGCCACCCGAGGGAAAGTCTCCACCCTGGCCGCCCGAGGGAAAGTCTCCGCCCTGGCCTCCTGCACGTCCTGCTCCGCCCTGGCCTCCTGCACGTCCTGCTCCGCCCTGGAGGCTTCCTGCTCCGGGTAGGCCACTCCCTCGTCAGCCTCCAGGGCGCCCACCCCCCCACCCTTATTGATGTTACTCGGCGCGAGGACGCGCCTTGCAGGAGGGGGGGCTAATGTTACGTGTATGTAAACCCTGTGTTCTCCCTCACTCCTTGTCGGTTCTCGTTTGTGTATGGTACGTTTGTATTTGGTGTGGTTATGTTTCCTGGATTCCTGTTTTGAGTTATATTAGTAAAGAGTATTGAATTTGATCTGCTGACTGCTGCCTCTCCTTCAACCTGCACCACACCCGTAACATTAAGACTTTGCAGAGTTATTTTATATTTGATTAATCAATTTCTGTATTTTTTTTCCTGAATACTACTGTTAGACCTATACCAGAAAAATACTATTTCTTTTTTATCTTTATTCTATTGTATTTGTGCTACTATATGTGTGCTTCCTGCTTTGTTACTATTTAATTGTCTTATTTATAAATTCAGTTCCAAACTGTGTGTTTAGAAACTTTGTATAAAAACTCCCCTCCCCAACTCAAATAAAAAAAAATCTCCCCATAAGAGTCACCTAAGAGGAGAATTTCCCCCCATTTTCCAAAATGAAATTCAGACCCTGATCTGGTTGCTTTCAGCAATGAAAGCAAAACTGTTGTGATTGTTAAGATGATTACATATGCTGTGGAAGTGTGCTATTTATACACATTGCATTCATAAATATGCTAAATTAGATACATTTAAATATAGACTAACCTGTAGATCAAGAAATTGTTTAAATGTGCTTTATGTAATGATTTTTAGAAATGTTGAAAGGAATGGGTTGGTTTTATCATGGCTTGGCTTCTTTGCCTCAAGGAAAAAGATAAAGATTGACATGACAGGGCTTGATGCTTTTTCTTTTTCCCAAGTAGCTCATGTGCTCCCAAGTTGAAAAAATGTAGGAGTGTGTTTAGAAATTTTAGGGGTGCAATGAAAAATGTATGGGTTTTTTAAACTTTTTTATTTAATAAAGAGATACAACAAGTAATGTACATGCAAAATCATTTAATTTATTAAAATACAAATCAGAATATAACACACTGTAATAAACTTTTTTGATTTTGATTTTGATTTGATTTTGCCATACTAGTCAGTGTTTTAGTATCATAGAGATACTAGTTTTTGTTAATAATTTGATGTCAGTTTATTTTTTATATTTTCTGCTTTCATTTTTATTTTGTCTGCAGCCCGACCATGAATATTGACTCTGTTTATTGACTCTTAATATTGTCTTCAGCATTTAAAGGGTTAGTTCCCCAAAAAAATTAAAATTCTGTCAGTAATTACTCACCCTCATGTTGTTCCAACCCCGTAAGATTTTCGTTCATCTTCGGAACACAAATTAAGATATTTTTGATTAAATCTGAGAGCTGGATCACTCATCCATAGGCTTATATTGTAATTGAAACTTGCCGGCCCAGAAAGTTAAGACATCGTTAAAATAGTCCAAGTGACTACAGTGGCTCAACCATAAGTTTATCAAGCAACGAGAATACTTTTTGTGCGCAAAAAAACAAACAAAAATAACGACTTTATTCAACTATTCATTTTCTTCTGTGTGGGCCTCTGAGTGAGTTCACATAGTGTAACAGCCGCAGCGCAGCGCTTCTGGGTTGTATATGAAGGTATATTTGGTGCAAATCAACTGAACGCCTGTGACAGTGAAATTTGTAGTTGTAGAGAATATCCACACATGTGAATTCATCCAATGAGAGTTGCACACTTGTAGAATATTTTCTCACAAATATCTTGTATATTCTTCTAGCACAAACACAAGTACAACTACAGCTGCTTGAATCTGCTGTGACGAATCTCAAACACTGTTTTTCGCTTTCAAGTGACAAGTTTCGCGCGCTCTCCCTTTTGCACCGTCAAATGTGGAGCTAAAGTGACTTGTGCATCTGTAGAGGCAGTGGGCGGAGCCTACATAAATATTCATGAGTTTCCCAGGCATGCGCGGGAACGGCTCATTTTAGTCCACGCTCCTCGTTTCTCAGCAGGTTTAATGGATTATTTTAAAAAAGGTAAATATAGTTTCAGCGTGAACATAAAATACAATTGTGTATCGTTTCGTAAAGTTCATACTGTTTTTATTAATTTGCACGTTTTGTGCATTCGTCAATGACTGAATGATTGCAGTCATTCACTTAATAATAATTGTGTATGTTGATGATAATGCAAGGGAGAGAAAGAGTTTATGGATAAGACTTTAAAGGGTAACTAAACCCCTGGTCAGAGCCTGACTCCACCCACTGGCAATATTTGAAAAATGCTGGAAAAGTGGGCAGAGCCCAGCGGTGATAGAGGGGACGAACTGAGACCGCAGTGAGGGATTGATTGACAGCTGCTGTCAAACTCGCTAAAATGGAGACCGACTGGAGTGACGCAAGCAGCTTTGCAACATAGCGGTCATTTGAAGTATTTTTTTCCCCACCTTCATCTGATTTTTCTGCCTTTTAAGAGGGCCAAATCTGAGGTGTGTGGTCATATTTTGGCTTTTACAAAAGTCCTGAGGGAAACTTAATCGATGATGGTCACCCTGTCTGCAGAACATGCACAAAAAGTCGCTGCAATACACTTCAAAATATTGTTTTGAGTTGAAATATTTTATCTCACTCACTTGAAATAAACGTGAAGCTTCCACGAAGAAAAGTTTGCATTAATGTTTTAAATCTTACCTGTTTATAAATCCATTTTGTACAGCATACAAAACAATCGTCCAGACAAGATGATCACAACAATATTATCAAACTCTGTAAACAATAAATTAACTCTGATTTTATTTTCAATACAATCAAAAACGGAGACGCAAGACGGCAAATTGTATTTCAATGAAACGAGAGAGCGCGTCCGTTGTGATTCATGGATTTGTTTATAATGCGTTGCTATTGACGACGGTCAGAAGGAAATGCCACAGAATAGAATCTTGCCTTAAAAAGTGCATAGAGCTGCTTGTTTTATTTGTTGTTTGTTGATTTTCAAATATAAAACTATCCTGATCGTTTTCAATACTCGTAATTCCAACTCCTGACTCGCTATAGTAGTTTTGACGGAACCAGATGCTTTTTATACCAGGGGCTGCCAAGGGCGTGGTGAGCTCGCACCAAGGGCGTGACAGAGTGACGTCAGAGAGTACCCCTACTGCAGGAGCTTTCCCTTTAACCTGAAGAGGGCAGCACTCTTACGTTTTTACACCATATATTTGAAAATTAAAACACTTTATACCCAAATGTCAAAAAATTTACTCGAATCAAAGAACAGCATTTATGAAGCTCCATTCTTACAGATCATTAACTAAAAAAAGTTGTTTCAGTGTTTAGTTACCCTTTAATGCGCACTTTTTGTACTGTTTTACTCAGCTCTTATGGTGATTTTCTGGACTAAAACAAATGCTTCATCTTTTGTGTGAAGTACAATAAACTTAGCCTAGAAATCTAGACACACCCTAGCGGCAGCGAAAATTATTTCGCAGCCAGTGTGGTCTAGCAACTCTCCATAGGCTTTTGAGCTGGAAAAACCAAAAACTGGTCAGGCCAATCACATCGTGTATAGAGTCGGCGGGCGGGCTTAACACAATGACGGCACAGTTCATGACGTTCCGCGTGATTTCCATAGGTGATTTCCCTGCTACTTGAAAACAAGATGCAGCGGTCTTTCGAATCGGCTTTGGCCACGACTCTGGAGGACTTGGAGTTAAGAGAACGTCACTTAAGTCATTCTTAAAAAAGGAAGATGTGTTCGGAGTTTTGCCGACCTGATACGGCAAAAGTTTAATATATCAATTAGCTCCGCTGGTGGAAAAATGCATGGGACTCACTCATCCACAACCGTTCGTTGCTCTGGTTGGTTGTAGCGTTATCCTATTGCGTGCAGAGGGATTTTGAAAGGTAACCGTTTATCCCGCCCCTCGGATTGAGGCATGTCAATGGAGAGTTCCCAGACCTAACATCTTGATGTAGGTCTGGCATGCCAGGCTACAATAAACTTAAACATAAAACTCATCAGTAATTTTTTGGCCATCATTCAGACGAGGTCCGCTACAACAGGCTTGTACTAATAATTGTGGATAAAAGCAAGATGACAAATAAGTTATAACCGTAATTAAACTAAACCTGCTATCTCTCCATGCAGAATATATTCTCTGGCTCTGCAGGCATCATTGTCTGACTCTGGTTCGAACTGAACACTGCTAGTACAGTTTCTGTTCTGATATTTCCATTCCATGAGATGAGATTGTCCTGACACTGAAGCAAGAGTTCTTGAAGCTCCGCCCTCTGTGCCGAGCAGCAGCTCATTTGCATTTAAAGGGACACACACAAAAACAACGTGTTTTTGCTCACCCCCTCAAAGGGGAATTTTTAACATGCTGTAAAAAAATATCTGAAGGGTATTTTCAGCTAAAACTTCACATACACACTCGGGGGACATCACAGACTTAGTTTACATCTTGTTAAAAGGGGCATATAGGTGCCCTTTAATGTGTAAAACTTTTCATTAGACCTGTACATAACCAGAGGTTATTGACAACCAGGCTAATTTCTCTGTATCAGGTTTCATGAGTCAGTCTTTGAGCAATTTAGGATCATTGTTTTCGCTTAAATCTCCATAAATACAGTACTAAATTAAGGTACAGATCTGCAAGAAGCACACTGAGCCTTGCTTGATTCCCTTTTACCCCCTGAGCTAAATCAACCATATGGGTCCAATCAGGACGTCATTATAAGTGACATCACTTGTCCAAACTGAAGTTTCTTTTTTATATTCAGTATGTGACTCAATGGGGATTTCTGGGTGAACGTGTAAATTCAAACCAGACTGCTCACAAAATCTTAATCAACCAAAGTACTAGACCCTTTCTAGATGGTTTTATAATCTGAAACGGTATGATTTCAGTTTAAGGATAAATCTATTTTTAGTATTCGCTATAACTGATCCTATATAAGGGCTGTCCATGAACTGAAATGACTGAATAACTAAAATTCTCTTTCCCAGGCGCTAAAGAAACAAAGGTATTTCAGAAAGACTGCCCATGGCATTACTGTAAATCGCTCAAGATAATAAGCATTTGCTTAATGACAAGTTACCAAAAGTCTTTCTAAGTGCTCATTACTCATTGGTTCACAGTGCATATGAATGATTGCAGTGATTAAGACTCAGACTGGGTGTGTGTCCTCTGTCCAAAGGCAGTTCTGCTGCTGAAGTGCATGTCGTAATTTCTAAGTAAAAAATACACTGTGTTTTGGCCATCCTTTAAACTTGTACGAAATGCCTTTGGGGAAAAGTGTTGCAGAAGAGTCATACCACTGTCGTGTCACATTGACTGTGCCCTGTTGTTATAGTATTGCATGTGCCCAGATGTGTGTTTTCCTGTGATAAGCAATAGGAGGGGCATTTTCCTGTGTTTTTTCTGGTTTCCTGGGCTCAGTGGCAAAAACTATAGATGAACCAAGATAAACTACAAATCATTGAAATGTTTAGAAATATGGATCTGTCATAATAAGATCAGCTAATATTCCTTTAATGTATTTTCTACAATGTTAGTGCAACACAACGGATGTTTCAAGCATAATCAGGAAAGAAACAATTAAAACTCGATAAACCCACACATGACATGAGTTGCTTGGCCGATGCTGTGTTCAACCATACAAGACCGTTCAAACGTTACACAAATTACAGAGGAGTGAGAGGTGTGTCTAGCAAAGACATTGATATGTAATCAAACACTGAGTAACACTGTGCTGTTACACAACATAGGCTGAGAGTGTGTGTGTGTGTGTGTGTGTGTGTGTGTGTGTGTGTGTGTGTGTGTGTGTGTGTTGCTCAACTGTCTGTAAACCTGCTTGTCATAGAGCAGTGAGACTTTCCTATTTTAGCTAACTTTAAGTACACAAATAAATCTCTTTGTTTAAAAGCTTAAACGCTGAAGACAATATTTACATTTCTGAAATGCACTTTCTGTAAAGCTGCTTTGAAACAATATGTATTGTGAAAAGCGCTATAGAAAAAAAAATTGAATTGAATTCAGAGTCAATATTCATGGTTGGGCTGCACCTTTGATCCCTCGTGCCAATGGCAATGTCTGTTTCAATGGTGCCAACAGTGCAAATCTTGGGCTCTGGACAATGTGAATAATTTTGTTCTCTGATGAGTCCACCTTCACTGTCTTTCCCACATCTTTAAGAGTTACGGTGTGGAGAAGCCCTAAAGAGGCTCAACACCTGGACTGTTGCTGCCCAGAGTGAAGCACATGGTGGATCAGTGATGTTTGGGCTGCAATATCATTGCATTCCCTACTGTGCTTGATGGGCGCGTCACTTTCAATGACTGGAGGACCATGTGCACCTAATAGTACAAAAATTGTACCCTGAAGGGGTGCTGTGTATCAGCATGATAATGCACCAATACACACAGCAAGACTTGTGACAGAATGGTGTAAAGTTGAACATCTCCCATGACCTGCACAGTCCCCAGATCTGAATAGTTTTGAGCCACTTCGGGGTATTTTGGAGGAGCAAGTCAGAAACGTTTCCCTCCCCCAGCATCACATGGTGACCTGGTCACTGTTCAGGAAGAGGAACGGCTCCAAATCCCTCTGGCCACTGTGAAGGACTGGAATGTGTCATTCCCAAGATGAACTGATGCTGTTTGGCCACAAAAGAAGGCCCTACACCATATAATAAATTATTTTGGTTAAAACAGGTGTTTCTGTTTCATTTCCCAACCCATATCATTCACTTTCAATATTTATCACAGTAGGCTATATATCATTTTACTTCATTAATAGGGAAGGCAATGCATTCCACATGATTGTTAGTCCTTGATAATAAATGTAAACATAAATTGCTTGTAAACTCCTTTATTTAATGCCCTAATTTAATATTTCTTCTTCTTCTTCTTCTTCTTCTTCTTCTTCTTCTTCGATTTAATATGATTTATGATTTAATACAAATTTATCATAAAAAATGGTGTCTAATGAAATTATTAAACTTTAACAATTTAATCAATGTTTTAAAACGTAATTAAGAAAACATTTGTTTGATATTCCTTAAAATAATAGTAGCCTAGTAGTAATAATAATTATAATAATCAGTGTTGTTTTACTAAATTGAATTTGTTATTATTATTTTGAGAAGTATTTTTTATTTATTTTTACTATGCAATAGAAAATATTCATTATGTCATTATTTCTTTTTGTGAAGACATTGGAAATACCACGAGCATCACGCATGCTTGTGTATGTAGACAAGTAAAGCTCCAGTAAAGCCAAAAACAAACAAACAAACAAAAGACATTGGTTATGAAAGTACTCATCTTCTTGATGTTCCAATTTTTTCTTTACAATACAATATTCTTTATTCCACAGATTTTAAGCAGGATGTTTCTCTTTTCCATAAAGTTAATTTATGGAACCATAACTTTTTCCAAAAGGTAAATGCTGACATGGGGCAGTAAAGCGTCATAAAAGTCTTACTTTTATTCAAATTTAGCACCTCAAAATCAGTTATATTAGACACATGAGAACCAAAGTCATTTTGAATCATTGGCATCCGACCTGATGTGACACACCTTGATGCTCTTTATTTGGTACTGTTATGGTATTTTTATGGAGATGTTTGTATTTTTTTTTATTTTTTTATTTTTTTTGGAGCTTGACAGCCCCTGGTAACCATTCACCTTAACTGTGTGGGGAAAAGCATGAACATTTGTGTTCAAAAAGAAAACTATTCTGGAATGATATAAGGGTGAGTAATTTATAACATGATTTTCTTTTTTGGGTGAATTATTTTTTTGAACGAGTGTCTTTGGTTTTAAAGTCATGGTGCAGGCATGCAGCAAGCCTTGCAGTTTAATTTATCAGCAAAGTGTGTCTGTCTTCACTCTCAATTTAAAATGTATAACGTCACTTTAAATGCAGGCCTCTGTGTTTGAAACTAAAATATGTGCCTCTGCCTGTGCTCTGTTTTGACAATAAGGCACCAAACCCGTATTTAACCTCTCCATAATATAAAGGTTGACACGACAGTGTTGTCAGTTTCCTGGAACGAGTGGCTTTTTGCTAACATTTTAAGGGCTACATAATATATTTGGCTATGGCTTATGTTTGGTGCAGAAAGTTGTAATGGTCACTGAGTCTCTGTCATTAATTTGACAAAATATTTTGCTTGGGTCAGCACCAGGGTTTGGCTGTACTCAGAATTTGACCTTACAATCACAGTTTCCAGGGTGTGTTGTTTTTGGTTTGTGTTTGAAAATGCTTTACTGTTGAAGAATTCCCTCGGATTGACCAGGGAATTTTATGAGTGTTATCAATGGGCCGAACCTCCATGTGTGTATGTGCTGTTAGCACGCCCCTCTTGATATTCCAAAAACACTATGCCCTTTCTGAATGCACATCCTAAGACCGCTTAAGTCACACTCCCTCTAAAGCAAATCAATGCTTCAAGCATTCCCCATGAGTGAGTGAGCAGCATATCTCAGTGCCATGAGTCAGGTCTCTGTATGTCCTGTTAAAGCCTGCATTGCTGCTGGGTCAGCAATGTTGTTTAGGGTCCAGGGTATATGGGGTAGACCATATCTCAAGTTTCTGAACTTGTTTTTTCAGCTGATGTTGCCTAGATGACTGCTCTATATAGTAGGGTTGTCACGATACTGGAATTTCCAGATACCATTTTCAATACCTCGGGGAAAATGGCCATACATACCTCCATACATATATAATTTGTTAATATCTTAAATTTTTTTTGATAATTTAGGTAATTGTGTTTTAATAGCTTATGCACAGCACAGGAAGGCTTTATTTTAATCATTGTACTACATTTTCAAATAATCAAGTCAAGTCAAATTTATTTATATAGCGCTTTTTACAATACAGATTGTTTCAAAGCAGCTTTACAGAGATAACAGGAAAATAATGCAACAAAGTTTGTTTCCAGGAGAAAATAGCTTCTCAGTCCAGCTTAAGTAAGTTCTGTGATGTTTAATTTTTGTTGTAAAAAAGTTATTAATTTAGTTCTTTTATATATATATATATATATACCCTCTCTGGAGAAAACCGTGATGTCATCATCCAGCTCAGTTCAGTTCTCATATAATGGTGCCAATGCAGGCAGATTAATAATATTGTTGAATATTAAATTAAATGTTAAATTTAATGTCCCCAACTAAGCAAGCCAATTACAACAAAGGTGAAAAAAGGTGACAGTGGCAAGGAACCAAAACTCCATCAGGTGGCAGAATCGAGAAAAAAACCTTGGGAGAAGAAACCAGGCTCAGTCTTCTCCTCTGGCCAACGTGTATGATTATGATTGAGGCAGAATTTTAGGTCAGAAGTCAGATTGGATTGGAACAATCAGAATATTATCCAGTTCCATCTGGTTGAAGATCGGAGTCATCACGCCGGTATGGAGACGTAAACTAAATAAAGAAAAGTAAACATTCAGTAATAAAATAAGAACAAATAAACACATTGCAAATGATAACACAAATAACCACACTGCTTGTGGTCTCGGCCAACCCATCACTTCATCATAACTTCTCCATTCAGCTATGTTCGTCATCCGTAACTCCATCAAGGTCAGTCAGGAACCTTGGAGTTGTGATTGATGATCAATTGAACTTCACAGACCACATTGCTAGAACTGCCCGGTCCTGTAGATTTGCCTTATACAACATTAGGAGGATCAGGCCCTTCCTATCAAAGCATGCTACACAACTCCTTGACCAAGCGCTTGTTCTATCCAGACTGAACTATTTAGGCAGGTCTTCCAGCTTGCACTGTTAAACCTCTGCAACTGATCCAGAATGCTGCGGCTAGAGTGGTCTCTAACAAACTGAAGAGAGTCACACCTCTCCTCACAAAATTGCACTGGTTGCCAATTGCCGCTCGCATCAAATGCAAGGCAGGCACTGATGTTTGCTTACAGAACAACCACTGGCTCTGTACCCCTATATCTTATCTCCTTATTTCAGACCTACGTGCCATCTAGAAACTTGAGTTCTGCAAGTGAACTGCGCCTTGTGGTGTCATGCATTTTTGGTGTGAGCGTGAAACCTGCGGGAATGACTAAAATTATGTGCAATATTCAGGACATGTAACACCAACATCAACCGGAGTTAATGAGAGGATTGAGTGAGAGGAGGCAGGTGCTTGTCTTGTTTTAAATTGTAATAGTTTTTATCAAATAAATGCAGCCGTGGTGAGCATACGAGACTTTTTTCAACAAAAAAAATGTATGTATATGTGTGTATATGTATAATTTTACTTTTATATGTCATTTAACTTTTATATTCCAGATGATTTGCCTAGAGTTCTGTTTAGCCACAGTCTGATCTACTTACATTCTTCATGGCACTTTTAGTTTTGAATTTCACTTCTGATTGCATGTTGTAACATGTGGCAATTTCCGCATCCACATCTTCATATGTTTACAGAGTGATGCTTACCTTGCACACATATGGAAGAAAGGAAAGAAAACTGTTTCCTGGCGACTCTATTTTGAGTCTGGCTGAAAGAACAGAAGCTCATCAAACAATGCATTGATTTAGTCCAGTGCCCAGCTGCCCACGGGCTGCCATTTGCCCTTCCTAATACCCACTAGAATTAGGCGATCAACCTCCTCTGCACACAGTGGTGCTGTGGAGTTAATAGAGGCATTGTTAGACAGATGTTGTCTTTACAGATGGGTGGATGGATGCTGTGTAAGAGGTTGCTGTCATGGATCTATCTAGACATTAATACACTTCTCGGCAATAAACAGAAAAAATCATACAACCTCACACTAATTATTTTTTTTCCCCTAGAGCAGAGGCCACCAATTATCAGACTGCAGTCCAGATTCAGTCCCAGAAAAAATCCTTTGCATTGAGCCTATCTATAGATTGCTAATGATTGACAGACCTTATAATTATATAATTATTAATCAAAGCATTTTCTTCACAACACAGTAGTTATCTTCACTATGAAAATACCGTGATATGTTTACATGAACTTTAAACACAGTTGATATTAAAGCATCTCACTGACGCACTCCGAATGTCACATAGTGTACAGACATCTGCTTACAGTCAAAAATGTAGAGACTGGGTCTTATGGAACTTTAATTGAACACCCCTGCCCTGCCCTGCCCTGCCCTGCCCTGCCCTGCCCTAGAGCATAGTGTTTATCATTCACATTTATCTCTTGACATTCTCAGTCTGTTCTGTCCTGGGGCATGTAGTCAGCAAGTCCACTCTGCCAGACTCGCATGATTGAGCATTGTTGTAGAGTAATCCACATTCACTCCAACCCGCACAGATGAGTTGACCGGGCGTTTTTAGTTCGGACTGGGCAAGAGGGTGGAGTAAGCAGTTTAATGGGTAGCTGTGTGGCCATAAATGAAATATGGGTCATTCATGAATGATTGAATGGAATCAATTAGAATGACTCTTTCTACAAGGCTAAAAGACTGTAAATCTGAGACAAATATGGCAAGCAAATTTAGAAACCGCCATAGTTAGCAGAATAAGATGTGATGGGTCTACTGCACTGCCAGCTCATTTCACACGGACGGGCCCAGCTGTCAGTGTTGACGACACTACATTGCTGGATACTGCTCATAGTGTTCGTCCTAAAATACCCCAGCACTCTGTCCCACGGACCCCAGTGAGAGTTCACTTATATCGGGATCATCCTTTGGGAATCCTCAGAATGAAATTTGCTCCCTCTGATTTACAAATCCTCTCCCAGAATCATGTTCCAGACGAAGTCCCATCCATTTTTTCATTGGGTTGTCCACATGTTTTCCTGAGGGAAGGGGAATTCTTGGTATCTATTAGCAACACCTGCTACTTCAGGATGCTCTTGGCAACATAAGAGTCCAGCAGGATGTTTACAGAGCATAACTTTCATTATGACCAGCTCATATCTGTAAATAGGTGGTATTGTTAAACTATTCTTTGGGAATACTTCACCTGAACAGAAGACAATGTAATCCAAATATTCCCAGTGCGAAACAATAAAACGATTGTGTGTGTTTTAAATGTTTAAGGTCATGTCATGGATTGGTTTACATACTTTACCATTCCAAAGTTTGGGGTCTGTATGATGTTTTAGTGTTTTTGAAAGAAGTCTCTTATGGGACATTTTTCAGGACATTTTGATGAATACAATGTTCAAAAGAACTAGAAATATCTTTGTGACATCATTTAATGTCACTTTTGATTTAAAAAAAAAAAAATTACAATAATGTTTAAATTAGTTAACTATTTTTCATAAACTAAGAATTAACAATACTTCTACAGCATTTATTAATCTTAGTTAATGTTAGTTTCAACATTTATTTTAAAATCAAAAGTTAATAAATGTAAATTAATACATTAACTACTGTTAACAAATGAGACCTTATAAAGTATTACCAAAATATTACTGACCCCAGACTTTCAATGGTAGCGTAGGTGAATGTGTGGCACACCTTCCCAAATGAAAATGATGGGAAAACTCTCTGCCACTAGAGCATCTAAAAATAAAGCAATTCCTGATTTCCCTCTGTCTTCACTCTTTGCCTTACAGAGCTTTCATTGGCCCAGAAGAAGTTTGCTCAGTGCCTGGGCGAGTTCAAATTTGAATACATCGGCGATGCCAAAACTGATGATGAGAAGTGCATTGGTGAGGGTTTTTTCTCCCCTTTTTGCATATATTAATTTACATACATGCATTTGCTTATATCGTGCTTTGCTCAGTGTCTGCATATGTGTCATTTCAGATGAATCCTTGCAAGAGTTCTCATCCTTTCTCAGAAACTTGGAAGATCCAAGAGAGCTGATGGTGAGCACAACCAGTTGAGACTTGCACCAAACACACTCTCTGTTATACATTTCACTCAATTCCTTGCAGGCTAAAAGATATTTTTGGAACATGCCAGCATGGCCATTTGCTTGTGGAGAGACACAACACAGTTCAACACACTTCTCAACACATAGTCTGTAAAGCGACATCAGTCCTCTGTTTGTTCCTGCATTATTTAGTCACATTTTTGCCACAGGAAGTGAGTTGCATTGCCATAAGTTATTTGTGTCCTCTCTCACAGATTGCTCAGAGATTGCACAAGACCGCTGCTTATGTTGAGTCATGTCACCTCAACTGTGTTGTGTAGGGACTGTACTTTCAAAAACTCTGCAAGAACATCCAATGGCACTTGGTTTATGTAATTTCAAAGACTAATGTATATGTTATCTGTAAATAACTTAGCAACTTGATTTTACAGTGTAAAATGTGTAAAAATGAGACAAAAGAAAATATTTCACTTTTACCTATTAGATTAGATGACAAATCCCTTCCTCTGCATTCTTAAGGTATGAGAGGACTATATATTCTAATAGGTGGTTAACCATCTAGGTAGGAAGGGCTCATGTTGCATGTAGGTCATGTTAGTATTTATTTAGTATGCAGAATTAGAGAGCTGAAGGCCCTGCCCATGACTCAAAGTGCAACAGCTGACAGTTGTCATGAGCTCAGATTTGAGCCCCACCCGTTCATAACACCGCAGCAGGCCAATGACGTTATGGCCCCTTGGCTCACTGGAGTCATGTGTAGAAGGGGCAGAGCTAACGGGTCCTGACAGGGTCAGAAACAGAGTAATGGTAGACCGGAGATGCTCATTCTAACAGTCACACCATGGATTGCCTTGGTTATTTCATTACCTCATTTAAGGGCAAAGAGAATGTCATTAATTACTTCAAATGGGGAAGAGTGTTCCTAAATTTCAAGAAGCTTGATTTACACCGCAAATATAAATAAATCATAACAGATAACAGATATGTGCAGAGCTGCATTCATTAGGTTCTGAGCCCTTAAAGGGAAATGGTTTTTCGATGTGTTTGGGTTTGCTCGCAAAACTCCTGCATTTCTCAGAGAAACCTTGCAAACTCTCGCAAAAGTTTTGTGTTCTCTCACGAACTTTCTTGGACAAATACAAAACGTGTGATGGAAATAATCATTATTTTGTGAGCAAATGCAAAGTTTCTTAGGGGAATGCGATTTATGAGAGAAGGCAAACGTTTTGCGAGTTAAAGGTGCTCTATGTATTTTTTAGCGGCCTCTAGCGGTGATGTTTCAGATTGCAACAAGAGGGCTCGTGCTCGTGCTCGTGTGCGTGTGCGTGCTCGATCTCAAGAGCGAGCATTCACTACCGGCCACACAGAGACTTTCAACGCAACGGCGAAAGCATCACACAACATGCTAACTCATGTAAACGCCCACTGCAACGTTACAATAATAGGCTACTTTTATCAGCTTGACGTTGAACTAATGCTCCATGCTCGTACCATGATAACGTTACATTGACTGCATTTAGCCGGCATGTGGTGTTATCTAGCATAAGGCATTTCACTAACTATTCGTGTATCTTTCACAATCAGCAATGTCAACATAGGTGAATGTATAATAATGATAACGAAAACAGTGAACTAGACTGAACAATGTCAGTGTAACAGTAAGACAGTAGGAAGTAACATTACTGTACTGAACGTGTCTGGAAATGTTTAGTATAAACAATATGATAGTAGTGGGATGAGTAACTTTAGACTGTAGATCTAGTACATAAAATAAGTTACATCCTAAAGCACCTACTTTTTGTTATCCTGGAACAGTCTTTTGTATTAATTTCATGTCTCATGTAGTTTACTTTGCTATTTCATTAGAGTTTACTAATAATTCAAAAGCTCTGCCGATGTTGATCCGTGTTTCCGTCCTGAGTCGATCAGAATTACGTTTGGCCTGACGAGCTTCAGCAGATAAAACTTTTTTTTGTTTTTTATATTTATGTGGAGTTTGTGTTGGAGTGTGTGTTGTGCTGGAGGCAGGTCGTTTTGGGGTGTTATCAGACTCCATGTCGTCAGCTGCAGTGCCGTCGGTCGCATAGACTGTATATAAAAAGGAGAGAGGCTCGGGAGCGCGCATGCATGTCACATCCGATGGATTTCGCGGTAAATCCGACCCGGAGGCTTCACATATAAATATGAATATTGGCCTTCAGAGGTAAAACCCGACCAGTGGATCATTGTAATGTGTGATTACAACCCCTTCACACACAGGCAATAAAAAAAGGATTCATTTTAGAAGAAAAGCTACATAGAGCACCTTTAAAGCAAACTTTCTTGGGGATCGTAAAACAATTTTTTTGTGAGAGAATGCAAAGATTTTGCGATCTAATGCAGTTTTCTTGTTGGAACACAAAAGTTTTGCAAGTGAACGCAAAAGCATCGATGTCCTTTTAGGAAAGGGCTGGGCTACTAGAAATCCACTTTCCTGCAGAGTTTAGCTCCTCCAACCCTGATGAAGCTCATCAAAGCTTTCCAGTTATTCTGAAGACCTTGTTTGTTTAGCTTGTTCAGGTGTTTGATTGGGGTTGAATCTTAACTCTGCAGAAAAGTATATTTCGAGGTCCTGTGTTGCCCAACCCTGCTTTAGGGGCTCCGTACTGTTGCATTCTATTTGGCTTGTCATCACAGGGACCACATAGAATATTGAGCATATTACCTTTTTAAAATTCAAATTGTTTAATTCTGCTAATTTAATTAAAAATAAAAAAAAATCTTAAAATGGATCCGAGAGTGTACTACGCACTTATTAGATGAAAGAATTATATTATCCAGCGTATTTAGTAAACAAATATGGAAGCAGTGGGGGAAGTGTAGAATTTTATGAATGGCAGCTGTTCAATTTCTGTAGAAATCTGTGGAGCTTTCTGTAGATTTATTACAGTGTGCAGGTTTAGTCATGACTACGGAATAGGTGATGCAATGATGTCACCTTTATTGACATTTAAAATTTAAACCTACAATGTGTTCGCTCAAGTTTTGATGAAAGAAAATCATCCTGTTTCTGCTAATGTTTAATATAATGAAATTAAATGGTCAAATATTATATATCAAATTACTGAATTGCCTTTTCACAGATGAGAAACATCACAGAGACACTGATGAAGCCTTTAGAAAAGTTTCGGAAAGAGCAGCTCGGCTCAGCAAAGGTAAAAATCTAGATCTTCACTGTTAACTCCCACATTTAGGATGTTTGCATTGATTTAATTAAAAGAAATGGAAAACTGTACATTTATTGTAACCAGTTCCATATATTAAAAATAGTAAGTTCCTCCATTTGATATTTCAGGCAGAGAGAAAGAGGTACGAGAAGGAAACAGAGAAGTACTACAGCTCGCTAGAGAAACTTTTGAACATGTCAGCAAAGAAGAAGGAGCCACAATTACAGGAGGTACTTTACATTTTATTCTTCCCACACACAAGATGGATGTGTAATGCAAACTATTTTTTATAAATGATGGTTTTCTTCTTTATCTCTTGAAATAAAATCAGATTTTTAAGTCAAGGTCAATGGTTTTCTTTCTATATTCTTTACAATACTGTTTATTGCAGTTGTTTAGAGAAGGTACAGTCTGTCATTATTTCTACTGTATATAAGAAGCTAGGCGTCTCATTTGATCGAACAATGTCTGGGGAACATAACCTTTCAAGGCGTGCACATCAGCCATGAATGTTGTATACATTGAGCACAAAAACCACTAGAGACTGTTGATATTTTTATGGTGGGCCATTATGTTCCTCTGGACCTTATGACATGTGTTTTTTGGGTTAATGGCTGTGGTTTTAGCAGTGGGCTATTTAGTGTCAGACTGGTGTTCACAGCAGACAAACCTCTAAGTATAAGATCCATAGAAATACTAAGAATCTCCAGTTCATAAGACACATAAGTTGTCATGGGCCGTACACATTGACTCCAGACAAATATGGTTAGGGATGGGAATTTTGGTCATTCAGTCTAATCTAGTACGCAACAAATTATTCTACTGTACATATTTAGACACTGTTACATCTCAAGACAACTTAATTCAACAACTCTCAACTCAGTGTTAATGCAGACACTCTCATAATAAAATTAATTCATTTTATGCCGTGTCTCTCCACAGTAGTTTCTCCCACCAGTCCTATATTTACAATGCAGATAAGGCACTCTGTTTAAAGCATGGGCTTAATGATAAAAAAAAGTCTGTTGGTGGTGGTTTATAAAAAAAAAAATAATAATAATCAGATGATTACGTCTTTAGTAACTATAATAAAAGTTCAAACTGTCACAAACACCATTTGGGTTAAAGTTAAACTATTGGCATCCAATTTTCTTATTTACAAGAAATCCAAACATTGCTGTGGTTATTGCAATGCCAACTGAATGAATTTTGGGAGTTATTCCTGTATTCATTATACCCCAGAACGCATAACACACACAGGATAAAAGCTTAAGTGATTCATTTCCACGTTTAAATGCAGTTGCCAAAACGTGGTAGTGTGTATGTGGGCATAGACACCTTCATTTGCAACTTCAAGTTCTAAGTTCTTTTGGTAAAGCTTTGAGACTTTAAGCCTACATAACTGTGTTTATTTATGATGGAGTTCGCCATGGAATGTTGCCTAGAGACGTCAGTGTGATCCACTCTATTTAACTGTATTTGCACAACTAATAACTATATTAGTTACTGTTTAGCACTGTTTACATTCACACAATACTTTACTCAATTACATGATGCAAGTCATTTCTTTGTTTTCAATGTTATACATGGATAGGCAGACAGCTTTTGGAAAAATCTCCATCTGCATATCTTAAGTCACTCTTTATTTTCATGTGATGACTTCTGTTCCTTGTTTTCTTCAACTTTTTTTTTTCATTCTGTCTGTCTTTCAGGCAGACGTGTCGGTGGAGGCGATGAGACAGCACTTTCAGGAGACGTCTCTGGAGTACGTTTGCAAGCTGCAGGAGATACAGGAGAGGAAGAAGTTTGAGTGTGTTGAGCCTGTAAGTGCATGACCCTTCATCCAGATGGTCATTCAACTTGATTTATTTCAACATGGTTTGCTTTCATGTTTGTCTATCAACAGCATTTGGTATGGTTTCACATGCCACAAAAAAGAAAGGAAACACATTTAATGAAATAACTCTCGATGCTGTGAAGTGATTGTACAGCACCAGAATACACGTTACAAATATACATTTATTCATTTATTTATACATATACACTATTTCAAAAGTACTGTCTAACACTTAGTAACAAGCTGACATGTGCACCAAACAGAATAACAAAAATAAGGGCTATGTTTGGAATGCCATACTGGCATAATACTCTTACTATTTCTTTGGCATGTTGTAAGTGTGCAAATTTTATACAAAACTGAATTGAAAATGAAAATAAAAAATCACTTTAAATACCAAATGAAACCATAACCCGTATTTACACTAGTCTGTTATGCTCACCAAGGCTGCATTTATTTGTTTAAAAATACAGAGAGAGAAAAAAGTAGTAAGATTGTGACATTACAATTTAAAATAACTGTTTTCGGTTTTTTATTTAATCTAAAATGTAATTGATTCCTGTGACGTCAAAGCTGAATTTTCAGCATCATTACTCCAGTCTTCAGTGTCACACGATCCTTCAGAAATCATTCTAATGTGCTGATTTGCTGCTCAAGAAACTCAATTCTTTTTTATCAATGCTGAAAACAGTTTTGCTGCTTAATACTTTTGTGGAAACTGTGATACATCTCACTGACCCTAGACGTTTAGGCAGTTGTGTAGCCTACCTTGTATCATATAAATAAATGAAATATAATTATATTCAGTGAGAGCTGTAAGTACAGCATGGTTAGGTACAATTACCACACACAAAAGCCTCTTTTAAATATGGGTTTGTCCAGGCCATTTACAAGTGGGTCTATTTGGGCCCACATTCTCACTAATTCTCACTAATTCACCTAGGACACACAATTTGATAGTTTGCATAAGCACATAAATTAGTATCCTTCTAATTTAGCTGAGCAAATTTTTACCTGATTACTTTCCAGTTTATGGATGCTTGTTTGACTTTCTACTTACATGAAACCGTGTTATTTGACATCACATAGAGATTTAGACACAAAAACATATATGAACATGGTAATGTCTGTCCTAGTTGATATAAGTAGTTCTAATTTTTTTATTTCTCTCTTTCCCTTCTTCTCCTCTCTCTCTTGTGCAGATGCTGGCATTCTTTCAGACTGTATTTACTTTCTATCATCAGGGATATGAGTTGGCCAAAGATTTTGACCATTACAAAAAGGCCCTTCAAATCAATATTCAAAATGTAAGTAAAAACTTTCATAATGTTTTTTACTTTAATACACTAAACTTTAAATCTTTTTTTTTTTAATGATTTACTCGTAAAGATTTGTAAACTATATTTTTTTTATTCCATTTATCCAATGTATGAGTAAAATATTGAACATAAACAGCATATAAACTGTTTATCAACACATGTAGAGTGATTTGCAGAGATGTGTCAGTCTTCACTCACGTTCTTCTGGTTAATGCTATTGGCTCGGCAGAGTGACATGGAAAGAGAGTTACCAAGACAGGATACAGCAGCGTTTTGAGAGGGCCAAGGTTTCCAAGGGAAACTTAAAGGCCTTTGTTTGCATTGACCTTCCATTGTGTTTAACTCCTAAGCCGGAAGTTTGAGAGCCGACTTCCTCCCTTGTCCTATTTGATTGGGCCGCGTCGCTGGTGTTTTGTTTTGAATCAGTTATAAATCACTTGTGATGGTCAGGGTCAGAGTTCTGAGGATGTGTAGATTGAAAACATGGATTAGCATGTTTAAGCACATTGAGGTGTTTTTTTTTTTTTTATGCATTGAGTAATTTCCCAATGTATTCCAAAGATTTTGGGAATTCCATCAGTGTAAATTCCCAGTTACCAGGCCCTCACAGAATTTGTAAAACTGAATCAATGATTGTGTTATTTTGTTAGTTTGTGCCTCTGCTTTCAGACTCGGAGTCGTTTTGAGGGCACACGCTCTGAGGTGTACGAGTTATTGAAGAGAATCAAAGAGTCGCCACAGGAGTACAGACAGACCAGCCCCATCAGCAGCGAGGGCTATCTTTACATGCAGGAGAAACGTACGCAAGACAATTTTTATGATGGAACTCTTTTCTGCCTATTACTTTTGCTGACTGTCATGCCATGTATCCTGCGCTTTGCTGGTTGCATTACTGATAGTTATTGCTATTTCTGCAGGACCTCCTCCTTTTGGATCCAGCTGGGTGAAACGCTATTGCACGTTTGTGAAAGAACAAAAAATTCTACACATGAAAACGTTTGACCAGAGATCAGGCGGGAAGCTTGTAAGTTCTCATCACACATGACACATTAGTCTTGATAATGGCATGTTTCATATAATATTAATGTATTGCTGATCTGCTGTTCACAGAATGTTCTGTATCCTTTCAGGGTGAGACGGACTCTGTTACAATGAAGTCTTGTGTCCGCAAAACCACAGACACACTTGACAGGAGGTTCTGCCTAGACATAGAGATCACAGATCGGTATGTTGGCCATGCCTCTGGTTATAATGGTTTCCATGAATAAATGTAATGATGTGTTTCTGATTCACAAGAAATAATGTCATTTATGCATCAAAAATAAAAACTTTTACAATGTTTTACTATGACTCACTTGTAACCCAGTATTCCTTGACAAGTAGATTTTTTTGCTTAAAGGGGACATGAAATAGATGTCCTTTGTATTTGCTAGGGCTGTCAGTTAAACGCGTTATTAACGGCGGTAACGCAAACCCATTTTAACGGCGTTCATTTTTAATGGTCTTTTTGGCCTAGCAAACTTTGTAGTTTTTTTTCACATGCTTTTGCAACAGGACGCGGCATGTGCGGCGCTGCGCTATGAAACCCATACATTTCAATGGCTTGCGTCGCGCGAGGACGTTTTGTTGCTTCGTCGACCAAAGCGCAAGCGGATCTAGCTAGACCGGAAACAAAACTACAGGCACGACGCCGCACACACTTGTTTAGGCTTGCGAGCCGGCCAAATAGTAGGTTAACGTTAAGTTTTGAGTTGATGACGAGCGCGAGACGCCGAAATGGATGCCAATAAGATTCTGAATGGAAAGTTTACTTTTAAAAAGTTGCCAAATGGTTCCATTGACAAGACCAAAGTGATCTGTGTGTTTTGTCGTTGTGAACTGAGCTATCATCATCGCAGCACGTCCAGTCTGAAATACCACTTGATGATGGCCAAGCACAAACACACAGCTGATGCCAATTCTCCGCCCCCTCGTCAATATCAGGACCTCGTCAGTATTTCTTTCACTCCTTTATTGATGGACAGTGTTACATTGAGAGATTATTTGCTCCAAGCGAGAATGTTAGTGTGAAATTAAACACTGTATATGCCAATGTTGTTTTCAATAAAAAACATTGCACAAAGCAAGCCGATCCACTTTTCCATGTTGATAAGAGCATTAAAATGAGAAAAAATAATGGGACAAAAAGAAATCAAGAGACATTTAGAATAGATAAAAATGTGCGATTAATCGTGAGTTAACTATGACATTAATGCGATTAATCGCGATTAAATATTTTAATCATTTGACAGCACTAGTATTTACACATAATAGTTTTCTCTACAATACAAACTTACTGCAAGTTTCTTACCCAGCTAACTGCCCTGTTGAAAATAAATTGAATTGACTTGAAACGCCACTTAACAGGCATATGTAAATCAAGGATGTGTACTCTTAACCACTCATGTCTGTCCACCGATCACAAGAGTGGTACTGCTGTTGAGCAAAACCTTCGGAAGTTATTTTGTCCCTGGATGTAGACTAACTGCACTTCCAAAAATGGTGCATACCCTTCCAAGAGATCAAACCATTAGAAATGCAAGGTGTAAGTTTATTTTTAACAGCTGGCCTTAGTGATTGAAAGAGAATGTTTTTTGTTTGGTCATCTCATTTCTGAACGGAGTCTTCTTTTTTTTTAAATTAATATCAACAAGCTGACAGTTTTTCTAAATATCTTGATTGCAAGCTACACCAGTGGCAAGTATTTTGTCTTCAGAGGCAATCGTTGTGGTTGCATTGGATAATTTTTTAAGTTTGCCAAGTGTTTTGTGACAGAGTGAACATAATATAAACATCTGAAAATGCATTTTATGACCCCTTCGAAAACAAATCCAACAAAATTAGTAGTTTTTGATGGTTAAGGTTTATAAATTTATCTTATGATGATAATAAACAGGAAAAGAAAAACAATAGGACCGTAAATCCCTCTGAAACTACTGGGTTTAACATGAGTGAGAAACAAATTAGATGCATTGGCACTACATCTCATTTGTCAGAGGATAAGGAAAATCTAAATATTTTGATCCTCTAGGATACACTCAGAACCCTCATTAATCAAAGCCAAAGCTGAACCGGGCAGAGTGTATGATGAACACTAATTGTGTGCTTCATGATGCTGGTTAGTGGAATCTTTTAAACAGCACATCAGAATGTTTCCAAATTAGGATATGACTCAATCTCAAAATGAATATGCCTTTGATCTCTATAATCCAATGTATTTCCAAGTGAAAAGGATCTTAAACAAGAAAAAAAATGACTGGATTTTGGTCTGTTTCGAATTGATTGGACAGTCAAAGTTAATAGACACCCCAGATTTGCACCATAAAAGCTGCATGTGTACTAGAGCTGCACGATTAATTGTTAAAAGATTGCAATCTTGATTCAAACTCCCACGCGATATCATTCCTAATTGACAACATTTCGCCTGTGTCTATTAAACCTGGAACGTTCCGATCTGCGTCTGCGCTACCGCTGATCCAGAGAGAGCAGTTGTAATATATACTGTAAATATAAAAACCGCTTCACAAACAGTTTTTTCAACCGCAAGAGTATCATTTCTGTGTTAAAAATATTCATATATTCACAGAAGAACTGGAATAAAAGTTTATAGTTCAGACATGCGTAAACACGATCAAATATCACCTTTTGAAAGTACATAATTTGACACTTCAAAATAACAATTGTATATATTACATTGTTACGCCACCAGGTGGTGACGAGACTGTTAAAAAAATTGTATTTGCCACTGAATCATTCATTTAATAAGAGATTTGTTAAAAAAAAACCTAATTCATGTTCCCAGTAATGAAACAATGAAGTATTTATGAGAGAGTCGTTAAATCATTCATTCAAACCAGTTTTTCTTTTAAATAATTCATTCAGCATTGATCATTTTTTTCAGAACCTCTAGTAAATTACATGTTATTTTGTTTAGTTGTCTGTTCAGAATCGTGAGAGAATTGTGATCTCTGTTTGAAACCAAAAACCGTGCACTAATGTGTACTTTTCTCCTGTATGTAAAGATGGCCCTCGCTTCTGAAGGGACTGGCCTGTCTGTATTCCTTTTATTCTCTTCATTAACTTACCTCAAAGTGTGTGCCCTCAAAACAACTCTGTGTCTGATGTAGAGGCACAACCTTAAAATAATAGAAACATGAAATGGAAAGGTGCTTTACAGTTACTACATTTCGATAAAACAATAATGGAGCTGTTCATGCACTAAAAGACAAATAATCTACAATAAACAAGTAATTGTGTTCAGTTTTAATTTTGTGTATAGCAGCAGGCTAAGTCTGTGTGGTTGTTTGTTTTTTTTCTAGACCAGGCACAGTGCTGACAGTCCAGGCAATCTCAGAAGATGACCACAGATTCTGGATGCATGCGATGGGAGGAAAGGAGCCGGTGTGTCAATCCCTCACTTCAACTTCAAGCTATATTCAGTCAAAATAATTCTCTGATTATCAGTTGACAAAACATGAGGCTCATTTAAATTGTAATAATATTGCAAAACATAAAAAAAACATTTTATTTTATGTACTTCAAAGCATTTTAATGATCAGTAATAGTGTCTTGTTTGGTATATAAATTCAGTTCTGTTTGGTGTAATGTGTTTTATGCTGGTCTGGTTTGTGTTTTCTGATGTTTATCTCTTACGCACAGATGCAGTATCTCAACCGGACACATTCAAGAGAAAGAGGAAGTGAGTGAACTCAAATTAATATCAGACCTATTGTTTACAGCTAAAGTTTACCTTTAATTGTAGTACAAAAAAACATTTATTTATATGCTTGTGTTTATTGATGGTGCATATATTGTGATGACATTTGTGTATTCCGTAGTTGACGCCCAGTTGGATGATGTGGGAACAAGCTTTGTGAAAAATTCAATAAACGCCATTGAAGCCAGAGGTAACTCCTAGTAATGTTTTAATATATGAAAATCATATACAAAATAAGTAACAGCATGTTGTAATGCATATAAAAACATATCAGGCATTATTTACAGTTTATTGTCTATCAACAAAGGAAAACTCATCTGCTAAAACCTTCAATAAGGTTACATAATGCAGTAGCACCCTCTGAACACTAGAGAGCAGAATGATCTAGGAGTTTTTTTCAGCCCAAACCAACAACCTGTTGTGCTTCATTCTGGATAATGCAGGAAAAGCTTAGTGTGCTATTTAGTTTGTCCAGATCAGCTGGGATGGTTATAGAGTACCTAACACCTATTGTTTTTTTTGTTTTTTTTTTTGCAGGTATTAATGATCAGGGTCTGTACAGAGTGGTTGGAGTCAGTTCAAAAGTACAGAAGCTTGTCAGTTTTATGATTGGTAAGTTGAGCCTTGTTTGATAGGTCTGTAATTGTTGGTCAGATTTAGGTGATTTTCTTTGAAGCCCCATAATTGTATCTAGAGCCAGTATACTATTGAGTCTCATTGGCATTCAGACATTCATCTTGTCTGGTGTCTGTCTGTATGTCCCTTTGTCCTGTCCTTTAGGTGACACCTGACTCCATTACTGCAGACAGTCAATCAGGTTTCCGGACTTTTTCCCCTCTCTCTCTCTCTCTCTCTGTCTCTTTTCCTTGATCCTATTTCGCCTCTCCCAAAAACCCGACACGATCTGATCACGCTCTATCATCATCTCTCTTATGCTCCTGTTCCATGTTCATCTATCTATCTTTCTTTCTTTCTTTCTTTTGGTCTCTCTCTCTCTCTCTCTCTCTCTCTCTCTCTCTCTCTCTCTCTCTCTCTCTCTCTCTCTCTCTCTCTCTCTCTCTCCTGCAGTCGTAGCATGAGCTGGTATCTCTCTGCTCTGAATGCTAAATGCTGTGTCGAGTCGGCAGGCTGCCTGTGCCCCTGCTGCTACATGAACTCCGCCACTCCAGAGTCTAATAGCCATTAACACTGTATACGGATCCACTGTCCTCAACTGAGAACAGCATGAGCCCTTGTAGTTGGTTCATGAACTTAAAAACCTGCCAAATGTCCAGAGCACAACCAACTATCCATCTCATTTTCAAATGCAGAGCACTGTCATTAACAGGTTCTGCTGTTGCTGGATTATATGCACACATTCTCGTTTTTTAAAGGGACAGTTCATCCAGAAATGAAAATCATTTAATCATCATTTGTTCAAAAACATTCTTCAAAATATATTCCTTTGTGTCCCATGGAATAAGGAAATTCATACAGGTTTGAAACAACTTTAGGGTGAATAAATGATGTCGGAATTTTTGGGTGGACTAAAGCTTTAAGGTCTACACACAATTAGAATTGTGCATTTAGAATTTTTGATTAATGATGTAGGATTATGTAAGTGAATCGAAAGAAATCGCAAACATAATACGATACGTTAGTATCCAGATGAATCCGTTCCACAGTGATATAATCATAACCCCTGTATGCCAATTTCAATTGCTATATTTGTTTTATTGACACTCTTTCTCACAATGTGACTTAGGATGAGCATACATTATGTTGTATTGAGATGTCGGTACGTAGAATACAAATTGAGTGTTAAGATGAAACCACGTAGTGCTAAAAAGTCAGAGATGTGATGTGCTCACAAGTCACAAGGATCCATTGTGCTTACAGGAACACTGGTTGAAAACCCAGGTAGTTGACATGTCATTAAAGCAATAAGCCATGAGAGGCCATGCGACGGTTATCATTTATTAACAACATATTTCAGAACCTGATCAATTTTATAACAACTTCTAGTTATATTAAATAATCACAAACTAAAAATGTTAAGCAGCAAAACTGTTTTGAACATTGATAATAATAAGAAATGTTTCTTGAGCACCAAATCAGTTTCTTGAGCACTGAAGACTGGAGTAATGGCTACTGAAAATGCAGCTTTTGCCAATAAATGACATATTAAAATATATTAAAATAAAGTTTAATTTGTAGTAATATTGCACAGTATTAATGCCTTTGCGGTATTTTTGACTTCTGCAAAACTTATTTCAAAAACATAAAAAAATATTTTTACTCCAAACTTTAAAGTTTCAAGTTTGTGTACACAGTATGTGTATAGACCAATTTCGAGCCTACGTCACGCGTTAGCTGGAGGCAAAACAAAGGGAAAACTGGAGGCGGCCAATAGAAACCAGCACAGATTCGGCTACATAATAAGGAGCTTAAATTATTATTATTATTATTATTAAATGTCATCTTGTTGTGTTGTTGGGTGCAAGAATCGATGAAAAATGAATATGCTGTATCTGGAATTTTTATTTCTAGAAAATATTCACATAATTAAAATTGCACCGTAATGTCTCTCTTTACATTGTCGTCTTCTTGGCGCTGGCTAGGCAGAACTGCGGATCGTACCACACAAGTCTTGTACATGACCATTCAGCACATAGTTATTATAGGCATCTAAAGATTTATATGCCCTCAGTTTCTCTTTACACTCGGTTTAGGTGTAGAAGTCAGGCCACTCGTTAACGTTAATCCTGTCAGATCGTCCATCCATTGACAGCGTGTACAGTACAGGTCAGCCAATCTGGTTCCGTCCGTTAAAATGAACTTTTGCAAATAACAATCGCGGTCCTGGACAGTGAGTGACCTTACACATTAAGATAAAACCAGTCATTGTTAAAAAACAAGCTAACAAAACTTGCAAACTAACGTTAGAGAAGCGGCCAGAGGGATCGTTCTGCCTCCACCTAAGCTCCGCCCACAAAAACGTTACCATGTTTACCAACTGAAAATTGGTCTATTCCAGGCTGCTTTTAAAGGAGAGCAGAATTGGGAAAGAGAGCATTTATCTCTCAATCTCTTCTCTGCTGTTTGTGTCGTCAACAGCGGAAGTGCATTATAAAATGTAAATAGTTTAGACCAGGTTGGAGCACGTTGAATTCAGCGACTTGACTGAATACCATCAGACTTGCAGTTTAAGACAGAGAATATTTCTAGTCCTTTGCAAATAGCACGCATTGTTTGATTGAGAATGAATTTACTTGTATGACTAAAATGTTGTGCATAAGTGACCCAAGACATTTTTTGATTATCTGCTGTGTTATATAAAAACACACTCAGACATTATCATGGTAACAACCAGACAGAGATGTGATTGTCAGTGCTTTGAATTTGCTGAATTCTTCAAAAGTGTAAAAACACAGAGTTACAAACGTTTGCATACTCTTTGTCCAACCTCCTGGCAGGAAAGTATTTATAGATCCATAAATCCATACGTGAGCAGTGATACTACCTCAAATGTAGAAGAGAAATTAACTGAATGAATCAGTTCTCCATATGTCTGCCCCTCAAATCGTCCATACCCTGACCCTCAGCCCTTTCTCTGTCTCACTTTCTTTATCGTTCTCATTGTACTTCATCTATACTGAGCATCCTAATCGGGTCCTAGAAGGGTAAAACTGGCTCAGAAATGTTTTTTTTTATTTATTTTTTATGCGATTTTAGGCATTACAGGGATTATTCAAAACAAATAAATAGAAAAGAACAAAGGGAGCTTAGCACATCACAAGTCAAAGATACAAGTGAAACATGAAACCTCCATCTGAATCCCTTATTTCTGCTTATTTTAAATGTGTTTTGTGTTTATTTTGATTGTACCATTTTACTGTTGTCCCAGACTTTTCAAAATGCACTACCGTTGAAAAGTTTAGGGTCTTTTTTAAAGAAATGAATACTTTTATCCAGCATTCATAATGTTGCAAAAATTATATTTCAAATGAAGGCTGTTTTTTTTTTTTTTTTACTTTCTTTTTCATCAAATAATCCAAGAATCCTTTTTTTGGATTATTTTTTTTTTTCAAGAAGACATTTGTTTTATCATAGTTTCCAAAGAAAAATATTAAGTGGCACAACTGTTTTTTAACAGTGATATAAAAAAATTGAAAAATGTTTCTTAAGCACTGAGTCATCATATTAGAATGATTTCTGAAGGATCAGTGACAGTGAAGATTGGAGTAATGGCTGCTGGAAAACAAAAACAGATTTGCCACCATAGGAATAAATTACATTTTAAAATATATTAAAATAGAAAACAGTTACAGTGTATTTAAAATTGTAATGTTTCACAATATTAATGTTTTACTGTGCTGCCATCACATCCAGCTTTGATGACCATACAAGAAGACAAAAAAAAAAAAAAAAAAGAATAATCTTACCGATGTAAGGGGATTTACAAAGACCCAGAACCAGATATGATGAATGAAGACCCGGAGTCAGAATTTTACTGAAGATAGTTTGCAGTTTCATCAGCAGAAGTCAGCTTCAAGACTCACAAAGAGTTCATAGGCCGCCCCGCTTACAGTTACAAAGATTACAGCAATTATACCCTTCACCAAGGTCTAAACTTCTAAGAAATAGATAAACATATTAATGTTCCACACATATACAGATAGACTGAAGCATATCTCCATCGATTATGCAGCTGACACTCGGACCCTGAAGTTAGGCACGTCGTGACCTTCCAGGTCGTAGATTTGGGTTGCTGGGTGCCAGCATATACAGAACAACAACTTAGTCAATCTCCAATAATGCCAGTGGTTCCTTAACCTGTAACCAAAAAGACTAACACACACACCGACACACAGCTTTTCCAAGGTTGGATTTGGCCAGGCTCTAACTATAAACAGGATAGTCATCTCAAAACATCAAGATAATACATTATTTCTCTTAAGGAGAGGACACTTTAGTCTAAATGGAAAGTAAGGCTTTAACTGAGAAATGGTACCTTAAACTATAGACTTTAATGACCCATGTGACCATTGCTGTCAGAGTACCCTAGAAAAGCAGATGAATGTATTGACATATGTTAAAAAAGTCCATACTTCATTTCTGGAAGCCGGGCTAAATGAGCAAGCACTGTTACTGCATTCAGATATCAAATACAGACATTAGAGAGTACATGAAAAGAACTTCAGTAATCACACTGGTAGCTTCTATAACAAAGTAAAATCTCCTAAGCTTACAGAAGTTATTCAACTCATGTGACGTTTAGAAGGAAAAATATTGATTAATACCTTGATTATAATCGTTGAATATATACATTGAAGCAGCAGTAGATTCCAAAATCCACCCCCTTCACCGACCATAGTTTTTTTCCCTCTGATAAAGATTATTTGATCTTAAATTCTTTATTGTTTTGTGATCTGTAGATGAGAAGAGCAATGAAATAGATTTAGCAACCTGTGAGGATTGGGATGTTAAAACCATCACCAGTGCTTTAAAGCTTTACCTGAGGTGAGTTTGTACTTTCTACATTCCGTTTCTGTTTGCAGATAATAAACACAACATAGTTTCTATATACCCTTTCTCTAAATGTACTGATTGTAATTTGTCAGAATAGGCCTACACCATTCAGCCTCAAGACAATTGCTTATTTCTAAAGAAACTTTAGTTTAAAGCTAACTTCTGTGAATCCTCAGAAAGAAACTTATGGGCCTTTTCATTTATAAATCGATTTGAATCTCAAATAAAAGTATCAAGGAAAAATGAGTTCATGTGAAATGTCAGGGTTTTTTAGTGAATTTCACAGTGGGACATTCCTTTCAGTGATAAAATATGTATATTTCAACATTTAATTAACAATGTGTAACAATAGAATAGCACAATGCAGCTTTTGTAATGCAGCAGAAAAACAGGTGTATGTGTGTTTTGTCTTTGTACTGCACTACAAGTATGAATGATATTGGTGTGCACATTTTGGGCTAACGGTGCTGGGACGTGTGCCAGATACTGAGCGAAAGTACCTTCAGATGAACTTGGTTATCACAGTGTGTATGTGTGTTTGTGTGCTCATCTAATTTCTTGCAGTGATCAGCCACATTAATCATAGTGTTGTGTATATAATAATGCCCAATAAAGCCGATAAATCTCTCCCCCTCTCTCACTCTCTCAAGGAGCCTTCCAGAGCCACTAATGACATACGAGCTGTATAAGGAGTTCATCGTCCCTGCAAGTAAGGTCTTTGTCCTTGCTTAGACAATAATCAAGCAATATCCAATCAATTACTTGACAAATGCCATGAAATTATAATATGTGCATGTCAGTGAGAAAAGAGCTTTTGATTTGTGAAACTCTTAAGGGGGGTGAATGCTTGTCAAAAGTATCACTGAATTAAATTCCGTTGAAGGACATCTGAAATATGAAAATAACTGCCAAAGATGGTTGTCCTCAGAAGGTTATCGTAGGTTATGGTACTGTAGGTGTTGTAAGTCAATAGAGGCAGGGCAAAACTACTGTTAGTTATTTGCTTTTGACAGGGGAACAGGGACTTATTGTATTCAGGTCCCCCTGGAGCAACATTTAGCCACTATTCCACTTCGGCCAATACAGTTACACTCAGTGTTGTTATTGTTAACTAAAACTATTAAAAATGATTTATACAGCTGAAATAAAATAAAATATAACTATTACATGAAAAAAGCAAATAAACTGAACTGAATTAACTGAAATAATTGAAAGTTGAAGTACTAAAACTGAAATGAAAATAAATTAAAGCTAAACAGAAAGGAAATATAAAATAACTAAAACTAATAAAAATGACAAGCACATGACTAAATTATGAAATTAAAAACAAAAATTAGCGAAACATAACAAAAATTATAATAGAAACTGAAAATATAAAAATAAAAGCTAATTTAAAATTTTAATCAAAACTATAGTAGTACAGGGGTTGGGCAATGAAACGGAAACACTGGCCAATAACATTGGAGGTTTCACGTCTATAAATGCGCCGCCTGGTGGCCAATGTTCACTGATCTTACATTCCATCAGTTAGAGCAGAGTGTGAAGGTTGAATTAGCAGAGCGATACCACAGCTGGACATAAAAAATTGCATTCCACACAACATAATGGAAGACGTCAGAATTCAAAAGAGGACCAATTGTTGGTGTGCGTCTCGCTGGCTCATCTGTGACCAGGACAGGAAATCTTTGTGGTGTATCGAGAGCTATGGTATCTAGGGTAATCTCGGCATACCACATCCAACAGGAGTAACTGCCCAGCTGCCTAAATCACTGCAGAATTAAATATACACCTTGACTCTCCTGTTTCCACCAAAATTGTTCATCAGGAGCTCCAAAGAGTCAATATTCATGGTCGGGCTGCTATAGCCTATGTTGTTTTCAATGGTGCCAACAGTGAAAATCTTGGGCTGTGGACCTTGTGCAATATGTATTGTTCTCTGATGAGTCCACCTTCACTGTGTTTCCCACATCTTTAAGAGTTACGGTGTGGAGAAGCCCTAAAGAGGCTCAACACCTGGACTGTTGCTGCCCAGAGTGAAGCACATGGTGGATCAGTGATGTTTGGGCTGCAATATCATTGCATTCTCTACCGTGCTTGATGGGCGCGTCACTTTCAATGACTGGAGGACCATGTGCACCTAATAGTACAAAAATTGTACCCTGAAGGGGTACTGTGTATCAGCATGATAATGCACCAATACACACAGCAAGACTTGTGACAGAATGGTGTAAAGTTGAACATCTCCCATGACCTGCACAGTCCCCAGATCTGAATAGTTTTGAGCCACTTCGGGGTATTTTGGAGGAGCAAGTCAGAAAACGTTTCCCTCCCCCAGCATCACATGGTGACCTGGTCACTGTTCAGGAAGAGGAACGGCTCCAAATCCCTCTGGCCACTGTGAAGGACTGGAATGTGTCATTCCCAAGATGAACTGATGCTGTTTGGCCACAAAAGAAGGCCCTACACCATATCATAAATTATTTTGGTCTAAAACCAGGTGTTTCTGTTTCATTGTTAAACACCTTTATATAAATAATACAAAAGTAACACTGATTACATCAGCCATAATAAAACATCAGAACCTGGAAGGATTGAGAGTTGAACAAATTAAAAATATCATATTTTAATTTATTTCCTGGACCAACTTTGAGCCGTATCTTGGGGTGCTTGTTTTTTAGGAGTTTCTATGCTGGTCATTTGTAGGCTAGTTTTCCTGTACTGTTTGGTCCTACTAACTCAATCATATTTAAATATATATTTATTTTAATTATATTACGATCAAAACAATAAATACATTTTATTTATTTTCTAAATAATGTATACATAGGTGAAATTTACATTTGTCTACAAAACTAAATACAAACATTTAAGCAAATGCATTTACATGTAAGTTCATGGAAACAAATTCAGCCAGATGTGTCCAAACTTTTGATTGGTAGTGTTTGTATTCAGTCTTAAAAAAAAAAAAAAATGGATCAGGTACTGATGGTACATTGAGTGCAGAGTTTAAAACTCGTATTACTCTTATTGTAAAGTGTAAACTGTGATACTGCATGTTTCATGATGTCTTCTAAAACCCCCCTTTTCTCTCTAACTCTCTCTCTTTTGGTCTACACAGAGAGCGCTAGTCCAGAATCTAGAGTTCAGGCCATTCACTGTCTGGTTCATAAATTGCCAGAGAGGAACAGATTAGTGCTCAGTCTGGTAACCAAGCATCTCGCCAAGTGAGTGGAAGCTGGTGGTTTTTCTCTCTCTTGTGCATACACAATTTTTTGTGTACATTCTCTATTTTATTTCTCCAACCTTTTACTTCTCTCGGCCTTCAGCCACTTTTTTTCTCTCATTATTTCTGACTTACTCCCTCTCTTCATGCTTACCTTCACTACACAAACACACACCCTTCTTACTGGCAGCACCAGTAGGCTACCTCTGTTGCTGAGCAACAGAGCAAACAGGCAGACAGCACTCTGGAGAGAAAAGAGACTGAGCAAAGAGACAACTCCACATGGACTTTCATAGTCTCCATGCTGTTGATCTAGATCAACAACGAAAAAAAATTCTAGAGAGAAAAAGCCTTTACCATCTCCTTTACATCCAACAACTGCAAACTTAGAGAATAGAGTTACGCAACAGCTTTCTGTTAAGAGATTAGATCGGGTAATATATTTCTAAAAAAATCTTCGCTACCATTACAAGGCTTTACCTCAGGCCTAACATTTCTATATAATGTGAATGTAAGCAAATTGAGGATAAGCGTATAATCTCTCTAACCTCCGGCAATCAGTGACTGGGCAGCCGCATTTCCTCAAAATATAGAGTGGGATTTGCTGGCAGCCAAAGATGTGCAATTGGAAATTAAATTCAGGTTATCCGCCACTAAATTCCTCTTCCATCCACTCCAGCCCTCGCAAAATGCTTTAGGAGTTGGCGCAGTTGCACACCCATCAGAGATGGAGAAAAAAAGCCAAATGTTGCCATGTTATCTGAAATGTAATCAAAGAGGTGATTAATTGCTGTCTGTCTGTGGCATATATGTTTTTTTCAGTGCATCATTTAAAAATGGTAAACTGACTTTTCAGGGCTGTAGTTTGTTTGCATTGTTCTGAAACAGGGACAAAATTGCAAAACTTCCGAAAACTCACTCGTGGTCGAATGCGTTCAAATAGCCACAAAAGACCGCCTACTCTCTGCCTAGTGCCTACTGACCTAATGCATAAACGTTATGGGAAGCCCACAAGCCAGACGGGATTCAAACTTTATCGTCTGAAGACCCAAATTTGGGTTGAAGATGAATAAAAAACCAAGCACAATGTTCTCTCACCATTCCTGATTTCTAACACGCACTTCACAGTGGACGGCTTGGTCTTGCGGCTTTCAGAGCAGAAATGAAAGCTGCTGCTCTCTGTATGTTGTTCCGACGTCTCCGGGCGCGTTCAGATGTGAATTGCGCAACCTTATTTCGTCCATAAGATCAAAAGATCTGAAAAAGCCCATACATTTACCCACCCATAGACCCTCCCCTCGAAGAAATCACGACTGAAGTGGTTGAAAGTGGACAAAAGAGACGGATTAAAATACCAGGTGTAAACGGGAATGTGTCTCCCTCATCTACTTGTGATCCGATTGACCAAAAAGCATCATAATACCAAGTGTAAACAGGGCCAAGGTTTCCTCAAGGTGGTCTCGGACCATGTTTGTTGTTTTGTTTGAACTGAATTTAATTACTATGTTCAAACAGTATATATGCCTACATGAACAAAACTAAAAAGAGAAAATGCATCAGGTTCTGACAGCACTAGACACACGTTTTTCGTTGCGACTTGAGAAGGAATGATTTGTTTCTTATACAAAGGGTGGTAAGGATACACTTTCATATGATTTACAAATGGATCTACATGGAAAATATAATAAGTAAAGAAGTTTGGCTAAAACTTCTCCAACTGTGAGGCTAATTGCCAAAAGGGTGAAAATTATATTTGAGTCATTCAGGATGCAGTTAAAAACACACACACTTTGAATATCTCAAGTTTTTGACATGCTGCCAACCCTTTCCTCCCTAATGAAAGTCTTTTGGGTAATGGCTTTTACCCACCTCTCTCTTATTTTGTCATTTGTCTATAATTAACACAACCAGAGTAAATTCAGCAAGGATGCAAGGACACTGAAGATTGTGTCTCTAAGGAATCTTTGTAATAGGAGGTTAACTGCATCTAGTCTCACAATCAAAACCAATAATACAAATGCAAATAAATTCAATGTACTCGCTATCTCTCCTCAAAATAAACAATGTGCAGTGATGTCTATCTTTCCTGTTCTTTGAAGTCATTTGATCATAACTTGATAACGTGTGTGTGTGTGTGTGTGTGTGTGTGTGTGTCTGTGTGTGTGTGTGTGTAGTGTTGCAGCCAACAGCAAACAAAACCTGATGACAGTGGCAAACCTGGGTGTTGTGTTTGGCCCCACGCTCATGAGGCCGCAGGAAGAAACGGTTGCAGCCATTATGGACCTCAAGTTCCAGAACATTGTGGTGGAGATTCTCATAGAACAGCATGAAAAGGTAAGACTTCTCAAAACTAGTGAGGTGCCCAAAATGTTGTCTAGGTTTGCAGATCGCTAGGTTTAAAGACACAACTACACCTCAGAGAGCATCACATTACAGACAGCAGACAGCTAATGAAATATATTTATTTGAACAATGTTTGATTTCGAACTTTTCTATAAGGCATTGCCCATGCAGAGGTTGTTGTACTTCTCTTCACAGCCAGGAGGGGGAACCATGTGTTGTGACTGTACTCTGCTCAGTTAGCTTCTCGTTCTGATGGCTCAAATACAGTTGGACTACCATACTCATTTGACTAAAATACAGGTTAAAACACTGATTTAATCAGCTTTAGATGACAGTAATCTGGTTAATCCTAAAATGGGGTTTATTCTGAGGGACAAAGGGAGAAAGAGTGAGATTATTTCATAATCTCTGAATTATTTAGCCTTCATTTGAAACAGACTGATGAATTGCTTTCATACTATGCCCAATGGTTGTGACCAATGATCATATTTTAGTATTCAAAATAAACACTAGGATCTATTAATCACTTTTGCTGAATAAATGTCCACTGTTTCATATTATCTTTTGTAAACTGATCTTGAAATAAAAACAATTATATCATAATAATAATAATTAAGATTTCATTTGAATAATAAAATGTTGACAGAACAACAGGGGAATTTGTTTGCATTTATCATACACCATTTTTAAGAGACATGCATGCAGCCAAACAAGATGTTGTTAACATTATGATTGTTTTATTACCCATTACAACATTGTAATACTCACTTCAGTATGTGTGCTTGGCGTATGTAAAAGAATAATGCAAAAAATTGTCAATGTTCTTGTGTTCTGAAAAGCACCCTGAAGCAGCATCCAGAATTCCATAGATGGGCAGATTAATGTTTAATATACAGCATTTCTAGACAAAATGATATTGCGTATGACCTTGATTTTTGTTTTGAGGCAAGTTAAAATAGGTGGGCAAAGCGTTGAGATTCTGAAGGAATGACTCTGCAGAGCAGCAGACTGATTAGCTCCTCTCCAGACTGCTGATACCCCCAGATGCACTCAACAGACAGTGTTTTGCATTCAGGTCCATCTGTAGAGAGAGATAGAAAGAGTAGTTGGAAAAGTTGCGAGACAAAGAAGAGACGAGGGGGGAAAGTGTGTAGACAGGGCAAAGAGAGAGAGTAGGGTTAGAGGGTAACAAGAGAGAGACAGATCTGGAAGGAGAAAGACGAGGAAGAAAGTATGAGACCGGGAGAGAGAGGAATGGGCAAAGACTGAGATGGAAAAAGGGAGAGAGAGAGAGAGAGAGAGAGAGAGAGAGAGAGAGAGAGAGAGAGAGAGAGAGAGAGAGAGAGAGAGAGAGAGAGAGAGAGAGAGAGAGAGAGAGAGAGAGAGAGAGAGAGAGAGAGAGAGAGAGAGAGAGAGAGAGAGAGAGAGAGAGAGAGCAGGCTTTGCTGTCGTCTGCAGAATTTCACAACTGTATCAGATTTCTATCCCTTCTACCAGCTCCTTCGTTCCTTTGTTTATCCCTGTCGAGAGTTCCACACTTCTGTTAACCTCCGTCACTCACACTGCCCGTCTGGGGTTCAAATGTAAACACTGCGTGACTGTAATGAAGTCGACGCTATTATGAAAACTTGTTTCCTGTGTTGTCACTGAACGGCTGCCACTCGTTCAAATGCATGTCAGTTTCAGCTTCTCACAATAAACTGGGCAATGTGCCTGGGTTATCTTATTTAGGCTTAACTCTCATGAGAAGGTCTTTTGATGCCTGTTGCTGTTAATGAAGCTTGCAAACACCTCTTATATAGGAAAAGGTCACCTAAAACGTGAAGTTTGTTTATTTACTCGTTTTCATGTATTTTCAAAAACTTTTTGATTGTCCTTTTTCTGTAGAAGTGTTGAAAAATGTCCATGCTACTCTCTTCCAAGTAAATGGTGATAAAGGCCCAGACACACCAAACCAATATCAAAGAACTAGCACCGATGAAAGTCGACTGTGGTGTCGCCTCCTTCTGGACAAAAAAAGTTGTGCCTTAACACAACCCAAAGACTACAACCAACAAGCACTTACGTTTTGCGCCTGAGTGGAAATAACCAGCAGGTGACAGTAGTCTGTATTTATCATTAAACAAAGCAGTGGTTTCGTTGTTTGCTTGCTTTCATCACTTCGGTTTTTATACTCGTGGACTGGTTTAAGCTTAACAGCCAATGAGAACAGGCCCTGCCAGCGATTCAACATGCTTTCCGTGTGTTCTGAAGTCAAATGAACCAAAATTTCGGCAATTGAAAATATTCGGTTGAAGTGAAGAAAATAAAAGAATTTTCAGCAGAAACGGCTTTGAAGGACTGAAATCGTTGACCGAAAATATTGAGTTTAATTACGCTTCTCCAATGACTCGGGTGTTGTGTTTGGGCCCACACTCATGAGGCCGCAGGAGAAATGGTTGCGGCCATTACGGACCTCAAATTCCTGAACATTGTGGTGGAGATTCTCATAGAACAGCATGAAAAGGTGAGACTTCTCACTGGAGATGCGTGGCCAGGGGCGTCACTAGGATTTTCATTTTAGGGGGGCTAAGCCCCCAATATGATTTTTAAACAAATTATAAAAAAAGGTAACACTTTAGTTTAGGATCTAAAGATCACTATTAACCATTTTCATTACGATGCAAAGGCACGGTTTTATAATAACTGTGGTCCCAAATGTGAGGCAGGGCAAATAGGGGGGTTCGGGGTCTCCCCGAGAAAATTTTGATTTCTCTGATCTACATATGTGCATTTTAAGATGTTCTGAAGGCCAAAAAACTTGGATAGTGGGCAGCTGACAATTTTTCTCTCCTCATCAGCAGCATCACTTTTTTTCTCTTTGTTTTTCTCTTGCCCTGTCTCTTCCCCTCCTAAAGCTGAGCTTTGACTGATATAGGCTTTTCATTTTTGTCTGTCAGTGAAGAAAGTAAACATAGGGTCAACTGATAGGTTGATTTTGCCTATGAATCATTTTCTCAGACGCGTTTATTTACTGAAAGCTACTAAAGGTAATTAAGTTTATTAAATGCATTCACAATATGTAGGCTACACATTTATTATTGATCTTATGCCTAATACAGGGCCGTAGACAGGGCTTTATAATCACAGAGGTCCTAAATTTGAGATTGGTAGGGGGGTAAAATTTTTTATTTCTGATATGTGCATTTCAAGACGTTTGAAGACCAAAAAAAAGGATAAGAAATAGCTTTAAAACCATGTCAGTGGGCAGATTATTTGTCAATACCTGCTCTCTTCTCATCTCCATCACTCTTCCTTTTTTTCTCAGTCACTTCCTCCCTTTCTCTTCCCCTCCTAAAGCTGAGCTTTTTTAATTTACTAAAGGCTACAATTTGTATTATATTCTCAATATGTACACATTCATTATTAATCTTGTGCCTAACATGATAAAACTAATTTGTTAATGTTTCTTGTAAACTAATTATTACATTACATGAGTTACATGAGTGTATAGGCCTATTTTCAGTTCAAAATGGCGAAATTAGACAAAACTATATTAGTTTGCCTGATTATTTTTTGTCATTCGTTTAACATTTATGACCTAAAAAAAGTAAAATATGAAATGTTAAGTTTAGCTACTTACATCTTATCTCGCACTTGACCGTACGCGTCGAGTCCATAGACTGTAAAAAATGGTCGTGTCGCACTGTTAAAATTCGCGCTCAGCAGCGTCTGTGAACATAAAGCCCGCCTACTTTGATTTGATTGGTCGTCTCTGACATTGACGAGCAGTGACAGACCAATGAGGCTCAGATGAACACACAAATGAACACACACACCCTGTCCTCTGTTTCTGACGTGCTCTCTGCACGGCGCAGCTGTGGATTGAGAACGTGCTGAATCTGATTATAACAAGACTGAAGCGAACACGAATTTGTGTAGCCTACATTAATCTCACATTTTTAGGGGGGCTTGGCAGAAGTTTAGGGGGGCTGAAGCCCCCCTAAAAAGGGCCTAGTGACGCCCCTGTGCGTGGCCACTTCTCAAAACTAGTGAGCTGCCCAAAATGTTGTCTAGGTTGGCAGCTGGCTAGGTTTAAAGACACAACTACACCTCAGAGAGCATCACATACAGACAGCAAGTGAAATCTCACCGTGACCAAAAATGATGCTAGAGTAGCAATATGTAAAATTGGTTTGACTGTAAAATTGAGAGGCTTGTTGCCCAAAGAACTTTACTACAGCTGGTTTAATTTTCACCTGAGAACACGACATCCTGGACAGCATACATTTCAAATACCCGAATATCCAAATTTAGTTATTGAAGCTTTATTTTCAGTTTTGGTTTTCAAAAAAAAAAAAAAAAAAAATTCTCTTTGGTGCATCATTACTTTTGAGTGAGGAACAGAGTGAAATTAATTCTTTATTCACTGTTATTCTTCCTTGAAAGTCTTGCTTGACAGTCATAGTCACCATTCACTATATAAAAAAAAGCAGCTTGGACATTCTACTATAAATATATCATTTTGTGTTCCACGTGAGGAAGAAAGTCATACAGGTTTTGAAATGCATGAGTGTGGATTGACTATTCCTTTAAGATACAGGTCTCGAGCACATCTAGAATCTTTATTTGTTTCGTTTTTTTCTACCACACATTCGCACTTGCATACATAATCATTTTTATTCCTCTGTAGGCATCGGCTGTAAACAAACGGTTTACTTTGATTTTTACATGCACACAACATATTCAGTCTAGCCAGCAAATCCCAGTAACTTTTTGTTCTTTCAGATATTCGGGGATGCTCCGAGCAGCTCTCCAAGCTTAGCAACTACACCCCTCTCTGCGCCAACCAGACAGTCCAAGAGGCTCAGCCGCCAGAATCGCCCGCTGGCTGTGTACAACCCGCAGGTGCTGGATATTCAAACAGGTACGGGAGACTAATCGGGTTTAAGCACAGTGAGGTTAAGGGAAAAGCACAAGGAATTATAGCTGTCACATACATTTACTATTAAATAGATAATGACATAATATAGGGCCTTTATCAATGGAAAGAGAAAGATAAGCAGAACCACACAGACTCTCACAGATATTGCACCAGAAACACACAAAATATGTGCCTGGAGATATGATATATAATATATAAATTATTAAGATACTTTTTCTTTAATATTAAAGAGACTTTGCAGCAATTCATAGAGGTTAATGTTCATTTGGATAACCCTGGTGGTAAAATAACCTTTTTTTTTTTGCAGTGCTTTTGCAGTTGGTTTATTTCCATGTGGACATTGGCCGTTTGTCTTAGTGAGGGTTCATGACTATGTAAGACTACTGAGCAATCAGATGTGATGCTCTGCTGAAACATGCTGATTACCCATTGTCACTCTGGGCTACAGGATGTAGTTTGCCAGTCCATATTTAGGTGGATAACTGATGCTTTAGGGGCCCTGGACTTCGTAGAAATGTGTCTCCCAGTTCTCTATTTGGATTTGTTATGCCACCCAACAGAATTAATTTCAGACTGGGATCAGTGCAGGATTAGGCTATTACCTTTGTTTATTAGCATGCATACAGTATTATGACCATATTCTACATCCCTTAATCCTATCCAACACCTAAACTTAACTACCTTACTAACTATTAATAAGCAGTAATTAGCAGCTTATTGAGGCAAAAGTGGTAGTTAATAGTGAGAATTGGACCATAAACTAAAGTGTGACCGATGTTTCTTCCACACTACAGCTGTGCAGGTATACTGAAACTAGTATTGGCTCTTTTCACAAAGTAAATTAGCACATTGTCACAAGGCTTTCCAAAATGTGCTTGGTTTCGAAAACGCCACAGTTTTCAGAGTCAGATTAACCACACTTTTCCACACAAGATAGTAAACACTGGTTATTTGTTTAGTAGAGATCCCTGTGTGTTTTGGGATGTTACTTCAGAAAGGGAAGGTGGCCACTGCCAAAACACACTCACACACAAGGTGGAAAAACTATAAATGTGTGTATTAATCCTGGATTCATGAAAAGGCCAAACCATCATTATTAATCTCTACATAAGCATTTCCTCTACGCGTTTTAGTTTGTGTGGGATAGGGCTGTGCTATGGAGTCAATATAATGCCACATAGTTTTGCAAAAGAAAATAAAGTTTTGAGCAAAAAAAAAAGTTTTGATCACCAAAATAAAGAATTGCAAAGGGGGAAAAAAGTATTGAGAGAAAAAAAATAAGTTTTGCAAATAAAAATAAAGATTTGCAAATATTAAGTGCAAAAATCATCAATGACAGATGTAATCCTATTTTATCTCTGCAACATATTTTCCATACTCATACCTACTAAGTCATTTGCAACGCTCCTTTTATTCTGCATTTCAGTCAAGTGTGTGCTTACAATACCATTTTTCCTTTGCGCTTCACTTTTCTCTGCGTTTCTCTTCATTTGACGTAGAGGTGGGGTCAAGAAACCGCAAAGTCGCGTCATCGGCAGGAGTCTATTTTATTTTGCAATTCTTTATTTTTTTTTTTTGGCTAAACTTTATTTTTTTTTGCTCAATACTTTATTTTTGTTTTGCAAAAAAAATATATATATTTTGCAATACTGTATTCTTTTGCAAAACTATATGGCATTATATTGACTCCATACTGTGCCGGTAAACTTGACAACAGCATCAGTGGCTGAGTAGCACCGGCGGTGGTCCACCAAAGCACATTTTTTGTACATGAATGCTGTTTTACGTGAATATTATGACACGAGTGAAGCACAAAGCTTTGTTTACAAAATAAATAATAGGTTAGCAATTAAATGTTACATTGCAGCCATGCAAACATTTGGATTTGTGCCGAATGAGAGAGGTACGTCATGTGCGCCCATAAATTTAAGCTTTGTCGGCTTTGTATTATGTTTTGCGTTCTGGTCACCCGATTATCAGCGAATTTAACAACATTCGACATGGAATATCTTGTTTCTTTTCCCAAATCTTCACTCACGTCTTGCCCATTTTCGCAGGGGATTATAAACGTTTCTTCGCTTTTAATTTGTTCTGCAGTATTTTTTTTTACTTTACCACAGTAAAAATGCTAATATAATAGACCTGAAACCTTTCTGCTTGCACATTGTAAGGCACGTCAAGTGTATTTGTATAGCGCATTTCACACACGCTTGGGATTTTAGTTTTGCTTTCTCTGGCAGCACAAAATCAAACATAGCCCCAAATGTCTTGACACTGCAGAAGATACAATTCGCTCTTCAGACCTTTTTCAACAAGTTTCAGTTGCTTGGAACATCAGGAGAAAACATGAAGATATTAGAAAAGAGAATGACTGTCTCTTTCCTGCTTGTGTCCCATATCCCTCTCAAAGCAAAGAGCGGTAGGCTATATGACACATCTTTGTCGGGAAATATAAAACGAATGTTTTTTTAAATAATATGTAACTTTCTTATATTATTTAGGTTACCAATATTTACTGATATTTATTTTGTTTTACAATGTAATGTTTTACAGGCTGTAGTGTGGTGTTTCACTGACAGAAGTGCTAAAATAAACACGTGCGTCTGTGACAAAATGGAGGTTTAAGCTGCCACCCTTTTACCACTGTGGCGGTAAAAAACTGCCACCGTAACAGCCCTACTGTGGGATATGTAAAGCATAGGGTTAAAAGTGTGGCCTTCTGTGATCGCATGACCAGCTAAATACTATACTTAATATTATATATTATACTTATATTATTATATATACAATTTATATCGGATATATTTTTTTAAAAGAGAATAATACTTTTATTCAGCAAGGATGCATTAAAATGATCAAAAATCATAGTAAAGGCTTTTACATTGTTACAAAAATTTATATTTCTAATATGAGTTTTTTTACATCAAACATTTTTTAATTTTTTTCAGATTTTACAAAAATATTAAGCAACACAACTGTTTTCAACATTAATAATACTAAAAAAGTGATTCTTAAGCAGCAAATCACTATATTAGAATGATTTCTGAAGGATCATGTAACACTGAAGACTTTTCCACAACAGGAATAAATTACAATTTTAAAATATATTAAAATTAGAAAATAGTTATTTTAAATTGTATTCGTATTTCACAATATTACTGTTTTTACTGTATTTTTGCTCAAATAAATGCAAACTTAAAGAAAGCATCTGTGTCTGTCTTTAGGTTGTGATGCTGCATTCTTGCTGATACTGTAAGTGTCCACAACCCCTGTCTATTGTCAGTGAAATAAGCTGAAAATTGTACACTTTTAAAATGGTCGCACGGGGATGTGTCTGGCTTTCTGAACGATGACATTGGTCTTTACCAAGATCCCTGATTTTGAAAAAAAAAAAAAAAACTCTTGAGTTTATCAGTGTGTGTGTGTGGCACATTTCAGTTTAGATTCTGGGGTGCCACAATGTAATGTGGCTTTGAAAAGTGACTGTTTTTGAAGGATGGAGCAGTGCAAACTATATTAGACTCAACGGCAAAACCTGCAAACCATGAGAAAGGGTTGTTACTCATTTCACATGTGAAGGGGGCATTTATGTAGAAAACTACACGAAGGTCATTGCTTTTTATGCAAAAACAAAACAAAAAACATTACAAATGTACCTCATTTAAAAATTAAAAAAACTAGGATATTAGACAGAACAGGGACTTCTATGACTCTCTCTTTTTTTTAATGAATTTGGGGACTTTTGTGTAATTTCTTTTGTTATTAGAACACAATCGTTATCAGTTCCTATTACCTCTAACACTCAACAAACGTTTTTGCTTAAATTCATATGGCAACAGTCCCATTGTTTGGATATAAGAGTGTTAAAACCAATAATGACCTGTCAGGTTCAAAAATAAAACACGTCAATTAATGTCTGCAATGGCATAAAGATTGAGAAAGGCTGAGAAAAGAATCAGAATATCACCTCAAAATGTATTTTTAAAGAAACTGCTTTTTTTTTTTTTTTTTTTTTTTTTTGCTTTAAGCATATTTTACTAGTTAGATAATGATGTAATGTATTTCTTAGAATGTTCCCCCAACATTTCAATTAATCTACTACTAATCAAATTTTGATAGACACCAAAATATTAGAACTGGAATGGCACAGACATTGTGTTGGTTTATTTTTATTTATATTTTATTTTTTAAAGAAACTTGAGTCTTCAGTTTTCAGAGAGAGACTTACCAAACTCATTTTCATGGATTTAGTATTCAGATAAGGTATTCATTAACAGTCTCTCTCTCTCTCTCTCTCTCTCTCTCTCTCTCTCTCTCTCTCTCTCTCTCTCTCTCTCTCTCTCTCTCTCTCTCTCTCTCTCTCTCTCTCTCTCTCTCTCTCTCTCTCTCTCTCTCTCTCTCTCTCTCTCTCTCTCTCTATCTCTCTCTCTTAATATATGTCTTTGTCATTCTCATTTTTCTTTTTGTCTTTTATTGTCTATCGTTTCATTATTTTCTTCTTTGCCATTCTCTCCCTTGCTCTGACAGTCTCTCCTTCCTTTGAGAGTCCAGCCCTGGGTAATGATGAGACATCAGTGGTCAGTGATGAGTCGGTCTCCTCCCAGTCCTCGAACGCCTCTGGAACGCCCCCCGAGAAATCCAAGAATCATCATGCCACCATTAGCACATCCATGCTAGAGAGCACCGGGTATGTAGCAAAGATTCGTCTTTCCAAAAGCTTTGTCATAATAAGCATTGCTTATGTGTTGAATGTATAAAAAGGTATATAATGTGATTTAAGAGTCATGAGTTAACATTATAAAATAAAGTATTAAGAATTAAAACTTTAACTTAAAATTAAATCTTACGTTCAGAATAACCTCTCTTTTCCTCTAATAATTTTATATTAGAAACAAATGTCAAATTCTACCTCTGTGCTGCTTTTGCAGTGTAAAGTCAGAACAACAGATTGTACTTTTAAAGTTACAAATGTTCAAATAAAGTTTCACTAACTATAAGTATCTTTGCAACTACGCCAACAGTCATTAGAGTATTAGTAGACTGTCTGCTTAATATCTGCTAACACTTTATTGTGACGGTCCTCCAACAGACACTCTACTGACTATCAGTAACTTTGCAAGTACTTGTCGACTTATTCTACTTACTTTAACCCTGATCTAAGTCTACCAATACTCCCAGTAGTTGCAAATTAACGAGTTAGTTGCTATTAAGTTACAAGTGAGTTACTATTAGTTAGTAGAATGTCTAAAGTGGACTATCAAAACAACGTGTAACCTAAAGTAAACCTTATATAATCATGTTATTGTAATCTCAGTGCATGTTAGTGCTAAGCTGTTTAACAGTCTACTGCAAGTCAGAAGCAGGGCTATTATTGTTACCTAAAATAAAAGTTTGTTTTGCTACATTGTTACTACTAAAACATTTTTGTTAATTGAAATAAAGTTAAAATATATTCGATGAAAAACTTAAAATAAACCAATTAGAAATGTTGCCTTAGCAACTAACTGAAATAAGTTAAAACTGCTAACTGACTAGCTGAACGTAAACCAAAACTGAAATAAAAATAATTGAAACCTGTAATGTCAGAAAAAATAAAATAAAACTAATAAAAATGACAAAAGCTAATTACTAAAAATTTAGCTAAAATTAAAATGAAAACTATTAAACTATAAATATACCGTATTTTCCGCACTATACGGCGCACCGGATTATAAGGCGCACCTTCAATGAATGACCTATTTTAGAACATTTTTCATATATAGGGCGCACCGGATTATAAGGCGCATAAGATACTGCAGTCAAACGTTTGACTGGGTTTGCGTTATGCATCCACTAGATGTCAACAAATGTCAACAAAACAGTCAGATAAAGTCAAACCTTATTAAGCGTTCTGACAACTCCGTTCACTCCCATGGTAACGTTGTTCAAACGTCAAAGGAAAACTCCGGTCAATTTTAACATTGAGCTCATTTTTTGTAAATTTGGAGTGCTGTTAGTACAGATAACAACGACAAAAACCGGTGTTGCCTACACGTGTTATCCTCTTTTTAAAATTTGCACCCTGTTGACTTAAACGGGACAAGTTTTAAACCTGCTTTTAGCCTCTATAACAACCTTAATGTGTCATTACAAGTGCACAGCCATGTGAGTGAACACGGTGAATCTGACTGCACATACCCGTATTTTCTTCCTGTTTTCGGTCGAAGTCCACAGTAGGCGATTGTCGAGTGCGCGCGCGCGATCATTGGTAACTAAGCAACAGTGGAGACTCAGACTGTCAGCTGTCAGCCGATGACGGTGCTGTGTGATGTTCTGAGAATATCAGCTCAAATGGATAGTTCATCCAAATCAGATGTTGAACCACTGATCTATATAGAATGACTGGATAGCTCATGACGTCATAAACAGTGAAGCCACCGCGCCGCCATATTGTGATTCCCTAGTGAGCTCACGCGTTCTATTGAATCAATAGGAAATTGTATGATTTGACTGAGAAAACATTGCATAACGAGACACCGTCTTTAAATCTAAAGTCTCCCTGAACAGTCTTACCACGCAAACATCCTAAGCATTTAAATGGGTATTTGTTTAAAGTCGGAAATTATTCCTGCTTACTAAAAATGAAGTATATGTGAATTGTGAACTTAAAATGTAGCTCTTTCTGATTGTGTTTTACAGATAGATCAGTAGTCTGTTCAAGTATTTGATTAGTTAGCAAGAACATGTCCAGGAAATGCATAATACAAATTGTATGGGTTAATGTACACCTGTTTCACCTCTTATTTACCCCTTATTTACACTGCACACGTCTGCGGCGCGTTTACAGCTGCGACACGGCTACCGGAGCTGATCGCGCCCACAAATCGGCAAATCACGTGGAAATGCTCCCGGTGTGAGTTGACACCGCGTGAAGGTAGGAATAAAACATTGTCGGAGCCATAATGCGCCGCAGATGTGTGCAGTGTAAATAAGGGGTTTACACATAGGCCTACTCCGTTTGCAGTGCATATTTTTTACCATACCCATGTCAACAGGTTGGAGCTTTCACTGCACGCGGATGCCCGTCCTGTGCGGTGCGTGCAGAGATCGTTTGTGCTGCAGGCGCTGAATTAAAGTGACAGCGCATGGTTCGTGGTCAAACTGAACACGGATTGACATGAAAATATTAAATATATGCATTTAATTAAATTTATAAGAAGTAATGCATTGAATAATACGTTTATTGGGTCTAAACTTGAATACGTCTGTGAAAGAATGCATAGTAGTCTATACATTTTTTTTAAACAACACGGAAATAGCGACAATTGTGCATATACATTACTATATATGGGCTTAAAGTACAACCTGTGAGCAGTTTTTCAAGATTCTTCTGTAAAACTTCGTTTTACACTTGTTGATGCGCAGCGGGTCATCTTAAAAGTGCCGTCGGAGCTTCCTATCCAGACTGATCTCATGAAATGGCGTATGTATGACACGCCAATTCGTATTTCCATTTTTGGCGTGCTATCAACACGCATAATCGCTTTTCAGCGTGTTTATCAACGCCTTTGACTTAACGTTATATTACTGTATTATGTATAGATATATGACCTACCCCAACCCCGTCCCTAAACCTACCCGTCACTGGGGTTAATACCATTTATGAGTGTTCTCCTACCATCCTAGGAAAAGAAATATCGCTCCACAGATGTAGATATAGATTTTGCTTCGTTTCGCTCTGACATTTAACGGCGTACACATACACGCGGAATCACTCGGACGTTTAATGGCGAAGACATACACGCAATTCACGAGTTCACACTTACATCAATTAAACAGAGTAAAGATTATGCGTATTTGGCGTGCTGTCCGGGGGGAGGGCTCCGAGCTCGGAATTTTGCCCGAACCCAGAGTACTCCCCCCGTTGTTGTAAGAGTATTAGGACTATAAGTGAGGAGATGGGGTGGTGGAGGGATGCTGTTAAACTGTCAATGAACGGAGGTAAGTTTGCTGTATATATACACAGCGCTTAACTCGTTGATTAAGCACCACTCGTGTCTAATTAGGTTTGATTATCTGAATGTGCTCCACGTGTGTTTAATTAGGTTTAATTATCTGAACGTGCTCCTCCCGAACTTTGTTAATAAAACATCATTTCACGAGTTCACACTTACATCAATTAAACAGAGTAAAGATTATGCGTATTTGGCGTGCTGTCCGGGGGGAGGGCTCCGAGCTCGGAATTTTGCCCGAACCCAGAGTACTCCCCCAAAAGGCAAAAAGAGCAAAGGACAGCCGCCAGACTAAAGACCCCCCAAAACGCAGAGAATTTGGCGGGCTGGCGTTTTGAGAATAAGCCTGGTTGCTTGACCAGGAGGGCCTGCTGGCTCACGAACGGGGAGCAGTCGTAATTTGGAACAACAGTTGGGAGGGCTCGCACCGTTTCTCGACGGGAGCAGCTCACAGCGTCAGACAGGCGAGCTCTACCGGCCGATGAACAGCGTGATTTATGCCGCCTGACCAGGAGGGCCCGTGTTGCCTCTGGCGGGAGCAGCTCACTGCGCTGGGCGGACGGGCGCTACTGGTTGACAAGATTTGGGAATGCCCAACCAGGAGGGCCCATGTAGCTTCCGACGGGAGCAGCTCACAGCGTCGGGCTGATGGGCCCTACCGGCTGACGGTGGAGTGGCGCGTTTTTTTGGAAGCCCGGACTGGAGATTTCTTGCTGTCCGCTGGGAAATCGATACCTGTTGGATGGGAAAGAGAAAACATAGATGCATGCAAAGTCCGCTGGGAGACCAATGCTCGCTGGACAGAAAAAGAGAAAACATAGATGCATGCAAAGTCCGCTGGGAGACCAATGCTCGCTGGACAGAAAAAGAGAAAACAGATGCATGCAAAGTCCGCTGGGAGACCAATGCTCGCTGGACAGAAAAAAAGGGGAAACATAGATGCTTGCAATGTCCGCTGGGAGACCAATGCTCGCTGGACAGAATTATGCAATGTCCGCTGGGAGACCAATGCTCGCTGGACAGAATTATGCAATGTCCGCTGGGAGACCAATGCTCGCTGGACAGAAAAGAGGAAACATAGATGCTTGCAATGTCCGCTGGGAGACCAATGCTCGCTGGACAGAAAAAGGAGAAAACATAGATGCTTGCAATGTCCGCTGGGAGACCAATGCTCGCTGGACAGAGGAAGAGGAAACATAGATGCATACGACGTCCGCTGGGAGACCAATGCTCGCTGGACAGAGAAAGAGAAACATAGATGCATGCAACGTCCGCTGGGAGACCAATGCTCGCTGGACAGAGAAAGAGGAAACATAGATGCATGCAACGTCCGCTGGGAGACCAATGCTCGCTGGACAGAGAAAGAGGAAACATAGATGCATGCAACGTCCGCTGGGAGACCAATGCTCGCTGGACAGAGAAAGAGGCATCACGTAGGGGTTTTAACAGGAATATTAATTCTGAATAGTGAGGTACTGGAGAGGAGACATCACTGCTGCGGCAGTGGAAAAATAGCCAGAGAAACAGAGCTCCTGCGGGAGCAGAGGAGACATCACTGCTGCAGCAGTGGAGAAAATAGCCAGAGAAACAGAGCTCCTGCGGGAGCAGAGGAGACGTCACTACTGTGGCAGTGGAGAAACTTACCTGGAGAAAAAAAGAGCTCCTGCGGGAGCAGAGGAGACATCACTGCTGCGGCAGTGGAGAAAATAGCCAGGGAAACAGAGCTCCTGCGGGAGCAGAGACATCACTGCTGTGGCAGTGGAGAAAATAGCCAGGGAAACAGAGCTCCTGCGGGAGCAGAGACATCACTGCTGCGGCAGTGGAGAAAATAGCCAGGGAAACATAGCTTCTGCGGGAGCAGAGGAGACATCACTGCTGCGGCAGTGGAGAAAATAGCCAGGGAAACAGAGCTCCTGCGGGAGCAGAGGAGACGTCACTACTGTGGCAGTGGAGAAAATAGCCAGGGAAACAGAGCTCCTGCGGGAGCAGAGGAGACATCACTGCTGCGGCAGTGGAGAAAATAGCCAGAGAAACAGAACTCCTGCGGGAGCAGAGGAGACATCACTGCTGCGGCAGTGGAGAAAATAGCCAGGGAAACAGAGCTCCTGCGGGAGCAGAGGAGACATCACTGCTGTGGCAGTGGAGAAACTTACCTGGAGAAAAAAAGAGCTCCTGCGGGAGCAGAGGAGACATCACTGCAGCGGCAGTGGAGAAAATAGCCAGAGAAACAGATCAGATTATTTTATTTAATGCCATGTCGGCATCCAGAGCTATTTTCATGGCAAAAATTCAATCACAAAAATACAAATATCATATAAATACAATAAAAACAAAGCAAATATAAACAACAAGTCATATTATATAATATATATATTTAAATTAACATGATAAAAAATCTAAAACCTTTTCAGGCATAATCTCATTAAATATGTCCTTCAATGAAGAAACTTCATAAAAGAGCATTCTGCTTGCATGAAGGGCAGAACAATCTAATAAAACATGTTTGACAGATAAGGGAATTTTACAAAACATACACAAAGTTGGGTCTTCAACTTTAAGCAAAAAGCATGGGTCAAACTTGTGTCCAGAGAAACAGAGCTCCTGCGGGAGCAGAAAACTTACCTGGAGAAATGAGCTCCTGCGGGAGCGGAGAAGACATCACTGCTGCGGCAGTGGAGAAATTTACCTGGACAAATTGAGTTCCTCTGGTGTGAGGCTGAGCAAAGGGAGGAGTAGGTTGGGGCCTGGTGGGCCGATGCTCGTCTTCTTGCGCGTTAATCAAAAACGCGAAGAGGTGGTGAGAGATTAAATCCTTGCAGGATTATGCGCATCTGAAGTTTAAGTGGCCGAGCAAAGATAGCAGTTCGCGTTTTAGAACAGTGGGAAGGTGGGCGAGATCAAAATATCCTATCGATTTTTTCTTGTGCAGTGAGGCCTGGAAAACAACTGTATCCAAGTTAATGCCCAGAATTCAAATGGACGAGGCTGAACCCATGGTTTTAACCTGTGCAATTGGAATCCCGAGCTCAGCAGAAACTGTGCGGGGCTGAGAGATCGATTATTAAACGTACGAAAATGTTCTTATTTTCTCCGTTTATTTCGTTTATTTTGATCATTTCTATGGGTCATATTACCTGCCGATTTGTTCGTTCTGAATCAGAAAAACCAATAGTGAAACTGTGGCTTTAAACTAGCCTACCTACTTCAAAAAAATAAAAATAAAAATAAAAATGCATTTATGCTATAACTTTAAGTTTCTAAGCGATTTTTGTAAATAAATTGCAGGACAGTGTTAACGAAAGGTTCTTAATGATTCTGTGTGCAATCTGCACGTAATGTGCGACCTATTGTTTACGTGTGAGTTTACCAAAAAGAAGCATCGCGTTAATGAACGGCAAATCATTTGTACGGAAACTATTTAAAACGCGCGTTCCCCCGATCAAAATGTGATTCAACAACTGAAGTGATACGAAGTTCAATTAGGGACAGAAAGCGAAAAGGTTTTGAGCCAAGCACTCACAGAGTTGACCCGGCAGATGTTGAGTGTGGACTGACCGGGACTGAATCTGCAGCGCGGCTTACTTAGGGCCTGCTGGGGCGGCCTGACGCTGGAGGAAGACCCGTTCCTTCGAATTAAGAGGGCGGCATTGCCTTATGACCATTTCTCTATGGCAGGAATTATTGAATGGGACAGTTTAAAGAAATACGCGGAAGTAGATTGCTGATGTTTCGCCCGCGGTGGCGAGGACCCATTTGTTTGGCCTGACGCCCACGAGATAATACCAGAGGATTGTGGCAAAGATTCCTAATCCTGAAGGACGAAAGATTCTTCATCAAACGGGAAGCGCTCGATTCGGGCATGTTAGGAAGGTACTGCGGGGCCAAATGCTGTTAAACTGTCAATGAACGGAGGTAAGTTTGCTGTATATATACACAGCGCTTAACTCGTTGATTAAGCACCACTCGTGTCTAATTAGGTTTGATTATCTGAATGTGCTCCACGTGTGTTTAATTAGGTTTAATTATCTGAACGTGCTCCTCCCGAACTTTGTTAATAAAACATCATAAGATTTCGGCGTGGACATACACGCGGATAGCTCAAAATGCGTATAGATAACACGCCACTTGACTTGAAAGTGGCGTGTATGTTTACGCAAAGTCATGATGTCATGTTGTCCTATCTCTGTATAACGGCCGTTGGAGCCCTCTGCTGGTAGGGAATCGTAAAATGGCCGCTCGAACACTTCCGGTGGCTTCACTGCCTGGTGTCAGTTTAGAACGTCATGAGCTATCCAGTCATTATATAGATCAGTGTGTTGAACACACGGAGGAGGTTTGATCGCGCGCGCGCGAACTCGACAATCGACTACTGTGGACTTCGACCGAAAACAGGAAGTAAATACGGGTATGTGAGCCGGCTGAATAAAGAGATGATTCCTGCCTTCGTGAAAGCTCGGATCCCAGTTGAGACTGATATATCAGCCTGGGCATCCACGATCCATTGGCAGATAGTGGCGTAAGTTGCCCGGCGCTGTCTCTTGGTGAACGTGTGTTCACCATCCATATATAAGGCGCTCCGGATTATAAGGCGCACTGTCGTTTTTTGAGAAAATTAAAGGCTTTTAAGTGCGCCTTATAGTGCGGAAAATACGGTAGGACTAATAGCCAATTCAAAATAATAAGAAAAACTTTAATAGTAAAAAAAAAAAATGCTAAAATAACACGGGTCAGAAAAAAAAGCAATTTAAAATCATTTGAATTTGGTAGCAGAAAACCGTCACAAATAGTGTAGGCATAACCTGACCATCCCTTCAGCGCTACCTTATTTTTTTTTGTGTGTGTTGGTATTTGGTTCTGTTTCTGAGCTCAAGCCTGTGCTTGTCAACTTGATTTAGTTCTTGGGCTAAGAGTCTTATCCTGTGCCAGTGTTATTTGCCAGAGGTTTTGCCTCTGGTTTCTCAGTTCTTTCACAGTCCTTCAGATGTTGTGTGTTTGTCTGGGACTCATGTGTTGAATCCTAATAGGGGCCCACCACTTTCTGCAGAGTCACCTGGAAATAAACTTTATGTGTCCAAACATCTGTTCACTGTTTCTACCACTCCACTCCAAATTTGGATACATTTTGTTCTCACTCATTTCCACAAACCACAACCTCCATCCATTCCTGCACCCCCTTTTTTCTTTTAATTACCCATTCACGTGCTCACAGTTCCCCTTTTCCCTTATTCGAGCTTTGATCACATTCTGCTCTCTTCTTGGCCTGCGGTCCTGTGTGCAGACGGCGCTGGTCTTATGTAACCCTCTGCTTCTCTCCCTGCCGTTTCCCACTCTCTGCCATCAGAGGAAGCGGCTCCCTGTGTGCCTGTAAATCCTTCCTGCTGTTTGTCCGAGGGACAGGTGGCCACAGCACTACCCCGTAAACACTATTGACACAGAGAGATGTTCGCCTTGTTTACCCTTCTAGCAGGCGCTGTCGCTTACAGAGCTACTCCTGTCCATATGTCACAAGGTTGTCACCTGTTTATCTGTAAATCTCCCAGGCCCTGGCCTTGAAGAAGAGCACAGATCACAGTGATGCTGTAGTAAATGCTGAATTGTGCTATATCGCACTTGATGAAGCTTTGTATGTTGACAGGCCACCGTGTAATTGATGAGACGTTCATTGTATTCTTGCCTTGTTTGAGATAATGTGTTACAACACATAATGTTTCTTTAATCTGGTGCTCTTCATGTTTAAAAAAAATTTATAATTTCAATGAAATGTATGTACTATATTTTAGTTCGATAATGTTTTTTATTTAATATTTTGTATTTTTAGTTGATTTTATGGTAGGCTACTAAATTATATTTACACTGTAGTTATAATCCATTTATTCACTTTTTGAGCATAGACCTGAAAATTAAATTTCGTAAATGTCGTAAATCTTGAATGCTTTAGAGCACAAACTTAAATTTTGATTTCTTTTCAAAGACCACACGTGGCAAATTATTGTGAAAGTGGAAATTTTTTTTAAAAAGTGAACTTGTGAAGAAGTTACAGAATTTTATTTTTATTGTTACGAAAAAATGCTACAAAAATGCTATTTTAAATTTTATATGAAATATATATTTTCAAAAACAAGTTTTACTCTAAAACTGCAAGAAAATCAAAGCCATAAATCTAAACAAGTCATGTTCCAAATTTGAGCTTGATATCTCAAAAAAAGGGCTTTCAGTAAGATTTTGTTTGGCTGCAGTACCAAAAATTTCCACTAGATGAAAATCATCTCCCATTCATTTCCAATGCGGCCATTTTTGATCACGAGGAGCACAAGTGTGAATATTTTTTTAAGGACCATTTAACCTTTTCAAATCATGTCCATGATTTTGTGTTTGTGTGTGTGTGTGTGTGTGTGTGTGTGTGTGTGTGTGTGTGTGTGTGTGTGTGTTCACATGGCAATTGCCAAAACCTTTACCAAATTTCGTACAAAGTTTTCTGTCAAAAATGACTGAAGAGCACCAGAGTTAATCCAGTGTATCCACAACTGGCAAAATTTTGAAAAATGTTATCAGTTATACAAAAGATACACTCTAGAGTCTAGATCAATCTGTATTTGCATGTATAGATCTGTATACGCTCTGGACTGCAAAATGAAAAAAAAAAAAAAACAACAACACATTTTTGGATTAATTGTAATTACTCTGATACACTGATTTGTATTATTTATAATTATGTATGTATATAATACTGTATATATAAACTTAATATTCATTAATTGCAAGAATACATGGATCGATGAAAAATTGTGAAAAAAGTGGAAATGGTGACCAATTGACCGTTCGCAAAGACCCGCCCCCCTTAGTTACTGTCGCTATGTCCGACAAGCTACGCTGCTCTCACACACACACCATGTTCTCACGCAGTGAAAAATACATCGCGGACTGACAACACGCTGACAGACAGGACAGACCAGGTTACTTTTCGGTTACTTTTGATATTAAACATATTAAACAAAGTCTCACCTTTCAAATTTGGTCATTTTTTTTAAAGAAATTTAAACAATAAATACCGTTTTGTGGCTCTTTAATGTGTCATGACAGATTGCCGTAGAGCATCAGTTAAAGCTGCTCGTGATCCGATCATCTCTTCCTTCTAGTTCATTTATAGCATCAAATAAACATGAATGAGCATAAGAAGGAATGTTGTTTTAACCGCAGAAAGGCGTCAGTACATTCCGTTTTTCAAGTTCAAATCCTCCCATGTTAATCTACTAACTCTCCTGACTGCTTTGTCGGACAAAATGGCGGATGGCGAAGTATGATTGGTCAGATCACCTGTCAATCAAGCTCCCTGCGAAGGGTCAATTAATTATTATTGAAGGTTTTTTTTTGTCATCGACCACTATATATCCAATGTTGCATGTACTTATTATATTTACACATTGTTTACCAGTAAGCAGCACTTAAAGGGTTGAGTTGTTAAACACATTCGTTCAGTTTTTGTTTTTCAGTTCTTTTTGTGCCTCTTTCAAGTAGGACATTTTTTTGAGGATCAGAAAATAAGACATAAGATGCAATTATTTGCTAAGTGCTGATTTTGAGCGCGATTTTCTTGCTGTGGCTTAGTTGTAATTGTAAAAGCAATTTTGGGGTGAAACCATTTCCCTGTGGTTCTGCTGGTTGCCAGGGCAACCATACTGGATTTTATTTATCTTTTTTTTTTTTTTTTCACTTCATTTAGCTTTTCTTTGGAGTTTGACGATTCAGATTCAGAGTGTGCAAACATTGTTTTTCCTTCTTTTTTCTGGAGTGATCCTGTTACCCTGGTGACATCTGATGTGTGAGCATAACCTTGTTTTGAAATGTGTGAGTGTGAACGGTATGTATCAAGCAGTGTGTTTGGTGTGTTAGCTGGGATTCATGCGGCTGGTGTGAGGTTAATGAGTGGATTTGCTGCACTGCAGCGCTGCTAGAGTCTCATGCTGATGTGCAGCAGCTGAGGACTCACAGACCCACTGCAGAGTCATAAATCACCGCATCTCTCTCTTTCTATACATACTGTACACATATATCTCTTTCTCTCTCTTTCTCTGTTCCTCTGTCTCTCCTGCTGGACTATGCTTCTCCTCATTTGCCCCTCTGCTGACACTATCCCTGCTTCTGTGAGTCCTTCACAACTCCTCACCTTCAGCACACACACATTCCTTGTCCCCATTCTCTTGAGATTCAAAACCAGTGTTACCCAAATATAATTAAGAGTATGGCTTGGTTTTAACTGTTATCCGGATATTCCAGATTTAAGTGAAGCTCAATTTATGGCATAATGTATAATATACATAATTAAGAAAACAAGTGAAAATTAGAAGTACACTGTCATTTAAAAGATTGGGTTCAGTAAGAATTTTATTCAGCAAGAATCCATTAAATTGATCAAAATTCACAGTAAAGACATTTATAATGTTACAAAAGATTTCTATTTGAACTCTTTCCCCACCATTGACGGAATTTTCCGGCTTTCTGTGTTTTCACTGTTATACGGTAGCGCTATTATACATCTTCTGAAAGAGTACTAAATCTCCTGATCAAAACATGCGAAGAAGAAGCAGAGACTAGCGGGATCATATGTAATCATATGCATATGTAAAATAATGCGATCATCGACATTAAACCGCATATAAATTAAAACTGCCTAATGCTACTGAATGAAATGTCGACCCAGGACGAGCTACAGGACTGTGCAAGCATCAGGGGGGCTGATGGACTCGATCTACTCCATATGTTTTGATCATCGTTCTGAATCCCATCTGGATGTAGTCTTTGACAAAAGCTTGATTTTTCTCAGCTTTTTGCTCAAAATGAAAACTTATCCACATTCAAGTGGTATATTGCACACACATTTCTTTTGATATATTGTATGTTCAGAAAATATACAGCAAAATATTCTGGGGGCCATGCAACTTTTGTGAAAATGAACGAAAATGCTGGTGGTGGCAATTTTTATTTTTATTTTACGCTGGTTTAAATAAAAATTGGTTTTCCCAAAAATATTAAGCTGGGCAACGTTTTTCAACATTGATCGTAATTTTTGAGCGCCAAAACAATTAGAATAATTTTTTAAGGATCATGTGACATCTGGCATAATGACATTTGCCATTACAGAAATAAATAAAACTTTACAAATATTAACATATAAAACAGTTATTTTAAATTGTAATAATATTTCACAATATTACTGTTTTTGTATTTTAGAATTTTGGGATATTTTTGGAAATTGAGTCGGACTAGGTTTAAAGCCACAAGACCTAAATATTAGGGCTGTCAAATGATTAATCGTGATTAATCACATCCAAAATAAAAGGTTTTTTTACATAATATATGTGGGTGCACTGTGTATAATTATTTTATATATATATAAATACACACACATGCTTGTATATATTTAAGAAATATTTTCATGTATATACTGTATATAGATTTAGATATAATTTATATTATATATAAATATTTTATATATAAATATAAATATTTTATATATAAATAATATTTTTTTTCTTAAATATACATGCATGTGCGTGTATTTATATATATACAAAATAATTATACACAGTGCACCCACATATATTATGTAAAAAAACTTTTATTTTGGATGTGATTAATCGTGATTAATCATTTGACTGCCCTACTAAATATTATATAAGCTAACAACATTATTCTAGTCAACCTTGTCTGTGTAAAGTTTCATCCAATCATCCAACTTTGTCGACTGATTAATCGATAAAAAAAGTTATTATGCTCAAAAAATATTTTGGCCTATAATTTAGATTTTGTGTATTTCAATTGCATATAAAATATTTGGAATACACAGTTTAAAGAATGAGATGTATGTTACAGTATTAATAAAACAAACTTGTTTTAAATATACAATAACCAGGTGTACCAGATTATCATCAATAAATCCAATATATGTAAACCAATTTCAACTGAATCTTGCTTATTCCACAACTAGCTCTATCCAAACCAATTTCATACTTTTCAACTGATTAAATTGAATTGTTTTAACAATTAGCTGATTTGCTGATTCTAAGGAGTTTGAGTAAATACATATTGAACATATTATTTAAATAAACTCAAATAGGTGCATTTACTTACTATGGATTTTGTTGGTGTGTGTGTGTGTGTAGTCAATACTGTATTTCATGTTGATATTTGCAGTGCATCTTGTGCAGTGCCTGATCCTGCTGTCAGCTATTGCGAATCTAAAGTGCTCATTTGCATTACTTGCATTTTCTAAATCCTTCAGATTCTTAGGGACGTTGGGCAGTTTCCCCCATAACCTTCACTTCTCTAACCCTCTCTGAGATGGTGAGACTGTCTGAGCTGCACAGCCTCTCTAAGAATAATGATGAAGGGGTTTGTGTGGAGGAATATATGCAGCAGAATGTGTATCTGTTGTGTCTTTATAACCCCCTTTTTTGTCTGTGTTGTGTTTATATGTTTTGATGTGCATAAATAGACGATTTTCATATTTTTGTAGTTCAAAAAGTAGCTTAGAAGCTTAAAAGAATGCAATCTGTGGATTTTAACAAAATTACATCAGTCCAAACCTGGGTCACTATTTTTTCTTCTACTTACTGGCAGTATTTCTAAAATAGGTGTCTTTTACTTTAGGAAAGCATTACAGTATACATTTTTTGGTGCGCTTTTTGTTCCACAGGATATGCTCTGCCACGGCTTCATGGATGAATAATGCTTCCCCTGCCTCACTTACACCGGTGAAACCTGGATCAGTAGGAAAGGAAAAGAATAAACCTGAGGAAAGGTAAGACGTAAACACACTTGTCCCTGAAGAACATGTATTATACACTCATCCATTCTCATAGAATGTAATTAATTTGTTCCAATCTGTTGATTTAAGTGTCAGGTTGGCCGGTTTTGGCTCAACCTTTATCACGCATACTCTCTCACTGTCTCATTGATTCTTTCACTCGCACTCCAAGTCTCAGTTAAGCTCTCAGCCTCAGGCTATTAACTCAATCACACATGCATTCACTCACTCGCAAAGTCTTCATCTGTCATTGTTTAGCCTCCGACTCACACACTCGCCAACTTTTCCTTTCCTCCTACATGCCGACACAACTGATCTCTCTCTCTCTCTCTCTCTCTCTCTCTCTCTCTCTCTCTCTCTCTCTCTCTCTCTCTCTCTCTCTCTCTCTCTCTCTCTCTCTCTCTCTCTCTCTCTCTCTCACACCTGTACACACAAATGCACATACTTTCTCTCAGTCTCACACTTTCCAGGCAGGGACCATTGCAATGATCTATAGTTCTGATCCAGACACAAAGATGCATTAACTTCCCATCGTATAAAATGAATGATGCCCAATGGCAGGTGATCAGACTCATTCAATTTAAAGTATTTTAATCTTTTAAAAAGCTGTTGGAAAATAATGACTGACCTTCAGGAATGACGTCTTTGTTATGTTGCGGTTGTATAGGTACATAGGACTGTGCATGGGAATGTCCCCAAATATTTGATTCATTATTTTAATAGAGTGAGAGATGTTCACTGCTACTCCACCAGGGGCAGCTCTACGGATTTTGTACCTCCTAGAGTTAAGAGTAATTTAGGTAAAGAGTCATTTTTGTATGTAGCAACAAGCTTGTGGAACAGGTTGCCAGGAAATCTAAAGATGACTAGAAGTTTAGTAGGTTTTAAGCTGGCACTGAAAAAATGGCTCAGATGTCAAACTTAGTATGATAATATGTTATGGTTTTGTCTTGATGGTTATAGTTAATATATATATGGATGTGATGATTGATGCTTGATTTGTTGCCTAAAATTGACTAAAATTGCTCTTTGTGAGTACAATTACAATTTGTATTTGATAAGATTATTGAAATTTGTATTCAGTAAGTATAAATGTTTGGATAAGTCATGAAAAAGCCATTGAAATGCATTAAAAGGTGTGGAAACGGTTCTCTGCTTTGTAGAACATGCTCCAAATTTTTGAGTAATAAATGGCAGGATATGCCTGGATGCTGCCCACACTTGCTTGAGAATTTGTCTCTGTTTGAATCATATCTACTCTTTGATGACTATCATACTTCTCAACTTCTTCAAAGCTCAGCTCTGGGATTTTTACAGACAGACGTTAATCACACAGACTTCTTCCATTAATAACTTCGGCTGAGTCCACTTTACAGCTAGTTGGAAAGTTGTGTCCTAATCCCCACCCTTCCGAATAGCGAGAGGTCCACTAACTGATTGCCTCCATTTTTCAGTGTCACCCTCATGAAAGCCAAGGCTGTGTACCCCTGTGAGGCTGAACACGATTCCGAACTCTCTTTCCAGGTTGGCGCAATCTTCCATGACGGTAAGTGTTAACGTTATCACTGCCACAGGCACTCACCCGAATCCACAGACATATTGGATTTGGCGGGTCCTACCAGCACAAAAAAAAAAATCTGATCTTATATCAGCATAGGTGGAGGGAGGAAAGTGGGACAGGGGTGTAGCATCCCCTAAAATCAATTCACAAAGAACCAGACAGAGCTAGAATGACACGAGGAAATAAAGGCCTTAATCACTATCAGAGCTCCTGTTTTCTGAAACTATTATCTCAACTACTTCAGCCGAAGCCTCTCAGCAGTCTTGCTCAATTTGACATACAATTGAGATGATTTTGAGCCAAATCAATGGAACTAGTGATTTTTTTTTGTTAATTGGCTCCCAAAATGATATGACCGATTGCTTAAGTAACATTTTGTTAAATTTATAAAAAAAAGTTTGTAAAAAAGAAAAGAATATTTAACCAGATAAATAATATTGCTCAACTTTTTTAAAACCAGCAAAAGCATTGGTGGTCAAATTATGGGCATAAAACATGAAAAAAACTTAAATATATTTTGCTAGACATGTCTTATACTCTTGCTTCCTGCAATAAAAGAATGAAAATATTGGATAGAATTTTTAATTCTGTCTATTTTTCAGCCTCTTGTCAATTTGTATAATTTGTGATTGTAAATGTGATGTTGCTAGCACAGGATCTGCATGTTCCTTTGTTCATCATTTTTGTGTTTTTCACAATTTTTCTGTCGTTCACTTGGACATTCCATTATTCATCAGAGTGTTCTAATACATTACATTTATTGAAATGATAGGTTGTCCTTCGACAAATCATAGTAACTAACTGTACGGGCATCCCGCTGTTTGTTCATGCAGGCCTGCACACTTTATCGGTCAATTGTTCAGTATTTCTTTGCCAGTATTTCCTGGCTTATGTCTAATACAGCATTCAGCATCTTCAGTATGCAGTGATAATTAACATTCACAGTTATTAATATCCTAAGTTTAGACACCGACTTTAAAATTATTCCCAGAGCCTCAGTACCCTTGGATTAAATCATCGCTGCTCTTATCTAAAAAAAAATCAAAATAATAATAACAATTAAAAAAATAACTTTCCACCCATTATTCACAAATCTCCCACCTCTTCTGTGTTTGTTTATTAAACACTTTGGCTATTAATAATTAAATAATTCTTTCAGTTCCATTTACCACATTTTCCCATTTTCCTTTTTTTCTTTCTCCCCAAATTAGCACAGTAAATGCTGAAAAAGCAAACTTCATCAGGGCCTGGCTGTATCTCTCTTTTTTATTTTTATGTAAACTTTCCTAACTAGTTGACATTCATCAGCCATGCTAACCATCCACATAAGAAATGTCTTCCATCCGATGAGGAATTCTTGCTTGTCTGACGTGCAATGTGACAGAAGAGCTGCAGTAAGACTTTTACCTGTGTGTCCGTGGTTTTGCTCTGCAGTGACACTCTCCAGGGAGCCCGGATGGCTGGAGGGTGTGCTGGAGGGAAAGCGAGGACTCATCCCTGAAAACTATGTGGAGATACTGTAACTCCGAAAAGAAAAACCCTCTTACTTCTCTATACATGGTATCCATGGTCCCGGCGGCTCTTTCACAATGGCACTGCTTGTCGCTCCTCCATCCTTCTTCACACTAAAGACATTGAGAGAGTATATACTGTATCCCAAAACACAGATGTTGCTAGCACAAGAGTTAAGTTCAAGTATAAGCTAAGAAGTGCTATATACATATAAAGAGCCTGCACTTTTAAAGTTTGGAAATGTAAATATAGTTTTGCCTGGGAGAGTATTCGTACATCATTGTGACCGTTTGTGTTGTCTTCTTTTAAAATGCATGTCTCATGATTTTAGTAAAGTAGTTTGAGTTGTTCTGCATTAGTTTACTCAATACTCAAAGATACCTTGAATATCTTTTCTATTTAATATTATCAAGTTGTTTTTTTGGGACATGTGTATAGTGGTAAATATGAGGAAACGTGTCGCGTTATAAAAGTGCAGTGATCATTATCACTTTTGAAATAAACAGTTTGGCTTCTTGGAACACTTACTAGACAAAACTATTGAATATTGAAATTGATATGTGATATATGCGTTCGCATCGAAGTGCCTTAAATGTATGCATGACGTGTGACTCTGTTTTAACAACTCGAACAGAGCAACCTTTTTTTGCTATTCTGTACATAGGTTATATTGTTATGTTGAAGAGCAGAGACCGGTAAATAAATAAAAATAACCCATACAATGACTTCAAATTAAATATTGCCAAGACTTACATCGGTGTTGTGTTCATAGATTTATGTTTGTTCAAGGACACTTAAAAGCAAAGCACTTTCCCTCTTTTAAGTGGTTAAAAGTTTTAAAGACATCACTCACACAAAGACCTTTAAAATGGCAGGACTTCACTGATGTTTAATGAGACCATTTTCATTTTTCTAAGAGCCTTTGTTCCAAGGGTTCATTTTTGTGACTGATTGTAACGGCGGTTATTTAAGACAGTGATTTATGACCTCTGCAAAGGTCTTGGCATTGATGTAATTTTTGTGATGTGGACTCTCTTGTTGATCAATGTTAAATAAATAAAGTGTTTTATTCTTATATCTTGGTTTTTATTTCTATTTATATGCCAAACTGTGTCTATAAATAATGTAAGCCATATGCTGTGCACTCTCTGGACCCCCTAATGTGCTTTCTGAAAAATAAACTAAAACATTTGTTTAATGAAAAATAAAGTAAGATTGTGTGTAGTTTATTAATGTCAATTAACTTAATTGCGTGGATGTGCTCTCATCAAGCTTTAAAAGGCTGTCTTTTTTTTAGGCTTCTGCTGAAAAACTTTAGCTTTGAATAAATTCAAAACTATTAACGTCTTCTCATAAATGTTTGCATTTGTTTAATATGAATTTTGCACATATGAATGATAAACAATAGCCACTTTCACACATGAAACCCGTTAAATTGCAGTAAAAATAGCTGGCTATATTTTCTGGTAAATGTACCACATCTGCTGTTCACACATGCAGTGTCTTTCCATCATTTATCTGTATTGCTACCATTTACACAACAGCACCAAAATGCCATTAAAACTTGCTGATGCATTTGGCGGAAATCCATTTAGAAAAAAAAGCCATTTCGTTTCAGTTAAGGTTAGTTATGTTTCGTTAACACATTTTGTTTTAGTATCTGTCCCATTTAATGACATTTCTTTCCACAATATAGGTAAAGATGACTTCTTGGATGCTGTGATAGATTCTTAAGATCTTTGTGATTAGCTCAAACTGATGGATAGATAGATAGATAGATAGATAGATAGATAGATAGATAGATAGATAGATAGATAGATAGATAGATAGATAGATAGATAGATAGATAGATAGATAGATAGATAGATAGATAGATAGATAGATAGATAGATAGATAGATGGATGGATGGATGGATGGATGGATGGATGGATGGATAGATAGGTGGGTGTGTCTTGGGTGGATGGATGGATGGATGGATGGATGGATAGATAGATAGATAGATAGATAGATAGATAGATAGATAGATAGATAGATAGATAGATAGATAGATAGATAGATAGATAGATAGATAGATAGATAGATGTACATGAACTGTTGTCTATTGCATTTCGAGTATATTGGCTTATTCTCTCTTCTACATACTTCTAGCCCTGGAGCTGCAGCTTTTACATGGAACCTCTCCCCATTAAGTGGATTAAATCCTCATTTCCTAGCAGATTTGGACTGCCTCCTCATATGTTGGGCTTGAACTGTAGCACACTGCAGTCTAGGTCCTTACCATACACTGGATGGAGTGCTTGAAAACAAGCTATTTGAAATAAAAATAGACTGTTTTGTTGGAGCCACAGTGCAGTGGTTAGCACACACACAATGTGATTGGAGTTTCTGGGTCTGGCTTGGGTTATTTCCCGTTCCCGTTCCCTTTCATGATCGTACACACATGATATGTGGACATTTCCTGCAGCATAACTGTAGTTTGTTTAAGTGCACTTAAAGGGATTTTCGAGGTTCCTGATCCTGTCAACATAAAATGGTATCCACATCTCATTTTACTTCTGTAATATGACAGATTCTTTAGTGAAACAGTATATTTAAAATTGTAGATCACCCAAAAAATAAAACTGTCATCTTTTATAGTACACTCTCGTGTTGTTCCAAATCTGTATTACTTTATTTCTTCTGCGGAGCACAGAATATATTTTAAAGAATGTTTGTTTCCCATACAATTCTATATTATAAAATATATTTTAAAAAATCAAAATATCTTATTTTGTGTTCCAGAAGAAAGTCATACAGGTTTGGAACAAATGATGAACAAACCTAAATTTCAAATCGGTAATAAAATCGGTTTCATAAATGTTGTTTCTTATGCTAAAAAAAAAATATGCCCATGTGCAGTCAAAGCACAAGTCTTGGGTTTCTACGAGAACCAGAGCTTCTAACAGCAGCTTCAGTGATGAGATAACTTTACTCATTTGCATTGGCTCTTTTATTTGGAAGGTGGGACTTGCATTTCTAGAGCCGCCATATTGCGTGTTGCAATTTCTTCCATTTAACAAGAGCACTATATATTGTGTACATGTCTGGATTGAATCCAATCTGATTTCACATTCTGAAAGATCTGTTTATTTTAACCGTAAACATTGCAATCTGATTCACATTTCCGTTTGCATGTGCATTACATGTATTCCGAACAAAACAGCGCATATTTAGTCCTCATTGGTCGTGTTCAGAATCGCGATAGTCACCGGAGCTACCACAAGTATAATTGTCATTTTTGCCATGATGACATCTTATCAATATTTAGTAAATATTCAGAAAATAGTCCGATTTAAGGGTTTACATGCTTTTTTACATGCCCCCCCAGATTATTCAAGGTCTACACCACCCCTTTCAGTCGGATCAAAATTTAATTCAGATCGAGCTCAATCTTAACATTTAACGTGTTAACAGTACTTGAAGGCTTTTCAGTCTGATTGAGCCATCAATCTTGGTTGCATGTAAATGTAGCTATTGAGAAATGTAAATTGAGTTACGAACAGTTAATTGTTGGGTAAACTATCCCTTTAATGAGAAAAAGAGGAACTGATTGGATTCTGAAAAGTGATCTCTTATGCCAGGTGGTCGAGTGAAGGGCTCAAAAAATAAGAGTTCTTGGTAACATCACCCAAAAAGATGAGTCATTTCAGAGGAAGATGAGAGATTACCAACTAAATTTTTGTCTTTGAAATTATGTGCACTGAAACACACAAAAAAAGTAAACAGGGTAATTTCTTGTAGAGTGAAGTATAGTCACAGCCTCTGTCTAATTAGCTTACAAAGCACCTCCGGGCTTTGCCGTGTGTGTGTGCGTGTTGTCACACTTCAGTGCACTGTACACATCATTAGCGCGCAAATGTCTTCCAGACTGCTGTGAGATGTGTGCCCCTGAATGGGTGTGTTTGAGTACCACGTATTACATAATTATCATGACATGGCGGAGTCACAGACATCCAATAACTAATAGAGCAGATGATAGGACGAGACATGGGAGCGGGCTAAAAATAGGCGATGTGTCGAAGAGCCGGGTGCTTACATAATCAGATGAGCAAACTCACCCTCCTGCCATCCCTGTCCAGTTCATCTCACTTTCTCACCCTCTGGCTTTTCTTTTTTTTTTCTCCTTCTGTGTCTCCCTTTCACTTCTGTTTCCTTGGATGCCGTTTAACCACAAAGTTACCCATCTGTCCATTTTTTTTTGTGCATGGTCATGAGACCAAATCACTATTTGAACCATGTTGCCTGTTCCGCTTTAAAGAGTGAGATGGCGCAATGCAGCACTGCATCTGATCTCAGATGTAGATGATGCTGTGTACTTTGGTATTATCCACCAAACTCTGAACGTTTTCATTTGGTTTCCTCTGGCGCATTCGGTTTGCGGCCAGCATCCCCTCCCTCCCCCATGTTTTGTACAGTAAAAGATACTACACTTTATTTGTGCTCTTTAAGAATACTCACATCATGCTGCCCTGGATGCAGCTATGTATGAAATATAAGCAAACTGTTATGTTTTTGTATCTCGGATGAATGAGACAAAGAAGGTGGGACATTGAAAAACAAAACTGAAAAGGATTGAATGTCTGCGAGAGAATCTGGGGCACAGAAGCCGCCATGTGTGAAGCCACAGCCCTGAAATCTGCCTGATCCAATAGATTCTGTTTATCTGGCAGGACTACACAGCTTGCGCTATTGGCAATCTGGGAGAGATTTGGAGTGGGCTGCGGATTTGCGCAAAAGAGCAAAAGTAATACTGTCTACTCTCACAGTCTGGCAAACAAGCACATTTTTTTAGATCGGGCTTCTAACGAGGTTAATGGCGAATTTTCTCTCTGGGGACGTGGAGGTGTTACATTGATAATGCTTATGTTCTTTGTCAGAAGATCTTGCTCTCTCGTGCTGTTTTCCGAGGATTTTTTCCATCACTGCTGCACCAGTAAATACAGATGAGACTTGCTGTTTTCCTACTCATATTACCATAATTACTTACTGCCTCATTCATGCTCACTTCCCCAGGAGAAATATAATTTTCTAAAACTGAAATCTGCCACAGAGGTTTGAATTATGATTTGGTCACTCAAACTTACTCTCCTGTTTTAGTGTGTGTTCTCTCTCTCTCCTTCTCTCTGTTTTCCACTGGGCTTTGCCACATACTGTATCCAGGTTTTTTTTCTTCTTCATCCATTCCCTTTTCTTCCTACTGCTGCTGTTTCTTTCCACTCACTCAACACCCACTCAGATGTCTGCAGCATCCCATGATCTAATGCACTGTCTTTCTACTGTTATTCACAACAATTAACCTCCAAATATCAAAACCATCTAGAAGTAAATACAATAACATAGAAATAAGGTAACATGAGTTAATCCATTAGACATCATCAACTAGCAATGAACAATACGTTGTCAGCATTTTAAAGTCACCATAAAATCGAAATAGTCTGTAGCGCTTTTGACCTTTTGCTTTTTAGATACACTCTATAAGGGAACCCTCTAAGTTCTTAATAAACTTTTTATTTTCCCATATGTTGTGAGCTAAGTGTGTTTATTTACTCACTTTAACTTAATTTTTGTAACTGTGATTGTTACTACTTTCCTTGGGTCCCTTAAGCTTAAAATGTATTAAAATACACAATAATGAATTGGGATTTTAGTGTTTTGCTTATGTTACTAAAGTATTTAATAATACCCCTTTTTTATTTCAGGTGGTTTCAAAATGTAAAATAAAATAACGATTATATAAATAATCAATAGGAATGTTACAAATTCATAGATCAATCCCAAAAAGACCAATTACAACCTTTCATATATCCACTCTTTGTAAATATTCCTTTAGGTATATTCCTAAAGGTATATACACCTTTGAATTTGAGTCCCCAACCTCTTTCTTAAAACTCTTTAACCAAATAATAAGCTGCCAATTTGAGCTCACCCTTCAATTAACTCAATATGAAAGTCTCAATGTTAATATTGCAGGCCTGTTTGATGCTGGGATGCATTGTGGTAAAAAAAAGATTTAAGAATGCTTCACTCAACAAGAAACAAACATACAGTGCCTTAAAGTCTTCAGGAAGAAGAGTTTCACCTCCCGATGTTAGATGTCCATCGAACGCGGTGATTTCCTCAGAAAAGCACTCCCGTTAACTTAGTCAACCCTAAGACACCATCAACTCTTCCTCAACCTGATCACTTTTCTTCTGATCAGTACCGTGATCTCATCTGCAGTGTCATAAGGAGATCTTTTCCTTGCCATTCTACTTTTCAACTACTTGTGCATGTATGCCTGGTAAGGCACATTTAACCTTACACACTCAGATTCTGAGGATGTGGTTTTGGGGTGTGTTTTGTCTAAGTTGTGTTTTCGGGCCTTTTCAGGTGATGCATCACTTGGACTCTCCAGCATTCTCACAGACTGTCCAATGGGTAAGAGGTGATCACAATGAATGATCTTGACTCCTCCTTTACCATGTTTAGGTTTTTCCTTATACACTGGCAAGTTGGGCGTTTTGTCAACCACATATTGCACAGAACTCCATCGATTCTGAAGTTTGCATTTTCCCTCTCAGTCCCAGATTCTTCAGCAACACTCTATCACCATTCTCCAAGATCTGGAATTTCACTCTTGTGTCAAATGCTTTCTTGTTTCTTTGGTGCACTTCTAAGCTTTTGAGGCTAGTTGATAAGTTTATTTTAGATCTCTTTTCAGGTTGGCAACATACTGAGAATGTTGCCTTTTCTCTGTTCCATCAGCAGATATTTGAAAACAAAGATCAACAGGCAGTCTTGCTCCCCTCCCGAACATTAAGTAGTGGGGAGAGTACCTTGTAGCATCACATTTTGTGATACCAGATACCCCGCATGCTGACTCCACTGACGCATTTTCTCACTTCCCAATATTGAGAGCATGGTGCGATTAAACCTCTCGGGCTGAGCGTCACCTTGAGGATGATGCAGTATAGAGTGGTAAGTGATTTGCGGATCCCCAAGAGTAGCAAGAGCTATTTTATTAAATGACTCCGTCATGCCCTTGATCGGAATGGATTATTGCCTGGCCGTACCTAGAAAATTGATCTGTGACCACCAAGATGTTACTTATTCCATTGGAGTCTGAGAGGAAATCTATGCAGATTAGATCCATCAATCCATTGCTGGTAGTTTGGTGCAAAGGAGCTGCTTTATTGCAGTGTTTTGCGAGTAATGCACTCTAAAGCCCTGCACGGGCCTCAAATCTTGAAAAACACAAGCAGCGTGCAACACAGCCCAAGACAAAATATAACAAGAAAGCATGAGGCTGATGTAAACATGAACCACATGCTACACAAAGCACAACAACACACGCGGACAGAAGAGCGTACTGCCCTAGCGAACTTGAAACTGTACGCTCACACAACAATACAGAGCGCACATGAACGAGCAAATATTAATTCCGTGCTCTCACAACAGATGACAAACACACAGAGCATGAATGTCCGAATCCCGGCACAAAACCGAAACCAAACTAGACAGAGGTGCCGGGATCCAAACACCACGCTCCGCACACAAAACAGCTCAAATGGACAGAAGAGCTCACACAAGACAATACAGTAGAGTCAGGGCTCTGTCACAAAACCAAGAATAAACTAGACCGAAGTGACAGAGCCCTGAAAGAGATGCTCAGGCCCTAGCCCGGCCCTTGTCTGACAGCTTATCAGAATTCGCGGCCGAGTCCGGCTGGAGCCCATGTTTTGTTTTGTTTTTTTATCCTCCCCCATTACATAGCCTATACTGTTGCAGCCATTAAAAATGTTGTTTTGTTTTTAATGGCAAAGTAGTTATATTTCTTTTTGTTTCTTTATTAGGTCAATTTAGAAAAATGTTTGGAGCATTTTTTTTGTAAAATGTTTGTTTTGTAAAAAAGTTTTTTAAAGTGACGACCAATCTGCCAGCAGCCGTTAACCACAGGCTTGATCAATTTAGCCTTTCAAATCAACACTTGACTTGCCTAAAATAAAATCCATAATCCATTTTTGATAAGCTGAGGTAGGCTGCTCTGCTGCTCGCAACGGCGCTCGGAAATGAAAAGGGCTAAAATCAAGGCTTCACCACAGCACATGGCCACTTCTTTCCAACAGTTAGACTCCTAACAGAAGAACAGTCTCTTACCGATCATTGTGAAAGAAAAAGCACATCCTCCACAGTGGAAGGTTTCAATCCAGGGCCTTTTACACCTAGAATGAAGTGACTAGGTATAAAACTGCGCTGAAGGCACGCTCGCTGCTACTGAGATTCCAGATCTTCGAGAATGGTGATGGTGTAATCTGGGACTGAGAGAATCTAGTGTTACAAATGTATTAAATGTTTAATATAGGTTCCAGTACAATAGTATATAAACTGAGAAAGTCTAGTAGACTGAATTTAGCATTTGAGGTATAACTGAGCAAGAGATTCTCCCAGTCCTGGTCAGATTACTGAGACTCTTTGTCTTTAATGGCTCTGGGAGCCCCTGGCTCAGTTTGAATAGTCATGCTGATTGGATTAGGATTGGTATCACTCTCAGTCTAAGAGCAGGTTCCTAAACCTGTATACTTCATTTACATGCTTTGTTTCAGAGTGTCTCCCCCTCGATGTAACTCCTCGCCATTAAGCTCTATGATAATGTGAAGGTATGGGTGATACAATCAGGCTGATTGGATTACCATCTATACATGGCACTGTTATGCTGATGAGATCAGGGCTGGGGAATTTCCAGTAACGAGCTGAATCCTGTGCTTCATTTACATGCTTTGTTTCAGAGTGTCTCCACCTTTATGTAACTCCTCCCCCTTGTAAGGTATATGAACAGTCTGTATTTTAGACTTGGCTAAGATTTTTGGACGAAGCAGACTACAGCGATGCAACAGCAATAAATAACCCTGCTTAAAAAGATACACCCGAGTCTCCTGTTCTTCGCTTCTGAGTTTCCTACATTTTAGAAGAAATAAGTTCACAACAGAGGGAAAATGCAAACTTCAGAGTCGATAGAGTTCTGTGCCAAATGTTGTGGTTAACAAAACGCCCACCAGTGTATAAGGTAAAACCTAAACATGCTAAAGGAGGGGTCAAAACCATTTATTGTGATCACCTCTTACCCTTTGGACAGTCTGTGAGAATGCTTGAGAGTCCCGGTGATGCATCACCTGAAAAGGCAAGAAAACATTAAAACTTGACAAAACATACCCTAAACCACTTACCTGAGTTGAAAGAATCCTCAGAGTCTGAGTGTGTAAGGTTCAATGTCCCGAAGCCCGGCCCTAGGGGCGTAAATAAGGCGGGCCCCGTCGGGCTTGGGCTGAAATGCAGATCTCTACTGCACTCCCCACAATTCTTGATGTATTGTTTAACCTCACAAACCATTTTGGCCCAGTAGAATCTACTACCAGAGATCTGTGGTTCTTTCTAAGGCCAGAAGACCCATGTTATTGTGAGTTCCATAGACCGGATGAGCTGGGAAACTTAATCTCAAGTGGGTATTTTACTGTTTCACTAAAGCAAACCTTTCAATTATAAGCCTATTATCCTCACGTTTCATGAGCCACAACTCAGAATTCACTTTCACATCGGTAGGCCATGTCCCTTGCTTCAACGCTTTCCCTTAATTACTTGCCTCAAGACAACATCATTCTTTTGGGCTTTTGCCAACTCGGCCATGGATTTCTGCTCCAAGAAATCACATTTCAGTTGAACATGGAAAGCATACACATTAGGAATGCACTCAGGTGAGGCTCCTTGTTGTTCAACATACCTAGGTGATTTGTTGAGCTTTAGGTCAATATGAACTCGCTGGCATATGGACCTTTGGTCTCAGACATGCTTTGCCAACCCACCAAAGAACTGTTCTCCTCTTCTACCAGGTTTCGGGACAGCAAATTTGCATCAGTATTGTTCTTGCCTGGCCATTACAGCACATCAAAATCGTAGGCCAATGATGTCCAGTGGCACTAAGTGATAAAAATGTATTGTAGCAAGGTTAGATGTTGTGGGAAGGATGAGGCGGGAACCGGCGAACATTCAAAAACTTTAATAAACGTAAAATAAACAAATACAAATAAAAAAGTAAAGACAGCAGCCCCTCACAGAAGACTGCTGTCACATATAACAAAACAGAAATAAAATCCAGGCCTGGCCTCTCTCGATCTCCACTGTCGTCGCTCCTCCTTTATGCTTCCGCTCCTCCGTGAGAGATACGAGACCGGTGCGTCGCGCAAGTGTCGCTCATTATCAATCACGCCACCAGCCTCGTGCCATTTTCTCACAGCCCTCGGCCTCGTCCTGCTCCCCACATGTATGTAAGTGAATTATTATCACTATGTGCGGTGAAATTGTCTCCTTATAGGTAATCGTGGACTTGATCTATGACCCCCCATTTCAAGACAAGAAATTCCAACTGGTGGATAGCATATCTCTGCTCTGAATTGGTCCATTTTCTACTGGCAATTGCCATAGGTTGCAGACCGGAAGAATGCTCCTGATATAAAACAGCACCATAGCCCTTTTAGACGGGCATCTACATCCAAGATGTAGGATTTGTTGGGGTCTGCAAAAGCTAGGACTGGGGTTTTAATGAGACTCTTGAATGATCTGCTGAAAGGCAACCGTGCATGACTGGTTTCATCTGTCTCCGAAGGGCTCAGACTGTTTCAGGTACAGTAGGTTTTGGATTTATGTTTTGTCCAACTTTTTACCTCGCTGGGTAGGTGCGTAACCCTTTGTAAGCTCAGTAAGAGGTTGGACAATTGCAGTGTAGTTGGGTTTGAACCTACGGTAATACCCACAGAAGCCAAGAAAAGATCTTAACGTCCGTAGGCTGGGGCCAGGCGCTGATTGCCTTGACCTTGTCAGGGTCTGTTGCAATGCCTTCAGCAGATACTATATGTCCATACTTTACTTTGGTCTGGCAGAATTTACACTTGTCCAATGACACTTTTAGCCCCAATTATTCTAATCTGTCCAGGATCTATAGAAGTTTGTCCCTGTGCTCTTCCAACGATTTTCCAAAGACAATCAGGTTATCCAGGCAGACAAGGACCTGAAGCAGGCTCATATCACCAACAGCTTTTTCCATCAAGCACTGGAAAGTCACAGGGACCCCAGTAATGCCCTGTGGCATACACTCAAACTAATAGAATCCTAAAGGGCATATCAAGGCATTTTTTTCATTATCCTCTTCAGACAGAGCTATTTGGTAATTGCCACTTCAAAGGTCAAGGACGAAAAACGATCTACTCTCTGACAAACAGTCCAATGCATCGTCAGTGTGGGGAGTAGTATACTGGTCAGGCACTGTTTGAGCATCAAGTGTGCGATTATCTGTGCACATTCTTACGCTTCCCTTTTTCTTTCGGGCTATTACAATAGGGGAGGCGTAGGGGCTTCGTGATTCCTTGATGGTGCTGACTTTCATAATCTCCTGAATGCATCTTCGAACATCATCAATATCTGTGGGAGCCAAACGCTTGGAACGCTCATGAAAGGGCCTAGAATCAGATAGCCGAATATTGTGTTCCACTCCTTTCACCAAACCCACGTCCCACTTGTGTAGAGAGAACACAGCAGCTCTTTCTGACGATGCCTGCTTAAGTCTCTGTTTCCATGTCTCAGGAATAGAAGAGTCTCCAAATTTAATTTTGGTTTTGTATCAATCTCTCATCTTTGAGGCTAGGGATAACGGATCTGTTGGATGTAAGTGACCCACCACTGTTCCTACCAGAATCACTGTGTCCTTCAAAGATTAACTATGCATCAGTAGCAGGAAATGGTTGACATCCATTTCAGAATGTGGCACTACCATGAGCTGTAGTTACACTCTTATTAGCACGGTAACAAGATCAGCAGTTTAAGACATTAAATTTGATGAAATTTTCTAGCAATATATGCACTTTATAAGACCTGACCTGAACGAACCATCAATAATTAATTTAACCCTTCTATCGTTTCTTAGGCGGGGTTATTATTACATTTTATATCAATGCACAAGTTCAACTAGAATCTGGAGGTGTACTTGCTTTTGTTGTTGTCTTTGATTCGCTAGCGGTCTAACCGTGTTTGGAGTGACGTCTTGGGAAGCCAATCACATTCGGGAGTGTCGGTGGATAAATGTCTCATGGCTGAAGTTTAAAATTTGAGGCAAGCAAAGACTGTAAAGTCGTTGACTGAAGCTTTGCGGCAAAAAATTAACTTAGAAAACAAGACTAAACGGAAAAGAAAAGAAAGTAAATGAGACGAGAGTAGTTAGATGACTTGCATGAAGCTGTTCGGTTTTAACCCATTTTCAGGTCTGATCTCAACTCTTTCTCGTCATCTTGTCTTCTCGTCTTAAACTGAGGTGTTTGTCCAACCCTTCGGAGGAGTTCTGACCAATTAGACGTTGTCTTTAGTTCAGGGTGTTACTGTTTCTCCTTCCCTCACTATACATGGTTACATGGTCTCTTACATTTCCTGCTCTAGCAGAGTACAATTCATACATGATTTATATAATACATCTATAATACACCAAGTACAATACATTTTACACAGATTTGATTCATACAATAATTTGAGAAATGAGAAATCGATCATGCACATAGTAAACAAGACACACTTCCAATCAACCATTAAATAATTATAACAATTGCATGTGTAACCCCTTTAAATTAAGGCAGTTAACAGACTCTTAATTTGATACAAATGTAGTAACTACTTCTACTATTTCTCCATTACGAGTGAAATAGAGTGGTGCAGTTATAACAATACTTTGTAGGCCAAAATGCGGAAGCGAGTTAGCATTTTAGCACTTCCGTTTCCATTGTACCGAAGTCAACGGGTTTTTGGTTAAATGGCTGAAATAAGGTCTGTGGTGAACATAAGCTCAAGACACTTTCACGTTTTATTCTATTAAATAAATACATCAATATTACCCCACTCGTGATTTTTTTTACATGTCTTGAAAAAAGGCAGTTGCTAACAAGTGGCTAAATGGGACTACAGAGGCTGTCGAGGAGATTAAACGTCATCACGCCGAACAGGTAAACTCAGTCTGCTTTTACAGCCTCATTATGCTTATAATTGTGCTCTTATAAACTATTCTAACTCAAATATTCTAGGAAAATGTGTTTAGATAAAAACTGAAAGAGCCCTCTACTTCTATTTTTCTATTATTCAAATAAAAAAATTTTTTATGAAGGATCTGACTTTATAGAAGGACAAACAAGAACAGACTTTCTGAACTGTTTGGGGGAAACATTTATTTAATTTCTCATACCAATGGGCCTAATTCTATTTCATCTTAGTTCAATTGACTGTATGTTTGCAAACTTTTAACTTATTTTCATTTGATGGTACCAATAAATTTTCTTCTTTCACAAGTTGTAGTGAAATTGCTGTCTCAAATCCTCCTTACAAACTTAGACGTTCAGTATAGTGTCATGCTACTGTGCCCATTCAAACTGATTGTTATGGAACAGAGACTCAAGACAAAATGATACTGGTAAGAAACAGGTTTATTGAAACAAGTAGCTGTGAGCACCAGTGGGTGACGATAATGGAGAATGTCTTTGAATAATGATGATGGTGATATATGCTGACAGTCTGTGGTTCTTTTGCAGATGATGAAGGAGGTCGTGGATGCTGTGGTGAGAGATCGCTGGAGTACACACAGTGGAACGGAGAGAGGTAAGTAGCTGAGTGATGACAGGAACCAAGAAGACGATGGGGAACCAGGAAGACGATGGAGACTTTGGAGAAACAGGACGGTAAACGATCGCACTAAACATCAATTGTAGGAAGGTAAGAGTAACAGGGAAGTGAGTCCTTACTCAAACAAGACCAGACAATGTGACTGTGTGAGGTGAGTGCTTTTGTGCTGACTGTGCTGATGATCAGATGACGTGCAGGTGAGGGTGATTACTACTCAGGTGACCGCGATATCTGTGATTGTGTGGTGGTGGACCCTGGCTGATCCCTGATACTGATCTGTTCATTTAGAACCCCACACTAGAGTGTTAAAACGGGTTACACATGAATTGTGTGATCTAAGCATAATAGTCTCATATATAGGTTGTAGACATGATATCGTCACCTTCCTAAAAAAAATTGCCCAAGTCATTTTCAAATTACTTATTTGGCAATTATTTTAGGAAGGTGACGATATAGAATTATGCAGTTGAACGATGTGTAATTATAAGTGAGTATAAGCTTTCCTGGAGCTCAAACAATAGAGCGATGGCGCTTGCAACGCCAAGGTCATGGGTTCGATTCCCAGGGAAAGCAAGAACTTATAAGAATGTAAATGTGTACCTTGAAATGCAATGTAAGTCGCTTTGGATAAAAGCGTCTGCCAAATGCATGAATGTAAATGTAAAATGTAAGTCCGTCTAGCATTGTTTTGGAATGATCTGATGCATTTTGATTTGTGAAGGTAGTCTCTGTGGTTTTTAAGAGATTTCAGTCCTGTGTTTAAGAGCTCAGGTCAAACAGGTCTTTGAAAAGACGGTCTGTTTTTGATCTCTGTCTTTGGGGTCAAACAAGACTAGTGATGATTGTTTCTGCCTAAAATTAATACATTGTTAGCTAACTGCGTGATGTACATTGCTGAAATACATTACATGGACACAGTCACCTCTGATAACAGATAACTAGTTGTAATTGTAGTAAATTTTCTGTAAAGCTATTTTGAAACAATATGTATTGTGGAAAGTGCTATACAAATAACTGTGAATTGAATTGAATGTGAATCAAAATGTGCCATCTCCGAAACAATGTCTTGTTAAAGTTGACATCTTAAGTATCCGTTCTCTAGTTGGGATTATCTTTTACAAGTGTTCTCTGTCTTATATGTAGAAAAGTCAGTTAGTTTCGAAACTGAATGGTGCCCAATTGACAAATCATCTGATTTAGGGTCCTGAGTGGAACTTGGAATTTGGCTCTTTTTTACAGTCTGAAGGAGTCATTTCTGTTTGATTCGCTCTCAGTTACTACATAAACGCTTGAAAAGGTTAGTGTCATGATATTGAGCCAACTTGATGATGAACTCAGCCACTTCATGATGAACTCAGTCTGCTTTTATTAACATGCGCAGTTTCGAACAAAACTCTGTCCTTCCTGACCCCGCCCCCGTTGCCCAGCAACGCTGGACCCTGCAGCTAACAGTCAATCACAACTTGTACATATATCACCACATCTCCCCTCTTTAAAGTAGCCTACTACTACCTCAGCATTATTATTATTATTTCCAGGAACAAAGAAAGAGGCAGATTATTCATAAAATAATTATGTAAGATATATAGAACAATATCAAGTGTTTACCACAGCCAATCTCTTTGACATAACCTGTCAATAAACAAAACATGTTACAGCATTCATTAATTCGCATTTTTCCTCCTGTACTGCTCTTACAGTATGCTATAAGAATTAGAATGCAAGAAAACTCTTTACATCAACATTATCACCAGCATCAGCATGGTAGTTATTATTACCTAGCCCAACACATAATCCTGAAACTTTGCAGGCTGTTTTACTTCTCTGCCAGCAAGGGTTCTTTTGCAGGTGGGTGTACGTATATGTGGTGTGATGGGAGGTGAGGTACTAGACCCATTCTCAGAGTTTGTGTATAAATCAGTCTCAAGAGAGGGTCCATCAGTTAATTCACTGTACCCATGTACAATCTGTCTGTCGGGTGTTTCAGGTGTTTCTGGCTTCTCCGGAACACTCTGGATGTGTCTCCGGTTCCGACGAGAGATTGTACCTTCCTTTGTTTGTACAATGTATGACCTTGGTTCAGGAGCTTTTCCGACGACCGTTGCCGATGTTTTCCATCCCTTTTCTCCATCCAACTTGACTTTCACGCTTTGTCCTGGATGTAAGTCGGGTAAACCACGTGCTGAGTAGCGTCGGTTGTAGAAGTACTGGTAAGCCTGCTTGGTTTGTTTATCCTTCCATCTGACTTGTTCATAGTCAATTGGACTTGGTAGCAGGTTCTTTGGCAGCATCGGAACTGTTGTTCTGATCTGACGTCCGATCATAAGTTGAGCTGGGCTCAGTCCAGTAGCACTGATAGGTGTAGAACGATAGCTCATCAGAGCTAGCTGTGGTTCTGGCTGTCTGAGCATCCGCTTTGCAATAGCAACACTCCTTTCAGCGGCACCATTAGCCTGCGGATAATGAGGGCTGGAAGTAGTGTGAGTGAAATTGTATGTCGTTTTAAACTCTGCAAACTCAGTGGCCGTGAACTGAGTAGCATTGTCTGTCACAAGTTCATAAGGGATCCCCCATCGAACAAACATGTTTTTCAGATGTGTGATTACCTGCTGGCTTGTGATGGCTTGTAGTTGAGCAATCTCAATATCACGAGAATAATAGTCCACGACTATTAGGTATTTCTTGCCATTAAGTTCACAGATATCAGCCGCAATCTTTTGCAATGGACCCCTGGGAAGGGAGGTGACCATCAGAGGCTCTCTGTTTTGTGTGGGCTTGTTGACTTGGCAAAACTCACACGTCTCGACTATTTTTGTGATGTTCCTGCCAATTCCAGGCCACCATACGGACATGTTAGCTCTTTCCCTACATTTAGTAAGACCTTGATGGCCTGTGTGAAGCTGATGTAACACCTCATGTCTCTGTGAGCCTGGAATCACTATTCTGTCCTTATACAACAAAAGTCCACCAATTTCTGAGAGATGAGCTCTGACAGTGTGAAACTCGTGGAGTGAGTGTGACAGTTGAGACATCTGACTGGGCCAGCCTTGGTGAATGTACTTACAAACTGACTGAAGATCTAAATCATCCTGGGTGGCTTTCCTTATGGCACTTAACCTGTCTTCACTTATAGGCATAGTAGACAGTACTGCCTGTACGAACGCCTTGACGTCATCCTCTGTGTCAGACTCGCCCTGATGTGTCAATGGGTTTCGTGACAGAGTGTCGGCCACCACGAGCTGTTTGCCTGGCACATGCACTGCTTTGACATTAAATCTCATCAGGCGCATTAGTAGTCGCTGACATCTTACGGGAGCTTTGTCAATATCATATGCATTTATTAAGGGCACAAGAGGCTTATGGTCAGTCTGAAGTTCAAATTTGTCCATACCTTGTAGGTATCGAGAGAACCGCTCACATGCCCACACTCCAGCCAGGCACTCCTTCTCGATTTGTGAGTATCGGCGCTCTGTCTCTGTTAATGTCCTTGAACAGAAAGCGATGGGACGTCGTCCGTTCTCATGTTCCTGCAGCAGGGCAGCTCCGAGGCCGTAGCTGCTTGCGTCCGCACTGACCACTGTGGTTCTGTTGGCATCATAGAATGCTAGTGCTGGTGCTGTAGTCAACAAGCTTTTGACCTTCTTGAGCGCCTGTGTCTGAGCCTCACCCCAGACCCATTCTGTGTCACTTTTCAGTAGCTCAGTCATCGGATGAAGAATTGACGAAAGAGCCGGAACAAATTTGCCCAGGTAATAAATCATCCCTAATACCTGTCGCAGTTCAGTCACATTCTTAGGGCTCGGAAGCTCAGTTATGGCCCTCACTTTATTTGCATCAGTCCGGATTCCATCCTTTCCGATGACATGTCCAAAGTACTGAATCTCAGATTTTCCGAAGTGACACTTCTCTTTATTCAACTTTAGACCAGATTCTCTGATGGTCTTCAAAACTGCCTTGAGGTTGTTATCATGTTCCTCCTTATCTCTACCGAACACCAGTATATCGTCCATCACAACTACAGTGCCGGCATGGTCTTTAAGAAGAGTGCTCATTTCTCTCTGAAATATCTCCAGAGCCGAAGTGATACCGAAGGGTAGTCTCTGAAAACAGAAGCGGCCCACTGGGGTGAGGAAGGTGGTGAGTTTCCTACAGCTTGGGTCCAATGGTATCTGCCAAAAGCCACTAGAAGCATCTAACGTTGAGAATACACATGCACCGGACAGTTGTGGTGCGATGTCCTCAAGAGTGGGCAGAATAAATCTCTCACGCTTTACTGCTTCGTTTAATTTCTTAAGGTCGACGCAAATTCTCACTTCACCGTTCTTCTTCACCACCGGTACCATTGGAGCACACCAGTCTGTCGCTTCCGTCACTTCTGTTGTGATCCCTGACCGGAGCATACGCTGCAGCTCTTCCTCCACTTTTGGCAGTAATGGAAAAGGAACTCGACGAGGGGTAGAAAGGCTGTATGGTTTGGCGTCATGTCTGAGCTCAGTTTTGATTGGTTCACAATTTAAAAGTCCAAAGTCTCCAAAAACATCATCCTCAGTACTAATGAAGTCAACCCTGCTCACCAGTTTCATTTCACAGGCAGTTTTTCGGCTAAGGAGATTATTAGTATATGGACCTTTAACGACATATGTCCAAAACCTGACTTGTTGTCCATTTCGTTCTGTACAGGCTAAAAATCTGCCAATACAGTCCAGTTTGCCACCCGGACTCCTGATGTCTGCCAGTGTTTTAGTAAGTTGTGGGCGACTAGGTAGGTTCAGAAATGTTTGCTCAGACATAACTGTGATATCAGCACCCGTGTCTATCTTGAACTTTACTGTAGCGCCATTCATTGGAAGGTTCACATGCCACTCATCCTCGTTAGCACTATCAGAAACAGAACCCAGAAACCACATGTTGTTTGATTCGACTTCGTGTCCGTCACTGGTCACTTCTTTAACAGTCTTTGTTTTACAAGCAATCTCGAAATGACCTGTTTTATTACACTTACGACATCGTTTCCCTCGGGCGGGACAAGCCCCACGGTCATGTGCACGTGCACATCTTGAACAGGCCACATTGCTGTCTTCTCTTTGTTTCATATCTGAATTCCTGTATTTACCTCCTGTGTGTTTCTTGAATTGTTTTGTCCGCTTAAACTTGTGCCCCACTTCACTTACATCGCATGCACTTCGCATATCAGCACTTTGCATTTTAATCAATTCTGACTGGCGAGTGATCTGTATGGCCTTCTCGAGCGTTAAATCTGGCTCTAACTGCAGCTTCTCAGACACGTCTCTATCCGCTATTCCAATCACGATGCGATCGCGAATCTGCTCATCTTGAGTGGCCCCAAAATCACAAAACTCTGCCAGCTCATATAGACTCCTGACAAATGCTTCCACACTTTCACCACTTCGTTGATTTCTTTTATGGAAACAAGCGCGGTCATGAATCAAATTGCGTTTGGGCACGAAATGGTCATCAAACTTTTTAACTACTGCATTGTAGTACTGATTTTCATCCTCAGCAGAAAATGTAAATGTGCTGAATATAGGTTCCGCCTGTTTGCCCATTGCATACAGTAATGAATTCACCTGCACATCACCATCTTCCTTGTCGAGTTTCGTTGCAATCCTGAACCGCGCGAAGCGCTGCCTCCACGCCGGCCAACTTGCTGGCTATGCGAAATCAAAGGATTCAGGTGCGTTAAACTTCGACATTTTCCTTCCGTTCTCCTTCGCTGATCAGAGGAGTGCGTGAAGATCTTTCAATTCTGACACCATGTCATGATATTGAGCCAACTTGATGATGAACTCAGCCACTTCATGATGAACTCAGTCTGCTTTTATTAACATGCGCAGTTTCGAACAAAACTCTCAGTCGTTCCTGACCCCGCCCCCGTTGCCCAGCAAAGCTGGACCCTGCAGCTAACAGTCAATCACAACTTGTACATATATCACCACAGTTAGTATTGGTGTCCAACATAACTCTTTTTTGGTCTGGGCTACATGGTCATGGATAGATCAAGGCTAAGATTGAAAGTGTTTCCTGAGCCCCTGTGATTTTGGTAGGGAATTCAATGTCTACCATCGCATTGTAATGGTGGCAGCCGCCCTAATACAAATAAATGTCTTTAAAGAAAAGTTCGGGCGCCAGACAGGATTAAACCTGTCAAACAATTAACTTAACCCAGGATAGGGTTGTTACACCTGTTACACAACAAATTATAATAATAATCCCAGAAAAAAGGTCAGTTCGCAAGGGATATTTATTTTTCCACACGTTCATAATCATAAATCACACAAAAAACGAAATGGACCCAAAAAATAAAGAAGATGGAGAAAAAAAAAACAATAAGAAGTGAAATTCACACTAGCGGTCTCTAGTCGTCGAGATCCGTGCCGGGAACCGACCACGTCACGCAAGTTTGCAGATATTGAAGGCACCAATGAGTATCGCGGGTCATCAGACACCAAGATAGGTGGACAAGCAGTTCTCTTAAGAGAGGTTCTCTCGTATTGCGTAAGCTAGCTTACGCTGCGGGAAAGATTCATCTTTTCTGAGAAATTGAAGCCAAAAATTATCCTATAATTTTGTATCCATTGTCAACGCAGTTCAGCTGCAGCAGAGCATGAGCAGGCTAGCTAGCAGCTCATTGGCTCGCTCACAGGGAACTGCTTAAGCCTATGAGGAGACACGAATGAACTCTCGGCCAATGAGAGTCTGACCTGCTCTCATTGCGTCAGAGCCCGCCGAAACGGGCGTGGCCAGAGAGTATAAATTCGCCTCTCAGGCTGCAAACTCTGATTTTCATCTCTTCAGCGAGGCTACACGCATCTGCTGATCCTGAGAGAAGCCGCCGTCGTGGAAAAGGCACCTTCTAGCGAGCATCTGGGAGTCTGAGCAAGCCGGCCGTCTTCGCCACCTTCAGCCGTCCTGCAAGCTAGCGCCATCCGACGGATTCATATCCTTTACCAAAAGCTTCTTGTTTTGTGTGTGTGTATCTAAAAGAGCCGAGCGTCTTTGTAAAGATGTCTCGTTTTTCCTCCTGCGGTTCTTGCCGCGCTCCCCTCGAGACTGGAGACCGCCACGTCATCTGCGCTCTCTGCCTCGGATTGGAGCAAGCCGAGCTCGCCCTCGCCGATGGCGGCTGCGATCTCTGCGAATGGGCTTCTGTTGTCGACCCTGCGGGCTCGACTCGAAGCGTTACGCCGCCTCCCCCCTCTCACCGCCTACGAGCGCTGAATGGGGGACGAGCCGCTTACAGCTGTGCCAACCGCGGCTAGCTTTCTTTACTTTACAAGAGAGCTAGCCCGGCCCCATGCATACGCGTCACCGGCAAGTGGGTTTATAGTGCGTTAGTTCCGTCGAGGCCGAACTAGTCGCTGCTATCACGCCCTCTTATCTGCTCGCGCTATTAAGCCTGTGTCTTCCCCCTAGCTCAGTGGTGGAACACAAAGCTTTTCGCGCCAGAGACCCGTGTTCGATTCCGGCTCTCGCAGATAACTTTTTTATGCAGCTCTGAGCTCTCGGCTAGCTTTCTTACGTTACAGAAAGCGGCCGCGCTCTCCCGCCTGCATATAACGCCGCAACATAAAGCGTTTATAGTGTATCAGTTCCGCTGAGGCCGAACCTGTTTCTGCTATCACGCCCTCTTATCTGCCCGCGCTGTTATGTTTGTGTCTTTACCCCTGGCTCAGTGGTGGAACACAAAGCTTTTCGCGCCAGAGATCCGTGTTCGATTCCGGCTCTCGCAGATAATCTTTATGCAGCTCTGAGCTCGCGCCCAGCTCTCTTACGTGACAGAAAGCGGCCGCGCTCTCCCGCGCTAATGAGAAACGTTCTCATTTCCGAGCATAAAGCTGGACAAATGGGTTATAGTGTGTTAGTTCCACCGAGGCGAACCTGTTACTGCTATCACGCCCTCTTATCTGCTCGCGCTACTGTGCTTGTGTCATTACCCCTGTGGCTCAGTGGTGTATCACAAAGCTTTTCGCGCCAGAGACCCGCGTTCGATTCCGGCTCTCGCAGATAATTTTTATGCCGTCACAAGTCCAGCCTCTGCAGGCTAAAAATAGTCTCGTGCCCGCTTGCAGCGCTCACGTTTCTAAACACGCACTTGCACGCGACGCGCGTCACAAGTGCAGCCGATTTCAGGCTATATATCCCGCTGCAGGCCGCTCACGTGACCAGCCTCAGCTGAGAAAAGGACGGCTATTTCTCGCCATGGCTGAACCGCCATCAAGGTTTCGCCCTCTGTCAGTCCCCGTTCACACGGCTACTGCAGCAGTGTACACCGCCATCAACAAGCCGGTCTCTTTTCCCGCTTGCATGTGCACAAACGCCGTTTTCACCGCGACCCAGAGAAATCTAAAAAAGTGCATAAAAGCCTCTTGTGTAGAAAATGTGCCCACAACACTGTGTTCACTCATACACAAAACACTGCATGTGCACAAACACCGTTTTCACGGCGACCCAGAGATATCTCAAAAAGAGCATAAAAACCTATTGTGTAGAAAATGTGCCCACAACACTGTGTTCACTCATACACAAAGCACTGCATGTGCACAAACACCGTTTTCACGGCGACCCAGAGATATCTCAAAAAGAGCATAAAAGCCTCACGTGTAGAAAATGTGCCCACAACACTGTGTTCACTCATACACAAAAGCATTTCAGTTCCCGTGTGTCTCACAGAGCCCACTCTCATAAAGCGGTTCCAACCCGCTCGAGTTTCAGAGTGCATAAGCGCGCCCACGAGCCGTGTGCGCGTCCCACCTCTGCTCACTCTGTTACACGGCCCTTTAACTCCTCTCTGAGTGTAAGTCCCGCTGTCATAAACACTATGAGCGCGCCCGCGCGGCCCGCTGTGTGCAGCAACGGGGACCATGTAGCCATTCACCCCTTAGCGTTACGCTTCAAAGCGTGGGAAGCTATTCCGGGAATTCCCAGTGGGTGCTAAACACAATAAGGCTAGGCTATCGCTTACAGTTCCACCGCCGCCCTCCAGGTTTCCGAGCGCGGCTAGAAACTATTGTGAACCCAGAAGCAGTGACTCTGCTCCGTTCAGAGATAGCAAAACTATTGTGCAAAAGGGCTATAGAGAGAGTTCCTCTATCTATGAGCGAGTCGGGGTTTTACGGCCGTTATTTTCTGGTTCCAAAGAAAGACGGCGGCCTCAGACCAATCTTAGACCTCAGATTTCTGAACAAAGTTCTCATGAAGAGACCGTTCAAAATGCTCACTATCAGAAAACTCCTCGCGCATGTGCGCCAGGGGGACTGGTTCATTTCACTAGATCTGAAAGATGCCTACTTTCAGATTCAGATAAATCCCCTTCACAGGCCATTCTTACGTTTCGCCTTCGAAGGCCAGGTTTATCAATACACCGTCCTCCCGTTCGGCCTATCCCTAGCACCCCGCACGTTTACGAGGAGCATGGATGCGGCGCTCGCCCCCTGCGGAGTCAGGGGCTGCGAATACTGAACTATTTGGACAACTGGCTGATTTTGGCACAATCACAGAGGGAGCTACTGTCTCATCGTACAGTTCTCCTCGACCATCTGAAAAGTTTGGGCCTCTCTGTCAACTGGACAAAGAGTGCACTTCAACCCAGTCAGACTATCTCCTTCTTGGGTATAGAGCTAGACTCGGTCTCAATGACGGCTGGTCTGTCTACACAGCGCGCGCATCTTTTCAGATGAACGGACTCACACCTCTGAAAACTTTTCAGAAGGCGCTGGGTTACATGGCCTCAGCCTCCGCAGTGCTCCAGCTGGGGTTACTGCGCATGCGCCCGCTTCAGTTCTGGTGATACAGGTCTGCGTTACCTTTATCAGCTGGCGGCCCGTGGTAGCCATGGACCATGACAGAATGGTTTCAGCGGGGCGTTTCCATGGGGACCTTTTCTCGCCGAAAAGTCATTTCGACAGACGCACACAACATGGGTTGGGGTGCGGTCTGCGAGGGCTCACCGGCCTTCGGCCCCTGGTCAGCTCAGGAGAGTCTCCTCCACATAAACTGTTTGGAGATGCTGGCGGTCGAGAACGCGCTCACGCGCTTTCTGCCGCGCATTCACGGTCACCATGTGCTGATCCGTTCGGACAATATGGCTGTGGTCTCCTATCTAAACCGTCAGGGCGGAGTCAGATCCAGAAATCTCTTCCGGCTGACAGAACGCATCCTAGTTTGGTCCCAGTGTCACCTGCTCTCGCTCAGAGCGACGCACGTGCCGGGCCATCTGAACGACGGTCCAGACAGTCTGTCCAGGAACCCCATTCCCCCTGGCGAATGGTCCCTGCACACTCATACAGTCCAAAAGCTGTGGCGAATATTCGGCAGAGCAGAGGTGGACCTCTTCGCCTCAGAAGAAAACACCCACTGCCCAATATTTTTCTCAAAACGCGAGGACGCGCTAGCCCAGACCTGGCCCAGCCGCCCGCTTTATGCATTCCCTCCGGTTTCTCTGCTACCGCAGGTGCTTCAGAGAATCAAGGAAACACGCCACTCGGTGCTCCTCATAGCCCCGCGTTGGGAAGGTCAGACTTGGTTTCCGGAGCTCACTCAGCTGTCACAGACAGCCCCGTGGCCCATTCCAGTCAGAACAGATCTCCTCTCCCAAGCTCGCGGCACGATCTGGCATCCCCACCCAGAGCGCTGGGCGCTTCATGCGTGGGTGATCAACGACTACCCGTTGCTTTGCCAGAAGGAGTGTTAAACACGATCATGCAGGCTAGAGCGGCTTCTACTAGAAGGCTCTATGCGTCTAAATGGTCTGTGTTCTCTAAGTGGTGCACCGACAGAAACGTGGACCCACGGTCATGCGAGGTTCCTTCCTTGCTAGTTTTTCTCCAAGAGATGCTGGACAAGGGCAGGTCCCCATCCACTCTCAAGGTGTATGTGGCAGCCGTCGCGGCGTTCGCTGAACCCCGACGCGGCCAGTCACTGGGCAAAGATGGCTTAGTCATCCGCTTCCTCAGGGGAGCTAGAAGGATGAACCCCTCACGCCCCCCGTCGGTGCCGATTTGGGACCTTTCCATAGTTCTCGAAGCTATGAAAGCCCCCCCATTCGAACCGTTAAACACCGTGGATCTCAAATACCTTTCGCTCAAAACCATCTTTCTGCTCGCGCTCGCGTCAGTAAAGCGTGTGGGAGACCTTCACGCGCTGTCCAGTAGCGCTTCCTGTCTGGAGTTTGGGCCCAATGACTCCTTAGTCGTTCTCAAACCTAGACATGGTTATGTCCTAAAAGCGATTGGTACCCCATTCAGGGCACAAGTTATTTCCCTATCGGCTCTGCCTGCATCCAATAGCGAATCTGACTCTAATCTCCTGTGTCCGGCCAGGGCCCTGAGATTATACTTTACTCGCACTGCTCCGGTCAGTCGAGCTGAGCAGCTTTTTGTTTCGTTCGGTGGGCGCACCAAAGGGTTGGCCGCCTCGAAACAGACTCTGTCCAGATGAATAGTTGATGCCATTGCAGCCGCATACGCGTCAAAAGACCTGCCATGCCCTTTGGGCATCAGGGCCCATTCCACTAGAGGCATGGCCTCATCGTGGGCTTGGTCCAGCGGAATTTCCATTCATGATATTTGTGTGGCAGCGGGATGGGCTTCCCCCTCCACCTTTATCAGATTTTACAATCTGGAAGTTCCCGCCTTGCAGGCTAAACTACTAGCAGTCTAGTATGTTACAGCTCTTCTGGTTGAGCTGCACTATAGGGAGTTATTCACGCAGACCGGTCTCGTTCTGTCCCTCCTTATCATGTGCTTATGTACTTCACAATCCCCGGCCCGCTCCGCTGGCCTTTGTCACATGTACATATTTTATTCCCACTCATAAGGGTTCCCCGGGGTCCTCCCTGGGACTCATAGTGGATGCTTAGCACGCACGGCGTTGACCAGGTGTTCCCGCAGCGTAAGCTAGCTTACGCAATACGAGAGAACCTCTCGTAAGAGAACGAATCGGTTACCTAACGTAACCTCGGTTCTCTCTAGATGAGGGAACGAGTATTGCGTTCCTGGCCGTGCTTGTGCTACTAGCGTTCTCGCTTCATTCTATGAAAACCAGAGTTTGCAGCCTGAGATGCGAATTTATACTCTCTGGCCACGCCCGTTTCGGCGGGCTCTGACGCAATGAGAGCAGGTCAGACTCTCATTGGCCGAGAGTTCATTCGTGTCTCCTCATAGGCTTAAGCAGTTCCCTGTGAGCGAGCCAATGAGCTGCTAGCTAGCCTGCTCATGCTCTGCTGCAGCTGAACTGCGTTGACAATGGATACAAAATTATAGGATAATTTTTGGCTTCAATTTCTCAGAAAAGATGAATCTTTCCCGCAGCGTAAGCTAGCTTACGCAATACTCGTTCCCTCATCTAGAGAGAACCGAGGTTACGTTAGGTAACCGATTCGTTTTCCGCGTTGCCTTCAGAACAGCTCACGACGGTCGGTCTAGAAGCGCACTGCTTCAGTCACGCACCAGACATATTACGTTTCACATGAAACAGCTGATTGACATGCACGCCATCTTTCCACCAAACCATCACTCATACTGGCAAACCTCATGTGCAAACAAACGGATGACGCTCCAGATTCAGGTAGCTACTACACACAACCTTTAAATACAATTCCTTCCGTTGTTAATTGACACGCTCCACCCAAAATCACGCTAAAATGAAAGTGAAAGTAAACAATGTTGTGGGACAGATTCTCTTATTTGCTACAGCATAACTGAAAGCCCCAAATGGCCAATCCTGAGATGGGGTAAATGGGAATTTCTGACAGATACTATTTGTACCAGGCTTTGAAGATGATGGTTACTTGCGAGCCACTGTCTAGTAAGACATCACATGCCTGTCTGTTGACTTTCAGCTGGACAACAGACATTTTGCCAACCAACCCTTCTGGAAGTTGCCTTTGTTTTTGTATGTCTACTGTACTCCTCTTGACTGAAGAGTCAGTTGTGCTGGCCTTTGGCTCAGGTGAAAGCAAGTCTCTACCTTTTGCTTTTTTTCAGAGACTGGATTAATCTTCGAATGACTTTGGCTTGATTTTCAGAATTTCTGCATTTAAGCAGCGAAGTGTCCACTTTCTCCACAGTGGTAGGAGTAATATTCATTGGTATCACTGGACCTAGTCAGCTTACGTAGTCGAACAACGCCTGAAACGTATTACAACATTTCACATATTGACCTTTTGTAAATAGTCCGCTTTTGCAGTCTTTTTGGGTATATACCTGTACATTGGAGTGCTCAAACTCTGTCTTATCATATTATCAAACTGAACCTACGTGTAAAACACTTCACAATAAGTTAGTGCCCCACTAGCCAATTCTTTTGGCAGATTTTTATACAGTCATTTACATACAGTAGTTGTTTGAGAATCAGTGGAAGTTAGTGAGTGGCTGCTGGAAAAGTACTTTCTGACAAGATCCATTGTGTCTGAAATTTTCGCCAGGAGTTGCAGTTAAAAAAAATTCACAAAAGCAATACAAAAGTATAAACTTTGCAAATTGCCCTTAAAGGGATACTTCACCTCTGGGAAGATGAATGTGTATGTAATATTGGTCATTTATATAGTAGAAATGTGAAATTATTTAAATGTGAAGCATTCTAGACTGAGAAAAGGCAGAAAATGTTTTTTTTTTACTCATGTGGCTGAAAGACAACAAGCACGGTAATTCGAAAATACTACTTGTTTTCTACTGATACAAAGCTTAATGCTAAATCCTGAAGTATCCCTTAAAGTTAATCCTGAACAGATGACCAGACTGTGTAGAAGTGATAGACTTAGATTCAAATATATCAGAACTCAAATACACTTGCTAATGCACTTGTAATACTTAACTTGCTTGATGAACATTAGCAGATGTTCTAAAGCCGAAATCGAATACATTTGTGTAGTTATACATACAGTGAAATTTACAGTAGAATTAACACCAATTCCTGAAAGAAAGAGAGCACAGAAATTAATTGTTAACAGGTTTATTGGAATCCCTTGATGTTTCTGCAAACACAAGTTATGGCAAGATTTGCAACAAGATATACAGTTTAGAGGAACTAATTGCATCTGTCTTTTGCTCATGTTGAATATTTCTGTACTGAGGAGATTTGCTAACAAGTATTGTACAAAGCACTGATTTAAAAAAGGGAAAAATCAAAATATGAACAGGAAATGCTCTTTTGTCACAAAAGAGATATGGCTTTGTCACTTCAAACAAATGTAAAGCACACAGATTCCGGTTTACCCCCCCCCCCCATTAATTTTCAATGTTTTCTTGCTTGGTTTGATTTTTATGTATATATTTACTTAAAAAAATCTGGGAAAAACATTTTTTGGCAACCACAAGTACTTTTCCTTTCAGCATAATGTAGCTAACCTCTGAAGTGAGCACTGTGTTGTGTTTTTATTTTTAATTTTTTTTGATTTGTAGGCGAAGCGATGGGTAAAAACAACACAAAAACATACAATTAGTTCACATTACTACAGACCAAAATGACAAGTTTAAAGTTAGTGACATTCAGGGAGTAAACAAGTCTCTCTTGCTGTGAAAAGTAAATAAATGATGTGAAAAATAAAATAAAAATGTGTATCCATCATGCTCTCCGGGTCTTGCTCTGGATTCTGATTGACTACGGTCAGTCAGTAACTGTTAAGGGGGAAATGTGTGACGTCCCGATGGCCGACAAATATTTAATATAGAAATGTTCCATACAACTCAACATAATAATTCTCTGATTTATTTACAATAGATACTGTAAAATGGTAACTTTTGTGAGAAAAAAGGCACAAGTTTCCCTTCTTAAATACACTGTAAACATCTTTTCAAAAAGCATGCACAAACATTTCACTTTACAAAAGATCTCATATACTCTTTTTAGACAAATTACTAATATATTGTGTCCAGCAAAATAGAATCTCTCAAAAATACTTCACATCCTATGAGCCTTTTAACATCTATTCTTTTATATGTATATATCTGTGTATTTAAAAAAGGGAAAGGTTGGGGGGGGGGGGGAAAGAGACTACTGTAAATACCTTTGCAACATCTAGTTTGAGGTCCATCAAAAACTTTCAACATACAGTGTATTGACAGGTCGGTGGAATAGGATTTGCCTGGGTACCACAGATTGATTGATTTGTTCTTTTTGAACTATTATAATTATGATTTTTGTCCTCCAACAGTCGCTTACCACCAACCAGCTACATCACAAAGGCAAACATCATAAGTTCTTGGACCTTTCCAGTTCACAAACCTTCCATACTGACCCCCACCCCCCACCCAAAGCACATAACATAACCAACACAATAGCAGAACATCTAATATACCAAATATCACATTATCGTGTCTGTGCAAATCAAAATCAGCCAATAGCATCATACTAATCCTATCACAGAGAAAACCAACAATGCCATCTCAAAAATGAAGCTTTCTTGTGGATTTAGGAAATTTGAGAGAAACAGAAAAACAAACACACACACACACAAATGCACAAAACGCACACAAACCTTCATTGTCCTCAGACTCACAGCATTTGAGAACAAGCGGTACCTCTTTTGATTCCATCAGTAGCACAGTGGGGTTATGAAACATGAAACAGTGGTCCAAATTCCTTTTTTTAGATACAATTCACTCAAATCGACTGGTATTTTCCCAAAATAGCCAGGTTTTAATTGCAAGGTGGTTTAAATCAGAAACTTCCTATGTACAACATTTGAAAAAGATGCCTACAAGCCACAATTATAATCATAAGATACACATATATTGTGTTTATGAGCAGGTTACTGTTATTGTTGTTTACTAATATGAAAGCTGTATGCTTCAAAAAAGCTGATTAATCGCATACTGTATCTAACTGTACATGTGCTGCTACTGAAAATCCTCTGCTTTTTACGTTAAGAAAACAGAAGCACCTTGTTAGAAAATGGCTTCTAGCTGGATTGATTCTTTGAAACAAAAAACAACAACTTTACAATCGTATAAAATGCTTTTCTCCTCTGGAACTGTAAATTACTACTGCGTTTTCCTTAACGTCAAAAGGGAGCTGGTTTAGTAACAGCTTAGGTACAATTGACTAAATTTGCTACAGTCCTAGCTCGCACACAAAATGTGGCATGTGTGTCTGCGTGATCTTAATTTTTTTTACAAGACGAGCCATAGTATTTACTGTATTGCAAATGTTCAAAAAAAAAAATCTCCTATCCAATAGCATTTTTGTCGAGCTGCCATTTTTCAGCTTATCAATTATCGGGCCACCACAGCCCTCCATCAGCGTGGCCAGTTCTCTCCATGTAAACACTTCAAGTCAGCAAAATATACATTGATGCCATTTGCAGATAAATTTAGATTTGATTCTTTCTACAATAACTTTTACGCACCAATTACAATTCAGCTTAATTTAATGTATTGTAGCCCTTGATTATGTCCTTTCTCATTTCGTCTTTGCAAACACCCCAATTTAATCTTCTGTTTCTTGAAAGTGATACGGTTGGGGACATATTTCTGTCTTAACCAGCTATTACGAGCAGTTTTGTTACTGAATCTCTCATTTTATACGCGCCAAAATTTGAGAGAGTTACAATGCAATGGCATTTACTGGCAGATTGACAGGTCTGGGAGTCAAGGATATGTCTAGTATGTGGGCCCATATTACTGTGTGTGTGTGTGTGTGTGTGTGTGCGTGTGTGTGTGCACGTGTGTGTGTGCGCGTGTGTGTGTGTGTGTGATGTATTCACATGTGACTGTGCACTATAGCTTTACCAAAGAATATGGCTTCATATCCATATAGAACATTGTCAGCATTGTCTTTGGGGGTATGAAACGCTCAGTCACATGAAATATGAGTTCTTCTCTGTTGGCCGGGTACAGAGATCACTCTTTGCCTTCCCTCACTACGCAAGCCTTATATGGCTTTAAACCAAGCCTCACGTTACGCCTTGCTTTGTGCATAGCGGGCTTGCTCTTTTTCGATCTCTGAGGGCTGGGAGTCCTCTATTTTTCCTCTCATTTGATCCTTCATTTTTCCCTCCTTTTGCAAGCTTTCAGTCATTTCTTGTGAAAGTAGAGGGTGTTTGTTAGGCCTGACTCCACCTTTGGTATCTGGTCACTGATAATTTCCACCAACATCTCGGGAAACTCGACTTTAAGAGCCTGGGATTCACGGAAAGTGTAGAAACAAAAGTCCAACAGGCTCCCCACAAGCTGTAAAGAGAGAGAGAGAGGACACTTCAGTCAAGGGAACTGTCATATTTAATTCAAGATGATAGTGCTTATCATTAATGTTCTGGTGAAACATGAGTCTGGGTAAACACGTATTGATGAAAAGACAGTAGAGCGGCTGAGCTCATTTATGGATGCTCCCTCTAACTGACCAAAGCGCTTTTAGGCAGAACTTGTTTCTCTTCATCTTACAAATTAATAAATCAACACTGCGCTCAAGTGTTCTTCACCCTCAAGTGCAATTCAAAACGTCTTTTCCAGTACTTTTGTGTGCTATTACAAAATGTTGAGCTGGCAGCAATGCAGAAAGTGATTAGAAACGAACAGCTCTCAGAAATGAACTGCGGCTCTCATCTCTCAGTGACAACATGAAGGATGGCAGTTTCATTTGAATACACACTTGACACAACTCTTTAATAATCTGTAATATTAATATTAAAATAAATATCTGTAATACACTGTGATAAAGCTGTAATATTTTCACATCCAGTGATTTTAAACATTAATGTTTTTCAGCTTCTTATCACATAAATATTTGTGAGTCACTTCTTGAGGATGCTAGCCTGGTTAAAACCAGACCATTCTCAGTTGTAACTGAGTTATGGTCTGGTAAAGCGTCATAGACAAATCATTTCCAGAGGGGCGTCACCAACGGACGTCGCGGATAGACCTAAACCCAATCAGAGCGATGAAGGAGATGACGTATGCAGAGCGGCGGAGAAACATCTCCGAGTGTTGTTCTTTGCTCGGTTTTTAACAAAAAGGAAACGTTCAAATCGCTTAAAAAAGACGCGATAGCTGATTCGAACGAGTGATGTTCGACGGCGGCATCCATCTTTGTAATGTAGGCTACAAAATCTGCTTCGAAATCCCAGCACTGTTGTCATCGTGTAAAGCCCGCCCCAACGTTTCTGATCGGTGCCTCGATTTCGGCGGATTGGAAATGAGCTTGAATGAGCTCTTTGCCAGACTGACTTTCAGAGCAAATCTAAATTTGCCGGAAGTCGTCTGGGTTTTCCCAGGCTATGAGGAGGATGCATAAATATTAGCTCATTCAGATTTTTTTATTTTATTTTATTTTTTGGACAAATATTTGAGGTATTTGATTTAAATAAGAACAGATTTATATATTTATATGTAAAAAATTTTGTCAGAATGGGGTCTGCACTTACTACAGATACTGTTAAAATAAAGCTGATGATTTCTACTACTAGAAACAAATTCTATAAACTATTTCCCTTTTATTTACATCTGGAGTTTTCAAACTGAGGTCCAGGGACCCCAAGGATGTTAACTTAGGATATTAAATAAGTTTAGTGCAAAAATGTATCTTGTCATAAATCATGTGCTTAATTACAACCTATTTTATTCCAATGACAGCCTTAAAAACAAAGCTTAAATATATTACATTAATAGTGGGTAGAAAAAAAAAAGTCAACATACAAAGTATTTTCAGGATAATGATTTAATTTCTTAGTAAATTTAAGATTTAAGTTTTTTTTTTAATCTCTTGCTTAGTATTTTTCTCACACATATTTTTATTCAAGAACATATAAAACTAACTATGCTTTAAAAAGTTGGAAAATCCCTATTTTGTATAATGTGTCTCATGTTCAAATTAAGAACCTTAAAACTGTTTCGCTTGAATGTTATTTAAAAATAAAATTAGCATTATTATGACAGACCTTCTGGAAATCAGATGAGGTATTTCTTACATGACAGGGATTAGTTTAGGGAGGTATAGTTAGGATTTCTAGATGTGTATGAGTGCCTCTTAAGGGAACCGTTGTGAGATACCAATGAGCTTAATAAACTTACTCTGGATAATTAGAGCAGATTTGCATCTGACTTTGATCTATCAGCCAATAACAGGGGAGTGTTTCGACTTACTTCATGCATGGCGTCCAATAGCTTGGTGAGCTGGAAGAAGCGCTGCCATGTCTGGCCGGAATTGTTAGTGGCTTTCCCAACTGAGCGGCGGAGCTCCTTGATGTAATTCAACCGCATCTCCTCAAATGCCCCTTGGTTCTTCAAACCATCTTTGGGCACTGTCAGTAAAAGAAGGATGTCACTTTGTAACAGTGGTCAGTACTCGCTATATGAAAGTGAAAGTGACATATGAAGGCCAAGTATGGTAACCCACTGAATTAGTTCTCTGCATTGAACCCATCCAAGTTAGTGCACACACATTAGGAGCAGTGAGTAGTGAACACACACACACACACACACACACACACACACACACTCACGCCCGTTTCACACATACTCCGTGTGCGGTACAAGAGCAGCACGCGCTATAGTGCTTTCACATTTGCAGTGCGTAACTGATCCGCGGCTGTACCACAAACACATACTCACTATTTTTATTTAAAATCCAGAAGTTATGCAGCAACATTTATAAAAAAAAAAAAAGGTTTTGTCAGCATTGCGATTCTCTTTATACACATATACAAACTTGAATGGACGTTGAATGCACGTTTAAACACAATTTAAACAACGTAGGCCTATAATTCCATGCATTACTTCTATATATTAAGTTGCTCAAGCAAGTGGTCAAATATTTACCCATGTACTTATATTAAAATCGCAAACATTTTAAATTAAAACTTAAAATTGACAAAAACAGCTGACTCTTATGCCTTTTCTTTTACATTTAAATTTTAATACAATAAATCTTGCATGTCACAAAGAACTTGTTTTTCCACCTCCACGAATGAGACGAGTGTCGTTCATTATGTCCTTGTTGAGGTAAATTGTCGTATGCCTTGCTTAAAACCCCGGTCTTAAAGTAAAAAGATGAAAAGTAATATTTAATTAAATACATTTATGGTGAGATTACTACATTTTATTGAATTAAATGCATTTATGGGTAAATTACTACATTTTCAGGCCAATCTGTGTTCATTTTGACCACGAACCGTGCGCTGTCACTTTAATTCAGCGTTTGCAGCACAGCAAAAATAGACTCGGTGCGGAAACGATCGCTGCACTGCTGTATATGCACCGCACCTGGAACAGATTGACGGACTGCATCCGCGTGCAGTGTGAAAGCTCTAACCTGTTAACATGGGTACGGAAAAAAATACGCACTGCAAACGGAGTATGTGTTACACACTGCAAACCGAGGACACACACACCTGGAGCAGTGGGAAGCCATTTTTGCTTTTGGGGGTTAGGTGCCTTGCTCCATTCATTTCCTGCCGGTATTGAGAATCGAACCTGCACCCTTTGGGTTAACAGTCCGACTCTCTACCCATTAGGCCACGACTGCCCCAAAGTGTGAGTAGTGTGTAAAACAACACTATTTCCTTTAAGATCCATCTGTCTCTATGTCAGTCTCTTTATTCATCCTTCCATCTAATCTGTCTGTCTCGCAGTCTGCCTTCTCAGGTGATTAATGTTCCCTTGTGTAAAGTTATTCAGGATTAACTCAAAGTACTAAAAAGTACTTTCACTTTTGGCAGATGAGAGATATAATCTCATTCAGGTTGAAGGGAGTAATTCTCTCCTATCGTGTAGAGAACAAGTGCACCGATGGCCAACAGCCAACCACGTGAAATGACATTCAGACATTCAGCTGTAAAAGAAACAGCTCGTCCTCACCCACTTTCTACCCATCTTTCAACAACATGCAAATAACGTCTATTCTGGTGAAATTAGTAGATTTGTTGCCATTGTTTCATAACTGTTTGTCTCAAAGTGATTTTGATAATAACAATAAGTTTTTACAGACAAAGCAGTGTATGCTAAAAAAGCAATTACCTGGCAGCACCGTAAGGTCGTAGTGATAATTATGGAAATGATTAAAATGCAAGAACCAACATTATTTAATAATACTCAGTGTTGGCTTAAGGCACAAACATGTTCCCAATTCTTAGCACGGAACTAACTAAAAAGATTACACATTTTGTTAACATTACCAAATTACAACAAGAAGTCCTTCAGGATGGTTCAAGCTCTCGACTCTGTGTTGAATGAAAAGCACCTTCGTTCATCAGCAGGTGTGTGTGTGTTAAACCCGCGGTCACCTCCCCCTGTTTTCTTCTCTCCCACTGACCCACATCCAGCCTCTTTAGCCACAGGCTGCCATTTAGAGCCCCACTGAATACAATGTGGGGTGATTATACCACGCTAATTGGTGTCTTGTCAAAAGAAATACATTCTTCTGCCAGTAGAATCTGTCATTTTGTTGACATATCTGACAGGAAGAGTCAGTTAAAGAGCATTGCAGCATGTGAGGCGACGATGAGTCAGTGCACTGATTAATACACTGTTCTGTAGATTAACGTAAAACGGATGCTATTGATAGTAACAACTTTAGGTGTGGAGATGCAGAGGGTTCAATAAAATTAAGGTCAATCAACAACACTTGTGGCATTATGTTGAATACCACAACAAATATCTTTGATTTGTCCCTTTTTTTCAAAAAAAAAAAAAAAAATCAAGGAAATGGTGAGGCACTTAAAATGGAAATGAATGAGGCCATTTCTTTTGAGATTTTAAAAACAGAAATGTAAAGCTTATAATATTATAAAAAATATTTTGAATTTTGTCATGGCAACACTGTAAAATTACACAGAAGATTAGTAAGCTTTTTTTTCTTCCTAAAACTATGTGCATATTGACTTGCTTATTGTTTATGTCTTGATATACTATTAAACAAGTGAGTATTTTAACGTTTACGAATTGGCCACATTAACTTTAAAAGTGTGTATTATTAATATGAATTATTAAATTAATTTGTCGAAATAAAAAATTAAGTGTTGTGGATTGAGCTAAACTTATATTAATTTAACTTAAAATGTGTAATTTTATCATTTAAAAGCTTAAAAGGGTTGCCTGTCCTATCTCTTTCAAATGAATGCTACTTAATTTTATATTTTGTTGTATAATGCAAAGACATAACATAACAAAAAACAGCTGTCCAAATACTTTGACGGTGTAATTGTTGAAAATGAATGTAAGATTCACTCAACAAAAGAGTTCTGTCAAGGAAATGAACACTGATAACAATACCATCACACTGACTCCTTGAATTTTAGACATATTGCTTTTTGCACAAAAGCATCATCTGTGAGAATATTTCTTTCCTAATGTCTGGGTCAACCACAAGCCAAAAAAAAAAAAAAAGCTTAAATGGACTTTATAAAAAATAAAAAAAAGAGGCAAAAAACAGGAGAGGATTTAGTTTAGTGACTTACTCTTTAGCAGGTCAACACTACCATTGCAAATAAGGTCATGTAAGAGCCTGCAGGGCTTCTGAAACCTTAGCCAAGGTCAAAGAGGAATAACAGTCAGTCTCTCTCTCTCTCTCTCTCTCTCTACTAAAACTACAGCAGCCCTGGAGCCCCACAGTAGAAGGCATGACACAATAGCAAAAAGGTCGATTACACATTAAAATGAACCAAAATAAAACATTTCTTCAAATGCTGCAATATTAAAATAAAACCATTAAGCTGTAATCATACCATAAGATAACATGCACACAATACAACAGCATTAATAGAAACACAACATTTGCATGTAAAGTAGATCATAACGATGCGCTCTAATCCACAATGATTTGTGTAATGGGTTGATTTTCCAGTGAAATACAAATACCAGTTTATTTATAAAACAAAACAGCTCTTCCCAGCAGATATCATACATGTTGAACAGCACACCCCTTAAAACAGCAATGACATACATAAGCTCCATCAAGGATGTAGTCCGCAAAGGATCTAAGTTTTATTTTTATGTTGATTTTGTATCAGGAAAGCTTCTTTTTTTTTTTTTAAGAATCGCTCCATCAAACCCCTCAGCTCTTCAATTATGTACCATCCCTGACTACACTTCTCCCGTTCTCTCTCCTTTCACGAAGCTCTCTTTTTGGAGAGAAAAACACCAACTCTTGGAGCAGTGCCCATCTCCTGACTGGATTTTATTAAGTACAGCAGGGCTTTCTGGAAAGGCTCCAAGGGATCAGCAAGTGGTTGTGGATCCCAAAATCTATCCTGTACGAGAATTCAGAACTCAAACTTTACCTCAGTCTCATATGCTGCAAGCCAAGTCTACCTGATCTGAGTGTGTGTGCTGATCTTGTACACTATATGAGAGCTAAACTGATCTAGCATCCAAAAGGCTGTATATTATATTTAGTGCTGGGCAAGTTAACGCGTTATTATCGCGTTAACGCATTTATTAATTAATGCCGACAATTTTTTTATCGCGCGTTAACGCAGAGGTTTTTTTTTTTTTTTTTTTTGAAAGTCCGTTGCTCACTGCCTCTGAATACACATAGGCCTACAGTCAAACCATGATCACAGGAGGGGTGGGATGTTGGTCAGCCAGCAAATAACCTACCCAAACAAGCAGTGGAGAGGCTTTGGCAGGTTCTCTCAGGTGAACAGAAAGGGAGACAGCGCTCCGCGAGTGAATGACAGGCGCTCTATGGATAGTAACCATGGCACCGGCTTCTGTGCGCTACGCAGCTGTAGCCTTTTTAACTTAAATTAAAATTATACATAACTTTACCTGATAGGCCTGCGTTTAGTTTAGCGGGGATGCTCTGCCATGTGAATTCCCTCCTGTTGATGTCCTGATAACTATTTAGATTCTGGAAACTCACAAACAGCGAGCCGAGGATCAGTCTCTCTTCCAATGATTTGTGCTGCGCGTCGTGTACAAAAAAGTTAGACAATTCAACTTCGGCAACGCGCGGGCGCGTGCGTGAGGCGAGCATGACTGCAACAGTTTCACAGGAACGCACCCGCTTGTCGCTGCACCTGTGCTCGACCACTTCACCTCACTCTAGGCTGATTTATACTTCTGTGTCGGACTTACGCCGGAGCCTCTACGCTATAGACAACGCGTTGGTTTTCATTTATATATCTGCGTCGTTGTCCACGTTGACGCGCAATTACACATGAGGGAGAGTGTGAAACCCGGGGAGCGGTTCTAGCAATCACAGCGCTTGCGGTACGCGTAGAATTGACGTTACATTTTTGGAGAGATGCACGTCAGGGTACGCGCGCTACACAGCTACGGCGTGAGTTCGATGCAGAAGTATAAATTGGGCTTTACCTCTGTTTAATGTAATCTTACGTGGGAAACCATGGCATGCCATGACCAAACCTAAGCTGCTATCAGAGAAGTAACGTTGGTCGACTTATATCTAGTGATCATGACCCTTTGACTACATAGACTGTTTCTGCTGCTCCCTGATACAAGATACCTGTTCAGAAAAAAAGAAAAAAAAGAAAACTGGACTCGTTTTAACAAGCTAGATAAAAGGTAATGCCCTGGCAGTGGCAAATAGCTTTGTTTAAATATTTGATTTGATTACATTAATGTTTAAGTTGAGATTTACAAGAAATATTTTATTGATACTGTGTAAAGGGAATACTGCTGGTATAAAAGCACCTTATTTGTTTAAAGTTTTTGCAAACCACATGTTATTGCACTTTTGTAGCAGTACATTTAAATCAAAAGTGCGCAATACACTACTAGAATTCATTATTCAATTTTGCACGTAACAATGCGATTAATCGCGATTAATCGCAAGAAAATCATGCGATTAATCGCGATTAAATTTTTTAATCGTTGCCCAGCACTAATTATATTATTAAATAATAATTAGCAATAATATAAGTAATAATAATCATCATTATTAATTAATTGATTCATTATACTTAATCTTTATATGTCTATTAGACTATAGCTAATATGTATGGAACACTTTTTATACAGTATTAATTATGAATATGCCTAAATATGATTTCAGCCACCCACGCTAAGGAATGAGAAGTGTTTACAATTTGTTTGTCTCAATTAATGTGATCCATCAAATGTCTCTTATCTCACACACCCACATACTTGGTTCGGGTACTAAAGGTAAACGTGGCGAGAGAAGACATCCATTCATTCATGCGTTCGCTTATTTCCCTCTGTTGGCTGGCTCTCGATATGTTGTGGCTCTGTTTGAAACACATGTGTAAGATGCACATCTGTGCGCACAATCTCACCTGTGCTGAGCAGCAACAGGACCTTCATGGCAAGGAACTCCTCGTAAGTTAGCTGTAGACGGACAAACTCCTGGCTCACCTGCCGCATGCCCACACACAGATCGTACATGGCTGACTGCCGCATACGTTCCCTGGGAGAGAAATTGAGAGGATCTGTAGTAAGCAACCTCATTGTCACATTGTCAAAAATTGCTACGATAATAATTATATACCTAATATATAAAAGCTGTTTTCAACATGGATAATAATAAGAAATGTTTCCTGAACAGCAAAACAGCATATCAGAATGATTTCTGAAGTGAGGAGCATAGCATTGTAATGCCAAGGTCATGGGTTTGATTCCCAGACAATGCTTTATACCTTGAACACAATGTAAGTCACTTTGGATTAAAGCCTCTTCCTAATGCATAAATGTAACGAATTCTATCTTTGTGGCTTGAAATAAAGAAAGCTATGTTCATAAAGGCTTCAATAGATCACAGAATTGATCCATCACAATCTATTTTACTTACAACTTTTGGTTTCATCTTGACAATTTCTTGACTGGTTAATAATTGACTTGATAGATTTGCTGATCTGCCAGTTTGTTTGGCTATAGGTGTCTGTCTTTCTGCATACCTGACTAGGTGAACACATGTACAGTACCTGTCTTCTGTGATCAGGTTTGTCTGCCAGAACTGATTCTGTCTTCCCATTCTTCCAGTCTGCGAGATTTTTATTTAATATTCTAACCTTTTCAGATGGAATGAGAAAAGAGTTTCAGCAGCTGTACGAATCTCAGTTTATGGTTTCGTTACAATTGCTTCTCTTATTATTCCTTTTATTTACACCATACACATTCTCTCATAAATGATCGATTTTGTTGAGAAGGACAGAAGAAAAATGGCTTCTATCGTGACTCTTCTTTCAGTTGCTATGGAGAGGTTGTTTTTTTTAAAGTGATGTTAAAGGGGTCATGAACTGGCTTTTTAAATTGTTTTATATTGTTGTCTAAAGGTCAACTTATGACATTCGCTTGGTTTTTACATTCAAAAACATCAAAATGAATAAGTAATAGGCTATTTTCTACCCTAGTTTTGAGCCTAGCTCAAAAACGCTCGGTTTTTATGGGCGTCTCGCATTGAAGTAAACGCCCACTGCTGTGAGTGGATAACAGTTTTGCATATTATAATGAGTTTCGTGTAATGCGCGAATCGGTGGGCGGGGCTAAACCGGCCGCGTTGAAGTAGGCGTTGATCTTCTTCTGCGGGGGTGGTGTTTTATCCTCTTTGTCGTCATAGTTCCCCACTTTGAAAAACGAGTCGTTTGCTGAGCCTGGTGTCAATAAAAGCTTTTATTGGACTAACAAGGACGTTTTCAGTTCTGAAACTTACAGGATATTCTTATAATTTGATGACCTCTTAGATGTCAAAAGCTCAAGGAAAATTTGATTTCTCAGTTCATCACCCCTTTAATGAATATTATGAGAGATGTGAAAGTTGGAAGCAGTGTGCATACACAGCAGATCACCATACATAAGCGAATTTATATTTCTGGCTCCTTTTGACATACTTTTAGAGGACACTGAAAAGTGTCGCAACTCGATACCTGGAAACTTTTGTTTCAAGGTAGACATACAATGTTTTCAATCAATATCTTTTAAGGGCACTGCTGCGCCAGTCCTGCCGTGCTTCTCAGCTGGTTTTGATTCAGGACCTAGATTTCACATTGGACATTTGGTGACCAAAATGTCCTTAAAACCAAATATTAAAATGTAATAATAAAACAATGAGCTGCATATATATATATAGTTTATTTATTTTCAAATATTGTGGATGGCTACACTCTGCTGCCTGCAGTGCATAGCCTAAATTACCTGGAGAACAACCCTTGAATTGTTGTCACAATCTCATATACTGTAAACAGATTCGTTTGTCAGGAGGTTAAAATGAGTTAAAATGCAACGTCTTTGGGACTGTGCTGAAGGACTGCTAATTGTTCAAGATTCAAAGCAACAGAGCTCGTTCAGAACTGTGTCAGCATGCCAGAAAATATGCGTGACTGTTTGTCATCAGGAAGTGTGGAAGTCGCACATAAGGTGCTGAGCATATATTAATATGTATTCATGCCAATTAATTCAGTAAAGACAACTTTTGCCCAAGTTCTTTCCAAGTCGCTTGGCAAATACAATGAAGTACTCCAAATTACCTGCAGGGGTCACTGTGCTCTATTTTTCCTCTTCTCCCACTGCGCTCAATAAATGGACATTTAGCTTTGAAAAGCACACAGTCACACTCTTTCCACTCAACACTTCTTGTCGATTGTGCTGATTATGTGCCCCATTGACCTAACTCTGCCCTGATAAAATGTTATCAAGAAGCGTTTATAGGGAAAATGTATTTCCTAGAGGAATAATTGAAGTGACAGGTTTGAGGTCACAGTCTTCGGCCTGCTGGGAACATGCTTATTGAGTTTATCATTTTGTATCATTATCTTAACTTGTGTAACTTGAAGCACCAAATTCCATAGACAGGGTTAATCTAAAGCCAATGCTTGTCTGTGTGTTGTAGTTTATTGAAAACATTTTTTTTTTTTTCATTTACTTTGATTGGATGGATTTTGAATATTATGGAAATCAAAATCTCTAAATGAAGTAAACATGCATTGTGTGAGTTAGCTTACTCGTTGAAGACGAGGTCAGGGGCGAAGTAGAGCATTTGGGCGTTGGTGTGTTTGTAGGATCTCCAGCTGAGGGAGAAGGAGGAGAGACACATCCAGGAATACTGGATCAGCGTGATTTGGTCCTCAATGGGTAGACTGCGGAAACCTGGGGGGGGGGGGAGGGAGGACAAGTTAACACAGAGCAAAGAGACATATGGGACGGGGCATGACTTGCCCTGAAGCAGAGCTAATATTAAGCCATAACTGTAGGCACTAAGAAACAAAATAGAATCTACTATCCTGTGCAAAAAAACCACAGCTCTTTGTAAAGTTACAAAGTTACATAGTTCTATGAACATTTGTTATATGGCAAAAGCCGTTTCAAAGATGTCAAATTTTGTGTTCCACAGAAAAATTACAGCATAAGGGTTCAGAATGATATGAGGATGAGTAAATCATGATGGAACATCCCTACTGTTTTTTTTTTTAAAAGAGACATAGTGGATGTGGATAGTAACATTATGTTTGGAAAGAGCAAGTTAAGTCTTATTTACTTATTTAGTTAATGTAATGCGTGTGGCTGTTGCAAATTCAAAAGTGTAAGGTCGATTCTAGAGCTGCTGAAATTTGTTCACAAATGAAAAAGTCTTGCAGTGCACACTCGGCACAATCAGATTTACATGAATCTCTGAAGGTTTCCACTCATTGTCCTGTTGTCAAAGACTGTTACCAATACTGCAGACTGGAGTCTTGCCAAGACTCACATTGAGAGCTGTGAAGTCACCCATAAGTTATAATTTTAGCCACACGAGGACACAATACAGTATAAACTTATCGGTGAAGCATAGACTATTTTTGGCTTGTCTGCAATATGCAAATTCAATGCAATATTTATTTTTTACAGTAACATTCCAGGCAATCTCTAAGCGTCGCTTGTGTTATCCTTTCTTATAAATGATAACTTTCTTACATTATCATTTTATAAACTGAAATTATTGTCAATGAAATTTGCACAGATTGAAATACACCCTATATTTTTTTTCCATCACATTCTCGTCCTTATCAGGTGGTTTAAAGAACAATGTGGATATAGAACAAAATAACTAATAATGAACATCTGCAAGTCATCACTTGTAGATTGGCTGAGCGTGTGATGCATTGACTGCCCAAAGCCTGCCTGGGAAGTCTTTGAAAGTCAGTGAGCCAGTTTGCCCTGGTGTGTTTTCAGCCTTCTATTTATATATCCGGATATAGCAAGCAGACACCCCTGGTATCAAATAATTGCAATACAGCAAACGGCCGTCTTGTAGCAAGGTACCTTGAAAACTTAATTTGGAAAGGCAAAAACAGATTTTTATAAAAATCACAATTAGATGTGTAATATGAGTTGCATGGGATGTTTTATTGTATAATATAGTGCGATTTATGCAACATATGCTAGTGATTCTCAATCGATGACTGTTACCACAGACAAAATCAACCTTTGATTCCTCTATATGATAAGGCAACCTACTTTTGACATGGTTTTAAAAATTAACTCGGAAGCTTGTGGACATACACTACCATTCAAAAGTTTGTCAGTAAGATTTTTTTCTTCAAATAAATTCATATTTTTATTATTCAGAAAGGATGCATTAAACTGATCAAAAGTGACAGTAAAGATGTTATAAAAAGATTCAAAATAAATGTGGTTCTTTCTAGCTTTCTGTTCATCAGAGAATCCTGAAATAAATGTTTTTAACATTGATAAAAAATAAGAAATGTTTCTTGAGCACCAAATCAGCGTATTGGAATGATTTTGGAGTAACGGCCAGCTTTGCCATCACAGGAATTACATTTTAAAATAAAATAAAAAGTTATTTTAGACTGTAATAATATCTCACAATATAACTTTTACCGGATTCTTGATCAAATTATCACAGCCTTGGTGAGCATAAGAGACTTTCAAAAGCATGAACAAATCTGACTGACCCCAAACTTTTGAATGGTAGAGTATACTATAAATGAATATAAAGTTCAAGCCTTACATTTTTCTCAAGTGTCAGTGCTTGTTAACCTGTCAACTGTCACCCCCCTTTTTTTTTGCATAGACATAAAAATCACTATCCAAACTTAAATGGTTGTAATTCAGGAATGCTTTGGAATATAGACCTATGGCTGGTCTTGTTTTAAAGAAGACATTTTCCAGATTATTGTAGAAGTCTAGAAATTATAAAAAATGAAACAGAAAAAAAGTTATATAAGTTTGAGTTTATGAAATTGTGTAATGTAAAAATATAATGATTAATATTTTATATAAAATATATATATTACAAAACATATTTTACTCTAAAACTGCAAGAAAATTAAAGATAAAAATCTGAACAAGTTGTATTCCAAATTTTAGGTTGATATCTCAAAAAATGAGCTTTCAGTAAGATTTTATTCGGGCACAGTACCCAACTTTTTCACTAGGTGAACACCAGACTCCATAACTGCCCATTTAAGGGCGCCTCCATTTTCATATGTTTTGAGTGATCTGAACCATGTATTTCCATAATTTTCATACAATTTATAAAGTAGACATCCTATTCAGAAGTAGTATGGGTGGTTTGGCAGTATTTGATTTGAATTAAACCTCTAATAAATGCATAAAGACTACGTTATAGCGTTATAGCTCGCAGCCGCATCACAAATCGAGAATCCATACATTTTTCTTTATATTTAAAACATTTTCAGACCTTTTTTTCTAATAAAATGAAATTGGTGCTATCTTTTGAACTCATGGCATAAAAACAAACTGAGGTTTCTACCAATCTTTCATGATTTTTCATGTTTATTGTTATTTCAAATTAAAGGCCTAAATACTCCTAATGAATATGAAATATTCTTGTTGCAAATTGATACATTTCTGCTCCTCTGTAATTTATTTTAAACAACAGCCAGCAAATATGAAAACTAGAGATTTTAAGCTTTCAAATGATATATAGTGTGGCAATATTACTTTAGGTTTTTACTAAGATATTATTGTTTTAAACATGCAATGGCAAATGGGCCCGCCGGCGGGTTACCCGCATGACAGGTTAAGAGGTTAAAAGCATGAAGAATAAGCATGGGCTCAAGACATTGACATTTATGAAAATTGTCTTTTGAATTTGAAGATGACCTCCCTATACTGAACTATACCAAAGCACCTGACATGTCAAGGATTGTAATAATGGGTTTCTAAGCACATTTCAGAGACTAACAGCTCAACGAATACTTCACCTTGAATAACCCTGCCAATCTGAAAGTGCAGAAGACGAAGACGGAATCTGAGAAACAACCAAAATTTGCCTCGGAATCGTACCTGGAAGTACTTTGGCCCACTTGACCACTCGGATCATCTGTTTGCCGGCGAGCTGGTTGAGGCTGGTGAGCAGGTGGTCGGTTGTGTCGGGCTGTGTGTTGTCATATCCAGCGAACACAACTTCAGGCTCTATGAGCTCCAGGACGCTACACACGGTTGGTGACAGAAACGGTGCTACCGTGGGGACGTGGGGGACGAGAGCGGTGGACGAGCTCAACTCTTTCTCGGAGGTCAGAAACGGAGGCCCTTCCTTTGAGTTCTGCAGGGAAGAATCATCGCTGACGCTTTTCATCTTTCCCAACTTCTTCGACTTCCGTGCTGAGAAATAACAAACGTGTATTATTAAAGCTGTTCGCTTCAGCAGCCTGATCCATTTTATGAATAATTACAATTAATGTTAAACATTGAAGGTTCTTAAAATGATTTATAAGAGAGATAAATAATTTGAAATGAACAAGATATTAATGAAAAGACCCCAAGTGTAGTCTGGGAGCAGTGTTCTTGCAGTTTTTCATATCTGAAAGGAGCTGGAGCTGATAGAAGTAATTATTGAAGTAGAGATGGATCTTATAGCAGGGATCACAGTTTAAATCCCTGCTGTATAGATGTGACCTCTTATGTAGTTCAGCAGGATGCTGTTAATTGACTGTGTGTGTGTTCCAATTTGATATTAATTGCAAGATTCCTGTGCCAACAGATTTCATATCACATCAGTAAGTGAGACTGAAGGTGGCATATGTGCTAGTCCTAATAAATTCTCAGATTTTGTGCTCTCAACAACTTTGTGAAATATTTAGAGACTTTCTAATCTTTTAAATGCATAGTCATTTATCATTTTTTTTCTTGGTGAAAAACTGGTAAAACAAAATGTATATAGTATATAAATAGAACCTAAAATATACACTTTCCTTTAACCATAGGTTAACCTAAAAAAAACATTAAAACAGAGGTTATGAAATTTTGCAGATCCACAATATACATTAACTTCAATCAACATTATTAACTAACGTTTTCAAATCATATGCTTATATAAGAATAAAAAAAAATATATTATATGTGTCAGTAAACTCCATAGGTACCGTATATATAGTGTCATTAAACTAGTTGAAAACCCTGTATTTAAATAAAGTTCATGCCCATGTTATTTGTCATTTATCCAAATAGGTAAAAAAAAAAAAACAGAATGACCCCTCTCAATTAATGACATCAGAGAAACGCCATAATTCTCATTCTATATTGGACTTTATGTAATTTCAGGTTGGTGAATATTTGTTTGTATTGCTTTCAAGATGCTCTTAAAGGACAGAAAATAGACATTACTGCAGGAAATCTTGTTGACTGAACTAAAGCTATTTACTCTGTTATTTAGTAATGATAGCTGGTTTAAGATAAACTATACATGAGACACACAATTGTTAAAACTTTTTTTAATTTATTATTTATTTAAGAAACTTTCCCCCTAACAAACTGACATTTAGCAACCCAACCATGTAGAGATGTGGCTTTGATCAGAGCTGGCCAAATAAATGTTGTGATTCTACTTACAATACAGATGAACATCATAAAAAACTAGTTTCACTAGAATCACTAGTTAATCTTTACCTAATGTGTTGTTTTCAGGAGTTTACATGGCTGTAGTGATGTACACAGGAAAACCCAATGTTTGTTGGGTTTAATAATAAGGTGGCCCTAAGTTTTCAATAATATTCCAATAATAAGGTGGCCCCAATCAGTGTGACCCTTGCCTGGCATTTGTTACATCAATAACCAAAATCTTGTTTGAAATCAACCACACTCTCAAAGGTTTAAACGGCTCCCCAAGTACACACTCATATTGTGTTGCAATTATATTGAAAACACAGATGTATGTGAAGTACTTTTCAATATGTTCTTTTAAGTCACTTACCTTTTATTAAAAAAAAAAAAAATTCTGTGGAACATTGTAAATCTTTACTACAAAGGCAGTGCCTCTTATTATAACATTCACAATAATATATATATATATATTTTTTATCTCTTGGATAAGTTTTATAAATTTTAAGATTAATGATCTCAGGTGTGACGGTATAATTGTTTCATATCATTTCACAACAGATTTTAGTCCCATAGTGAGAAAATTCAGTTACCCCCAAGATTCATCCCAGCTTGTAGACACTTCCGTACTCTGCAGGCTGGGCAGTTTTTCCGCCGAATCTTGTCAATGATACAGTCATTCCTCCCAGCACATAGGTAGTTGTGCTGACCTGCAAGAAGAAATAGAAAGTGTTCGAGATCTCTGTAAAAATCTCTATTTTTGTCGGAATTGTTACAGAAATTAAGAATTAGTTATCTCATGGTCAGATGAATAATGAGCTGTCAATTTAACACCCAGTTAGTACATTAAATATGTTTTTCTGTGGGGGCTTTTCTAAAAAAAAAAAAAAAAAAAAAATCTACATATGTTGGTTAATTTGAATAATTCATCAATATAATATGAATTGAATTAAATTTATTATGAAACACAAACAAGAAAGATGTCAGTTACATTAGTCAAAGTGGGACCATCACAAGGACACAGTGATGTATTCTGGTCATCTCTTTGTAAGTATCCGACGAAAAGAAGACAGCTGTCCTACACTTTACTCCCCTCACTATTATCATCGAGCACAAATGAGCCATCCCAAATAGTGTTTTTGAGTGTGTCATGGGTTGGCTGATGTCTTGGCGCGGGACACTACGACAGAGACCGTAACAGCCTGAGAATCCCTCATGCGCTGCCTTCCTCAGCCAAGGCCACAGCTCTCGTTTCAGAGCGCCATTCCGCTCCACTGGCTCACCGCACACCCACGCGCTCCACGGGCCGGAGCACCGCGCCGCAGGGCCGCATCCAGGCACTGTGGCCATGTACATCTCTCTTCCATTCTCGTACCCATATTCCACCCCCTCTTTCACTCGTGCATCATGGGAAGGACGTGCTACCTACACGAGGGCACTTTCCTTTAGCGCTTATGGACCGTGTGGCTGCAGACAGGCACAATGAGTGTTTTCGGTGGTGGGGAAAATGCTCAGCAAGTCTGTCTAAAAGCTGCCAAAAAAGCCCAGGATCTGCAAACGGAGCAACAGCAGCTGTAGCCTCGCCACTATTTCTGGCTAAATCACATGACCCCTTACATAAGCCCATTTTTCTTGCTCTAAAAAACCGTAAACTGCGACACAGGAAACACAACGAAGCCCTCCTCCGCCTCACCACCCAAATACAGACACAAATCAGACCTGAAATCTGTTCGGCTGACTCTCTGACCACTCTCCGCAGCTGCCCCACAAATCCTGTTAATCATTATCCCAACAGAAGCACTTGCATGGACTGTATCGTGCTCTGTGTGTCTGTATCAGCGCACGTGTGTTCGTAAAGGTGTTTATGGACAAAGGTAGCAGAGAGACTGTTTGTGTGCCTGAGGACGAAAGAGGAACGTCAAGTATTGTAGTGTTTCAGCACACTGTAGGTTGTGGATCTATTTCTGTGTGGTGTTTATGTTCATTGGCATAAAGAATTGCAGCAAGTGCATATTATGGTCTATCACAGTAGTATGTCATTGTTTAGCTATTGTTTTTTTTCAAAATTTATTTTAGATTTTTTTGTTTGTTTCTCATTGTGTGATTTTAGTGTTGACAGTTTTAAGTTCTGTTTTTTTGGTGAGACAATACTAAAAGTCATATTGAGTTTAAAGGACTAGTTAACCCAAACGTATTATTTCTGGCATCATTTACTCACCCTCATATCATTCCAAAACCAACTTTTTTTCTTCTTCTGCAGGACATAAAATACATTTTTAATGATGATCCTTTTGGGTGAATTTAAGACAATGACAGTACATTGCGCCATAAGATTGCTTTTGGTAAGATAAATCACCTGTGCGTCAATTATTTTGTCACACTCCAGTAAGTGGCAGAAATGCTCACCTGCTTCTTCTGGTGTTTCTGCACACCAATGTAAAAGGTGCTTTTTACCACCATTTTTTTTTTTTTTTACTGTTAAACTTGCTTACATTTTGGGCTGTTTTTCACCAAAACCAATCTGAGCAATTGGAAAATGTTTAGCGAGTCACATAACCTTTCCCTGAAATTCTTGGGTGCTTTATTAAGGGTTAAAGTGAGTCACAATGTACTAAATTTGTATTGAATTCACCCAACTGGATTTATTTTCTTTGTGTGTGTTCCCCAGAAGAAATTAAGGCAGGTTTGAAATGACATGAGGTTGAGTAAAGTTTTACTGCTGATTTCTTTAGCCACTTCTAGCCTGAAATGTTGTGGATCCTTTAATCCAACAAATTCATCTCCTCGTACACATTGTACCAAATGTCATTAGTTTCCACAAAAGTGTGTTTAATACTAATGCTGAAATTGGTACAATATTTCAACCATATATCAAATCAGCCTAAGTGTGTGCATGTGAAGTGCTAACATGCGGGTTCCTATACAAGCTTGTCTACTTTTAGCCAATTACATATGATAGAGCGATGCACGAAAACCTAGCCTCTCAGCTTAGAAATGAAGTAGACATTTAAAAAATGTTGACACATGAACTTCTCCTTCAAAGTGGCTCTCTTTACGTCAAGCTTTCAGATCTAAATGTAGGTTAGATATGTGACACTGTATTACCATGAAAACTCATGGAAATGCAGTGTCATATATCTAACCTACATTTAGACCAAGATGAATAAGACGCCCCTTTTCACATTAGCCGTTAGCTACAACATGTATCATAGAAAAACACAGGCCAATGAATCAGCATCTGTCTAGTTCTGTCACCATGTACTTCAAATCTCTTCCAAACATGTGACTCACTGCATCATTAAGGAAATCAGGGGTGTTTAGACTGCAGTAAAAAAAAAAAGTGATCTGCCATTTTCAATGAGACTCAGTGACCTCTGACCTTTAACAACCGTCAGTGATGCGAAAAAGTTTAGCCGAGCTTGACTACCAAAGGGAGTTCAGAAAATGATCCGCCACCCAATGCAGCACTTGCTTTAGTAGCTTATGGCAACCAACAGCTCCATGACCTCCAGGGATTAAATAACAGTGTGAATCCCCTTTCAGTCAATGGCATTACCAATTTCAATTTCTTAAGTAGGAGATTGATTTATTTCTGCTAAATATGAATGAATAAATTGATGTAAACTGCAGCTAATAACTCGAATTTGTTGTTCTTCCAACACGACCAGATTCAGTGGGATTATTGTATGAACAGACACATGAGAGTTAAATTACAAACCATAACCCAGCTGTAATCATTTATGAAAATACTTTTTTCCAGTTTCCTCTCATCATTTGTTATTTCCACACGTGTACTTCCTGCACTTTGCAGTCCTCTGCTTTCCTGTTAGAAATTGTATCTGGTCCAAGGTTGAAAAGCTACTGCTTTATCTGTATAGAACGTCAAACAGTGCTTTCATTTCCAGTGGAAAAACGTGTTATATATTTGTACTGTACATGTAAATTAATCTTTTTCTCAGAGGCTTTGAGGCTTAGAGCTGCCTTGAGGGTAATAAACTAAGAAAGCCAGATAGTTCAGAATCAGAATTAGATGTGGTTACAGTGCTAAATTGAAACAGTAAGAAGCAGCTGTCATCAACTGACCAGAAAACAGGCTTTTGTAACCTCAGGCATATCAAAAATACAGGGTCATGACCTATGTCCTAAAATATATTGATGTTGGAAACACAGATGCCACTTTGTGATAGGCATCATACGATTTGCTTAAACACAAAGGGTGTCTCATTTTGCATTGATGTCAAAGAACAAAGGTATCACCCAGAAGACGGAAGAGATGGCAGATACTGAAAGCAGCGGTGCATAGGCAAACACAGAGGGTTATTTGAGGTGAGGAAAAAATGACACGTATGACCTGTTTAGTGGACTGTAGAGTTGTTCGACCTGTTAACACTACAGTGTGCGTCACTGACCAAAAAAAGCACTCTTTTTGAATTCTGTTTGTCTGTCAAACTCAAGCATGACAAAGTGGAGTTTGTGGAGTTTCACTTTTTGTCATTAAAAGCTTATTTCAAATTCATCCTTAGGCCTATAAATTATGGAAGCCATTTCTGCTTTAAAAAAAAAAAACTATATCTCACAATTGTGACTTTAAATGTGACTACAATTATATTTACATGTACAAAAGCTGGTCTTTTGACATTTTCTATTTATCAAAGAACCTTGAAATGTATCACATTTTCCCCATAAATATTAGGCAGCATAACTGTTAAATATTGATAATAATAAAGCATGTTATTTGAGCACCAAATCAGCATATTAGAATGATTTCTGAAGGATCATGTGACACTGAAGACTGGAGTGCAGTAAGGATGCTAAAAATTCAGCATTGCCATCAGAGGAATAAATTACATTTTATAAAATGAAATAGAAAACAATTATTTTAAATTGTACTAATAGTTATGTTTTTTCTGCATTTATTTTGAACAAAAAAAATACAGTAAAAACAGAAATATATTAAAATAAGTCACATTACAGTTTTCATATATATATATATATATATAGGCCTATATATATGAAAACTATAATGTGAATAATTTTAATATTTTATTCCGGAGAGGGAGAGGGGGGAGAGGATTTTTCAGGAGTGATGATATTACTGCGCCGAGTCGAAGTGCTCCCAAGCACTTGCCATGGTATTCCGCCATACATTATAGTTATCCATTTTATTATTCCGTTTTATTTTGTGTCACCATTCTTGGTCGAGTTACACTACTCGTGTAACTGTATTTAAATAGGGAAAACGTGGAGGTGTTTGATCGCTTCTCTGCTTGGATCCTAATGAATGAACTGGGCTAAGCTAAGTGCTAACAAAGTTTCGCCGCGAGACGGAGCGATTTAGTGCACGCACTGAGACGAGAGAGGTATGTATCAACTCGTCTTAGTTAAGGGAATAACATAGTTTAATATGAAAAAACGGTGGAGTATCCCTTGAAGTATCCTGGTAATTTGTGCTTATTGGCATCATCGGGTGCTGCGGGGTTTTTTTTATTTACTTTTTTGTTGTATTTCAATGAGTTTCTCTCTCACATACTGATGCATGTTTCTGTTCCAAATACAAAATACACAAATAACTATCATACTGTATATAGACCCATATGTCATGTTAAAACCTCTGCAGTAGATGGGTGCAATTTCCATCAGTATTATAATTACCAAGTCACAGAAAAGTTTCAAAAACTCCTCTGAAATTAGGTATCTTGTTTCATTATGGTCTTGCACAGTGTTTCTCAAACCTGTCCACCCACCAGGACCCCCTTTAATGGTCTAGCAAGTTCAATATAAGCCTATAAATGATGAGTTGTGCAGGACTGACACTGAATATCATTAAACATGATGACATGCCAAGACACTGATGGCTTTTGAATAATAAGCATCTGCTGAGCTGTCTGAAAAAGAATCACTGCACAACCCATATGGAAATCACAGCCATGCTACAGACTGTGGTTTGCATGGGAGTTTGAAAATGGACAAGTGATGAGGAAGTGTGTTGATGGGAAAACTGTAGATAGACAAACTGCCTCACATACTTTTTTCTTTTTTTTTGTCGAGGAAGGACATCTCAAACATTAAATACCTTGATGGTGTGGCAGTAGCAATGTTTATATGTATGCCAATAATCCAACACTATCTCACGACCAATTCGTACGAATTCGTACGAGTGATTAAAAGGTGGCTAATTCGTACTAATTCATAAGACCTCACTCGTACGAATTTGTACGATTTGTCTAAACCCACGTGATGGGTAGGTTTAGGGGTGGGGTCAGGGGTAGGTCATTCGTAGGAATTCATACAAATTTGGTAACTCGTAAAATATGTACGAATTAGCAAAAATCGTACGAATTTGTACGAGTGAGGTCGTATGAATTAGTACGAATTAGCCACCTCGTAAAATTCGTACGAATTGCCGTGAGATCGGGCTGAATAATCTGATTATTGACAATAATCAGAATAAGCAATTACTCGCATTAAGATTTTACATGACTTGAGCAAACCTCTTTAAATCTGTTTACATGTCATTATTTTGATTATACACAAATAAATGTGGTTGTTTTATTGGCATTGTACTGTAACTGTGATACATTTCACAACCCGCAACACAAAATGTTCAATTGAAATGTAATAGACCGATTTGCTGCAAAAATTGCTTTCAAATGCAATTTTTTTGTCCGTGCTAGGATATCGGGCCTCCCTAATTTTGTCAAAAATGCTTAAAATGTCTCCATTCTAAACGTTTTTGATCATAAATAATACGCATGATGTCCATGGCCAGTAAAACTCTAAGCATAAACTTTATTTCCTGAGCTCCCCAGTTTTCAAAGCAGTCCATCCCTTACAGAAAAAACACATGAATTTCACATGTTATCACATGTTTTCCACATGTGCCCACATGTGACCACATGTGACCACATATGCCCACATGTGACCACATATGAACAACATGTCATCACATGTGAACAATGTTTCACCACATGTGAACAACATGTCACCACATGCAGTAATGTTCGACCACATGTGAACAACATGTCACCACATGCAGTAATGTTCGACCACATGTGAACAACATGTCACCACATGTGAACTTAATGGAACACGTGGCACATGTGGAAAACATGTTATAGGTAATAATGTGGAGCTCATGTGAAATATATTTGCACGTTGTAATAGGTTTTAACATGTGAATTATGTTACCACGTCACAAATACTGTACATTTTTAGCTTCAATAGCCTTTTTCACACAAAATGCATAGAACATAAAGCTTATAATGCATGTGTATATACTAACACTTATATACACGTATAGTTTTTAATGAGTTTTTGCAATACTTTTATTTCAACACTGTTTACCATTTCTAAAGCTATATTGTAAATATATTTTACATAATCAACAGTATATTATATTTGATATAATCAATAGGCTACTGCAAGCACGTTTTCAAATAAAATAAAGTGGATATTAAACTTTTCATTTTAAGTGCTGCATGATTTTGACGTGGTTTAATCAATGCCGTGCGCGTGAACTTTCGAGTATTTCAAACACTGGAGCGGCCGGCGCGCAGAGTTGCCATGGAAACGGCGCGGGACCACTGCTACTGGTAAGCAACAAAACTCCCTCTCTCGATGTTGTTTAAACTTTTCACGGCTTTTTCCAGGTGAGATTAGTCTCTAAAATCACACGAATAATACTCACAACTGTTTTTGACATTTCTCTTACTTGTAATTGACACGATTCTGTTAAAAATTTACATGGTGTAGTGTCTTCGGAAAAAGTCCGTTAGGATCTCAACCGTTTTCTGAAGAGGTAGCAGCTAGCTAGGCTAACGTAATGTTAACTCGGTTGAACTTTTATTTATTAAAGTTTGGGCTTTTAATCACCTCTTATGTGTAGATGAGAGGTTTTGTAAAGGTTTTACTTGGAAGTGAGCTAATTTATTTAACACAAACGTAAACATAACGTATCGGTGATGTTACTTTCAGGAGCAAGAAAATTGGCTGAAACTAACGTTAGCTCAATGGTAACGTTAAACACATTTTGATTAAAAAATGTTCTGTGATTTCAGTAGTAACAAAATAACCCATAACAGAGAGAAAGCTCCACGACTTCAACATTTCTGGAGAAAGCTGCTGCCGGAGAAGTAACGTTAGGACACAGGTGAGCCGAGGAAGCTCATTAAATAACCTCATTTTATTTCTCAATTTGTTTTTTTAAATTGTTTATTTTAAGAAGGTTTTGACATCCAAACGAAGTTACACCGTATGAGCAAAATTAAATGAATAAGTAAACCCAAAAACAAATTCTGTTATCCTAGTTAAGAAATTATATTCTGTATATTCTTTAAATTCTTTCTCTTTTCTGCATTTCACCTCTGCTGTAGCTTCTTTCCTTTCAATAAACCTGGCATTGCATTGTTGGCTCAGTGACAAATGGCTTGTTGTGTTCTTAGATCCTTCAGTGCTGATGCCCTTCAACGGAGCGGAGTGGAGCTGATCTTCATCTCTAAAGCACTATTGATGAACCATATGATTAGTAAGTAAAACGCCAAACATACACTAATGTCAAACATACACTAATTGTCTTGGTACAAATGTTTATGTCTCTTTCTCTTATGTTCACCAAAAAACATTAAAAACAATAATATTGTGAAATAATATAAATAAATAAAAACTGTTTTCTATGTGAATATATTGTAAAATGCAATTACTTCCTATGATCAAAGCTGAATTTTCAGCATCACAGCTTCACATCATCCTTCATAAATTATTCTAATATGACGATTTGATGCTCAAAAAAACATTTATGATTATTATCAGTGTTGAAAACAGTTGTGCTGCTTCATATTTTTGTGTTTTTCAGGATTATTTGATGAATAGAAAGGTTAAAATAACAGCATTTATTTGAAACAGAAATCCTTACTCTCTCTTTTGATCAATTTAATGCATCCTTGCTGAGTAAAAATATGAATTTCTTCTTTTTTTTCTGTTCATTTTTAAATCTATCATTGACCCCAAATGTTTGAACATTAGTGTAAACTACCCTTCATATGTTTGTGGTCTATTTAACAATGAATCCTGGAGGGGAAAAAATGGTTTAAACTGTTACAATGGTTTACACAAACACATTAATCAGCACAACTGTTTTCAACATTGATAATAATCAGAAATGTTTTGGATGTTTACATGGTAAGAATGTATAGAATTCAAATATAAAAAACACTGACTCGTTAGGTCATGTTTACTCATTAAAGTCAGATGATTTCCTATTAATTCAATAGAATATGGTGACTTCAATTTACATGACGTCATGAGCAATCAAGTCATTTATATAGATCAGTGAGTAGTGCCCAGCATATCCAAGTCCACTAAAGGAGATTTCTCGCATTTTACCCCTAAACTCTGGAATATGAAGGTAAAAGAGTATCAAGACTCGAGCATGAACAATAAATACTTGTATGCTAAAATTTACACTCACAGCTCCAAAGTGAAAACCTCACCTAATATGCAATAACGTTGAAAAGATCACGGTTTCTGTCCTGACGAAAATGTTCTATTTTTTATTTTATTTTTTGCTTTGCAGAACAAGTCTGTGACTGACTTAATGAACCCAGTTGCTTTGGATCATGCTCAAAGATGTAAGGGCTACAAAAAGTTAACCAGAACTCTTATGGACTCCATCTTCTCTTTCGAAGAGATGGCAGCATGAACGGAAAAAAAGGGGTTGTTGGTGAAAAAAGAGCCTTGACCTACAAAAGGTGCAGCTAATAATTGGTAAGCATGTCTGAATATCTTTTATCAATAGTTATTATATATGACAAGCGCTGAGCGCGTCCGTCAGCGCCAGCCATAGCGCGGAAAGCACAGTTTGAATCTGACAGTTATGTCACTTCATGTCAAACTTGTTTTCAAATTTTAATGTAATCAATCTCATTTCTTACAGACCATGTCAAAAAGAGGCACCCAGGCATCGGAGGCACTGAGATCAAGGTCTGCATGGCACAAAAGTTAAAAGATCTGAGGAGACGAGCAGAAAGGTAATATTCAGACGATCCAACATCCAAGTGTGATCCCCATGTGGTCTGTTCACATTTGCGAAACCGACATGCGCGAGGACTGATGACTCAGTTTATTCCTCAGTCTACATTGTGATCTAATCACAAACTGTCAATAGTTTTTTTTATAAATGAGACGCACCACTCGTCTTATACAGTTGTTTAAGCAAGATGTATTTCCATAGCATATTTACGTAAAACGTTTAATGACATAATAACATTACAAATGAATAATAATTAATTATTAAGCCCCATAAAAATGCTTTTCAGAAACCTACGGGGTGACGTCACGGACACTACGTCCATATTTTTTTTTACAGTCTATGGTTTGCACTGCCCTAATCTTTGATCTTTTTCTATCCCAAAACAGGATGCCTGCTGCAGGAGACACAAAGGACTGAGACAACACACTTTCACAAACGCACACCACACACACACACATGCGCGTATACCTGCGTTTTTTGCGGCTTTTTATGTATAATTTTAATTTGGTTTTGCTTTGTTTGTTTTAAACATTCAATTTGTATTGCATATTTTGAAATGAAATAAAAAGTGAAAAAAATTTTTTTTTGAATTATTTGTTTTAATGTTGGGAAACATTAGGCTATAGAGCCTACACAAGAACATGGTAGGCCTACCGTTTTCTGTGGTATATTGCTTAATGATTTTTACATGGATTTCACATGAAGTTACAGGTTTACATGGTGTGTAGCTTTAACATGGATTGTTGATGGGTTTCAAATGTCATTCTATGGGTTTCACATGAGATATTTTACATTTCACATGATATCTCATGGGTTTCACATGTGATTAAATGTTTCACATGGGAATTTTACGTTTCACATGTAAGCTCATGGATTTCACATGGGAATTTTGGGTTTCACATGCAATCCCATGGGTTTCACATGTAATCACATGGGTTTCACATGCAATCACATGGGTTTCACATGCAATCCCATGGGTTTCACATGTAATCACATGGGTTTCACATGCAATCCCATGGGTTTCACATGTAATCACATGGGTTTCACATGTAATCACATGGGTTTCACATGGGTTTCACATCCCATGGGTTTCACATGTAATCACATGGGTTTCACATGCAATCCCATGGGTTTCACATGTAATCACATGGGTTTCACATGCAATCCCATGGGTTTCACATGGGAATATACATGGGTTTCACATGAAAATGTTCCAAAACCACACGTTTCCCATGTGCAAATTACCTTTAACATGTGCAAAGCACATGTGTTCCACATATTTCACATGTTAAATTTCACATGTGCAAAATCACATGTCCACGTTGTCACATGGGATCACATGTGTTTTTGCACATGTGAAACTCATGTGGTTTTTCTGTAAGGGATGACACTAGCATGTGCATTTCGGTGCACAGGTTTTTTTTTTTTTGGGAAATGCACAGAATGGTTCCAAATTGGGTACCAGCTCTGACACCAGCACAGTCAAAAAGGGTTGGAAACATTCCTTTATAAAGACGTCTAACACCAGGAACAGCTAAAATACTATAAACATTATATGTGGATTCCTTTCATTTAGCGTTTGTCCCTCTCCATGCCGGAGGTCCCAAACCATACAGCTAAACCAACACAGTGAAACTCGTCTATCCCTACCTAGTGCCAAATGTAATTACAAATTCTTATAATAAAGGAACAAATATTTTAGTGCTGAGACTGAACAGCTGTAGAGCTCATAATAAAGGTCTGTTGAGAATTAGCTAGTACCATATGGCCACTTCACACTATTCCCACAGAAACAAGTGTTTATGATGCTTTTAGTTATTATCTGAACAGCTCAGCAACTACACAACAGAGGTTATTAAGTTTCGACTGCAAAATTTACCTTTTGCTGTTTTCGTTCGTACCAGAGAGAGCACTACAGAACTTTCCACACTTCAAAAAAGTGTGAAGGGTGAAAAAAAAATGGTCTATCTACTTCCTCCCGTACATTTTTAAGTATCAGTCTGCCGGCTGTCTTTTGCTCTGTTTCAAAGCCATCTGAAATTTTAAGTCATCATTAAACCACGCTCCCAATAGGAAGGCTATTCCAAAAGGTAGCCATCTTAATTATGCTGCCTCCTAAGATACATTGTTTTGGCCCAATTCTAAAGGTGTGGTCACATTTAACATTGTTAGTTAAATTTTACCGGTGAAATCCAGTCATTTCGAAAGAAATCCATGTGATCTGGAATTTCATGTGAGGGGCAAAAGATTTCAGAACAGGCTGACATTAGTCATGCACATAATCTCTGTGTTGACCAACAGAAAACTGCTTGGTTTAAAAGTGACCTCATACATTGCTACCACCATTGATACACAGCGACAATTAATTATTTTCGGTCATAACATTTCACAGAATTTATTTTTTTTAAAAGAAATTTCACCAAACGTTTTCTAATGTAACCACACTTTTAGAAAGCATCACATTTATACTTTGTGGCAAATGAGGCAAGAGAAACTCATTCAATACTAAAATGAATTGTTAAAAATACTTAAAAAATTACAGTGTAAATCAGATAAAACATTTTGGCCAGTATGTGTTAGCTGAGTATTTAGAGAATGTTTTCTTTTGAGGCACACCAACAGTACACATTTTTGAACAATTCCTTAAAAAAATGACTCATCAGCTCAGTAGTAGAGACTCCCAAGACCTGAAATGGATGGGTCAGATAGGTGAGACATCCATAATGTGTACTGTTGGTGTGCCTCCAGGAACAGGGCCGGAAAACCTTGTGCTGTTAGCTTAGCAACATGCTAATGACAAATTCCACTGAAATCAATTGCCTGTCGAGTCTCCCTTGTGTGGAGCGCTATTTGTGTTAAATTACTGCCTATGTAAAGCATTCAAAATCATTCTCTTATAACAGTTAGTTAGGATACTGCCTTGGAAGGCAGCTGCCCATTTAGGCAGCAGGGCTAGGTTTTAAAACAGACCTGTCTCTGTCTATTCCCTCACTGTGTCTAACGTTTTATCCGTTTCCAATCTTACCGCTCACTCTCCTTCTTCCCCTAGCTCACTCTTCACAATCTCTCTCTCTCTCTCTCTCTGTCTCCTCCCTCCACCCCCACTCTCTGTCTCTCTCTCAGATGGTAACTAGGCTGAGGTCAGGTAAGGTAATGGAGCGCACACTCTTACACAGCACTACCTCTGCTGTGGTGTCGGGAAAGCGGCTGCACTTCTGAATGCCCTTGAGGTGTGACCTCATTCAGGGCTCTTAGGAACAATCATGACATGAGAAAATGCTTGATATAAACGCACGCTTTTCAAACGTTTAATAACTTCATCTATTACTATCAATAACCAATAAATTACTACATTTGTGTAATAGTAAATGTTACAGCATAATGTGCATTCAGCTGGTCATTATCTCAGAATAAACCCTGACAGGATGAACAAGACACGACATGAAGAGTAAGGGACTTGTATCACACTGAAATGTTTATTTTGCAATAATGACTGTATTCATGCAGCAAGTTTTCATGCTGATTAACAAATAATAAATAGATGGACATGAAATGTGTCTCACAAGTAATGTGAAACTATTATCACTATACAAAACTATTTGAGCCATCAAGAATTCCAGAGAGCCACGTATTGACATAAAGGAATAGTGAATATCCACTATGGAAGCATATGGGTAGCAATATTCAATTTGAAATGTAAAATGCAAAATGACAATGCAATATGTAAAATGGCAATGCAATATGTGTATAACAATGCAATGCAAATTCATAGAAGACTATAGCCTTTTTTGGGTGAATGTGGAGCAGGTCGTGGGCTGGAGACGTCATCGTCTATAATTCAGTGTCTAATATAAAAAAAAACGAAGCAGCACAAACATTTTTTTTACCAGCACAAAACAGCACAAACAAAGCACAAACAAGTGAGACTATTTTGCGTGAATTTGGAGCAGATGGGGGGCTGGGTGACCTCAGAATGACCAATAAATATTATTTTGTATTAGCCTGACTACGTCAGACTTCGTACTTCCGCTCAATTTCATTTTGCTTCTGTACTCAGTCTGAGACAGCGGCCTATCTATCCATTTTCCTCCGGCCTGAAAACAGCCGGGCCAATCAACGAACAGAGGGCGGGCTGAAAGCCGTGACGTAGTCGCTAAGAGCAGGTTAGGGAAATCGAAAACGACCGCGGATATGGAGACGCGGATGCAATTCGCTCTGTTGTGGAGAATATTCCCGGCATTAGCAAACTGAAGCCCGAACAAGAAGAGTGTGTATTAAACATTTTGAATGGAGGTGATGTTGTGGCCCTACTCCCTTTGGGAAAAGTTTCATTTATCAACTATTACCGATCGTCAGCGAGAAACTGGGGAGCCTTTTGACAGGTCAGTGTCTCCTTTCTTTTCCAGGTCTCAAATATTGCCATGACATGCTGTAATCTTGCAATTAAGTTGCAGCATTTCCGACAGACTCGAGATGAACAAAGAGCTGTGTTTAACAGAACTAATCCTAACTTTGACAGTTGGCTGCAAATATTTTTTTGTTTCTCTCTACTGTCAAATATCAGTTTAGAGGCCCTGATTGTACCGTGGATGCGTAGATTAACTTCGCATAATCTGCAAAAGTCGTTTACAGCCATGTTCACTCCGGTATTTCGCTCGCATCATCAAGTGTTTACAGCAGGTTTACAGTGGAAGTTCGATCATAGATTTGAGTTCGATGCATGATGTCTGTGGTTCGATGCGGCTGTGTCGGTGCATAACATACGTCATATATAAACTTATCTGATTGGCTTCAATGATTTTAAACTTCAGACAAGCGCCCCCTAGCGAGAGAGAAAACACTTCTCTATTATGCCATTCCAGACTCTGTCTACGAAGCAAAGGGAAGTAGCAGAGTCTGGTTTTACCAGGCTAATTTTGTAGCAGAACAGATAAATATTATAGCAGAACAAACAAAACTTTTACCGGCACAAATGAAGCACAAACAAACGAGACTATTTGGGGTGAATGTGGAGCAGGTCGGGGGGCTGGTGACGTCATTACCTGTAATTAAATGTCTAATATCTTAAAAACCGAAGCAGCACAAACAAAACTTTAACCAGCACAAACGACCAAGACTATTTTATTTGGAGCATGTGGGGGGCTGGGGGACCTCAGAATGACCTATAAATATTCTTTTAATATCTAAAAAACCGAAGCAGCAGAAACAAAAATTTTTACAGCACAAACAAAGTAAACACGATTGAGCGGCCTATTTTGCCGACGTTTTGCATTGGGTGGGGGCGGGGCCAACTTCACACAGTGATTGACAGGGTGGGAGGGGACGGGGACGTGATCGGCTCGGAATGCGTTTTAAATTTGCACATTGAATTTTGCTACATTCATTGCGGGACATTTAATGAAAATGCAATCGGAAGTGTCTTAACTGTGAGTGTAAATACAATTAAGAAAAATAACATTTAAATGATCATTTTGCTACAGTTTTTGCTTTAATAAAGGCAATAAAATCTAATAAATTTAGCAACTTATAAAGCGTTAAAATATGTATTAAATTTACATATTAAAACTAGAGTATGAAATGGCAAGTGTAAATTATATAATTGAATTATCATTTTCATTTTGCACCAAACATTGCACAAATGTAATGGAAAATGTACATTTAAATACAGAAATGCATTTCCATTTTACATATTGCATTGTCATTTTGCATATTACATTTCAAATTGAATATTGCCACCCATATGTCCCTCCATTGAAAGTCCATGCAACCAAAATTTCAGAGAGAAGTTGCAAAGTAATCCATATGAATCATGTGGTTTAACGGCAGTCTTCTGAAGAGACATGATCGCATTATGTGATGAACAGATTTAATTTTCATTCACATATAAATATTAGTTAACACACATACATATATGGAGCACATCAAATATGGTAAGCGAATAATCAGCTGTACTTGCTTGATGTACGAGAACAAACCTCATTGGTTATTGCGGAATTAAACTGCTTGATTTATATGGCTTACTTTTGCAATGTCTTTATGAATTTTTTGAAGCATGACAGTTTTGGTTTCCATAACCATTCAATGGACGGACTGAAATATATCAGGTTTCATTAAAAATACCTTTGGTGTTTCGAAGATGAAGGTGGTTTTGGAACAACATGACGGTGAGTAATTGATGACAGAATTTTCCGCTAGATATAGCTTACTGTCTACTATATGAGAAACATGGAATATTCTGGTTTATTTTCAAATTAACATCTAGCTGTTGTTGTCTGTGTAATCGGCAGTATGCAATGGATGCTGTCTTAATTTACACTTCAAATTAAAAAAGGTTTGAAGTTTTGACAAGTTTTCTTCAGCAACAATATCTAGAGTACATACAGGTGTTTCTTTGAATAGACTCCAAAGATCTCTCGCTTTTTCTGTTTGGCTGTTATAGATGCTCTGTGGAGTTTGGATGTGTCTGTTTGCTTAATCAGCAATTTGCACCTTTCTGAAGAGGCTGTGATAACAATGTGTTGGTGCTAATAAACTGAAAAGTCCACTGAAAGTCCCTGAAAGTTTCCTGATAACATTAACGCTATTTCACTCCTATTATCAGATGTGAATTATCCCATAGGACATTCTTACCTGAATTTAGAGGGATAAAAATTCAGTCCTGGGTCTACTTTACCAAGTATTGTGCAGCAGTATATGGTTAATATTAGTTTATCTCTACAGTATATGGGATTCTCCCCCCCCCCCCCCCCCCCCCCCCCCCCAGATATCCTTGTTTTCATTTAGATGAACTATTAAAGAGTTGTATAGTACATGTATAATCTGTAATTAAATGCATCTCTTATAGATCTAAATCTAATATATATATATATTATTGAAGTAAAACGCATATCTCGCCATCCAGAATGATTGCGATCTCTAGAGCTCTATGAAATATTATGCATAAACCAACCAGGAATTCATACTGCTTTAAACTGGCCTTTTCAGCAAGGATTCATCCTGTTAATATGACATAAAGACATTTCTCAACAGCAAGAGAGAAATATAAGTCAGAGAATGCAGATGAGAGTCTTACCTTCTACTGCTCTTTTGAAGAAAACTTTGCAGCTTCCACATGTAACAACCCCATAGTGACATCCTGACGCCTCGTCTCCACACACCAGACACACTTTGGCTGTCGAAGACGTGTGTCTCAAAGACGCACTGAAATAAGAGCAAATCAAATTATACCTGTAAATTGTACTTGAGACATTAAGTGACAAACCACATTGACGATATAACGCAATGTTCTCATGTTAAGAAATACAGTAGCTCTGTTGTATGTGTTGCAGTGGTAACTGTAGAAATGACCAAAACAACTTAAAGCATTTGATATTTGAAAATATCTGGAAAATAAACAAGATAAATGGAAGTAAAAAAAAAAAAAAGGTTTCCAAGATAAAATAGAGAAAATATTTGTTTTAAATCTAGTTTTTGTAAAACCTTTATACCATTGTAAAGATTCAATTTAATAACGCTAAATGGTCTTGTGATAAATATATGATAAACATTTTATTTGACACTGAATAGGGTAGACATCTTAATCATTATTTTCAATTATTAAAAATATTGCAAATTTTAAGGTATTTTTTCTGCATGTTGATTGCGCATGTTCTGACAGAAGTTATTCAATTATTATTATTACAAGTAGTAGTAGAAGTAATAGTAATAAGCAATAAATTACTGTATATTATATCATTGCATAATTATAATTAATAGATTAAATTCACAAATTAACAGACCCAGGACAAAAAATAAATACCGCCATGTCATTGACCTGCCTATTTCAATAAAATAACCCATAAATAACACCCCAGGTTTGAGCTAAGTTTGTCCTGCTCTACAGGGCCGTTTGAGCCCAACCATTTTAGCACTGCAGAAATCACGTAATTCCCACATTGTTACTGGGCACCCAAAGGGCACGGCATATGTCACTGACTCATAACGTATGTCTCACAATTTTGCTCCAGATCATTCAGGAAGTCTGACTGTACAACATCTACACAAGTGCGCCCATATATAATATTCCGCTTTCAAAACATTGGAGTCTTAAAATACAGAAATAAATACTGAACAACATTAAGTGGCAGAAAATGGGAGAATGATTTTTATATCCGCTGCCCTCCAAAATGAAATTGAAACATTGAAAATGAAGCACATACTCCAAATAGTCTGGCTGACTTGGCAGAAATCTGATTAAATTGCCCAGTGAAACCTGACATAGCCTGAGTGGGCAGAGCCTCTTATAAGGATGCCCTGTGGAGCGGGTGAAAGTCACCCTTTGAAAGACACCTATAGAAAACACGCATAGCAGAGCTAATTTAAAATGAACAGTAAGGCTCTAACAATACGTTAACGACAAGATAGGCTTAGCACGTACCTCCCCCCGCCCCAACTTTGATAATGAGTGTGCTCTCGTTTTAATCAGTAGTGCACGGTAATTGTCTGGTTAGCATTCTGACAACATCCTTGAGTCTTAACAAGCCTCTGGGTCTCAGAGGCACGGTCCCTCTCAAGGCCTGGTGCGGGTAGTAACTTCACAGCATCTTTCTGACACAGTCGAGAGAGCTGATCTAATTCTCCCTCGTCCGTCTAAACACACATTCAATTTGTTAGCCGGTTAGCAGGGGGCTCCTGCGAGGGAGTCGATTGGCAGGCCCTGGTGAGCTAATCGCCCCGGCAGCACCACAACGCTCGCTGTGCATGATGTGGAGAGGTTTAGCTTTATTAAACTGTTCAGCAAGCCCCTCTTTCTCTTGCTCTACACCATGGAGTAGAAAAGAAAAAGACGAAGCAAAGAGCTGACAAGGTGACTGCTTTTGCAGGAAGTAGGTCAGCGTTCATTGTTATGAAACAGAGCACCCTTATGACCGGCATACTGTGAGACTGGTGCTGTTGTGTCTAATGTTTAAAAGAAAAACACCAATTAATGATGACAAGTACTTTAGCTGGTGGATTTCTCATTGGTATAGATAATAAAGTGAATGCCTGACCTGCCTCTCCTCTCTTAGAAGAAGTTAGAGAAGTTTGATTCCAAACTTCACTTCTGTTTTTGCCATCTACATGTGACTGTGTGTTATTGAAGTAACCCTTGTCTATGCGGTCAGTGAGTGAGTTTTCATGTATACAATAATGCTGATAACTATCAAAAGCTGCTCATTAAGAAAACCTGACAAACAGAGTTTACGTTAGATGTTGAATGCTTTGAATAATTCTCTGGTTTTGCAGACTGATCTCATGAAATGCCGTATGTATGACACGCCAATTCGTATTTCCATTTTTGGCGTGCTATCAACACGCATAATCGCTTTTCATCGTGTTTATCAACGCCTTTGACTTAACGTTATATTACTGTATTATGTATATATAAATATATGACCTACCCCAACCCCGTCCCTAAACCTACCCGTCACTAGGGTTAATACCATTTATGAGTCTTCTCCTACCATCCTAGGAAAAAAAATATCGCTCCAAAGATGTAGATATAGATTTTGCTTCGTTTCGCTCGGACATTTAATGGCGTACACATACACGCGGAATCACTCGGACATTTAATGGCGTAGACATACACGCAAAAGATTTCGGCGTGGACATACACACGGATAGCTCAAAATGCGTATAGATAACACGCCACTTGACTGAAAGTGGCGTGTTATGTTTACGCAAAGTCATGATGTCATGTTGGGTTTTGACATCAAAACATGAACATATTGGCCTTTCTTTGATAAAAGAATAAAATATCTTATATGTTATGTAAGATGGTGCTGTAAGTAAACAAGGCTTGAAGTGATTCTCTGGAAAACAGACAGGTAATGAGGAAGGTAATAAGAAAAAAGGTCTGGGGTTAAGTGAGGACAGATGTAACTATCTACAGATGTTCGGATTTCTCATCCATCGTATGTACAATTGCAGTCTAACTAGAGTAGACTTACAATGAATTGAGATCAAATGGCAATTTTTCTAGCTTTAGGTTTGATGTTGGTTTTTTTTTTTTGAAGAAAAACAAGCACAAAGCAGTAGATATGCCTTTTCATCTTCAGATTTCATAAAAAATATTTAGAGATACCTCTGTAAGCGAGTGGTTTACTCAAAATACTGAAGGATTCCGAAGCCCTGTTTTGATTGCATTATCAAATTGCCCTGCATTAATATGACTTTAATATGAATTGGGTCATTCCTGTTATGCAATGCCTTTTGAATACTGTAAACTGAAAATACTATATATATATAAAAAAATATGGCCATGTTTAGCAATTTAAGGAATATTTTTTTTTGGGGGGGGGGGGGGGGGGGGGGGGGGGGGGGGGGGGGTCCCATCTTAAAATGGGGGTGGGGGGAAATATATATAAATGAAGTAGATACTTGTAATATTTGCATAATAGTTAATGCAAAGCCCCAAGGGACACGACAAAAATAGCAATATCCACTCAAAACAAGTTTTATTTCATGTTAATTTAATTATGATGTAATGATAAGAAATTAATCTAGCACTTTCTATCTTTTAAATTAGTAAATTTCATATATAAATAAACTGCACAGTAGGAATGAGTCAATTGCATTCGCTCAGCAGAAACTGTCGTTTATGTAAATGTCAGTGCAAGAGACATAATACAGTACTTAATAACCAAGTTTCAAGGACAGACAGGAAGGATTTTTTTTTTTTACGATGCTACACCCTTATACAGAATTACTTATTGTTCCCTGTGCAATTATACAATCTAAATTATTTCTAAGGAAGTAATTGTAAATTTAAACGGTAGTGACCACTTAGCGGTCATGTACTTGAAAACTAGGGGAGTGCAAGGTTTTGGCATCCGCTATATTATTTGGATTGTGAATATTTATTGCTGCTTACGTGCTGCAGCATCAGCTGAGATCTGCAGAAAGATACTGGCACGGTTGAGAAAGAAGACTGACAGATGGATCAGGAATGCAAAAATAACAAACCATATAACTGCTCGAATGCACTGTGCGGGAGCTCTGTCATGTATCAATCTCAACAGAGCGCTAAAGCAGCAGTCTTTCTCCTGGCTCTATGCAGAGCAATGGGCAGAAATAGAACATGCAGCGATAGTTACGCTGAATTTAAACCATTAGAGAGGTTCTCTATCAGTTAAGGTGGGTGTTAAGTTATCAGACTTCACAGCACACAGATGTACAGATGCTAACCAACGCCAGAGAAAATGAGTCCTGCTCAGCTTCAAGAGGATCACCATTCATTGTGCAAACAGCCACCTCCTCTTTGGTCTAGAGTATTTATGTAACAAAACTTGGAATGCGGCAAAAGCTAAAGGTAGATTAGGTAAAACAAACAGGATAGAGGACAAACGGCTTACATAACCAAAGTGAGACAGCCTAAACATTATCACGACACCTACTCCACGCACTATACGCAGAGCGGCCTGCAGAGAATTATGGGTCCCCAGAGTGCTATTAAGACCTGAATCTACCAAAGGGTCAACTGCAACGTCAGTGAGTGCGTGTAAAATGCATTTATATTATCTTAATATACCATGACCTGAATTAATATATTCTTCATCTGAAATGAGTTGCCCAATATGGCTGCCACACTAATAAAATTTTTTTAAAAAAAAAGAATCTGTGAAACAATTATGAAATAGATTTCTTGCAACAACAACAAAAAAGCTAATTCAGGCATCCAAAAGAGCAAGTGAATCAAAAAGGTAAATAACCTCTTAAATTTTGGATATCTAAGTTTGGATAAATAAAAGTTAAGATGTTTTTTTTTAAAGAATTGGGTTATTTCAAATATTAAGCATTAACTACACAAAATAAATTACTATTACTAGATTTGCACAAGAACTCTGAAGTGACACCAATGATAATGTAGACAATAATTGGTCATGATTATACGTATGTGGCATGACTTTTTGCTGAAATCGAAATTCAGTAACAACTCCACAAACAAGCCAAATAGGGACCTCATTTTTAACTTTATAATTACAACAATTTGCGGCAGCATTCAGCACATATAAAAGTGCCCATAGACAGGAATTCTAGCAGCACACACACACACATGTTGTGTTTTAATGTTTTGAGGGGACTTTCAATAGACATAATGATTTTTATACTGTACATACTGTATATTATATCCCCTTACACTAACCCTACCCCTAAACCTATTACAGAAAACATCACTAAGTATGATTTATAATCTGTTTTTCTCATGGTGACCAAAAAATGTCCCCACAAGGACAAGGATTTTGGATATTGCCATCTTTGCCATTTTGTCCCCATAATGTAGGGTTTACCAGGCCACACACACACACACACACACACACACACACACACACACGCAAGACACATGCACAAATGAATGCAACAGACCGCTTCATCTTCAGACAGGCTCTTAAAACATACCTATTTAAAATGCATGGTACTGTACATTAAAAAACACAACACAGAGTGCTGAACTCTCGTCAGGCCAGCTGCAACGAAAATAGTGTGCATGCTTATTATGATTATTACGGTAATCTGCAGGCAGAGCAGAAATAAAAAGGCCTTTGATGTGTTTTTCATTGAGTTGATCAGCAAGTCTTCAGCAAGAACCACTAGATAACATCAAAGACAATAATTTTCTCCTTGAGAAAAACAAAAAGATGTTTCTAAGAAAATATTTGAGAACGTCTTAAGACTTTTTCAAGAACTACACTTAGAATTTCTCTCATTAGTGAATTGCCTCATTAGAACAGAAAAGGGTGTAGACGCTGTCATTGCTACTATCGCACATTGATTATGTAAATGCATGTGCCGTGCAAGATGTTCAGAAAGATCTGAGTAATAATTGATTCATATATTGTTAATTTACAGTTAGTCAGATGCACAGTGCAAGTGATTTTCAAGGCATGAATATTCACCAAAATTTGTAAACACACTTGATCTGACATTGGGTGGAGAAACATTTGGAAACATGCCGTTTCCTTTACAATTACAATGTCGAGCATGTAAATAGTGAGTGCGGACTGGCACTTCAGTCTGTCAACATGAGCCCTGCAGGTATGGCAAGACTGACAAACAAGTAAACTATGAATCTGACATCCTTATTTTTAACACAGTTGCACTTGGATGCCAATTATTAAGTTGTGTGCTTTTTATTCATGTAAAAAAAAATGAAGAGAATATAGAAGAACTGGATAGACAAGGATTGTTGACAGTGCCACGTGTTTTATCTTCCCTAGGGCAGACAGCCTCAGGGAACTCAGTTTTATAACTTTGCTGATATCCAGTCTTCTTTTTATTCCCATCAGACACACCAGTGTAATGAATTGGTTTTGCATCCTTAAGTGAGTGGTCCATATAATTAAACTATATAATGGATTATTTGAATAGAAAAAAAGTGATTGCTTTGAGCTAATCGTGCGCTTGTTTCCAGATGCTGTACACTGGTTATTAATCCCCTCTATAACAAAAAAAGGTTTTGAGATGTCCTGATCAATGACTTAGGGCAAGCTCATCTTGTGTTACTCACCTAACTAGTTCATCTAAATCAATTGATGTTCATTAGCATGAATATTATTTCCCTAGGCGTGACGAAGCCTGACAGAGAATGAACAGCCATCTATTAGCAGAGCCACGGAGACAGAATCTCATTTAATACCCCAGTGGTCAACACCAGATGTGTCAGTCTGAAAACATCAACAATGATGCAATGATGTTTCCTGCTGCCAACTTTATCTGTCATTATCTCTATTATCACTACGGGCAAAGTTCAGTATATTAACTAAGACAACCACACAGATTGTAATCTTATATGCAAATAAAAAGAATTAGATAAAAAATATTTTTTTTTAAAAGATTTGTGCCTTTTAGTCCATGTCTGGCATTAGATTTAAGGTAACCTACATGACAGTTTTATCCAATCAGATGCTCTCTAGAATCACAATGCTCCTCCCACTAATACCACCAGCAGCCAACAACATGAAGTAAATCATTTTCAGGTTTTTTTGATGGATTAGCCCTTCAATATGTATCTTCCAAACTTCTCAGAAAATAAAAAAGAGCTTTTTATCTATATGGAAGCCCATTTCATAAGAAATAAAAATATCATGCTTGGACATAAAGTTTAAATTATGAGATGCTAAATCATAATTATAACAATAAAATAATGGTTGAAATGATGACATACTAAGCAGTACATACTTGTAGCATACTTGAGCTAAAAAGTTATGATATACAAAGTCATAATGACATAAAATAAAAATTTGCCTTAATTATTACTTTTTATCTCATCATTTTTTAATTGTGACCTAGTATCTCATAATTTTGAGGTCTTATGTCACGATTATGATTTAACTAAGCCTGTTTTTTTTCCTGTGGCAGAAATGGGCTTCCATACTTCACCAGAAAGATTAAAAAAAAGATAATCAGTGTTATAAAACTAGAGTTATACAAAGCAATGATTACGTTTAAAATAATCAGATTTCTGTCTGCTTCAGATAAGGGTTTACACAAATGTTAGGATCTTTCTAATATTTAGTTTTTTTCTCAGCAAATAGCAACAACCAGCCTTAGCACCTAATTCATGCATTAAAACCCATATGAGGTCCTGTTTTCAGCACCTTTGGAATGATATGCTGCACAATTTACACTAATCTGGCTTATGTTGAGCCTGGAGATATAAACAGACCTTCGTGAAAGCCTGTACACATACAACTGTGCAAAAATGCCACAAATCCGTTGTGTTGGTGACATGGGTGAACTTGTGAACTCACAATGAGCTGTTTCCACTGAATGCAGTGTGAGCACCTCTTTGCCTCTGGTGGACTAGTTTAGGCACAGACTCAGAAACATAGCCCTGATTCACTTATGACCTCCAGACTGGGTTTATGTTGACTAGGACAAACAGGAAGCTAAATCCCTGAAGTGTGTTAGCTTACCTGAAGGAGACATACTGATGGACCTCTAATACCTAGTCAGTCACTAACAAAAAAAAAAAAAATGTGTCTGTTATATTAAATCCAGACGGATATAGAATTCATTTTACTGTAAGCTATGCCAAAAATTGCCCTATAAAAAGTGTAAAAAAAAAAAAAATCCTAGTAAACAATGATACAAATAAGCAGAATTACTTGGCCAAGCCAAAATTGGCAAAATATTTTGTTGTCTTTTAATGGTCTTAACCATTTTAATCTCAAATCACTGGTCAGGAAATTAACTGCAGAAATGCTGTAGATAAAGTAACTTTTAAAAGTTAAACCATGTGGGCAAACTTACAGACTGCTTTTTACAGGAAGAAGAGTGACCCTGTCCCAAACAGGACAATGTTAATGGCTTCAAACTGTTCATAAGTAGTTGAAAAATGTCTCCCAGCTTGTTTGAGATTAGGTTCAGTCATTTCACTTTAATGGCAACGAAAAGGTTATTAGTCAGTTATTGAAATGTCTTATTTTGAAAAACGTCACTTTAGTCAATTCAATGGTACTATTTAACAAATTTGATTAAGCTAAGTCCATGTGTGCTTTTTTTGCAAAAACCTCTAAGTCTTTGGACAAGACATAGTAAACAGTCTCACCTTGTCATGTGTGGAATAGAGCTGTTCTTTAATGTAGGTTATGTCCGTTTCTGTCAGTTACAGCAGCACTCGAAACACTGTTGTGTTTATATGCTACTCGCGAAATCATGTCATTGCCACTTTAATGGTTTTATTTAGCCTTTTAGAATGAGCAGAATTATGAGGTTGATGATGTTTCATTTTGCCAGTGACTGAAACCACCACATGAAAATACCATTTCATCATACTCCTCCATCTTGTTTAATCTAAAACAGGATAAAAACTTGCAGCTCGACAACTGAAAGCTGGCATCATTCATCTTGAAATTATATGATTCGATTCGCATCTTCTGGTTGGTTGAACTTAGAGGCTTTTGCTGGCAAAGGGAAGTGGTGTTTAGAGGTGTCTGCCAATGAACCGGTATTTCTAAATGGGCTGAGGCTAGGATTTAGCGGGTTTGAAGCGAAAGAACGTTTACTATGTGCGGAGAGCATTCGCTCAATATCTTTATCTCATTGTTGATGGAGGTGGAGTTTAGCGACTTTTGTATCTGAAGTCTTGAAATATTCACTATAGGGTTCAAATCTAGGACTCAGTCTGATGGGACTTGTTCTCTAGCCATTTCTTGGTTGTCTTTGCAGTTTGGGCAGGGGCATTGTCTTGTTGAAAAATAACATCTGATCATTCCTCTTTAGATAACAACTTTTCATTAGTGGGAAACAAGTCATTCTGCAATATTCTCCTGTACTCCAATGCATTGAATGACTTTTCACAGTAAAGTAGCTAACCAATACCAGCAACTAAAAATGACACCTCTTCCTCCATGTTTTACTGTGGTAGAGATACATTTATTATTATATTTTTCAGCAGATTTTCGCTATGCAGCATCACCATGCAACCTATTTCTGACAGCAATGACTTTTTAAGTACAGCTAGTGCATTTGCTTAAATTCAGCTAATCTCCTGACCAATAATTTGTGGTTAAGACAATTAAAAGCTTAGTGTTTATAAAGTACACTCCTGTTCAAAAGTTTGGGGCCTGTGATGGCAACGCTGAATTTTCAGAAGTCACCATTAGTCCAGTCTTCGGTGTCACATGATTCTTCAGAAATCATTCTATGATGATTTTGTGCTCAAGAAACATATGAAGACTGCATTCTGGCTGCATGTTTATGTTATGAAACAATAAACAATGGAGTTCAGGAGGGGCCATGACTCTGCTGGAGTCGTCTGACAGCCGGTCAAACGATTCAGAGCTGCATTTGGACAGCGTAGCAATGCAACATTATGTGCGTGCTCACCGTAAACCGTGCGGCCTGAGGCCAAAGTCACACAGCTGTAATGACACACTCATTGAACAAGGCTTGCTCAAGGGCAGCAAGTGGACACTTCGACTGAGTTATAAGGTTGAGTTTGCAGTCTCGCTAAGAAGAAGAATCAAAATATCATACCAGCCCTTATCAGCAACAGATGTGCATTAGAATGCTTGAGTTATGAGTCATCTGACATGCTGTATATATGTCTTTGCAGACATGACAGGTCAAGCTGTTCAATGAGATACTAATTAACACCTGCTTTTGGTGTTTACTCCTCAAAGAGTTTAATTCTGCCTATACAAATGAATGAATAGTCACCTGCTTTTGCTTTATTAACTCAAAGTTAAGGTCAATCTACAGCATTTGCCAAAATGTTGATTAACGCAAAAAATATTTTTTATTTGTTCCTTCTTTGCTTTTTTTTTAAAAGCAAAAATCTTGAGAAGTGAAGGAATTATAGAAACTGTAAATGTTTTCAGAAGTATAGCCACAAGAAGTAAATAAAATATGTTAACATGATTTTAGTGTGGGGAAAAGAAATGTTTGCCAACATTTTCTGTGTAAAGTTATATTCAATTTTACAATGTTTTGGCCGTGACAACGGAATGGCACAAACCCTTTAAGGGGACCCTTTTAATATGAAATTCTGTCATAATTTAATCTTCATGAGGTGTTCCAAACCTGTATGACAGAAACTTTATGTGGAACACAAAAGAAGACATTTTAAGAATGTTGGTAAAAAAAAAAAGATATCTTACTATAATTTTATGTTCAACAGAAGAAAGAAGGTAATAAAGGTTTGGAATTACATTAGGGTGAGTAAATGGGTGAGATATTCCTTTAAACCCTCAAACGTCAGATTTTCTTTTTTTTAAGCTAAGGGACGAGTCAAAATAATTGATTGCATTTTTCAACCACATTATGCCACATTTACTGTCGATTAAGCTTCTATTATTGAACCCAGAAGAAGCGAAATTGAGCTCTATCTATATCTCAACCCTCTGCCAACTGTGTTTAAGGGATGCATAGATAATGATCAGTGCCTTGCGAAGAGTTACTGCACGTGAAACCATGACCCCCCCACACACACATACACACACATAAACATAAGCCATGAGAAGGAGCACCACTGGACTTAAGCCATCTAATTCGCAGCATGTGAGCCAACTGGCTGTGTACAGTCTCAAGTTCGACTGTACTTGACTTAGGAATAGAGCCACTGGGGCGAACAACCAGAAATAAAAATGTGCCTGATAACCAGGTTTATTATTAAAATTCGAAATAGGATTTGGTCTCACAAGTTAATAAAAGCATGTGTGGATATCAGTCTTGCAGAGATGAATATCAGCTCTACAGATGTAAAGCTATAATTTATGTTTCCCTTTGTATATATTTGTCCCATGAGTTATGATATTTCTCATTGCTGTCTATATTTAACACAATTTCAGTCTGTAGCAAGATGCATAAATCCTAATGGGGTATTGTTTGAGTTGAAGCACAAAGGGTTCTGGGATTACGGTACAAAACGTAAAAGAACATTATCAGAACATCTCACACACATGTCACTTTAGACCACCAGTGTCCTTGTTTCATGACCTTTTTCAGATGTAGTATGTGCATGATGGAGGATTACTGGACCATATGGAGGTTTAAAGAACAATGCTACACCTGCACAAGAAATCCAATGAAGCATGTACGTACAGACCACTAGAAAATCTCAAAATAGTTCTCGTTGCTTACAAACAACAATAAATACTTTTTTGGTTTAATTAAATCCAGTTCAATAATCATTATGGACAACATAATTTGAAAGCGAAATCTTACATGGAGAATCAACATCATTGGAGATTTCATTGGCTCCAAAAGCACTTTTTACAAAACAGTCAATGATATCATCTAAGACAATTTGCAACAAAAATAATTTTAAAGGCTGCCGTAGTTAATGTGTGCACTAAAAAAATATAAATTATATATGTTTAACAATCCTTTTCTTCACCAAACTGAATGATAATTCTGTTCATTTCTGCTTTTTAACAGAAAACATGATGATTTTAATTATCTTATTCTATTAATTATATTATTCTATTAAAAAAACATCTGAATATAGTTCCCTTTCGAAAGGGAACTCGCACTGCATCGATGACGCTATGGGGAACGCCCTACATGTGAACCGGTGTCCAAGCTATCCAATCACGACAATCTATATTGACCGGCGGCAGCCTATGACGTCACTATTAGTGCGACCCGGAAGTATAAAAGGAGTGCCTAAAGAACATGTCATCCTCTTTTTGTCTTCAGGGACTTTTTTGTTTGTAAGCTTCAACCTGAAACTTCAAAAGGTAATCATGACTTGTGAAAAACGCTTCAGGAAGTGTGTGGATCCGTGTCTAAGATATTGACACTTGATGACACAGAACTTGTGCATTTAGTGTTTGGGCTCAGAGCAAGCACGATCAGTTCTTGAGGGATACCGAACACGAGTATGTGTCGATGCCTCAATTGACGAGAGGTTCGCGAACAATCTCACGGTTAGAGAGGCATCGACACTAAGTGCTCTGGCCCTGCCTTTTAAACAAACATCACGCTTAAATTGCAGGGCATACGCGATGGCTGGTCTGGCTGGTGATGCCTTGCACACAATGGCTGTGCTGAAAGCATACCACGCTGATCTCCTGAAAAATTTGGACCATGGTCGGGGTCTTTCCCCTGACGCAGTGGAAACAAGCTGCACCGCACTACAGATTAGCTCTCCGGGCCACCAAAACAAACAGCCGCCGTGATCGGACGAACTCAATGGCGGCAATGGTGGCCAGGCATAGGCATCTGTGGTTGAACTTGGATGACATTGGGGATAAAGAAAGCTTTTCTTCTCAATGCATCAGTGTCGCCTTCTGAACTTTCCGGCACCTCCGTCGAGACGGTGATGGGAAAGTTCAGAGAGGCAAAAGCACGCTCGGCAGAATTAAATCTTGCATAACACTGCGGTCCGAATCTGCACACTTCCTACACCCCAGGCGCTTCTTGCATCAGCCCTGAGGCTGGACCTGTGATGAGTGATTCCTTCAATGTGCAACCCTTCTGTAGGTCTGGCGTGGGGTTTGGTAGTAAGTATGGTCTTTCGAGCTCTTTATGGTGATGGCTTCCATTTAGTGAATGTTGTCTAGGCCATCGCTCTACGGGCAGCAGGTTGAGGTCTGTAGGTCTCCTACCTTCATAAGAGTTTTTTAGTAAGGTTGAACAGTAGACCTCGGTTCCCTGTTAGAAAGTATTAAGGGGTGTGTTAGGTAGGGTTTTTATAGGAGTAGAAATAGGGCCCTGAAGTTCCCATATATAGGTAGGCTATGCATACCCTTCCCATAGGCCTCCTCTGATTTAGAGTCATCAGGCTTATATAGTGTGTAGTGCCAGTCTGTGGTAGTGAACAGGTTGGATTTTTGGTGGCGGTCTGCTAAGCTTTCTCGCCACGAGCTTCTTAGTATCTGAGTGTAGCATCAGGAGATTTTATTACTGTAAATCTATTTTTTCCTAGTACTAGCCCCCTCTTACTCAAGAGTTGTCTGGCCAAGGCCCGCCTTTTGCATAAGGTGTAAATGCTAGTGGTGTAACAGGGTAGATAGCAGCATAGGTAGCAGGCTACCTTCAAAAAGCCTCCCATGCAGATTTCTATGGGCGTTGTCAGGTCTTTCTCTCTAGATAGTAAGAAGCAGTGTGCTCAGGCCTCCGCCATTTACAGCATCGAGTGTAGTAGCTGGCAGCAAGGCCTTAAGTTAAAAGGGATATTTCTTCTGAGCCCCCTGAATATAAGAAATCAAGTCATAAGGTTGAATGTCGTTGGTCACTTACTGAGGCCTCCATTCCCTTGGGTTTAGTAGAAAATATAAAATCTGTCTAGTAAAATTACAAGATAATAGGCCTCGACCCTGATACATCCTTCAGGGTCATGCTGATAGTTCTCCCCTTGTTAGGGTCATTAATTAGAGTACTTTGCTACCAATAGCTCATATGTTATCACCTTTAACCACCCAGATTCAGGTAGAGACAGACTAGTTACTCCCTACCACTTGGGGTGGTTTAGCATGCTCCCTTAGAGCCAAAGCACTGCCCGGGCTGACGCCCGAGACATTCGAAGCTGTAGGCCTTACAGTAGGCCTCCTCGATACTCCGGTAGCGTAAGATTGTACTCTCCTTGCTTTAAAGGATCGATCGCACTTCTGCTGAGTACACTGCCTGTTGGCAATGTTAAATAAGTTTAAACAGGCCCACAGAAATGTCTGTGAGAGCACCTAGGCTTCTGAAGGCTAGCTCTGCTAACATCCTCGCTATCAAGTAGTTAGGCCTTAACAGGCCTCCTTGAAGGCGGCTCCCCAACGAGTTGGATGCTTAGCATTGCAAAGCCATTAAGTATCATGTTGCAGGCCCCATGGAGCCTCCCTGATTTTAGCCCAGAGCCTGGTCAGTACTTATCAGGTTGAGCATAGTGTTCCAGAATCTATCTGAGGATCGCTCTGTTTGAATACCTAACTCCCTAAGTCTGGTCGGAAGGTCGAAGGACTCTCACGAGGCCTCCCTGTTAGATCAGCCCAAGAGCTGGAGGCGCCCCCCTTATTAGGGTCCCTTTAGAGTGCCCAGCCTCCACAGGGCTTTGAAGCACTGTGTAGATCCAGGATCGAACTTTGTAGAGTCACTCCCCTCATTTGCAAGGGTTTGAAAGTGCTATGCTGAGTTCTGCTCTCCAGGATACCAGTCTCTATGATCCAGATTGTGAGTGAACAACTGGCATTAATTGCAAATGATTTTGTGAGAGACTCTGTTTAGGAAACAGACAGGTTGTTGGCAAGACTAAGTCAGTAAATTTGACCAGGTCAGCCTCCCTGGTGGCATGTGGGGTTGACTTTAGGTTCCCCTCAGAAAGTGACTGGATGGGACTCCTTTCGAAACCCCTGGCCATATTCCCTTAAAGGAACCCCTTCCATGGAAGCTGTTGGTTCCAAGCCTTTGAGCGGCCTTGGTAGGTCTTCCGTTGTTTGGAGGCCACTTTGAGGCTTATAGCTTGAGCAGTGGCCATAGGGAATAATGTCATTGACAGCCTGTATGTGACCCGAAGGGGGAACGTTTCTGCCATTTCTGATGTTTCTGTCACAAGCCATAATTGGCATGCACTCCCTTCAGCGTGGTGGGATTGAATATCGTTCCCCATAGCGCCATCAACGCAGTGTGAGTTCCCTTTCGAAAGGGAACATCTAGGTTACGACTGTAACCTCTGTTCCCTGAGAACAGGGAACGAGACACTGCGTCGTTCACCATGCCTCGGGGATGCCTGCTGAACAGTCCCTTCAGACAATAAGTGGATGACATGTTCTCTAGGCGCCCCTTTTATACTTCCGGGTCACACTAGTAGTGACATCATAGGCTGTCGCCAGTCAGTATCGATTGCCGTGATTGGATAGCTTTTCATACACCGTTTCACGTGGAGGGTGTTCCCCACAGGGTCATCGACGCAGTGTCTCGTTCCCTGTTCTCAGGGAACAGAGGTTAGTTATAACCAAGACATTTTGTAAAAAAAAAGAATTCTCACTCAGATAAGCTGTCAACTTGACTATCTTCCATATTTTAACAGTTTGCTTTAGTACAATATAAAAGCTAATTATTCTATTTATTTAGTTGTCTTTACCATATGACACTAAATATTTTCCCTCACATAGTATAAATGTGTTGTGTTTATGCATAAAAATATAGCTGCCTTTCTATTTTATGAAAGAGTCCCTCACAATCATATCTTTTGAATTTAGAAAAGTGTCTTTTGAATTTAGAAAATTTTAAAGTCTACTTGCTGCCTTCATTTTTTTATTCAAATAAAAGTGGGTCCATCAACGACTGTGGTGAGTTCATTAGACTTTTTGACCACTTTGATTTTAATGATTTTAATTTTTGATTTAAACAAAATGAGTTGAAGCCAGTGAGCAAATTATACCATGACTTTCAACAGGGTCAACTGTTTTAAAAGATTTTTTAATGGCATTTAAATTACATGTAATATATGTTTTACCATTACTGAACATTGAACCCCCCTGTTAAAATGTAATATAGTACTTATAAAAGTAGTAATACAGTTACTACTAATGTAATACAGTAAAAAAAAGAATAGATTTCACCAAGACCAAGGTTTATATATTACCACATGAACCACAATTTTACAGTTAGGAGAAAATAACAGAAATTACTGTGGCAAGTTTAACATTAACATTAACAAAACTATAGCAGCGGGAGATCTATCCTATTGCAGAAATGCCACCCAGTCTGACAGGCACTAAGGTCAATGCCCCATCCAGTGCCCGCAGCAAACCAACTCCACCTGATGTGTCACGCTCTGCGTCACACACTAAGACACGTGTAAGCCATGTGCCTGAGACAGAATCTGGATGCTTTCTAGGAACATACTTGCTGCTCTCCCTCATTTTTTCACTCTGATTTTATGATTCCGTTTTCTTTTTCGGTGCATCGTTTTCTCTACTTCTCTGTCTGTTTTTCTTTCTATGTTTGAAGCATAACTCTCATTCAATCTAAAAATGTCAAAAATAAAACAAGTTACACTGCCAGTGTAACCTTGAACCACCTTAAAACTCGAGCCTGTCGATGTATATTTAATAAGGTGAAATATTTGCGGCCATGCACTATCTGCCCTTTGCTGGGTAGACATGTCACCTTGGATAAGCAATTTCTAGGTGATGTCAGCACCAGAGCGCCACTAAATCTGAGCATGCTCACTGAGCCCCACTCCATATAATGCCTCTGTAGGTCAGATTGCACCAAAACCTACATGGACACATTCACATTGATTTTGCTGTGAATACATGGTTAGTCTAAAGGACTTTCCAGCACATTTCTATAATTATGCACTCATATAGCCAACAGTAACTGTGAGCTGTAATGAGAGGTTACATGTTTAAATGTTTATACAGACATCAGCATCTGCTAGTTAAAGGTCCCCTGACATGAAATTTTCACTTTCTGAGGTTTTTTAACATTAATATGAGTTCCCCTAGCCTGTATATGGTCCCCCAGTGGCTAGAAATTTCAATCGGTGTAAACCGAGCTTTAGCTATCTTCCTCTGCCTTTGAGAAAATGAAAGCTCAGACGAGCTGATCTTGAATCTCCTCCGTATGACGTCATACGGAGGAAAGGTAACCTCCCCTTTCTCTGCTTTGCCCGCCCAGAGAATTTGGCTCGCCCATGAGAAAATGAGCTAGGAAGTACAAACGCGCGAGCACGATTTGAGTTTTTCCCCGAGAGATATCATGGATTGCAAACGAGCGAAGCATGGCAGTTGATCAGTGTTCGGATGTACAAATGAACACAAAAGTATTTTTTAGTTCCTTCATTCGAGCCTCTGAAGAAACAATGGGTTAATTTTATTTTCTCTGGAAATGCGCCGACACAACTTCCCAAAGTTTTGTATGGTCCAAACATTTCACCGACGACTGTTTCCTCAACTTGGGCCAATACAGAGCTGGCCTCGATGAACGTCTGAAAATAAATCGATCGAGCTACCAAGCAACAATTTCTGATGTGTGGCCTAATTGTTCAAGTTCAGACAGGTAATCTTTCTCTCAAAATAAATCGTTCAATACTGTTTATGCATAAGTCAAGCCAGTGACTAAAATATCAACTTCACATCGTTTCTTTTATAGTAGGATGAAAATAATCTTATTTAAATTGTGAACAAATTATACAGAAAGCGATCAAAGAACAATCTTTCCACACCGCGCGAGTTTATCTGGACAACTCGTTATGAAATCAATGACGCACGTTACACTGCACAATGAAGCTCTTACTGTATGTATATCATCGTGTGCATTGGTGAAAGCATTAGAGAGAGTGCAGGAACTGCGTTGCAATGATAAGATATTCATGCTCGCGATCAACAGACTGTCATCTGCTTGCTCAATGCTCAGTCATCACGGCAACATTTTATGTGATGGGAATAGATCTAAATACTTTAAAAACTTCGTTAATCTCGATAGCTGTAATAGTAAAAACGCATAATAGCTGTAGTAAAAGTATTCAAGAGAGTTTCACATGTAATACATAGCTATTTCATATGCAAGCATGTTAGCCAATCACAGCAGTGGGCGGTTACACTGAATCCCACAGCAGACACGCCCCTTCAAACAGAGAGTTCAAATTAGAGGCTAAAATCAGGCTAGGAAAAATGCCTTTATTTCTAAATTATGACTATTTTTGATCTAAAAAACATACTAACACTATAAGGGCAACCCAGGACACATTATAAAATAATAAAATAACCCCATGTCAGGGGACCTTTAAAGGTGACATATTAGGCCCTTTTCACAAGATGTTATATAAATCTATGATGTCCCCAGAATGTGTGTGTGAAATTTCAGCTCAAAATTAGAGCTTGACCATTTTTGGGTGTGAACAAAAACACGCTGTTTTGTGTGTTCCTTTAAATGCAAATGAGCTGCTGGTCCCCACCACCCGTTCAGAAGAAGGTCGATCCTTTACACAAGCTTCGGATACTCTGGCAATAACAAAACATTAAATATCAGTCATCCAAAATCTCAGAAATAACCAGTAGCGGAGTTTTAGAGTGCACCTGGACGTTTCTGAATGGTTAGTGGATACATTTATGAAGGCTAGTTTTTGTGTAGTTACAACAACTAGCCTACATAAATGTGGAGTTACATTGATTAATCTCATAGACTTGCATGGACCATCATGTTTAACTTTTACACAAGTTGACACAATTCCCTGATGTCTTTATAAGACAGCTATGAAATTTTTTGTTCAAATAATGTTCTGTGCTTGTCTGTGCAACCAACAATAGAACAGTTTGCATGCTTTGCTCGAACTTTTGCTATTGCGTTAGAACTGGTTACACTTTTGTCGCATTCGAAAACCAAATGGCGGCACCGTGGGTGGACACGCAATTTCGAGTTTACATATCGCAATTCTGACTTTATATCACGCAATTGCGAGTTTATATCTCACAATTCTGACTTTATATCTCGCAATTCCAAGTTTATATCTCGCAATTCTGACTTTATATCTCGCAATTCCGAGTTTATATCTCTCAAGCAGCGGCCCGCCCATAGAGGGCGCTGGGGCGCCGACCTCCCGCCGACCTGCCTGCCTTTTTTTATTTTATTTTTATTTATTTTTTACAATCTCTCATTTTGCCTGAAGAAGGTCGCAAGACCGAAAGCTTGCTATAAATTGATCTTGCACAGTGTTTTGAGTGTGCGGCTGCTGTATTACAATATTTTCCACAATCTCTCATTTTGAAAAATAATCTGTTAATTGCATTCTAATAATGGTTTTACTTTAGAATGTGTTTAGAACTCTCCAGAATGATATTTGCATTCACTTTTTCAACGTCGTTACGTTTATCATGTTGGTGTAGTAATAGCCAATAGGCTGTCTTCCCTGGGCTCCAATTCGCTCAGCCCTACAGTGCTGGAATTTAAGCCAATGGTTCCCCGGTTTGCTATGCAAAAAAGTTTATATTTCGCCAATCATCGTCGTCGAATTTTATGGTTTGGGGGCTCTGAAAATATCACCCGTAGTACCAAGATTAGAGGAGTGCACCTGCTGCGCACCACGGGACATTTACCTCAGAGAGGAGTACGAGTGCAGCATGGCGGCGCGGCGACGTCGAGTAGCACTAATGTAGCCGTGAGAGTTAAGCTAGCCCCAAATTCAGTTAAATAGGAGATAAACGAGAAAATGAGTGTGTGTCTGTTACAGTGACAAGAGTTTAACCCTTGTTTAAGTTTAAGGCCTTGTCTTTTTGTATATATATATATATTCTTTTTCAAAATCTGCATATAACCCATATATTTTAAATGTATTGTTTACTTTAAATTAAATTAAGATTGTGTGTTTGGTAATTGAACCTGAATGAATTTAAAATTAATGTGCTATATTTCAGAACAATATATTTGTTTTCCTTAAAATTAACATTACCTTTATTCTCATCTGAATTTATAAATAATTTATTTCTGTATAAAATAATACTACCATTAAAAAACACATTTGATTTTCTTTTTTAATCAATGTAGAATGTGTAACTTAAATTAATAGTCTTTTTAGACCATTGGTATTGACTGGTTTAAGTTCTTTTATTGGTATAGGCAAGGGACATGGCCTAAAATGCACCAGAATGCAGGAAATCACATCTACAAAAAAAAAAAAAAAAAAAAAAAATTAATTCCCAGACCCCCCGCAAAAACAACCCCACCTACAATATTTTTCACCAGCCTCCACTGATCCCTTCTCTCAATTCCAAGTTTATACATCCTCAATTCCGAGTTTATTTCTCGTAATTCTGACTTTATTTCTTGCAATTCCAAGTTTATATCTCACAATTCTGACTCTTTTCTCAGAATTGAGAGATATAAATGAGAAAAAAAATCAGAATTGTGAGATAAATTCGCAATTACACTTTTTATTGAAAACAAGCATACACCACATCCCACCAGCTACTTGTCACGGTGTGAGTTTTGTGTCCTGTCAGGTTCTATGGTTCCGTCTTGTCTATTAGTTATCCCAGGTGTTTCTGATTAACCACGCCCCCTTGTTATCTTGTCTAGCTCGGTTGTCCCTGATTATTTAAGCCCTGTGTTTCAGCCTCGTCTTTGTGAGTTCTTGTATGTCTTACAGTTCGCTGTAGCATGTTAACGTTGATGTTGGTTGTTCCTGTTCTCGTATCCTGGTCCCGAGTCCTGTACCCAGTCTAATTTCCATAGTTTGTGGTCTGTTAAATAAAGTGTGTGCTGCATTTGGATCCTGCCTCATCTCTGCTTCAGCCGTACCTCGTTACACTACTACTACATACAACGTTTCTTGTCAAACCACACTTAACAAAGAGCAGGATGCATTACACAGGACATTTTCTTGCGTTTAAAAGCAGACAGAGCAAAAACATAAAAGGCTCTTGAGATGTAAGTTAAAACTACTTTTGCAAATGTGTTCATGGTGCAACATGTACGGAGCCCCACACATGACATCCGGTGGGAAAAAAAACAACGTTTTTTTGTGGCCATGAATTAACTAAATTAAAACGAAGTAACAGATTAGTAAAATGATTTACATGAAATAGGGGGACAAACGTTGCCACAAATGAATAAGTTGTGGGAACAAATTCTTAATTCATGGCCACGGTATCTATTTTTTCTTCAGCATTTCATGTGTGGGACTACGTAACCATGCACTCTCAGAAAAACAGTACAAAAGTAACCTTTCAAAGATACTAAAATATACTATTAAGTACTGATATGCACCCTTTAGTGGTAAATAAGGTAAAGGTGTACCTTTGAAAGGGTACCGCCCAGTGACATTTTTTTAACGATAAACCGCAAATAATGCAGATGGAATGCAAACACACATTCTGTTTTAACATCCCCTAAGTCTGCTTCAGAAAGACTGACAACTAAATTGCCAAATGGATTATTGTGGACTGTATACTGTATGCAATTAATAGAAATTCACTTAATTAATTAATCAACACCGACACCCCTTATAATAATTTAGCATGCAGGAGTCTAAGAAAGAGATATACAATGGTTAAGATCAATTTAGAGAAATATTTACTACAACCGAAATGGCGACTGAAATGAAGCCCATGTTCATACTAAAGAGAGGCAGTTAGCTCATATACATTGTGGACTGTGATAAGTTAATGCAGTAATGTTACCTAATGTTAGTGTCCTTTGCTCTACATCAGATAGGACAGGTAAATGATAAGCTAAATATACTCAGATGGGTTGGTTTACAACAAGGCTCTATCATTTTGAAACAGTTTAATAGTCTCTCAGTACCTGTACCTAATAACCTCGAGCAAAACTCACATGTGCCATATGTCAACATGATAGAAAGGGGAAGGATAAATAGGTGGAGAAGCTCTGGTTGCAATAGCACTCTTATCTTACTCTAGACACCACAAATAGACTGAGTCAGAGACCACAGGAGGGCCGGTTACATAACAGAGAAGGGAGAGATGGGATATCTGCAGATATCTCGCTACCCCTCCGTCTTGAAGGATGATTCCATCGCCACATATTCATTCTGAATCACGCTGAACTTTTAATGAATCCTAACATGGGAGCACACAGCTCAAACAAAGAAGAGCCCAACCAAATACACTCCAGGCTTTTAAATATTTCCCCATATTTTCCATCCTGGAGGATTGTGGGATGAATTCCAGCCTAGCTGTACTATCCTGTGCTAACACTGTGCCTCCTTGTTTGAGGTATACTAAAGCAAGACTGCCAATGAAGGTAAATACACAGCATCATCCGCTCCTCTCATAAATATTTAGGCACCAGGACAGGCCTTTGGTACATCTCGCTTTGTTTTAACAGAGTGGAGGAAAATAAAGCACGGGCTTTGCTCTAGACACCCAGCACCAGGCTTTTAAATTCCAACCTTTTCAGGAAAAGAAAAAAAGGGACATAAATTGGACAGTCTACCAAGTTCTGATCGGAAGTTTGCCTAAAAAAAAAAAAAGTAATCTTGTGGTATAGTGGTTTATGTTTCTTTTTTATTGCCTTTGTAATTACCTTTTGAAGGTTTGTAGCTATTTAAAGTGCTAACATAAACAACAATAAAGGGTTTCTTTATTTGATGGTGTATATTATTTTATATTTTCCCTGTGAAAGTGAAAATTCCCAGTGCGAAATGAGGTTTGAAAACAAAAATACCACACATTTCTTGTTATCTCCTTGCATGTTGCTTCTTGTATACTGTGAAATCCCCAGTTTAATTAGTAGTTGTACAACAAGGTGAGAAGTATCACTATTAGAACAATGCTTTAAACACACACACACACACACACACAAAAATGGGAACATGAGACACTTATCTTTATGCATCTTTTTCCTAACCTTACTCCACAGGCTTTTTACTGTAGATTTGAATTATTAGTTTTTTTTTTTTTTTTTACAGAGTTGACACCGCATCAGTCTGTGGACTCATCTTTGGTGTATTTAGCCTCATGGGAGCTGCCCACACCCACAGACTTTTATAGGAAAACCTAACACATTTCTTGAGGAAAAACAGCCACTTTCTCTGTGAGGTTCCCTGCCAAAGAACACACTGGTAATGACCAGCCTCCAATGAGGTGAGGCTGCCCCTTGGAGCACATCTCCCTTTGCCAGTCTCCAGGGATCAGACGGGAATTCTTTCCATTTAGCACCTCCAGACAAGCTTTTACGTTAAACCTCAAGTCTGTCTCGTGCATACGGAACTGGCTGTCAGATCTTAATCTCTGTCTTTGGCTAACTACGGGAGTCTCCTGGGATATGTCTCTAGCATATGTGACAGCAATTCAAAGGCAGGTGACCTGGTACTAGATCTTTGGGTACTCTCTAAAACTGGGCTGTGCACAGGCAGCCTTAAAGCCAGCCAGGATCCACTGCAGTACCTATTGTCATAAATAAATAAATAACTGGCTAGACAGAGTCAGATAAAAAGAATTTCTTTCTAATTTCAGTCTAAGAATGATATAAAAGTGAGTTGCTATATGAAATGCAACATTGTGTAGTTCCTAAAAATTGACATGAAACGGAAGTTGTGATAGTCTTGTCTTCCCTATTGTGACGTATTGTTATTAGAGAGAAACGGCTTCTCGAACAAGAAAAGATGTAGGGCGGGACTTGGTTTTGTCCATCGGGAATTGATTGGATGGTTGGATCGTAGTGGTTTGCCATTGCTGATTCATGTGAGTGACAGATTGTCAGGGTTCTGTCACTTCTGTCTAGTTTATTTCTTGGTTTTGTGACAGAGCTCTGACACTCCTGTTTTGTCATGTCTTTGTGTGGGCGCGGCTTCAAGCGATCTCGAGCCGTGCGCTCTCTTGTCTGTATGCCTTGTTACATGTGCGGAGTGTGGTGTTTGGATCCCGGCACGTCAGTCTAGTTTGGTTTTGGTTCTGTGTCGGGATTCGGACATTCATGCTCCACGTGTTTGTATTCTGTTGTGAGCGCACATGTGCGCTCTGTCTTGTCGTGTGAGCGTGCGGTTTCGAGTTCGCTCGGACCGTACGCTTTTCTGTCCGCGTGTGTTGTTGTGTTTTGTGTAGCACACGGTTCGTGTTTACATCGGACGCATGCTTTCATGTCATGTTTTGTCTTGTGCTTTCATGTCATGTTTTGTCTTGTGCTTTCATGTCGTCATGTTTTGTGTGAACGCGTGGCTTATGAGTGCTCTCATTGGCTGCGTGTTCATGTCTCGTTTTGTGTTAGCACATGGCTTGTGATATGTTTTACTGGCCATGTGCTTGTGTTTTTATCATGTTTGGTGTGAGCACATGGTTTGTCATGGGTTTCCTTGTGCCATGTGCTCTCCTGTCAATTTGTCTTGCCAGTGTTGTCAGTGTCAGTGTTGTTTTCCCCCTCGGGGTAGTTTTTGTTTGCATTTTGTTTTATTTTTATTATTAATAAAAAAGCCATTGTTTCCTGCACTTGAGTCCTCGCTACTTCCACCGACCCAAAACCTGACACAGGGTACATCATCGGGAAAAAAAAAGAGAAGAGAAGATGTTGCAAATGTGAGGGGAAGTTATTTTGATAAAAAATTACGAGGGCACATGAAATAAATAAACAAACAAACAGAAAAATAAAAATAATGATGTGCACAGATAAACAATTTATAATAAATAATGCAATATTCCATAAAAAAAATTAAGAATGGTCAATTTTGATTCCATGGTGACTTAAAATTGCATCTTTCAGTGCAGCATATTAATAGTCACAACAGAGTAAAAGTGACACTAATTGATGTTCCTTCTAATGCACCCCATACAGTATATAATAAACACTGAGAAACTGTGCACTTGGTATTATAGGTCATTTTATTTTATCTATGATAAGTCATGGCTGAACTATTTTAAAACCTACATTCTATTGATTCTTCCATTTTTTTTTCATTTCCATTAAAGTGCCAATAAAGTTTTTGTTGAGCAACTCCAGCGTTTCTTCCAAAACGTGTTCCACTTATTCGCTCCAGTTTTGTGTATGTGGCATCTGTTTTGACTCTATGCCTTTCAACCCAAAGTCAACCCTTAGATATAGCACGGCTAGCATACAGATCTTCTTAAAGTTGCTTGATCAGACCAGTTTTCATTTTTGCATTTAACTCTTTCCTTATACTAAACTCACTGAAGTGCTCTGAATCCTTTCATAGTTCATCCAAACTGCTTACGTTCGTCAAAATTTGATTCAGCTTGTTCAGATACGAAGAGTTTTTGTTTGGGTGGGGTGTGTGGGGGAGATCGCTCTACACAAACGGCCAATCATGTGACTGTCAATCTGACTTCAGTGTTAGCCAATTGTGATTGACTAAAGCAGGGCTTTACAACATTTAGAGTAGATCGGAGTTATTTTATAGCGTTATCATTATGTTTATGGGCCTAAAATGGTTTAATAGAGATTGTACTATAGTACTGAACATAAAGAGCCATCCGACCCAAAGCATCAATAGCATCATACAAAGCAGACGGAACAAATCAACTAAAACTACGAGATCACAATAAAATTAGCGGTCAACTCTTGGTCAGATAATAATGGTGAAAACTCCATTGAAGTGAAAATCAATGGCAGGAATAACTGCCTTGAGTTAATTTGGTATAAATAAACTCACTGATAAATCATATTCCAATATATTAAATACCTGCAATTCATTTTTTGCTTACAAAAAATTATTTAATCAAAAAGGTTACATTTCAATGGCCGTCATAGGAATAACAGGCAGTGTGATGATGTAGTTAGGGCATGTTTCCATTTTTCAGTTCCTCTCTCTCTCTCTCTCTCTCTCTCTCTCTCTCTCTCTCTCTCTCTCTCTCTCTCTCTCTCTCTCTCTCTCTCTCTCTCTCTCTCTCTCTCTCTCTCTCTCCTTTTCTCTTTGCATGCTAAAGGAGTGCAGATTCTCACGAGAGCCGACTAAAGAAGGTATCAACTCTGTAATTGGTTTACATGCATAATCTGCAAACAAACTGAATAATATGGAAGACAAGGATCAGTGTGGAATGCTTGTGTATTTAACCTGTGTAACCTGAAATAAAAAAAAAATGCTAAAGACAGTTATATATATATGAACATAGAATTTCCATGTCATTCATACCAAATGTTTTACATTCACATTTTATCAGCCAACAGAAATGAAAATGTCCTCAAATTTGCATAGAAGTATCACTGAGTTGTATAGGTTTGCATAAATACAGTGTGCACGAGAGCAGCGCTGAAGACAAAATAAAACACTGAGTTAACAGGCAATAATATAAGCTAGTTTCTTCAGCATAAGTGTAAAAAGTGTAATGGTCTCTTCTATATGAATATTTCCTTTAAACAATATTTTGTGTCAATTAAGAGCAGCACATATTGACTATGATCTCATATTTAAGTCTTGTAGCGCAAATGCCTCTAGTTTGTGGTGTACTTGTTGATTCTACAATGATTTTTGATGAGACTGGACTTGGAAAACAGCTATCTTCATGGTGGCACCCATTGTTTGTTCAAAAAAGGTGTGTGTGTGGTCCTGGTAAACCCTACATTATGGGGACAAAATGTTCCCACAATGATGGCAATATCCAAAATCCTTGACCTTGTGGGGACATTTTTTGGAGTGTGTAAAAGGCTTCCAGGCTCGAGGTTTAATTCCACTTTGTTGCGTTCCTCCTTGCAGGCTAATTAGTTTGCTCATACCCTTGATAACAGATTATAATCTCATTTCATAGTCATTTCAGTGCTGCAACTAATCTATTCCTAATCTCCTCAAACAGTAATCTAGACAAACACGGCAAGCCCTTTCATGTGATAGGTTTCGAATACTCTCAGCAGCCAACTTTCATACAGCCCATTTGTCTGTGATTCATGCTTAGAGTGAGAGGAAATTAAATATGTCTTATTATTATAAGGCCAAAGGAGTGTCGTTTCTTTCTAAACTCCTGTAAGGTGTATTTTTTTAGGTCAAGTGAATAAGTATTGTCTCAGCCTAGCATACCTTCAGAGGAAAGAGAGAGTGAGACTGGAGAAAGTTTCCTTCCTTAAGTTGTCGAAGAAGCAGCGAGGAAGGAGAAAGTCAAGGCGCTTAACAGATGGAGATAAAAACACAATCGACTCATCATCAAACGTTCTGACTAAGTACTGCAGCATCATTCTGTGGTTGTAGCCCACCCTCCATCTTTTCCCAAAGCCCTTCACAACAGCCCAATGGATTTGAGAGCTTAAATGTCACTCATCAGATCAGTGTCATTCGCATTAAGCGTCCTAAGCACAAAACAATGCGTATGTAGGCCGACGAGTGGGCTTCACTCAATCCAATTAAGTGCAATGAATGAAGTCTCAAGATATTTGAGATTTGTATTTTCATACATTAAATAACAATTGGCCCCACCGGTGATTTGTGGAGCTATTTGTGTGGGCTTGGCACATCTGAAACCTGGTAGCATTTGTATTGATAATGTTGTGCATGGTTCTTTTCTCTCAAGGCATGTAAGTGACTGCAGGTGGACTAAAGTAATACGACTCTCCTTGTCTGTGTCTTATTACGTATTGAAGTGATCACTTCATAGGCCTGTCATATGCAGTGGATTCAAAAAGCAGAAATGGATTTTATTTTATTTTATTTACTTTTTCACTGCCAATGGTACTTCAGTAATGAGTTAAAGAATACTTATGTCAATGTGATATTTCAGTTTATAAAACGGTTAGTTCCAATCCTTGATTCTGATTGGTCAATAGCTGTGCTTTATTCATGATAAAACACGGCTATGACCGCTTCACCCAACAGTTCTATCTATCACTGCGCAACACTGCAGTTCCTATGTTGTTTTTATTTGAGCTTTCATGCATATTACACATTGGAACGTTGTTGCTGTTCACGGTCAGGGACTATTTTTTTTCTAGCGGAAGGAAGTTCCGTGATTAGTGATTTTATTTCATGAAAGCTGCACTATTTACATTTTTTTTATACTTTAATTTTTTTATTGTGTGGTAACCGTTTTATAAAAGCAATAAGGTACTCGAGGCAAGTGCTGTATCGTGAATACGTTTTTTGGGGTTGCAGGCACTCCGCTTCGCGTCGTGCCTTACAACGCCCTTCAGCCGTTACTTATTCACGATACAGCACAGCCTTTTGTACCTTATTGCTTACTTATATAAATATATATATATATATATTGCTTTTGTGTACAGGGTGTAGATTGATGTGATGTGTACAATTTTTTTTTAAAAAGCATTTTAAGCTTAAGGTCGCAACATAACAAAATGCAGAAAATTAAGGGAAAGTCTGAATGCTTTTTGAATGCACTCTAATTTAAACAAAAGAAACATCTTGATATCAGGGATAGTTCATCCAAAACTGAAAATTCTATCATCCTTTTCTCACCCTCATGTCGTTTCATAATAACTCACTCCTTAACCACCAGAGTATGATGCATCGTTGTTGAAACTAACTAACGGCTGTTTCCCGAAACCAGGTGCACCTCTGGCGTTTGAATCACGCTAGTTCGACAATATAGGACTGTCATGAATGACGTCACATGCAGGTGGTGGAGTAATAACTTCTGCTAATTAATCAATTCAAGACTCCAATCAATGTATTTAATATTGCTATTGTTAATTTACATGAACAACAGAAAGCCTTTTTTTAATTACATTAACATGCAGTATTTGGCGTACACTTTACTCCCGTATAAATGTGGTTCATTGAGTCAGCAGCTTTCTCCACGTAACGTATTTTTTCTGACATGGTGCTGTAACAAACTGAGTATAACTTCACTGTTTTTTTGTTCTATTTTTGATGTTTGATTCATTGCGGGTTCCCTCGTACGCCATACTCCACGCTCCCTTGCACATTGATACACATGCACACACCTCAAAATGGCACTGATTGTTGTTGACATGGTAAAATGTAGAGATTAAAATGTATTGATATTTAAAATGGGATGAAAAATATTGTGCCCTTGCTTATTGTGCCCAAAAGCATGATCTATTTAAGTCCACATCTAATTTCACCTAGAAACTATGCTAACCACAACGCAGTTTGCGAATGTTCGTTGGAACTATGGTGCCAACATTCTTCATAATATTTTCTTTTATGTTCCGTAGAAGAAATAAAGGTTTTGAAATGACATGAGGCTGAGTACATGATGTCAGAATTTTCATATTTAGTTTTGGCCTTCTTGGATTTTTGTGACTGACCTTGATCAAAGTGAAATTGTATGATTGTGAGTGTAAGATACCTGTAGTCTAACACCTGTTACTAAGGACTAGTTAAAGTGGATTATCCTTTGACTTTGACCTTTATCAATGCATGACTCAGCAGTTGTAATTTTATATACTTTACAATGCTATTTCTATTCATGTCAAACTTTTGTTGCAATGCTGCTGATAGACAGACACACACACAAATGTTCCTTCCAATTATTTATAAAAAAATAGCCATAGACATAATCTATGGATGAACAGCAGCAGTATAGGCACATTTCATCTCTAGCGTTCCGTCTGTTGGGCATTTGCACTAGATCTAATCTTGTTAGTGCAGATTTAATGAACTGAAATGCCCAGATGGTTGCTAAAGAGAAATGCGAACAGTCTGATTTGCTCACATAAGGCAAGGATAGCTGGCCGTACTCTTTATTTCCTGGCTAAACGTCTTGTTGATTCTATAAATAGATTTAAGGTCTGTACCACACAGGTTAGTTAGAGATGACTTACATGTACAGTAATCAGGTCAGGTTGTGAATGATTATGTATTGTGACACGGCTTGTGCTCTCAATTTCATTCCCTTCACCACATTCACACCGTATAAAAGAAAAATAAGCAATCCTTTCTTTCTTTTATAACAATTATAGGCAGCCATAGATTTGAGAAATAGAGGTTCAAAAACCTTGCCACTGATTTCTATGCCTCAACCATGGCAGTTTAGTTAACTCATATGTGCACCAGGTTGACTGTATTATTATGAGATATTAAATAATGATATTCCAGTTCAAATTTATTTTTGTTTTCTATGCAAATGTCCTCCCTACAAAATGACCCCAATAGTTCTATATTATTTGATTGATATTTTTTTCCCCCAAATAGAGCCATTCAAATCATCTGTTGAAAATTCCAGCATTTTTTTATATCGCAATACACTGTATATTGCAGAAAAACTAAATATCGCAAGTTTGTTTTTCCTCAATCTGTAGCAGATACTGCTGTTAAATACCTGGCAAACTTGTACAGTATTTCACTTTGTATTTTATTTGCTGTGTTGCTTGTTTTTTTATTACTTACTTAGAAAGTACTATTACTGAAAAAAGTTACCTGTCATTGTTGTCATTTATTTTAATATTTGTATCTATATTTACCTTTGTTAAAAAAAGGGAGTGTTTAATTATAGTTTTTGATGTTACATAAAAACTGGTATTGAGAATCCTGGAGCCGGTTGCACCAACAGGGCTTTACTAAGCCTGGTCCTAACTGCTAAGTAGGTCTTAGTTAAGACCAGTCTTTAGAGTTCACCTAACGTCGGTTGCACCAACCAAACTTAAGCCTAGGCTTTACTACGCCTGGTCTTAGCGTTGCGCGTTCATGTGAATGGCCACGGATATAGTGGTTGCCTAGCAGCCTGCGTTGCTGGGTTATGCTGTAAACTATCTTCTGCAGTTTTGTTAACTTGTAGCCGTATCAATGGAGGATCAAAGAAAAAGGAAAGGAAATTTCACCGACATCGAAATACTTAAGTTAATAGAGCTGTACAGTCAGCACAGGCACACACTGACTGCCAATGGATTTGTGGACATTAATCATGTCTCCAACAGTGTTTTGAAACGCACTATTTGCATTAAAACATTAACATAAAAATATAAAATTTCCCTCTCTCCGTGCATGCGCTACGCGGTTTGGAGCGTCTCTGTCTCGCATGCACGCTCACTCTAGATTCCGGGAGATTTAAACTAATTTGCGGTATAACTAGTCGATCACGAGTGGCTCAACAGGTAGATCTATAGATTAGATAAACTCATCTTTCAGGCATTTGACCGACCGGGTTGACACTTCAGCGTGAGAAATAGGGGGTGTGGCGTGTGAGCGTGTGAAACCAATCAAATGCGTGTGTCTCACGGCCAATGCGTGAGAGTTGGCAGCTCTGTATATGCCTAGATTTTGACTTTACGCCTGCTACTGACTAGGCGTAAGATTTACGCCCAGTCTTAGCAAGAAGAGAACTTAAGCCTGGATGGTGCAACGGTCGTAACTATTAGGTCGGACTTAGAATGCTGAGTTAAGACCTATTTACCTTAAGACCAGGCGTAAGCCCTGTTGGTGCAACCGGCTCCTGTATTTTAACTTGAGATTGACTACTGAAATGTGACAACCCTGGTCAGGACAACCTAAAGTAAACACTAAATTTAAGCTATTTACACTATAAAAATGTCATTTTTTAAAATGTCAATTTAATGGCATGATTGAAAACAGATTATGCTGAATTTGTTGGTCTAAAACAGCTACCATAAATCTTATCCACTGACCGAGGCTAAACTAAACTGCTCCATCAGCTCTTTGTTTCTGCTTTCTACTCTCAGTTGCGAAAGGTTACTTTCGCAGAACCTTATAAATCAACAATCGTTCAATGATGTGAGTTCAATTTTTAAGGTTTCAAGGCTATTATTCATCTCTTTGGAGCAATAAGGAAATTTCCCTCTGGCTATCGATGATAGTGTAAATCAGATCATCAATTTTATATTGCCATCCTAATAAAAAAAGGATGACACACAATGCCGTATAACCATCACTATCATATGCGGCAAAAAAAAACACACACTGTAGAGATCATAAGTGTCTTTGTATATGTTCCATCTCTGTACACCATCTCTTAGTTTCCATACGTAGGCCACATGGTTGACCAGTGCAGGACACTGGCAGTAATGAAATGATTGCAGAGTGAAAACCCCTAATAAATAATGCTCCTCTTTTCTCAAGTGCAGGCCAATTACCTTAATGTGCTGCCATAATGTCACTTCACAGGCGTCATGCTGCAACCATCCCAGTGAGGAGATGATTAAATGTTGCCAAATTCCAATAATGCAATGTTCAAAAAATTATTATGAAGTGTATACATTGCTAACAAGACATCACCTTAGTTTTTAGTTTCAGTGCAGTTTAAAAACACTGTGCCCTGAAACCGACTGAAAAAAAAAAAAGCTTACCTAGCATTTTTGACACCACTAAATAGTTATGACATCCATGGCTTGACAACAAATGCATTGAAAGAGTTAACATCGCAAGAGAAGAGATCATGCCTGAACAGCACACCAACTGCAGCAACTATTATGTCTCAAGTGCGACGTTAAGTGCTAAGGAGAATTTTTAAGGGTTCCCGAGGGACCACAGCCCCTTCTGCAAGATTCCAACATGCCCTCGTTTCCAGTGCTGATGATTCTCTGGGGGGATCGAGACAGGGATCCAAACACCTCAGCGTGCTACAACCCTTGGGCGAAATCCGACTCCCCGATATCTAGTGACTCAGCATTTAGGCAGGGCAAGGCAAATTCCAAGATTTTTGGCATCTTGTCACTACACCACTAATAGCAGGTGGAGTGAGCCTGATTATCCACGAAGCCCCTTCTCAGGCCTGTGTGTCATTGCCGATGGTCTGTTTTCCTTGCTCATTACAAAGGAAGTTAGTTAAAGTCATTAAAAACAGCCTCAGGTGCAAAGATAGAGGCACTTGATTAGACCCAGCATGTCTGCTCTTAGCTCCCATGCTAGTAAGGTGACTTTCATTTTTTTTTTTTTTTACCTTTAGTCTTAATACTGCGTCACATTTTATGATGCCATATTCAAGGAAGATAAAGAGTCTCTGTTTTTCTTCTTTACAGTAACAAACAGGGTCATAGATCCTGAGACCTCAGCTGCTCCAACTCAATGGGATAAAAAGTGTAATTCACACAGTGCTTTGCACCTTCCCAGTTTCAAAAAATGAAATGCCGCTTTGTGTCCCACTGAGGATGCACAAATTTGATTAGTGCATGTCTAACACAACCAAAAAGAGAAATCTAATAAACATTATAGCACCACAGAGAAAACAAGAAGATACTGGATGTGATCGTGTTTGTCTAGCTGACGTTTGCAGAGACAAATGGGATATTATCTTATGATCTAACATAAAATAGTGCACAGCTGAGAGTCTGTTTGAGAATTAACCTGCAACTGTGAATCCCAGTGGTTTTGAAATATTGAAATGTACCAAAAGACTGAATGAGATGCGATATTACTCAGCTTCATTTAACTGTTCTTGTGTCATGTATATGAAATATAGTTTATGAGCGTCTGGATAAAAGAGAGCTTGTTCATTTGGCAAGGTCCATGAAGTACTTTAGTTTTTACTTTATATAGGCTAATTAAAATAATAGTTTGTCAAAAAAAAATCAAATCTGTCATTATTTACTTGCATTGCCTATATTGCTTTCTTCTACACAACATATCTATAGGCAGCTCTTTTCAATATAATGAAAATGGGTCAGGACAAAAAGCGCCATAAAAGTATCATACAAATAGTTCATAGGACTCGATTCAAAGTCTTCTGAAGCAGTATAGTAGTTTTGCGTGATAAACAAACCAGAATTTAAATAATTTACTGAAAATCTTGACATGTGCCCTCCATCCAGCTATTTTTGGTATGTTAATGAAAGCTAATGAGAGAAATGTCAATGTCTGATTGATTAACATTATTCTTTTGAGTCTAATCTTTTCAACGAATCATGGATCCAATTCACAAAGCCGGTCTGAATGATTCATTAATGAATCAGACAGATCTGACTCTTCAACTCAGTTATCTGGTGAATAAAAGTGAATAAAACAGTGAATAAAAACATACATTTCAGTCTCTTCCTCACACAAAGCTATCATATTGTATGTCTTCAGAAGACTTGAAATATAGCACAAGATTCATATGGTCAACTTGTATGATACCTTTATGCTTTTTTGTAGTTTTTTCACTAAGGTCGTGTATCCACCAAAGAGTTTTTCCCCAAGGCTAGCATATTTTTCCAATTGTTTTCAATGGGAGCGCTGCGTTTTTAAACTAATTTTCCCGGACGGCAAGAATGTCCAACTTTGGGTAATACGCAGCGCTTATTACTGCCACTTTTTTACCCAGCCATCCAATCACAGTGGAGGAGGGGTGGAACAAATACCACAGCGACTAACCGTCACATTCTGCTTGTACAACGATAACAAATGACAACAACAAGCACATCTCTACATCCAAAACTAGTGCCAGAGCAAGTATATTGTGTTAACATTTTTATATTCAAAAACAAACTTTTTGCAAAATCAGATACTAGTAATAGTTCAGCGGATATTCCGTATCAGCACATATAGCGTCTCAACTGAAAAGCGATCTCAAACGCCTGCAGCAAGCCATTTTCATAAGAACGTTGGTGGTTTCAGCTGGCTAAAAATGTTTTGGTGGTCAAACTCCATAATTCACTTTCATTATATTGAAAAGAATGGCCAGGATATTCTTCTAAAAATGTTGTGCTCCACAGAAAAAAAAGTCATATACCTGCAGGTTTGGAATGACGTAATTACTTGTTTTTTTTTTTTTGTGATCCATCCCTAAATACTTTGGCAAATTGTTGTCACTCTTACATGAGCGCATCCAGCATGTGTGTATGTTCCTTTATATCTATGGACATCTTTGTGATGCATGGATATGTTGGAGTCTCTACTGTACTGTACATTAAAGGTGGATCCAGCTCAACCATTCTTCCATGTTTACTGCAAACAGACATGAAGAATGGTGTCAGTGCTCATAAACCACCCTGACACACATTCCATAAACATGGCGCTTGCTTATAGGTATCGGAATGGAGGAAGCACTTGAGGCATGTGAAACATGTCAATAACAACCCTGACAGAGCTCCTTCTACTTCTCAAAAGACTTTAGCTTTGCCAAACACGGCTTTGCAACAAAGTGCAGGAGAGTAGAACACGCTGGCTGTGGGAATACAAAAAGCCTTATTCAGATGACTTGTGACATCAATAAAGTGGGTTAATGGGGAGGCTGGACACTGTGAATTACCATAAAAGCAGCACTTTTTGTCCTCAACCGCCCAATCGTTTATCGTTCGGCTGATGGACATTGGTGGGGATTTGACCCAACAATTACCCCACTGGCCTTGCTATTGCACTGTAAACCCGAATAAGTTGGCACAACTCAAAAAATTTAAGGCAATAAATTGCCTCAAATTTTTTAAGTTAAGAAATTCAAAGTTTAAGTAAGCAGAACTGACATATTTTTATTTTGTATTTGTACATTTGAATTGTTCTTAACTTGAAATGTTTGAGTACACTAATTCATACATTTAACTTAAAATTTCATGGAATCTCAATGTGAACACTTTTATTAGTATAAACTTAGCTAGCTTTAACAAGCTAGTTTGCTAACATACTATTTTGTTAACTTCTTAACAATAGTATGCTATACAGCAACACTTGCAGCAATATAAAGATTTAATTTGCTCTCAAATCAAGCTCATGCACCACTTGTCACCATGATGGTAACTATCCTAAAACTAACATTAACAGAAATTCTTCTAAATTAGCATAACGAAACATTAATCATTACTAAATCACCCGCTTAACATTAATCTTGCACAAAAAAACATTGTATTACACTTAATTTTAGCATTTACTCTCCCTTTCGAGTGCCATCGGCAAAGCATGCTGGGAAATATACATCCCAGCCGTTTCAGTTAAACTTAAGTTCGTCTAAATTAAAAGAAATAATTTCATAAAACTCAAAACAATGAAATAGTTCAGTTTACTTAAAATATATCCATTCTGTGAACTTGAAAGAAAAAGAAAGTGCTAAATACTCATAAAAGTTAATTTGACTGAACTAATTAGTGTAATTTAAGTTTTTCCTACTCAAACCAATTAAGTATTTTGAGCGTTAGGGTTTACAGTGTGCTCTACAGAACAAAGTAGGAAATTTAGGTCATTACTGCAGTCTGGGTACTGAAAACTTCTACATTACAAGCATTCATAATTTCTGATGCAGTGATGTTCTTTTTTTAAATAGTAGATGGCACGCTGTGATATATTAGGTCCTCACAAGAATTTTTTTTTTTCATATTTTTGTGGCTGTAGTGACTGCAAAAACATATCATGGTACTGGATCTGAACATCACATCATCAGATATGTGCTTCAGTGATGCATCAAGCATGTATTAAAGGTGCAGTAAGGGATTTCTGAGAAACACTGTTGATATTTGAAACCAATGTTACTCCTTTATGGAGCAGAAACAACTCAACCTCAGCGTCCATTTTCAGGCCTTCCCGCTTAGGTCTCTCCAGCGCTGGAAAGCTTTTCTAATAGTCTATTAACGCAGGTTCTAAAGCTTGTGGCTGATCATAACTCTTATTTTTATATCAGATATTCCTCTAAGATTTTCTCTTTTATAATGTCTCTCTGCCATCGCACTTTCTAGTCTTTCTTCAAATCTCTCTCTTGCTCACTTTCTCTACTCCCACATCACGAGTGGACACGCCCCCTACTGCTAATTGGTTACAAGTGTGTTGTGGTGCTCGGTCTGATCCACATTCAACAGCGTTTTTCTGAAATTACTTACTGAACCCTTAAAGGATAGTTCACCCAGAAATGAATATTCTGTCAGCAACTACTGTTGTTCGAAACCTTTATGATATTTATATTTGTCAATACAATAAAAGTTAATAGGTCCCAATGTAGTTTTGGGGACACTTAATATTCAACAATATTATTGATTTGACTGCACTGACACTATTGGATGAGAACTGAACTGAGCTGGACAACATCACTAGCTATGTTTCCATCAACCTGATTTTATGCGCATTTTGACTTGTGCAGACATTAAAGGCACACTATGCAGGAATTCCGTTTTTGTCAAACAGTGACCTCTAGAGTCGCTGTGGAGTACTTGTATTTAATGTTAATGTCGTAAGAGCGTCTCTGCCATAGACTGGTCTCTGCACTCACAGCCTGATACCCCTTTGAAGCTGTTATATTAATGTACAAATCTTGCATAGTGTGCATTTTTTGCTTTAAATAAGAGATCTAGCGCTAAAATGTGTTTTTGAACTCAAGCTGAGCGCTCGTGTCCGCTGCAATCAGTGTCATGGATACAAGTGTCTCTTGTGGCGGCGCGCGCGCAGTCTTCACTCGGACGCGCTCTTCGATCGCAGTTGCGGAGACTCACTATTCATTACGGTGAAATCACAAAATAAAATGCACAAAAAACGTGTCCCTGCTTGATACAGACTGTAACCACTGATGAACATATTCAGTTTTGATGAGAGAGAAAAAACTTAGAGCCTGTAACCTCTGACACGCTTGGCAAAAGATTTACCACTAAACCATTAAAGAACTCAAACAAAACTTGCGAATCGATGCATTTATTTACGGGTTGAGAGGCGCATTCTCTTTTCCTTTTCCTAGTCTCCGCGTTTTCTTTGCTTTTTCCATCGTCGAGTATCACGTCTGAAATGTGCGCAACTGTCTTCGTGCTTCATGTTGTGGTTGATGTGTGTGACGTCGTTGCCGTAAAGCATGTCGTGATTCTCGCGAGATTTGTCGGGGGCGCTCCTCTCAAACTTGCATTGCTGGTTTTTCCAGCGGCGTCCACCCCAAGCTTTACTACCAGGATGATTCGCCCTACTATGAGTTTGTTTACCACCGAAATGACTTTGAAGCTGTTATATTAAGGTACAATTCTTGCATAGTGTGCCTTTAAACCCACGTGACTAATCGGCTGTTTCCGCTGATGGTGTTTCATTTACTGTTGGTCGGTTACTAATACCACTATCATCCCCTCGAACAACTTGATTTTATTTAGCATTTAATTCACATTTTTATATTTGTTTTTTGCAAACTTTGAAAGGATTTGCTTCACGTTTGGATGGAAACCCAGCAAGTGACACTGTTTTCTTTTATAGCTGCTGTAGGCCTACAGCCGAAATTAACTCTATTTGCATCATTAAGTATGTTTCCACCCACCCATTTTTATGCATATTTTGGGATATTGCATAAAAAAACACGAGATGGAAACACCAAAATGCTCATAAAAAACGTATGCCCTCAACTGAGTCGGATAAACTTTTTATCCAATAAGAAAACATGCGCTTAATTTATGATGGAAACACATTTTCTTTCCTGGTTCGGTTGAAACACGCCCCATAATCACAGCCCAATGGAGCAGTATCAGACTCACATTCTGACTAAAATCTGAGTATGACGACGTCAGGCTACCATTTCCATTCAGTGTGTGAGCCAAAGAGAACAAAATCGTCACTTCCTGATAAACTGGCGCTAAATATCACTAAGAAAAATGGAAGTTGCAGCAGTAGGACAAGCCATTGTATTATATAATTTTGTATATAATAAATTACTTGTGCTTCAGAGCATGCAGTTGAAATGCAATAAAGTTATCTTGCTTTCGGAGGCAGATGCCTGCTGTTCGGGAACGCAGTAAGACAATTCTGGGACTGGGAGGAAATTATACTGAACCACTTTGATGACAGACTTTGCTCAGGCATTTCAGAACAACCAAAACAGCATTTCAGATGCTGTGCAACAAGATCGGTCCGCTGGTTGGACTAGTTATGCTGTCCTATCGCAAAGTCACATGTCTTTTTTGATGCGCATCGAGGAATTTATTCAGTAAATGCCTCTGCACTCAGTTGGTTCGACAAATGCCTTGATCGGGGTTCTTTGTTCCTCTTTTAAAATGAATGCGCTGTCTACATCTTCTATAACAGATGCAATGGCTGAATCTCTAAATTCTCCAGCGGCAGACATTCTTTGTTGTAAACGAATTCAACCCAAGCGCTCTTTGGTGACGTGGATGATTACGTTACGGTTGATCTGTCCATCATCGTATAAAGCCCGCCCTGATAATTTGATTGGTCCGAACAGCTTTGGTTCAGGCATACTTGCTTCACAACGGATCAAGTCCAGACCGAACTTCCCATCCTCAAATGTTGTGGGCGGGGCTAAGTTCGGCTGGCATCCAGGCTATGGAAATGGTACTTTATTCGCAAATGTTTTATGCGATATTCCAATTTTGCACATAAGTTAAATTCGCAACTTTGGATGGAAACAGCTGTTGTATAATTTTCCTGTTATCACTGTAAAGCTGCTTTGAAACAATCGGTATTGTATAAAGACTCAGAGTTATAAAAATAAAGGTGACTTGACTTGAGCCCCACTGATTTCCATTGTATGGACAAAAACATTCTTCAAAATACCTTCTTTCATGTTCCGCAGAAGAAAGTTGTACATATCTGAAACAATGTGGCAGTGAGTAAATTATGACAGGTTATTAATTTTTGAGTGAACTATCTCTTTAAATGCTTAATTAAATATTCCTTTATTGTAACACAAGAATGAAATAGGCCTACTCCATTTCATGATGAAGACGTATTCCTAAGCAAGGGTATTACCAGCAAAGACATACTTTCACTCCCTGACAGGTCAGGAGTTTTGAACTGTTGTGCATATTTTTTTAAATCACAAACTGTGGTCTCTTTTTTTCTGCATTGCTCTCCAATCCTCTTACTTTTCTTTCTTCAAACAAGGAATTTATATCTAGAATATTCCAGTTTGCAATGGCACAAGAGACTGGCTGCTTAATTTCCTTAAGACAAAACAAACCGCCACACGTTTCTCTCTCTCTGATTAGGCAAATACAAATCTCACACAAAAGAGAGAGTGCGTGTCCCTAAATTACTGATGACAGTAGAAACAAAGGCTGGCAGTAAACAGAATGTGAACTTGGCCGAATACAGTGTGGTGAAATGTGGGGGTTCGGCATACTCAGCCCCGGGCAGCCTCAAAGCTGTGTATCAGGTGTTCAGAAACAACACAACATAGCCACAGGCTCTGAATACACTCATGAGTATGAGGTTCAAAATACAGGTGGTTATATTCAAAACTATTGCTATAGGCAGAAGTCGCTATTGAGATATTGAGGCAAACTTCATACCCCGTACAATCACGTGATTCACCTTAGTTCACTCTCCATATATATTTGTTATAAAAATATAGAGATTAGTACCTGACTCCTTTTAACATGATATTCTAAAATGCATGGAAGTAGTTTTCTGCCTCAGAGCAAAAAACAAAACAAAAAATAAATAGTTTAAAATAAGATGGTGAACTGTGCAATAGTGGGATGTACAGTGAGCTGCAATTGTGTGAAATCAAATCGTCATTATCATGAGAAATACATTTTCTATTGCGAAACAGTTACATTAAAAGAAATCATCACAATAGTTTAAAATTAGAAATAGTCCAACTGTGAAAAATAAAGTTGCAATTGTGAGATGTACAGTGAGTTGCAATTATGCGATAAGTCTTAATTATGATAAATAATTTCGTAATTGCTAGTTACATAATGAGAAATATTGTTACATATGAGAAAGTTGCAAGAGTGAGATATTAATTCACACTGTGAGATAGTCACAATTGGCAGATGAAGTTGCACAGTACAAGTAAAATTGCAGTTGTGACAACTTGTGAGATATAAACTTCCAGTTACGTTTTTGTTTTACTGTAACGCCAAAAGTATACTTAGTTTTTTTTAATGCAGTTTTTACTATTTAGCACCTAAATGTCTGATGAAGGGCTTGGGCCCGAAACGTTACACGTGGTGAGCAATTATTAAATTCACTTAGACTCATTGTTTATTTTTTGCAACTATTTAGCACCTAGCCTTTCAAAATATACTCCATTTGATGGCGTGCGCGAACGCAGGCGGTCGAAAAATGCGCTCTAGAAAGTTTCATCTATAGTGTCTGTGCTATTTTTCTCCAGAAGTCATGACCGATATAAATATCTTTGTATTATTTTAAACTAAAGTTTCGGCTATCTCATTACTCCCACACACAAGAGTTTGCCAATGCAGGCATATGTTGTTGTTGTTGTTGTTCTTCTGTCTCTTTAATTTCGTTTTCTACTGTGAAACAACAGCCTGCAAGGGCCTGTGTTGCCACCTTGTGAAACAACTGATTCGTGCTAAACAAATTCAATGCACATGTGTGACCTGAACAAAACAAAACAAAATTTTTGTTACGCACACTGTACGCGAATCCTCCCTTAAGCGTGAAGACCAAAGTAGCCTATACTTCGGCCGTGTGTGCGACTGTGTGCGAGACAGAGTGAAACACGGAAAATGAAGTATACCCGGGGCTTAAAAACCAAAATATACATTGGGCTTAAGGGAAAAGGCTTCCATAAGGCTGTGCTTAATACCTGTAAATATTCACACGGTGCTGATTTAACCCCACATACCATTTTTCTTTTCCTGTAATAGAAGCCACTGAACTTCCTGCTGAGGTTTACTCTTGTATTTGAGACTGCACTGTGGATGTGTTCACTTGATATAGCTTCTTTTCTATAAAGTGCCACCTGACACCTCCCCGTGTCTTTTTACCTGCTGGTTCTGTGTGTCACTGGCTGTCTCCAGGGCATGCAATGTTTATTTGTGGACCCAGTGCCTTATAGCCCAGTCACGTCAAAACAGCTTTTCATTTTTCGGGCGCAACTCAAGACCCAACAAAGCTTAACGGAGCTTGTGTTTGTTTCCCACAAATGCGTTCAGAGGGAGGTGGGGGATCTGAATTTGCTTTCTAGGTCACGTCTGATGCCACAGTGTTGACCGTTTTGAAAGATTTATCAAGCATACTAAAGGTGTGGTCAGTCTATGCGAGTGTAGTGTGGTAAAATGCATTTAGACAGTGTTCTTGCTCTCCTGCTCTCTCCCCTTTTTAATTGAGCTTGACCTATTTTGTCAACAGCTGAGGCTGAAAAATTAACAAGTTAAAGTGCTTTTTGATCAATGGCTGGCGAATTTGCCAATCAATCCAATCTATATGCCTGATTCACCTGGTTCCATCCACAAACTTTTGACAGTGCTGAAGCTTTCCCACACTTAAGCAACCTACAATTTGAAGTTAATGATCAAGTTACTCTATTGTTTGTGCAGTCATGCACAGCTAACAGCAGAAAACAGCAGTGCTGTCACGCTCCATGAGAGGTATTATAGGTCACATGACCTGCATATGCAGCGCTATAGATTCAAATGAATCAAAGAATGCATTCAAATAATATTTTGGATTGTTTGTGATGTCTGGGTCTCTGCTTGAACGATCTTGTTTGTACTCTCCCCCCTGAATCCTTGTGAGGAACAAACAATCATGTGTATAAATTCTTAACTCAGATCATGTTTTTTTATTAATTAAAGATCTGACATTCACATGAATATTACAAAATGCACTATATGACATATTCAATTAAGTCATTCTGAATATAATGGCAAATCTGCCTAAATATTCCTAACCTCACAAAAATGTTTACACAATAATTTATAGATGCTTATATATACACTTAATAATTAGGATGATAGATACAGATGATTTACATCTTACTATCATGATTTTTCAAGGGTTTGTTGTATTATTTATAGTGTTGCTTGGCCACATGCTAGTACATAATAGAGATTTTAATCAGCATCAAGAATTGGTACTGTTGTAATATGGGAAGGTATGCCACGGCTACCTTGAAGAAACCTGGCCCAACAAATGCTGCTTAAGGAAGAAGTTCAAATGAGGACAGCCATTACAGACCCAGAATGCCAAGCATACAGTAGCTGCACTTTTAATAGAGTGCAAAGAAACCTTGTGTGTTTAAGAGAATTTAATTAGCCTTTTCAACATCCCAACTATTAGTTTAGTTTGCCATTGCCAACATTCTAATGGAAATCAATTCAAGTAATTGGAGAGCAAACTCTTAATTTTCTACATGTCACCATCAATTGTGATACACTATCATTGTTTAGAAAAACAGAAGCAAGAAGGCAAAAAAAATATTTATAACTTGTTTGTATCACATATTTAAAATACTTCAAACTTTGCGCCTAATATTTGATTTTAAATATATTATAATATTGATGGATATAATAATAAAAAAAACCTGTCTGCAAACATAACTGCTCTAAATTCAGCCAAAGCAGAGATCCAAACTCTCTCTGTATCAGTGAATGCATTCGTTTTTTTCCATTGTTGGATTCATTTGTTTTATTAACCCACTGTTATGATATTAGGCTAAAATTAACCCTATAGCATGCTTAAAGGGATAGTTCACCAAGGTCAATCCAAACCTGATTCAATTCCTTTCTTCAGCCTAACATAAAATATATATTTTGAAGAATGTTGGTAACCAAACAGACTTATGTTATATGGACATTTCTCAAAATATCGTCATGTTCCTCAGAAGAAAGAAAGTCAAATAGTTTTGGAACGTCATAATGTTGATCACAGAATTTTCATTTATGGGTGAACTATCCCAAATTCACCTTTTTAAAAGTTGAAAGTCTTTAATAAAAAGTAAACAGGATGCTGAAGTGGTATTTCTTGGGAGTCAAAGGAACATGTAATGACTTGATGCGTTTTTAAGGTTTGGGATTGAATCGACAGGTAGAACTGCAAAGCAGTATTCATCTCCACAGGCATTTGTTACTCCCAAATAAGCAGCACATAGTTTCCAACACTGTTCTCTCAGGCGCAGGACTCAAGAGGAAACGGTCCATACTCCCCAAACTTCCCACCTCTTTCTATTCCTGCTTCCCATCACAAATGAACAGAGGTGTTGCCCTGTCAGCAGCCCATCGTGCAGAGGGGGAGCTTTTGTGAGGTTGGGATTTAATTGGTTTATTAGTATCCAGCCACGTTCAAATTTATCAAATCTAGGCTGGCCATTAATTTGGTAGAAGAACATACAATTAAGATCTCATTAGTGCTCTCACAGGGATATGCCCTTTCATCTGCTGGAGGAACATTAAGAGTTGGCCCAACTCCAGAGCAAAGACCTCTCTTCCTCCTGTACTGCTGCTTCCTTAACATGCCTCATCTGGCATACTCAGTCCGACCATATGGAATTCTGCTGTATAAAGGATTGTTTACCATGCTCTTTCAACATGAAGCCTATTTCTGGTCAATGTAGTCAGTGGACAATGTGCTATTTGATAAGTTTTAATTGTGTTTCTTTTACTTGAATGACTACGCAATATGGTATAGAGTCTCTGTGCTTCAAACTAATTTCAGCTTGTCTGCAGCTGGAAATAAAACTTCATACAAAACTGTGCCATGCATACATTTCTGCACTCAAAATGCCCTAAATAAGCTAGAGCAAGTTTTGTAGAGTAAAAATACATTTAAAAATAATAATAATTGTACACATGGTGAACATATAATTTGTTTATTTTGTTTATTAATATTTTTTTTATATTATTCATATAAATAATGATGTATTATATGCATATATTTATATCAAACACACACACACGAGCGACTTCTGCTCTGAGTAAGTGTAGCTTGAAATTCACTGAAAATGTCATTGCTAGTGGTGTGGCCTGCTGCCCTATGCTATGCTGCATCACTCAATTGCATAATTTTGGTTACAGGGGATTTCCATTCCTCTCTGTTAAAGGTCCCGTTCTTCGCGATTCCATTTTTCAAACTTTAATTAGTGTGTAATGTTGCTGTTAGAGCATAAATAATACCTGTAATATTATAAAGCTCAAAGTTCAATGCCTTTGCGAACAGCCGGTTTGGACTACATCCCTCTACTTCCTTTTTTAATGACGTAACTAGAACAGTTTTTTTTTACTAATCTCCGCCCACAGGAATACACAAAAAAGGGGGCGTGGTCTTGTTGCGCTCCCACGGAGAAGAAGCACTTCAGCTGCGCATGCATCTCCAATTTATGGTAAGAGGCGTGACCTTTCCGGGCAACGTGCGATAAGCTGCTGTCGAATCACAACACAGGAACCGCTGGCACAATCAGAACTCGTTACGTGTTTCTGAAGGAGGGACTTCATAGAACAAAGAAGTCATCGGCCCGTTTTTTGGACAGTGAAAACAGCGGTATACAGATAAGTAAATTGTGTGAAAAATACTGTGTTTTTTTACACGCGAAACATGAACACATGTTATATTGCACACTGTAAACACAATCAAAGCTTCAAAAAAACATGAAGAACGGGACCTTTAACTCACTGTCAATTTTCCTTATTGCATTCAAACAACAAACGGCTTATTCTTTCACTCATTATATAATAAAATGCATTGTACTGGTATACCAGCCGTAGCTACATTGTAGTTGTTTTCATCATTATAATATTTAACTTCTCAACCATTTTTATTTCTACTTTATTTGATGGGATATCAGTTTCAGCTAGATTGTCAATATCAATAATTAAATTCTGAGTGGTTCAAAAAGTTGTAACGAACATGTCACTGCAGGTTGTCGTTTTGGCAGCACTTTTTACAGTGTAGGAATAAGAAAAACAAAGGCATGAAGAGATTTCCCTTACACTACCATGCACAGCTTGAAGGCACCAAAAATTTCTCTCTCCCCATCCCCACTTTTCTTCCTATGTCATTTTCTCACTTGCTTTTGTTTCAGCCCTTCTGGTTGATTTTGATTATATATATAGGCTATATATATACATACATACATACATACATATTTTTTTATCTTTTCACGTGTAATTGATTCAATAATGGATTATAGTTAATGTGGATATCAAAGATCTGTGTGAGTACCATAAGGCTCCTATGATGAACCTAATGGCTTATGAAGGAGGTGACAAAAAACAGATACACAGAAAGAAACATTAGAGAAAGACTAAAAGAATATAAAAGTAAAACAGAGAGAAAGAGAGGGGAAAACACAGAGACATATTGACTGACCAGGCGTAATGCATGATGTTGAGGGCCAGCTGGGGCCAGCGTGGCAGTGAGCCATCCCACCTCTGACTGTCATCTACTCTGACATTCTGGCTAAGCTGGATCTCATTAGGATGAGGGTGACTTTGATCCTGTCAGCAGTGATGTGACTCCCTCTATATAGGTTGCCTTCAAAGTAAACTGCTGTATCATTGTATCTTTCATACCTAGTTATCTATATTTGTAGTCCTTTTTTCTCTTACCTGACTGACATCCCCCAAGAACCTGAATATTAACCTTTCAGTTACAAATGAAAAAAAAAAAGGTTTTAGATCAGTGCCTCTCACCTCTGTCACTCACTCATGGTTTGTTCGGTGTGTTTATTGATTTCAACTTGGTGACAGCATGGAACCATTGAGGCAGCAGAAAAATTGAGAAAATTTCTAAATGTTGCTATACTCAAAGGCAATATATGTCAAGGTTTTGGGTAAAAAATAAAAATGGGTTTCTCTTAATCAGTGGCGTGCAGTGGTGTTCTGAAATGAGGAGGCAAAGTCCTCACTGTTTTTTGTTTGTTTGTTTTTATGTAAATTCATGTTCCAGTTACACTTAATGCTGATAATTTTTTTCATCATTACTTATGCTATCAAGAAAATAACAGGTATTGGAACTGTAACTATTTAAATAAGTTATTTAAAATGGTAAAAATATATTTCACAATATTAAAGTTGTTATTTATTTATTTATTAAATAAATGCAGCTTTGGTGAGCATAAGTCTTCTTTCAAAAAGATTAAAAAATATAACCAACCCCACACTTTTGAACAGCAGGAAAACAACAATGGAGAATACTTTTTCAGCATTTATTAATCTTTGTTCATGTTAATATTTATATTTAAAGTTGTATTAATTCAATATTTTAAATTAAAATAATGTATTATGAAAGTAACATAAATTAACATGAATTAACAAATGTATTCATTAATATTATTAACCTAGTTTAATACATGCTTTAAAATTCTTTTCTTTTTAGTTCATCTTACCTAATGTACTAACTGAACTTTATTTTAATATTACCAAAAAAATATATTTTCTTGACCACACCTCCCGTAACCTCCTATCAAAAAAAAAAAAAAGAATTGTACACATACATTAACAATTAAATAGCACTAAGACAGTATGCTATGTAAATCATAAACTTAAATAATTCACTGCAGCCTAGTAGCCAGTCAGAAGGGACTGCTTCATAATAGATGGTGCTACAGTGGTGAGCTCAGCTTGAATCTGCACTCTTAAGTAAACAGACTTTTAAAAAATGACCTCTTTAAATGAATTATGGAAGTTAACTTTAAGTTATTAAAGTTAAAGCTCTTTAGCTGAAAAATACATGACAGAAAGCTACAAACCTATAGACAACTGACATTTACTTTATCTCATTAGCCAACTTAGCGTTACATATTTCCTGATATCATTAGCGTGGTAAAAAAAAAAAAAGATTTTGAATGAGTGCTTGGCTGACTGTTTCAGAGGACATCTGGGATGGGGTGAAAATCATTAGCTATACTGCTAGAGCTCGGCTAGCTGTAATTGCCTCGTCTCAGAATAGCATCAAATGAACACATTCTGAAAAGGGGGTTTAATGCATCACTCAGTTAACTCAGCAAACATCTGACTCTTATAAAAGTTTTGCCTGTCAGATGGGATATGCTTTATAGATTAGAACTGTTTAGGGCTTCCTGCACTTTGCAAGCTTGTTAAAGAAATTATGCAACCAGATAATATAAAGTCTGGTAAGCAAACATTTATGACTTCAGTAACTGGTGAGTATTTCCTAAGGCCTCAGTGATGGGCATTTTTCAAAAATATTGCATTCGAATATTTGGGCTCATAAAAACCGAATATTCGAATATTCGTTTATTTAAATGACGTTTAACGAAAAAGACATAATTTTTTAAGTTTAAGTTTTTTTTTTTTACGTTTTTGTCACCATTTATTTATTTCACCACATGCTCGAGTGAGAAAACATGCTGCGCTGACAGACGTTGCAGAGACAAAGATAACGGTGTTCTAAGCGAAGTTTCTAACAGCACTTTGTGTTTTCTGTTCTTAAACCTGTCTCCCTCAACGATATTTAAAGGAAGCATATGTCTCAAAATCATTAAGCTATAAGATAAGTTATCATCTCAGATCACTCGGGGTAGGCTATACAGCTGCGCTTTACCTGCAGTCGGGATGCAGTGATCGACAGCTGTCTTTCCTCAGTCGACTGGTGTTTGGATTTCATGTGATTTCTCATGGTGGTGATATTATGATAAATCAGATTCATTAATTAATTTGATCAAAAGTAATTCCATTTTGTAAGATCATTTAGTAAGATAATTTTCATCTGAGTAGCCTAATTCCAAACTTCGCGAGGCAGACAACAACATTATGTGATCAAATACAAACAACTTGTTAAACACGCTCCACAGTGCCGCCCAGTGCATTTAATTATAATTGCGAGTTAGTGCTTGTGATTTATCATGAATTCACTGCATTTACAGCCATTAAAGGTCCCGTTCTTCATGTTTTTTTGAAGCTTTGATTGTGTTTACAGTGTGCAATATAACATGTGTTCATGTTTCACGTGTAAAAAAACACAGTATTTTTTACACAATTTACTTATCTGTATACTACGGAGCCCCTAAAGGGACGTGGTGGTGGAAAAAATTTTAGGATGGGAGATTTTATTTTTTCAAAACTTTTGCGTTCCCCCGAGAAACTTTTCGTTCCCTCGCAAAACTTTTGCGTTCCCTCCCAAAGATATTTGCGTTCCCACGCAAAACCTGTTGGCAGCTCGGACAGACACTTCCTGTTTAATGTCCCGCTGGCAGTGTTTCAGAGCTCCGTACGTTAATGGAGCGTTTGCGAAGGAACGGAAATATCTTTGCGAGGGAACGCAAAAGATTTGCGAGGGAACGCAAAGTTTCTCGGGGGAACGCAAAAGTTTTGCGAGGGAACGCAAAAGATTTGAAAAAAAAAAAAATTCTCCCATCCTAAATTTTTTTCCACCACCACGTCCCTTTAGGGGCTCCGTTGTATACCGCTGTTTTCACTGTCCAAAAAACGGCCCGATGACTTCTTTGTTCTATGAAGTCCCTCCTTCAGAAACACGTAACGAGTTCTGATTGTGCCAGCGGTTCCTGTGTTGTGATTCGACAGCAGCTTATCGCACGTTGCCCGGAAAGGTCACGCCTCTTACCATAAATTGGAGATGCATGCGCAGCTGAAGTGCTTCTTCTCCGTGGGAGCGCAACAAGACCACGCCCCCTTTTTTGTGTATTCCTGTGGGCGGATATTAGTAAAAAAAAACTGTTCTAGTTACGTCATTAAAAAAGGAAGTAGAGGGATGTAGTCCAAACCGGCCGTTCGCTGTATGCTTTGAAAGGGGACTTCTGTTAAATAAAATATCTCGCTAGGCATTGAACTTTGAGCTTTATAATTTTACAGGTATTATTTATGCTCTAACAGCAACATTACACACTAATTAAAGTTTGAAAAATGGAATCGCGAAGAACGGGACCTTTAAAGCAACTTAGTAAAATTCGAATAGTATTTTATTTTTCTAATAATAATTACAGATCGAATATTCGAAAATTTGAATATTCGTGCACACCCCATTCAACATTCATATAGCAATGGCTATAGTGAACAAGGTCACAATCTCAGTTTCAAAGTTTCGCCCTAACAGTCATTATACGCTACATATTCAGTTCAGCTTTATTTTCTTTATTTTTAATTGAACATTAATCACTGGCTTAAAATCAATCAGTTCCTTGTCTCAAATCATTAATTAAGCAACTTTCTGTCTTCTTCGATATCTCCCATTGTTTTTTTAAGAGCCTTTCATAAAAACTGCTTGTTTATCATTGTTTTTTAGAGAAAGGTACTTGACCTACAATTAATTATGTATGATGCTGCTGCATAATGACTGGACTCAATAACAAGATATATTTCATTGCACAATATCTACCAGGGCCTTCTGATAACAACACAATAACTTATGTTAATGTTCACAATCACTGATAAGAAGGAAACTTTGCTTCCCTCCTAGAGTGGATCTTAGTAGAACACTTGCCTTGTAATGTTGGGTTGAGATTACATGTTGATCAGCTTAAATTTTAAGTGAAGACTTAGTGCATCACAAAAGTGGCAAGTCTTCCCCATTAGAAAAAAAAAAGATGTTTCAAATGCAAGCCATTTGTCTGTCAGTTAATATTGATTGTGAGCTCCCAGATAAATGTCATAGAATTTGCCTAATTTTAGCAAATTTTCTCAAAGAGTCTGCAACTTTTGCTAAATTCTCAAATGGTTTCATGTTTTTCTTTTACTTTGGTACTTTTTGGGGATAGGATTAAACTAATGTTTTTGAGAACAAGAAAATACAAGACAACATTTTTAAAGCACTGCCTCAATATCTTGTTGCAAAACAATAATACAAACTCCCTGCTTGTGTCTTACCTTTCCATGTTTTCAGTAAGGCAGACTGGGCCTGGATAGCCATCCCCCCTGGCAGAGAGAGGCCCCTGTGACAACCCTGGGCGAGTTTTCCATGTCTCCATTAATCCAGTAACTGGAGAAATTAGATTCAACAAGGGGTTCGTCTGGTCTCTCAAATTGTGGCGTGAAAACGACATTGTTCCTTGCGCTCCGATCTGGTAATGAAATGAATGTCCACCTGAATTAACGCCAACAATAGCCGACGTGGGCACATTATTATTCTCTTGGTAATAGCTGCCATCATTGGTTTCCTGTTTAATCCCCTTGGGCAGGCCATTGTTAGGAAACACACCAGGTTCATAGTTGCCATTCAGAGAAGAAACAGGAGGTCCCAAGATCCCAGAAAGACTATATTCGTCAATATTATCCCTCAAAGACAAGTATGTGGTCTCTGCAGAAGGAAAGCAGCCCAGAGAGTGCTGTGGCTCAACAAAATGGAGGTTCGAACAAGTCACCTCTCTGTTTGGCTCTGTCTTAATGTGAGTCACGAATGGAGAGTGTGGCATAGCGCTCTTGCTGCTGCCTAGGCACATGCTCCTGTAATCAGTGCCAGGTTCATTTTTGATGTATTTGGCCACTCCCATAGCATCCAATCCGATGTTAAATATTTCCCCATCCACGTTCTCTACCTTCGGAAACTCGAATCCCTTGAAGTCATGCTCTCGGCTCTCAGGGCTGTTGACATCATTTTGCACTAGGCCCAATCCACTGGGAGGGCTAGAGACAGAGAAGCCCCTTGATGAGTTCCTGGGACTGGACATGGCCATGCTGCCAACAGTGGGCGGACTGGAGATGGATGGTCTAATGTTACAGGTATTGCCTCCATTTGTTGTTGGACTTGAGACGGATGATCTCATGTTGGTGTTACAGGAAAGTGGTGACCTCACACTACCTATACTACGAGGGCTGGAAACCGGAGACTTCATAACACTGAGTGGACTAGCCAGTGGAGGTGACCCCACCATGCTGGATTTTACAGGGCTACAGGTGTTGGGGCTGGTGTGGTGACCTTGGGTCAAGTTGGTGCTGGCAGAAGCCAACGACGGACAATCAGAATCAAAGTAGGTGGGGCTGGTAGTGGACGACACCATGTTGTGCCCTGTAGGACTAGACATGGGGCCAGACCCATCAGTGCAGCAAGAAATAACGGTGGTCATTGCAGAGGGCACTGAGGCAGAGACTACAGCACACTCCTGAGGGCCACCATTGGGTTGTTGGGACCCAGGTGGGAATGAAGCTGGGGGAGCTTTCATCTTTGGGCTCCCAGTTGTTCTGGACTGGCTGTCTTCAATTGCTTTCCCACAAAGAGGATACAGTTTCCCTGGGCTACCCCGCCCACCCACAGTACCATGTTGGGCAAAGCCAAAATCTGCCTCCCTGGCAGCATTCATGTACAAGCCCATAGACTCAGCAACCGTTTTGGAGAGCTCCTTTGAATCTGTTTCTGACTTGCGGTTGTTGAAGGAGTTGTTGAAGGAGGGAAACTGTAATGGTTGATTCTGGTTAACTCTAAGCACTGTTGTCTGGGTAGTCTTAAAGTTGTTGTCCTTGCAGACAGACGGCACATTAGGGGCATTGCTCGAGTTTACAATATCCATGAGCACATCACTGTTTGTCAAACTCTCTTCTGCAGAACAGCAATACTCCATGGTGTTTGGCATCTGTGCCCATTTGTTTTCTGGAGTTGCCCCTTCGGAGTAACTTTGGTATCTTTTAGTCTCCATACCTGGACCATTTGATAAACCTAATGGGCCAATAAATTAGAGACATTTAGACCTTGCAGTCAAAAAGGCAATGTTTTGATTAGTACAAAGAAATCTCATTATTAGTTAGACTGTCAAACCAAATAGCACACATAATCATTACTGGTTTAGTTGCATTGAAAATGCATTATAGACATCCTACTTTAATAAATAAATCTTTGCATTTTGTGATTACAAAGAAATGTATCATTTATTTATAGGATTCACTGGGCTTTAAAAATGTCAAATGGTACATTTTCCTTATTCATATTATTTTTTTCACCTAATACATTCATTATTTTTGTTTTTCATGACCAATTTCTATCCTCAGATTTAAATGGTCCGCTTTTTGCTGCTTTGTGCAATTGCCCTCTTCTTCCTAAATGCGGGGGCCATGATGTCTCGGTCAATCCACGGTCAATCCCAACCACAACCCCCAACCTGAAATGTTTCCTATTTGACAAATTTATTTTAGATTTCCCATGTGCTTTACTATGTTTTCAGCACCACGCTGTGTGAATCCACTAAATTAGTAAATCTGTAAATTAACTATGAAACTCTTTTAGCAGTGCTGGATCCTGGCACTGCCTCCGCAGACATCCGATGCAACGCTCTTCATTCGAGGTAGTTTCATGGGATCCACTCACCCATCTCATTGAATATGAATTGTGACCTAGCAGGTAACTTTTTCTCAGCAACTCTATGTGCTTTACTTTGCCGCCCCCTCTAACTTCAGCTGATATCTGTCTGCACCTTAAAAAGATCCTTTACCTGCTAAAAGACAAAAAATGTAGGAGGGATGATATTATCACCATACAGATCAGGTCAAATTAATAAAAATTTTACTCCATCCCTCATATACATCCACTAACATATAGTGCTATATTTATGCTTACTCTGGTTTGAATCTGAGACTTCCACCACTTATTCACAGTATTCACTGCCATGTGTACTGTCAGACAGTCTCATTACTGGTGATAGACATCTTTTCTACAGTATTTATAGTTTAATATAGAATCTTGAATTCTTTGTTTCTGGATTTTATTTTTTTATTTTTGTATTTTATGTCTAGAAAAGTAGAATGGTATAAAAATAATTTATCTTCATTATATTTATACATTTGGTATGTTTTAAAAACAAAGAGACTCCTTTTGTCCTTCAGATGTTAACGATACAACACAAGTACATTTTAGCAGTGTTACATTTAGTTGGTGAAATGACAAATGTTTGCACTTTCTGAAATTCCAAATGCCACCTTAAGTAATTTGTCCTGGTGGTGGCATCCTAAACATGCCTCCAAAAAAGCAATAGTGGACTGAGACGGTGTGAATGCAAAAAGTACTGGTTTGAATCTGAAAACAAGTGAAAACAGCTGTCAGGATTCAATGCATTGTGTATTTATGCATGTTCCCCACACATGTAATGAGTTGTTTTAGATTAAATAAATGAATAAATAAATAAAAATGGCGTGCACAAAAACCGAGTGGCTTAAAATTTTCAGCAAAAAAAAGTTAATTTCCCATCCTTTTGCACAGCACCAAGAGGAGAAAGCAAAGCCGACCGCTGTGAGTTTAAACTGTCATTCATGAAGAGTAGGCCTACAGACTTATTTCACCATCCATACCAAGTCAGTCATAAGTAGCCTAGCTCTTCTCTAGCAAGATGCAGTTCTTTCAGGCATCGCACTTTTAAAAGCAATGTCAAATGGTAACGACAATGTTGCTTTAAACGTTTGACGTAGTTCTTTGTTTATGTTTTGTTTTTCCCCCCCCCATCGTCTTTCTTCCCACGATACCGTGCTCAAGCGGGCAACCATTGGACAGAAGCAGACACACTGTCGCCAAGAGTTTATCACCCCACTCACGGATTGGTCCCGTCGCTCTGTCAGTCTTTATGTTTATAAGCTTTGTAGCCACAAAACTGCTGCGACATTCTTTGGAGAATTTAAATTACGAACTTTCCTCTATGTTTAGCCTATAAAAACTTTACGTGTTAGTTTGGACGCGTCATAATTCATGCTGCATTGCAAAGCTAGCGACCTCCAGAATGATGCGTGTGACGCAGTTGATTCTTTTGCAAAATAACTCCTGATTAAATATCGTTGCGATGCACTTTATTCATCACATGACGTCACGTGAATCAAGCATGCTTTAAATAAGTATGAATGTTTGCATGCATTTTCACAAGAATACATTTTACTCGCCGCTGTTCACTGTCTATCCAGCCAGAACATCACAATTATTGTGCCCCATCTGTCTGACTTCAGTTTCGCTCAACTCTGTATTTACTGTACTTTAGCACACGCCTACAGTACAGTTATAAGATGATGTTAACGTTACGCGAAATAAATCATATGAAGAACTTGTCGACGGAACAAAAGAGATCATGATAAGCTTTGATATAACAAGCTATACCATATTTTGTGTAGATGGCTTGATATGTGATATTGCGTTAGCATAAACGATACTGATTAAAAGTATTTACTTGCATGAATCCAGTCGGCTGTGGATTTATCTAGTTTAGCCGAGAAAACGTCAAACATATGATGCAAAGGATGTTTGTATAGGATGCATTGATAATTGTATTATTGTTACTACAGGTGTAATTATAGGCCTATTAGTATATTTATATATGTTTCTTTCCATCGCTTTAAAGTGGAAATACACTTCATGCACAGCACAGGGATCCTGTCAAGTTAAACATCAAGTTTTAGACAAGTTTTTTTAACGCGTCTGCATTTGCAGTAGTTCATATGCTACATACAGAACTGGTTTGTTCTTCATTGAGATATAATATTGAGACATCTTACCGTGGTTATGACATCCAATTTTGACAGTTATCTTTTCTGCTGGCCACTAGTAATCCGATGGACCAAACGGAGAAAATGACACTAAACAGTGCCGTTAAGTTGTGTTTAGAAGTATTCCCAGTGTTGCGACTGCTTGCATACTAGTTTCAGTTGTGACAGCTAAACCCACCGCACACTGCCGCGCGCATGACGCGAGATCCTTAACGACAGCGCACTGTACGCGTACAACGGTCGACAGCGACTTCACCGAAACGTCCTGTCGACAGTTTTCTGTTTACGTGCACATTGCTGCTAGATTGTTGAAGGCGCCCAACTGAAGACTAATAAAAACAGCGGAGGACTCAGACAGACTTGCGTAGCGACGTCATTGTGTGCACATGGACCCTCCTACTGCAATGAGAGCTCGAGTAGGAGGGGGCGATGAATGCGCTCAGGTATATACGGCTCTTGGTCCAGAAGTAGGGCAAGGTAGTTTGATTGCGCAGGCGCTAACCTGTGCATCTAGGACAAATTTTTGATGTGCAAACATTTAAGTGCATGACCTTACTTGCTAAATGTTATTCAGTGGTATATCATTTAATATAATCTAATGAATCAATGTACTGCAATCCCAGACTTATTTTTAGATTTTTTTCTTCACGTTGCAGAATTAAGGGGAAAAAATGTTTGTGTACAGATTTAGAGAAGCGCCGATAAGTGCAATTATAAATGTTGTCTTCTGTAGATATGGAGCATTGTATATTGACTAAGTATTGGGACATCAAGCATTAAATGACAAATTGTTGGATGCAAGAAATAACAATGTTGGATGTGTATGCAAGAAATAATGTTTTAGTCCCCTACTCTCATGTCATCCTCCAGTGGTCAGTTAAATTTATGCAATTTTCAGATTTTTAATCAAAAAGATTTTTAATAAATTTAAAATTTAAATAAACAGAAAAATAGGTACATTTCAAATTCTTTTTAGGCAGGTTAAATCCTCTGATCTTGAAAGCACTTGAAAACTACTGGATAAAGTCCTTTGAGACTGTCCTTTTGAAGTGGTGTGTGTGAATTTCAGGCTTAAGATGAACGCATAGGAATGACCATCTAATCTGCTTAATGTGCAGTCACTAACTTTTTAACAGGCCTGGAAAAAAATATGAATGTATCTGTACTAATTAAGCAGTACATCAATATAAAATAACATTTGTATAGGTCCTCATTTCTACCAAGCATTGATTTAATATAAAGGCTCCTTTTAAAAAGACCTACCACAAGGTGGTGCAGTTTTTGTGATTTGTTTGAATTTGGTGACATAGAAATGGTCTTTAATAACCCCGTGCTTATGTAATACTGATGGAGGGGTGATAATTTCGCTTACATTCAATACCTGTAGTATGTAATATACAGTTACAGCAATGTATAATTACAGTCCTTCTTATTCCTGTCAATATATGACAATTACAAACTACTGTAGCCTCAATTGCATGGCCTTGTGTTTATCTGATTATGTTGAATAAACTCATGGCTTCATCCTTCTTATTTCCTCTAAGTCAGTAGTCATCTCATGTCAAGCAGAGATTTGTGACCATTGAGGCTATAATGTTACCAAACCTCCTGCAGTGCTTAACTTGTAATCTTACATGGTCAAGCACTTGTTTTAAAAAGCTGAGAATTTGCCTCTATTAAGGATTAAACATAGCAAAGTTTTCTAGAACCAGCAGCTCATAGATTTTTCCGGAGAGTGATTATTAGTCACCTGTAATTCATATTGTCCATCTGTTATTAAAGGTGCTCTAAGCGATGTCACGTGTTTTTTAGGCCAAAACTTTATTTGTCACATACAGCAAACATCTCCTCACTATCCGCTAGCTGCCTGTCCCCTGAACACACTGTAAAAAAACGCGGTCTCTGCAGCAGTGGCGTGCACAGACCTCCTCAGGGGCAGGGGCGGAGGGACCAAAAAGGGCACTATTTTTTTTTTTATATATTTAATTTAACAGTACCTGCATTTTTATTCTCTCTATTCAGCCAACTTGTGAGAGGGATGCTTCCTTTGGCTGCATCATAGAGTTCCTTGATTTTTTTATTTTTTATTCTTTCTTTCCTTGGCATTCTAAGAAAATATGTTTTTACAATTATTAGAATGCATAACACATCAAATGAAAATAGGGAAATTATGATAATATTACTAAATATTATTTACTTTACCAAACAGTGAGAATCAAGAAGGTAAAATTAATAATTTTATGGAAAACTAATTTTTAGTTTTGTTGATGTTGTAAACTTAATGTATGTATTATATGTATGAAAGACAGTGTTAGCTATCATGAATCAGTAACACTTTACAGTAAGGTTTCATTAGTTAAATTAGTTAGCATTAGCTAATAATGAACTGCACTTCTACAGCATTTATTAATCTTAGTTAATATTAATTTCAGCATTTACTAAAACATTAAAATCAAAAGTTGTATTTGTTATCATTAGTTAATGCACTGACTGTGACATAACATGAATAAACAATTAACAGTTGTATTATTAACTAAGATATGCAGTAACAAATGTGTTGCTCATGGTTAGTTCATGCTAGTTCATTCATGAGTAATGAACAAATGAACCTTATTGTAAAGCGTTACTATGAAATCAAAGATATAAGTTCCTTACAATTTAGAGTTGGACATTGACTTAAGATTTCATTTAACTAGATGTATTTCCCCTTGCACTTTAATTCCTTGGATAAAAACGAAAAACATTGTCACTCAGAATGCGTCTGAAATCCAGTTATACTTTTATTATAGTTAAGAATAACTCGCTTGCTGCCGCAACTTATAGAGTAGCATGATCGTAGGATAAATGTAATTTTCCGTATTAGCTTTAACGTTACCTGCTGCTCGTTTGAAGACTCGCGCGAACTGCTGCGTAGTGCGTACTGCGTAGCTACCAGAACCGTTAAATGCGCACGAGGCGCTGCAAAGGAAACTCCGCCTACCACTTCTCCGCCATTTTTTTTTTTTTTACATAATATTTGTTTGTATTATTATTGTTAGTGGCAAGGGTGTGTTAGTGTATTGTTATTTATTATAATATTTATAATAATAATAATTATTATTTACAATGATCAGAAAAGGGCACAATACATTTTGAGACAAAAGTCTCAAAATGCCCCTGGGGGATAAGGTGAATACTTATCCCCCAGCACGCACGGAGATGAAAAAGGTATGTATGGACTTTTCTAACTCTGGGGGATAAGGTGAATAGGCTAAAGTTTCAAAAAGTCGGAGTGTTCCTTATAATAAAAGATGGCTAATGTGCATCAATGTAAATGGCAAGTAATTTATCTTTTTTTGACTCATTCTTTTAATAAAAATGATTTAAAAGCTGAAATATGTGAGGTTTATCTTTTTATAAAACCTTTTTTGTGAAAAATTATTTAAAGGCTGATATATGTGAGGTTTATCTTTTTATAAAACCTTTTTTGTCAAAACTTTATTTGAATTTCATTTTACTATATGTGCCCAGGGGCGGAGTGGGACCAAAAAATCTACCGGGAAATTTCTACTTGAGTAAATAAATCAATTAAATATGTGGCAGCCGTTGTGTGCAGTAAACGTTCTTTTAACAAGCTGTTGTACTGATGTGATGACCAGTTATAGTTTTAGTGCTAGTAAGTCTATTTAGAGGTGCGGATTAATTCAGGTAGGACTGTGTGTAGACATATTTTATTATGTGTATTATGAGGTGGTCCGCGAAAATTCTTGATTACAAATAGTGGTCCACACACACAAAAAGTTTGAAAACCCCTGGCTTAGAGAACCTTTAAGTCAAACTGTCAGATCTGTTTGGTTAGATCATAGGGCAAATACTTGCAAAGTAAGTATTTGCTTATTTTTTGATTCCCAGATCTGTAGAGTAACAAAAAAGCAGTAAATTATCAGCTAAATATTATATTGAATACATTTACCAAGATTTTCTTATGATGAAAGCAATCAGTCATGATCAAAATAATAGGGTTGCCACAATGTTCCATTTACTATTAATTCAACAGCTTCAGCTGATGAAGGGTGGTTCTTCAACTACAGGCACTTTTGGCCTTGGTTTGGTCATGGTTTCTCCTTAGTTCCCCTGACAAGTGGCTGGTCTGTGTATGCAATTCCACAAACCTAGATGACCATCTGAATCTAATTAGAAGTCTATTTTTTTTAGAAAGGAATAAAAAAGATTTTTTTTAAATGTAGTAGGGAGACTTAATGAATTATACATAATTTACAGCCATAGTGAGAATAACATGTAATCAGGTAATAAATAAAAAGTAACTGTAGTCTGATTACAAATATTTAAAAATGTAATACAATCTAATTACTAGTAGTTTATTTTTGGAATCTGATTACATTATATATGTATATATATATATATATATATATATATATATACACTCACCTAAAGGATTATTAGGAACACCATACTAATACTGTGTTTGACCCCCTTTCGCCTTCAGAACTGCCTTAATTCTACGTGGCATTGATTCAACAAGGTGCTGAAAGCATTCTTTAGAAATGTTGGCCCATATTGATAGGATAGCATCTTGCAGTTGATGGAGATTTGTGGGATGCACATCCAGGGCACGAATCTCCCGTTCCACCACATCCCAAAGATGCTCTATTGGGTTGAGATCTGGTGACTGTGGGGGCCATTTTAGTACAGTGAACTCTTTGTCATGTTCAAGAAACCAATTTGAAATGATTCGAGCTTTGTGACATGGTGCATTATCCTGCTGGAAGTAGCCATCAGAGGATGGGTACATGGTGGCCATAAAGGGATGGACATGGTCAGAAACAATGCTCAGGTAGGCCGTGGCATTTAAACGATGCCCAATTGGCACTAAGGGGCCTAAAGTGTGCCAAGAAAACATCCCCCACACCATTACACCACCACCACCAGCCTGCACAATGGTAACAAGGCATGATGGATCCATGTTTTCATTCTGTTTACGCCAAATTCTGACTCTACTATCTGAATGTCTCAACAGAAATCGAGACTCATCAGACCAGGCAACATTTTTCCAGTCTTCAACTGTCCAATTTTGGTGAGCTCTTGCAAATTGTAGCCTCTTTTTCCTATTTGTAGTGGAGATGAGTGGTACCCGGTGGGGTCTTCTGCTGTTGTAGCCCATCCACCTCAAGGTTGTGCGTGTTGTGGCTTCACAAATGCTTTGCTGCATACCTCGGTTGTAACGAGTGGTTATTTCAGTCAAAGTTGCTCTTCTATCAGCTTGAATCAGTCGGCCCATTCTCCTCTGACCTCTAGCATCAACAAGGCATTTTCGCCCACAGGACTGCCGCATACTGGATGTTTTTCCCTTTTCACACCATTCTTTGCAAACCCTAGAAATGGTTGTGCGTGAAAATCCCAGTAACTGAGCAGATTGTGAAATACTCAGACCGGCCCGTCTGGCACCAACAACCATGCCACGCTCAAAATTGCTTAAATCTCCTTTCTTTCCCATTCTGACATTCAGTGTGGCGTTCAGGAGATTGTCTTGACCAGGACCACACCCCTAAATGCATTGAAGCAACTGCCATGTGATTGGTTGATTAGATAATTGCATTAATGAGAAATTAAACAGGTGTTCCTTATAATCCTTTAGGTGAGTGTGTATATATATATATATATATATATATATATATATATATATATATATATATATATATATATATATATACATACACTCACCGGCCACTTTATTAGGTACCCCATGCTAGTAACGGGTTGGACCCCCTTTTGCCTTCAGAACTGCCTCAATTCTTCGTGGCACAGATTCAACAAGGTGCTGGAAGCATTCCTCAGGGAGTTTAGTCCATATTGACATGATGGCATCACACAGTTGCCGCAGATTTGTCGGCTGCACATCCATGATGCGAATCTCCCGTTCCACCACATCCCAAAGATGCTCTATTGGGTTGAGATCTGGTGACTGTGGAGGCCATTTTAGTACAGTGAACTCATTGTCATGTTCAAGAAACCAATTTGAAATGATTAGAGCTTTGTGACATGGTGGAAGTAGCCATCAGAGGATGGGTACATGGTGGCCATAAAGGGATGGACATGGTCAGAAACAATGCTCAGGTAGGCCGTGGCATTTAAACGATGCCCAATTGGCACTAAGGGGCCTAAAGTGTGCCAGGAAAACATCCCCCACACCATTACACCACCACCACCAGCCTGCACAGTGGTAACAAGGCATGATGGTTCCATGTTCTCATTCTGTTTACGCCAAATTCTGACTCTAACATCTGAATGTCTCAACAGAAATCGAGACTCATCAGACCAGGCAACATTTTTCCAGTCTTCAACTGTTCAATTTTGGTGAGCTCTTGCAAATTGTAGCCTCTTTTTCCTATTTGTAGTGGAGATGAGTGGTACCCGGTGGAGTCTTCTGCTGTTGTAGCCCATCCGCCTCAAGGTTGTGCGTGTTGTGGCTTCACAAATGCTTTGCTGCATACCTCGGTTGTAACGAGTGGTTATTTCAGTCACTGTTGCCCTTCTATCAGCTCGAACCAGTCTGGCCATTCTCCTCTGACCTCTGGCATCAACAAGGCATTTCCGCCCACAGAACTGCCGCTCACTGGATGTTTTTTCTTTTTCGGACCATTCTCTGTAAACCCTAGAGATGGTTGTGCGTGAAAATCCCAGTAGATTAGCAGTTTCACGAGTTCACACTTACATCAATTAAACAGAGTAAAGATTATGCGTATTTGGCATGCTGTCCGGGGGGAGGGCTCCGAGCTCGGAATTTTGCCCGAACCCAGAGTACTCCCCCCGTTGTTGTAAGAGTATTAGGACTATAAGTGAGGAGATGGGGTGGTGGAGGGATGCTGTTAAACTGTCAATGAACGGAGGTAAGTTTGCTGTATATATACACAGCGCTTAACTCGTTGATTAAGCACCACTCGTGTCTAATTAGGTTTGATTATCTGAATGTGCTCCACGTGTGTTTAATTAGGTTTAATTATCTGAACGTGCTCCTCCCGAACTTTGTTAATAAAACATCATTTCACGAGTTCACACTTACATCAATTAAACAGAGTAAAGATTATGCGTATTTGGCGTGCTGTCCGGGGGGAGGGCTCCGAGCTCGGAATTTTGCCCGAACCCAGAGTACTCCCCCAAAAGGCAAAAAGAGCAAAGGACAGCCGCCAGACTAAAGACCCCCCAAAACGCAGAGAATTTGGCGGGCTGGCGTTTTGAGAATAAGCCTGGTTGCTTGACCAGGAGGGCCTGCTGGCTCACGAACGGGGAGCAGTCGTAATTTGGAACAACAGTTGGGAGGGCTCGCACCGTTTCTCGACGGGAGCAGCTCACAGCGTCAGACAGGCGAGCTCTACCGGCCGATGAACAGCGTGATTTATGCCGCCTGACCAGGAGGGCCCGTGTTGCCTCTGGCGGGAGCAGCTCCGGACGGGCCCTACTGGTTGACAAGATTTGGGAATGCCCAACCAGGAGGGCCCATGTAGCTTCCGACGGGAGCAGCTCACAGCGTCGGGCTGATGGGCCCTACCGGCTGACGGTGGAGTGGCGCGTTTTTTGGAAGCCCGGACTGGAGATTTCTTGCTGTCCGCTGGGAAATCGATACCTGTTGGATGGGAAAGAGAAAACATAGATGCATGCAAAGTCCGCTGGGAGACCAATGCTCGCTGGACAGAAAAAGAGAAAACATAGATGCATGCAAAGTCCGCTGGGAGACCAATGCTCGCTGGACAGAAAAAGAGGAAACATAGATGCTTGCAATGTCCGCTGGGAGACCAATGCTCGCTGGACAGAATTATGCAATGTCCGCTGGGAGACCAATGCTCGCTGGACAGAATTATGCAATGTCCGCTGGGAGACCAATGCTCGCTGGACAGAAAAGAGGAAACATAGATGCTTGCAATGTCCGCTGGGAGACCAATGCTCGCTGGACAGAAAAAGGAGAAAACATAGATGCTTTGCAATGTCCGCTGGGAGACCAATGCTCGCTGGACAGAAAAAGGAGAAAACATAGATGCTTGCAATGTCCGCTGGGAGACCAATGCTCGCTGGACAGAGGAAGAGGAAACATAGATGCATGCGACGTCCGCTGGGAGACCAATGCTCGCTGGACAGAGAAAGAGGAAACATAGATGCATGCAACGTCCGCTGGGAGACCAATGCTCGCTGGACAGAGAAAGAGGAAACATAGATGCATGCAACGTCCGCTGGGAGACCAATGCTCGCTGGACAGAGAAAGAGGCATCACGTAGGGGTTTTAACAGGAATATTAATTCTGAATAGTGAGGTACTGGAGAGGAGACATCACTGCTGCGGCAGTGGAAAAATAGCCAGAGAAACAGAGCTCCTGCGGGAGCAGAGGAGACATCACTGCTGCGGCAGTGGAGAAAATAGCCAGAGAAACAGAGCTCCTGCGGGAGCAGAGGAGACGTCACTACTGTGGCAGTGGAGAAACTTACCTGGAGAAAAAAAGAGCTCCTGCGGGAGCAGAGGAGACATCACTGCTGCGGCAGTGGAGAAAATAGCCAGGGAAACAGAGCTCCTGCGGGAGCAGAGACATCACTGCTGCGGCAGTGGAGAAAATAGCCAGGGAAACAGAGCTCCTGCGGGAGCAGAGACATCACTGCTGCGGCAGTGGAGAAAATAGCCAGGGAAACAGAGCTCCTTCGGGAGCAGAGGAGACATCACTGCTGCGGCAGTGGAGTAAAAAGCCAGGGAAACAGAGCTCCTGCGGGAGCAGAGGAGACGTCACTACTGTGGCAGTGGAGAAAATAGCCAGGGAAACAGAGCTCCTGCGGGAGCAGAGGAGACATCACTGCTGCGGCAGTGGAGAAAATAGCCAGGGAAACAGAGCTCCTGCGGGAGCAGAGGAGACGTCACTACTGTGGCAGTGGAGAAACTTACCTGGAGAAAAAAAGAGCTCCTGCGGGAGCAGAGGAGACATCACTGCAGCGGCAGTGGAGAAAATAGCCAGAGAAACAGATCAGATTATTTTATTTAATGCCATGTCGGCATCCAGAGCTATTTTCATGGCAAAAATTCAATCACAAAAATACAAATATCATATAAATACAATAAAAACAAAGCAAATATAAACAACAAGTCATATTATATAATATATATATTTAAATTAACATGATAAAAAATCTAAAACCTTTTCAGGCATAATCTCATTAAATATGTCCTTCAATGAAGAACTTCATAAAAGAGCATTCTGCTTGCATGAAGGGCAGAACAATCTAATAAAACATGTTTGACAGATAAGGGAATTTTACAAAACATACACAAAGTTGGGTCTTCAACTTTAAGCAAAAAGCATGGGTCAAACTTGTGTCCAGAGAAACAGAGCTCCTGCGGGAGCAGAAAACTTACCTGGAGAAATGAGCTCCTGCGGGAGCGGAGAAGACATCACTGCTGCGGCAGTGGAGAAATTTACCTGGACAAATTGAGTTCCTCTGGTGTGAGGCTGAGCAAAGGGAGGAGTAGGTTGGGGCCTGGTGGGCCGATGCTCGTCTTCTTGCGCGTTAATCAAAAACGCGAAGAGGTGGTGAGAGATTAAATCCTTGCAGGATTATGCGCATCTGAAGTTTAAGTGGCCGAGCAAAGATAGCAGTTCGCGTTTTAGAACAGTGGGAAGGTGGGCGAGATCAAAATATCCTATCGATTTTTTCTTGTGCAGTGAGGCCTGGAAAACAACTGTATCCAAGTTAATGCCCAGAATTCAAATGGACGAGGCTGAACTCATGGTTTTAACCTGTGCAATTGGAATCCCGAGCTCAGCAGAAACTGTGCGGGGCTGAGAGATCGATTATTAAACGTACGAAAATGTTCTTATTTTCTCCGTTTATTTTGATCATTTCTATGGGTCATATTACCTGCCGATTTGTTCGTTCTGAATCAGAAAAACCAATAGTGAAACTGTGGCTTTAAACTAGCCTACCTACTTCAAAAAAAAAAAAAAAAAAAATGCATTTATGCTATAACTTTAAGTTTCTAAGCGATTTTTGTAAATAAATTACAGGACAGTGTTAACGAAAGGTTCTTAATGATTCTGTGTGCAATCTGCACGTAATGTGCGACCTATTGTTTACGTGTGAGTTTACCAAAAGGAAGCATCGCGTTAATGAACGGCAAATCATTTGTACGGAAACTATTTAAAACGCGCGTTCCCCCGATCAAAATTAGTATCCAGATAGCATAACTTGCTCGTGATTCAACAACTGAAGTGATACGAAGTTCAATTAGGGACAGAAAACGAAAAGGTTTTGAGCCAAGCACTCACAGAGTTGACCCGGCAGATGTTGAGTGTGGACTGACCGGGACTGAATCTGCAGCGCGGCTTACTTAGGGCCTGCTGGGGCGGCCTGACGCTGGAGGAAGACCCGTTCCTTCGAATTAAGAGGGCGGCATTGCCTTATGACCATTTCTCTATGGCAGGAATTATTGAATGGGACAGTTTAAAGAAATACGCGGAAGTAGATTGCTGATGTTTCGCCCGCGGTGGCGAGGACCCATTTGTTTGGCCTGACGCCCACGAGATAATACCAGAGGATTGTGGCAAAGATTCCTAATCCTGAAGGACGAAAGATTCTTCATCAAACGGGAAGCGCTCGATTCGGGCATGTTAGGAAGGTACTGCGGGGCCAAATGCTGTTAAACTGTCAATGAACGGAGGTAAGTTTGCTGTATATATACACAGCGCTTAACTCGTTGATTAAGCACCACTCGTGTCTAATTAGGTTTGATTATCTGAATGTGCTCCACGTGTGTTTAATTAGGTTTAATTATCTGAACGTGCTCCTCCCGAACTTTGTTAATAAAACATCATTTCTGAAATACTCAGACCAGCCCTTCTGGCACCAACAATCATGCCACGTTCACTCAAATCAACTTTCTTCCCCATACTGATGCTCGGTTTGAACTGCAGGAGATTGTCTTGACCATGTCTACATGCCTAAATGCACTGAGTTGCCGCCATGTGATTGGCTGCTTAGAAATTAAGTGTTAACGAGCAGTTGGACAGGTGTACCTAATAAAGTGGCCGGTGAGTGTATAAATATATATAAACACATCACCATTTTTTTTAATGGATCATGTAGCTTTTTGCATTACAAGAACAAGTGCACACATTGACCCAAAATCTCACGTTATGGTTAGATGAATATGAGAGGAAGATAAAACTACCCATACCTAGCTTTTTTTTTTTGCCCCGTCAGTATACACACTTTTAAACATAGATAGGTAACTCATAGCCATAGGCAGAAGACATGGCCTTGAATGTTAATAAATAAATCTGGCTGCAAGACCTATACAGCCGCCGGCAGCTAAAATAATTTTTTTTCTTAAAAGTCTAATAACTTTTGAACCGCTAATCCAATCTTTATGCTTTAAAAAGTCCTTCAAAGAGGAGATTCGCGGCTTTAATGATGCTATCGGTTTTTTTTTTTCGCTTTTGGACATTCAGATGCTCCGTAGTGAATGTGATTGCGTCATCAAGTTTTGATCAGCATTGATTCGTCAAAGAAACCCAATACTTATAGAGGTTGTGAAAATCATTTGCACTGTTTGTATTTTTGTTGCACAAGACAATTTTCACAATTGTTTACTACTTGCTGCACTATTTGTGTTTGTTGTTCATGTTCAGATTGAACACACACACACACACACACACACACACACACACACACACACACACAGCCTCTCAGAAGTCACTTTTGCTTCAGTGTTCTATTATATTATATAACAATGTTTCTATTTATTTTACTTCCTGAACTTTTTTGGACACATCTACATTGTCAGTAAATAAAAAACAGCAGCTTTTCACTGAAAATTGTCTATAATAATGTTGTAATAAATGGCTATAACTTGCTTAGGGATTGTTACATGTATACAAAATGTCATCTGGAAATATAGAATATCCAAGTAAAACTTTCTAAAGAAAAAAATCCAAACTTCAGGAGGTTTTGTTTGAGTAAAAAAAAAAAAAGAAAGAAATACTGCTATTTTTCTTAAATCTGGTATATTCATCCATTCTAAGACAAAATAAATGTAGCTAAAATTGCGAATTTAAATGAACTAGATTGAAACTTCAAGTTCTCCTGTTTAAAATGATATATGGCACTTGATGCTGACTGCTATAATGGGTTAGAAAAACAAAGAAAAGAACAGGTGAGTCAGGTGCTCCAAAAATGTTATAGGTCTTTAAGGGTTAAAAGTAGATAAGCAGATTTGAAGCAGCCCTTTTTACTCTTTTAATAAAGAAGCCTGAACCTTTAATCAAATATTCATCATTAATAATTTTTGGTTAAGGTGTATTATTTAGAAGGAGATGTTCCCCTCAGTGCTTGCATCTTTAGGACATGTTATCATAAGAAGGAGGAGTAACTATTCTGCTAGTCTCCTTAAGTTGACTGGGTGTGCTAATATATATTGATATTTAAGTCATATATTGAAGGAACCTGAAAGACAGCTCTGAAAATGCAGACTTAACAGCATTCCAAAGAGATAAATTAAAGCAAATGCATCTGAGAAAAGGCTATACAAAACAATAGCCAAGCTTTTGGATGTATGGATCTCTGCTGGTTCAATTTACAGAAAGTGGAATCTATACGCAGTCTCAAAAAGTTTTCTTGCAAAACTTTCTGAGTGGACCCAGGGGCGTCATGCACCTATTTTTTTAAGGGGGCACAGTGTGCACAACATACAGAAACATGTGCCCACAATACAAGGAATGTAATAACTATCTAGTTTTCTGAATGGGACCTCTCTTAATGTAATTCTCCCTGGCCTGTCGATCTTTTGGGGTAATGAAGTCTGAGTCTAAAAAGGCAAAGCATAATGCAACATGAATTAGTCTAATCAAACATTAATAAACAACTCCTCCCCTGTTTATGAATAACCAAGTGACCCTTTCCTACCTTGTACGGTGACAGTCTGCCCTCTCTCACTTACACCATCGGCCTCCTGCCTTCCTCCTATCTGACTGCTAACTACAGTAACATGAGTAGAAGATAAATTATTAGAAAATATTCATTAACCTCTTAACCTGTCATTTGCCATTGCATGTTTAAAACAATAATATCTTAGTAAAAACCTAAAGTAATATTGCCAAAATATATATCATTTGAAAGCTTAAAATCTCTAGTTTTCATATTTGGTGGCTGTTATCTAAAATAAATGACAGAGGACCAGAAATGTATCAATTTGCAACAAGAATATTTCATATTCATTAGGAGTATTTAGGCCTTTATTTTGAAATAACAATAAACATGAAAAATCATGAAAGATTGGTAGAAACCTCAGTTTGTTTTCATGCCATGAGTTCAAAAGATAACACCAATTCCATTTTATGAGAAAAAAAGGTCTAAAAAAGTTTTAAATATAAAGAAAAATGTATGGATTCTCGATTTGTGATGCGGCTGCGAGCTATAACGCTATAACGTAGTCTTTATGCATTTATTAGAGGTTTAATTCAAATCAAATACTGCCAAACCACCCATACTACTTTTGAATAGGATGTCTACTTCATAAATTGTATGAAAATTATGGAAATACATGGTTCAGATCACTCAAAACATATGAAAATGGAGGCGCCCTTATATGGGCAGTAATGGAGTCTGGTGTTCACCTAGTGAAAAAGTTGGGTACTGCGCCCGAATAAAATCTTACTGAAAGCTCATTTTTTGAGATATCAACCTAAAATTTGGAATACAACTTGTTCAGATTTTTGTCTTTAATTTTCTTGCAGTTTTAGAGTAAAATATATTTTGTAATATATATATTTTATATAAAATATTAATCATTATATTTTTACATTACACAATTTCATGAACTCAAACTTATATAACTTTTTTTCTGTTTCATTGTTTATAATTTCTAGACTTCTACAATAATCTGGAAAATGTCTTCTTTAAAACAAGACCAGCCATAGGTCTATATTCCAAAGCATTCTTGAATTACAACCATTTAAGTTTGGATAGTGATTTTTATGTCTATGCAAAAAAAAGGGGGGTGTACGGTGGCCGAGAGAGCTCAACACGCTGCAACAGAAGAAAACACATACAAATAGAAAAAAAACGCATGCAAATAGAAAAAAACGTGTGCAAATAGAAAAAAACACATGCAAATAAAAAAAACACCCGCAAATTAAGAAAACATCTTCATCAGTTTCACAACACACGTGTGCTCCAAATACTCACAACACCACCAAATACAGAAACGCGCTGCAAAAGCTCACAACACAAATACATAAACGCGCTGCAAATAACACGGACCACAACCGAAATGTTTCCAGGAGAACCAAATAAGTGACGAACCCGGCTGGGACGTGCTGGCATAGATAGATATCCATAAATGCGTGCTGGTGCTTACAGCTTAAAATTCTACTTTATTTATTTATTTGTGCAAAACATAGGCCTACAGAGATTAATTTTTTTTTTGACATACAACTTGTATACAATGTACAAAATGTATTAACAATATATGTTCAATGTCATCAGAATACAAATGAGAAAAGAACAATGAATTGGAAACTAAAATAAATAAATAAAAAAGATAAAGAAGAAAAACATGAAGGAAAGATATTTATCTATACATCAGTTACACTGTACAAATTGTTTCATGTTATGTTTACATTTTCATAAAGAAAAGTTTCGTAAGAAATGTTAGGTAATGTAGGGTCCAAAATTTTAAAGTTGAGACACACAGATATATAACGCATATTTAAAAAAAAAGTAAAAATACAAATGTATTTGCAACCGTTATGTTAACAGCATTATATTTCTGTGGTAAGACCAGCTCTTCAGCTGATGGACGCCGTGCTGCGTTGTCATGGGAACATCCCAGGTGAAAATGAGGAATTACGTTGTCTTTAGTTGCTCCTTCATCAAGTGCGTTCCACACGGCTATAATGGCACACTAGAGCCCTGCTCACTCCAAAGTCCCACTTTAAGGGCTCTGCCGTCTGCCCTTCGAAGGAAGTAGGGCACAGAGACGCTCACGAGCAGTAAGCACGTCCCAGCCGGGTTCGTCACTTATTTGGTTCCCCTGGAAACATTTCCGTTGTGGTCTGTGTTATTTGCAGCGCGTTTATGTATTTGGTTGTGTTGTGAACTTTTGCAGCGCGTTTCTGGATTTGGAGCACACGTGTGTTGTGAAACTGATGAAAGATGTTTTTTTTTTTATTTGCAGGTGTTTTTTTTCTATTTGCACGCGTTTTTTTCTATTTGCATGTGTTTTTTTCTATTTGCATGCGTTTTTTTCTATTTGCATGTGTTTTTTTCTATTTGCATGTGTTTTTTTCTATTTGCACGCGTTTTTTTCTATTTGCATGTGTTTGCTTCAGTTGCAGCGCGTTGAGCTGTCACGGCCACCGTAGGGGTGACAGTTAACAGGTTAATGCTAACACTTTCTAAAAGTCCCTTTTGTTAACATAAATGCTTTAGGAATTTTAAACAATCAATTAAATATTCTAATTACAGCATTTACTAACTTTCTTAATGTTATTTACAATTTCATTGCTTATTAATATTGTTAGTTTTAAATAGAACAGGTTTTTTTAATCTACAGATTCAAAAATAAATGATAATTAATCACAATGAAAAATGTTACAAACATTATAATGCTCTGATTTCTAGCCTCCAAACTCGCAATATAAAATTTGTGTATATTTTACTGATAAATGTGCATATCTCCTTCAAAATAATTGTAGGCCTCAGTACTACAGCTTGATTCTGCCTGCGCCTGATCACTAGATCTCTGCTTAATAAAAAAGGCAAACAAGACAATGTAGACAATTTTTATTTTACATTTTACTTTCTCTATTCCTAACCTATTAACTGTGGTTGTTGGCTGCCAGTTTTCTTGAATAATTAATTTATTTTTCTCTGTGCCATGATGAATCTAGAAATATATATGCAATGTTAAGGGACAGAATTATTTTCAACCATCATCTTCGTCAGGGACGTGGAGAGAGTTCCTCAGGGGCAGGGGCTCAAATGTAAAAAAGGGGCATATATATGCCCGCGCGCTTTATAAATGCAGCAAACATGCCCCATTTGAGCAGATAACAAAAGAGATAAGCTCATCTGACGCTCATCTGCACTAAAGCGTCTTTTAACCCTCTGGGGTCGACAAACGCACCAGCGCGTTTTGCTGGATGTTTTGGTAACGCTTCCTTTTACAGTACAGTACTCACGTGTATAGTGTACTTACCTAGAAAGTACTGGCTAATATAAGGTAAGTACATGGGTTAGGGGTAGGTTTAGGGGTAGGTTCAGGGTTAGAACCTAGTTATTATCCAGTAATTGTAATTATTATAATAAGTATGTACATAGGTAACAGGACTGTAAAAGGAAGCGTTACCGATAATTTCCACATAGCAGCAAAATAGACTTAAATAATCCGTCATTTATGGTCATACAGAAATATGAAAAAAATAAACTGTTAAATGTCTACTTTTTATGTGTCCACTTACAATTGAAACAAAACATTGCGCTTTTGTAAAATAAAGAAAATAAATAGGGTGAGCTTTCTGCCTCTCCGTCTCCTCTCCGTGAACTTTTTTTCTGGAGCACGTCTCTAAACTTTAACAAAACTCAGCGAATACAAGTCACACAGGCAAAAGCAATATATCTTTATAATCATTTAAGTGTCTACTTTTAAATGATCTAATTCAAAACGAAAACAAATATTCTCTGTTTATGTAATCTGTATGAAAAGAGAGAGATGTCAGTCGTTCTCATGGCAACTCATTATCTGCTAATGCAACGGAGAGCGCGCGCTATTCAAACGCAAAAATGATCTGAGGCAATCCATGCAAACCTGTCAACACCCACATCAACTCGATAAAACTCATCAAGTTTAATCAGATTCATGTCTTTTTACGTCGTCTTGGGACGCTGTGAGGAATAATAATAGCGTAATTAGTAATATAATCCTGGAAGAACTTACCTCAGAAGTGCTGGTTTTGGTTTCACGGATCCAGTTGAGGATTGTGAATAGTAAATTCTTTATTCTTCAGTGCTTTGTTCTAATTGCGATACAGTGTATGTAAACCGCAAAAGTAGGCTTATGTCTAGGACAGTTATTAATTTTTTTTGCACTTTTCAATGCACTATTTTTGTTGTAGGCATGCAGTAACATTCTTTCAGCAGTCAGTTATAGGCCTATAGGCTATTCAAAAAGGGGGGCTTCAAAGATGGCCAAATAATTTTATTTTATTTTACTAATTTATTTATTTTAAGTTATATTGTGCTTTGTTTGTATAATATCTGCTGGAATGTTAAAATAATTTTCAGTGTTAAATAAATATTTTTGCAATTTTATTTTTTTCCCTCTCAAAAGCAAGACAAAATAGTAAAAATATTTTTACTATTTAATTAATACAATGGTGAAAAAATTGGCAAAATAAATGGAAAAAATGCGAAACACCGCGTTCGGTATTCGGCCTTCGGCCAATTGCATTATTATTCGGATTATTATTATAAGAATGTTCATTTCGGTTTTTCACACACACACACACACACACACACACACACACACACACACACACACACACACACACACACACACACACACACACACACACACACACACACACACACACACACACACACACATGTTGTGTTTTCATGTTTTATGGGGACTTTCCATAGACATAATGATTTTTATACTGTACAGACTGTATATTCTATTCCCTTACACTAACCCTATCCCAAAACCTACCCATCACAGGAAACATTCTGCATTTTTACATTTTCAAACAACATCACTTAGTATGATTTATAAGCTGATTTCCTCATGGGGACCAAAAAATGTCCCCACACGAACAAGGATTTCGGAGATTGCCATCCTTGTGGGGACATTTTGTCCCCATAACGTAGGGTTTACCAGGCCACACACACACACACACACACACGCACACGCACACGCACACGCACACGCACACACACACACATATATATATATATATATATATATGATTTTTATCACAGAAAAAATATATATTAAAAAGTATAATTGAAAACCATTATTTTAAATTGTAATATTTTTTTTGTTGTATGTTTGATCAAATAAATGCAGGTTTGATGCGCAAAAGGGGCTTCTTTAAAAAAAAAAATGTGTGCAAATGTTTGTCCAGTAGTAGCCTACTGTAGGCCTACTATTATACTATTGCTGCAAAATTTTCAAATGTTAAAATAATAAAGCTGGTTTTGCGCAGTGCTTTGTAGTCAATTAACATCCATTAGTTCAACAACGCAGATCGCTTCATAAGTTTAAATTAGTCTGTCCATGTAATTTTCAAACGATTTATTTATAAATGACCGGAAAATTGCTCCACTTCACATTGTCCAATGAAATTTGAACTTGTTGTGCCAGATGACGATTGGTCGGTGTATTATACATGACAAACAGGCTTCAATGAATTATGTAATATTTTAAAATATGTGATATGTTTTAATTGAATCGACACACTACCTTTTATTATTAATTTTTAAATAAATGTAAAAAAATTTTTTTAAACATTTTTAAATTTAAAAATAAATGTAAATTGTTTGGTTTATTTTTTTCCTGCCGTCGAGCCAGGCCTATAACTTACTCACTGAAAGAACCATATTTGGCTCGAGAGCATCGGTTCCGAGCAGACTGTGGGATACCTATGTTTACACTAGTGCATTTTCATTTTAAAGCGCATAACTTTTGCTACGGTTATGCCTGCCGTCCACACGCTACTCCGGAGTTTTAGACCCTCGAAAACGGAGACTGACCCCGTAATCAAGACCGAAGCAAGACAGACGCAACTTGACGCAACCTATAGCAACGCGTTATAGCAACGACACCTCAGACTGACAAGAAATGTAAAAATAAACGTGAATTTAGGCTACTTTAGTTTTGTACACATTCTCATGTTAATTATAATCAAATGCATATTATCATTGATATTTGTTTAAGAAGGCCACTTTTGATTAATTTTGAAATTGGGCAGGGGCTCGAGCACCCAAAACGATGTTTTTATTAACTTTCTGGGCCGGCAAGTTTCAATTACAATAGAAGCCTATGAAGGAGTGAGACGGCTCTCAGATTTAATCAAATATATCTTAATTTGTGTTCCGAAGATGAACGAAAGTCTTACGGGGTTGGAACAACATGAGGGTTTAAATTTTTCGGTGAACTAACCCTTTAATTTTTAATTGTAATTCAATTTTATGAAATAAACAGTGTGTAAACCTACTTTATCACTAGAAAAAAAAAAGTAATAATAACCTGTTAAACGTAAAAGTATTATGCAATCATTTTAGACTAAATCTTCAACCCTGCACCTGGGGACCCACTGTCCTCCAAAGGTTATTTCCAAACTGCTTCAGCTCATCTGGCCTGTGATTTTTCAAATGATCCTGAAGAATTTGATTAGGTCCTGGGTCCAGGTGTGTTTGATTAGGGATGGAGCTAAACCAGCTAGACGATTTAAGACATTTCTCCTATATAGAACCGTTTTGGTAAAAAGGGTTCTTTAAAATTGAGCCAAGAGATATAGAAACCCATCAAACTTTTTTCACACACAAAAAAGAGCTTTTTCTATCATTGATCGCTTTGCAGTGCAAGTTGATTTTTAATTATCATTCGATTACAATATATTATCACTATACCTGCACTGAATACATTATACACGAATCCGACGAGCGTTCTGCGTAGGCTGCCATCTTGTTACCGGTATGTAAACAAACCTCCGTGATAACGCACCCTCGATGACAGCTACAGCCAGGCAGAATGACTTGTTGGGTTGATGATGTTAGACAGTGGCCTCCAGTCACAGATGAAGGTATTAACGATCTTACAGATTATTTATGAAAATAGTTTGGCAAGCTAGCTAGGCTAACGTTAGCTAACGAGGAAACTATAAAAAGATCTGTCCATTTGGCAACAATAAATAAATTAATGACATCAAATAAACGAATTCATGTTTTTCATTTGTGTCCATTATTTATCTCATTTTCACATTGCAAAAGGCAAGGGTAAGGTACAGCTAGAAAGTATACATAATATCGACCAATTAGTATTTTTAAACCACGGAAAGAGGTCAATATAACAGCAGGAGAACAATTATGTCACATAACGTTACATTTAGCTCAGGAAAGCCATTTAATGACCATAGCATGTTAATTGAATAGAAAAAATAGCTAGAGAGGAGATTTTGCTGAGCACTATATTACATATATAATATATTTATTATATTTTTGTCATTAAATAATTGTTATTATAACAAAAACTGTATTATATTTAATTTAATTTGTTATTTAAAAAAAAATTCTGTCACAGTCAAGCAAATCAAACATTAACAACAGACATAACAGTAATGTTACTAACGTTACTGCCCCAATGCGCCCTTTACTGCCGCCATTGAAACAATTTAAAACGGAACATGTTTTCCCACTCGACATTATAAAAGTTGTAACGTTAGTGACAGTCGTAAATCGCGGGCAGTTTATTCCAGTGGACGCAAGTTGCAACTAAAACAATAGGAGGCAATTATGGCGCAACGCTACCCAGCAACAGCTCAGTTATGGCGCCCGCTTACTTCCGGTAGTTTCGCCGGATTCGTCTATACATCAAGGTGATGTTGGCATTCTGTGAGTAACGAGTCCTTTTTGTCTTTATCAATTTCATGGCATTCAATGGTTGCACTATATAATTTTGATGTTTATTTCTGGAAAATATGGTTTTAAACTGTATTTTTAATATGTCCCAAATTTTGGTAAAAAGGTCAAAAAAATGCAAACAGCATTAAAAATAGCTTAAAATAATCAAATGAATTGCATGGCATTTAGCAACACAAGTCATCCAGCATTTATTAATATGATAATCTAATATTGATCTAGCAATAAGTGTCTAGATAACCCACATAACGTTATGAGTTATAACACAACTTTCAACACATTCAAATGATTTTTTTTTAGTATGATTATTTTGACCAAGTAAAACAGTGCTGTGTTACCCCGCAATTTTAAATTGTCAAATAAAGTGACCTGTATGAGAGTAATTCAGCGCTTGCAGCATATTTCATTAAAATAAAATAAAATAATGTGAATTTAAGTGATCAAATGTCACTGTAACAAAGTTCAAGTTTGTTATTGTTTTAAATAAGCAACCTTGACAAGCGGTGAAACTTACTGTGCCTTTAAACAATTACCAGTTAAACATAGCCAGGCTTTCTGGTTATATGTTTAAAAACAACAAATTAAAAGGGATGAAAACCAGATACAACTACAACATGATAGACCAAGTAGGCCTATGCAAATATCAGCTACAGGTTTCTCTCTCTGTTTTTGTCTCTCTTCTCCCACATATCTGACCTCCACTTGCTTGCCACACAATCTTTAAACACCAAGATTTACTCTCATTATTTAGAGGCTCAGGGCAAGACCAAAGGCAGACTTTTAGTATCACTTTAGCACACTCTTGCACATAAAGCATAAATGCAATTGTCTCTCTGCCTTTTCATCAAAGGTCACAAAAAGGGAGAAAAAAAGAAAGTACCCAAGTACATAAACGGGTGAAAGTAGTATGTTCATGAACACACAGTTTACATGCCTAAATAAAGAACCTCAGGTACACCATGCAGACACTTGTATTGAATAATGTGTTTATCCCATTAACGGCTTTGATGCATATTCAGTAGGAACACTAAATATGAGCGATGGCCTGACTCCACATCAGCGCATTACAGCATCTGCCTTTTATCATAGAATAATGTGATGTTTGACGAAATTGTGTCAAATAGATTACAAATTAATATGCTACGTGTCTCCTAGCACACATTCTGTGCAGCCTCGCCAGTTCCAGATGCCAGGGTAGCATTTCATTCGGATGACAAAAAACACGATCCACGCTGTGTGAAAACAAGTGATCAGCAAGATTTTGCATATGTCTCTGCATTGACCCATTAGGAAAGCGTATAGATCTTTGTACAGCCATTTGTTGCTGTTCTAGATTCTGATTGGCCGAGCAATGTTTCAGCAGTATTGAAAGTAGAATTGCAAGTTATAACCTCTCATTTGAGAGAAAAATGTAGTCATGGTTGCGAGTTATAAAATCTGAATAGCAAGGCATACACTTGCCAATATTTCCTCAGAACTCTGAGATATAAACTCAGAATTATGAGAAAAAAGTCAGAATTGCGAGATACACTCACCTAAAGGATTATTAGGAACACCTGTTCAATTTCTCATTAATGCAATTATCTAATCAACCAATCACATGGCAGTTGCTTCAATGCATTTAGGGGTGTGGTCCTGATCAAGACAATCTCCTGAACTCCAAACTGAATGTCAGAATGGGAAAGAAAGGTGATTTAAGCAATTTTGAGCGTGGCATGATTGTTGGTGCCAGACGGGCCGGTCTGAGTATTTCACAATCTGCTCAGTGACTGGGATTTTCACGCACAACCATTTCTAGGGTTTACAAAGAATGGTGTGAAAAGGGAAAAACATCCAGTATGCGGCAGTCCTGTGGGCGAAAATGCCTTATTGATGCTAGAGGTCAGAGGATAATGGGCCGACTGATTCAAGCTGATAGAAAAGCAACTTTGACTGAAATAACTACTCGTTACAACCGAGGTATGCAGCAAAGCATTTGTGAAGCCACAACACGCACAACCTTGAGGTGGATGGGCTACAACAGCAGAAGACCCCACCGGGTACCACTCATCTCCACTACAAATAGGAAAAAAAGCCTACAATTTGCAAGAGCTCACCAAAATTGTACAGTTGAAGACTGGAAAAATGTTGCCTGGTCTGATGAGTCTCGATTTCTGTTGAGACATTCAGATGGTAGAGTCAGAATTTGGCGTAAACAGAATGAAAACATGGATCCATCATGCCTTGTTACCACTGTGCAGGCTGGTGGTGGTGGTGTAATGGTGTGGGGGATGTTTTCTTGGCACACTTTAGGCCCCTTAGTGCCAATTGGGCATCATTTAAATGCCACGGCCTACCTGAGCATTGTTTCTGACCATGTCCATCCCTTTATGGCCACCATGTACCCATCCTCTGATGGCTACTTCCAGCAGGATAATGCACCATGTCACAAAGCTTGAATCATTTCAAATTGGTTTCTTGAACATGACAATGAGTTCACTGTACTAAAATGGCCCACACAGTCACCAGATCTCAACCCAATAGAGCATCTTTGGGATGTGGTGGAACGGGAGCTTCGTGCCCTGGATGTGCATCCCACAAATTTCCATCAACTGCAAGATGCTATCCTATCAATATGGGCCAACATTTCTAAAGAATGCTTTCAGCACCTTGTTGAATCAATGCCACGTAGAATTAAGGCAGTTCTGAAGGCGAAAGGGGGTCAAACACAGTATTAGTATGGTGTTCCTAATAATCCTTTAGGTGAGTGTATAAACTTGTAATTGCAAGCAAAAAAAGTCAGAATTGTGAGTTAAAAAGATGCAATTACCTTTTTTAATTGTGAGTTTATATTTCACTGAGAAAAAGTCAAAATTGTGAGAAACTTGCAATTAAACAAACCATTAGATTCCTAAACAACACATGAAACACTAACTTCCCATTATCGTCACTGATACTTTGATTGTTGCACAATGCATATTTGCACTTTTTTTGTATTTTTTTGTCTGTATTTATAAAGTATATTTTGTGTAATGTTGACGTGCAAAGTAAGAATTTCATTGTGTGATCAAAACCGTGGTGTTTTTACTGTCCACATGACAATAAATATCTTGAATAGCGAGCAAAAAAAATTTCAGAATTGCAATCAGAATTGGTTTATATCTCACAATTTTATTTTCTAATCTTGTGAAAAATGTAGTGCTGTCAAACGATTAAAATATTTAATCGCGATTAATCGCATTAATGGCATAGTTAACTCGCGATTAATCGCAATTAATCGCACATTTTTATTCTCATTTTAATGCTCTTATCAACATGGAAAAGTGGATCGGCTTGCTTTGTGCAAATGTTTTTTATTGAAAACAACATTGGCATATACTGTGTTCAATTTCACACTAACATTCTCACTTGGAGCAAATAATCTCTCACACAATGTAACACTGTCCATCAATAAAAGGGTGAAAGAAATACTGACGAGGTCCTGATATTGAAGAGGGGGCGGAGAATTCGCATCAGCTGTGTGTGTGCTTGGCCATCAAGTGGTATTTCAGACTGGACGCGCTGCGATCGCGATGATGATAGCTCAGTTCACAACGACAAAACACACAGATCACTTTGGTCTTGTAAACTTTCCATTCAGAATCTTATTGGCATCCATTTCGGCGTCTCGCGCTCGTCATCCACTCAAAACGTAACGTTAACCAACTATTTTGCCGGCTCGCAAGCCCAAACAAGTGTGTGTGGCGTCGTGCCTGTTGTTTTGTTTCCGGTGTAGCTAGATCCGCTTGCGCTTTGGTCGACGAAGCAACAAAACGTCCTCGCGCGGCGCAAGCCATTGAAATGAATGGGTTTCATAACGCAGCGCCGCGCATGTCGCGTCCTGTTGCAAAAGCATGTGAAAAAAAAACTACAAAGTTTGCTAAGCCAAAAAGACCGTTAATCGCGTGATAAAAAAATTAACGCCGTTAAAATGGGTTTGCGTTAACGCCGTTAATAACGCGTTTAACTGACAGCTCTAGAAAAATGTTAACAACAAATGGTAATTCCCTTTTGGATGGGAACTCGCACTGCATTCAAAGACACTTTGGGGAATGCCTTCGGCATGACGATGTTTAAAGTACGTGTTTTAAACACGACAATGACCTTGGCCTGCGACAGCCCATGACGTCACCCTAGCGCAACCGTAAGTATAAAAGGACACCTGGAGTACTCGCATCAGCTTTTTGTCTTTAGGTGACCGTTTGTTTTGAAGTGTGTGAAGGTAATGCCGGTCATGGAGACTGGCATTACCAGACCTCTAGCTCTGCCCTTGGGGTGGGCACTGTTCGCTTTCTCCGGTAAGGAGTGATTTATGCAACGAATAAGTTTCTTCCTTGCATAGGGTATGGAGCTTAGGTTGATATGGCCTATGAAATCCGAAACCCGTTGGCGGCCATCTTTTTACAAGATGACTGATGTTGTTGATCGAGCATTCATCGAGAGAGTCACCGCTCTGTATTTGCTCTGGAGAGCAGAACAGCGGCGAAGTGATCTTCGTTGCCGTATTTGGGTCCACCAGACCCTTCGGAGGCAAACCCAGTTTGGCTAGTTTCACCATTTGCTCCAGGAGCTGCGCCAGGATGACGGGCGCTTTCAGCGGTACTTCCGCCTGTCCCGCGCCCAGTTTGATGACCTGTTGTCCCCATCGGAGCGAGTATCACCCTCGCCCTCACCCACCTAATCTGTCATTTATTTTTGTTTTGATGATAAATTGAGCCAGCCTCCAAAAGTATAACCTGTTCTGTGATTTTTTTTTCTCTCACACAGCACTGTCCAGACACAAATTATGTTCTTATGCACTAAAGTATGTTGGTTGTCTTTACATTAGAATAATAATGTTTCATATAATCTAGATTAGATACGGAAAAAATAGCATTCAATACAAAATGAATGTCTCATATATTGAAATCAAGTTTTTATGTGATAAAATATTTGCTTTGTTGTGCATTAGAACCACGCCAGGCATTGTTATATTACAAAATAAGTTATTGAGGCCAAACATATAAAATAATTTATTGAGGCCAAACATATAAAATAAGTTATTGAGACCAAACATATAAAATAAATAACATTATAAACTGAAAAGCGGGCCTGTCCCCGTATATCACGTCACTTCACCACGTGACAGCAGCAAGCAGGCTCCTGATTGGTTAACGCCGCGCGAATTGACGAAGAAGTTCAGATTTTTCAACTCGGGTGGCAGATGCAAATTCGCGTCAAACGCGTGAATGCACAAAAAGCACTGAATAATCATCTACCGCGCTGCGCTCTACGCCTCATTTGCGCCGCAAGAATTTTTTACGCGCATAACTTTGCATTGACTTAATATTGAAATCACTCGCGCCAGACGCTCTATTCGCGTCTGGTGTGAACGCACCACTAGGGAATAGTAAATGGTAAATGGACTGCATATATATAGCGCTTTCACAGACCCAATGGCCACCAAAGCGCTTTACATATATCCTCACATTCACCCATTAATTCACTCATTCATACACCGACGGCGGTGTCAGCCATGCAAGGCGCCATCCAGCTCGTCTGGAGCAGCTGGGATTAGGGGTCTTGCTCATGGACACCTCGACACTTGGTCAGGTGGAACCGGGGATTGAACCACCAACCTTCCGGTTTGTAGACAACCTAAATGAACCACTGAGCCACTGCCGCCCCGTGTTGCCCCCGTCACTGACAGTTCTCTCCAGCATCTACACTGAACAAAATTATAAACGCAACACTTTTGTTTTTGTCCCAGTTTTTCATGAGCTGAAGTCAAAGATCTAAGACTTTTTATATGTACACAAAAGGCCTATTTCTCTCAAATATTAAGCCCAGCCCAGGATCTCCACATCCAGCATCTTCACCTCCAAGATCGTCTGAGACCAGCCACCCGGACAGCTGCTGCAACAATCGGTTTGCATAACCAAAGAATTTCTGCACAAACTGTCAGAAACCGTCTCAGGGAAGCTCATCTGCATCCTCGTCGTCCTCATCGGGGTCTCGACCTGACTGCAGTTCATTGTCGTAACCGACTTGAGTGGGCAAATGCTCACATTCGATGGCGTCTGGCACTTTGGAGAGGTGTTCTCTTCATGGATGAATCCCGGTTTTCACTGTACAGGGCAGATGGCAGACAGCGTGTATGGCGTCGTGTGGGTGAGCAGTTTGCTGATGTTAACTTTGTGGATCGAGTGGCCCATGGTGGCGGTGGGGTTATGGTATGGGTTGTGTATGTTATGGACAACGAACACAGGTGCATTTTATTGATGGTATTTTGAATGCATAGAGATACCGTGACGAGATCCTGATGCCCATTGTTGTGCCCCCCCCCCCCCCCCCCCCAATACAGTAAAACTGCACATTTTAGAGTGGCCTTTTATTGTGGCCAGCCTAAGGCACACCTGTGCAATAATCATGATGTCTAATCAGCATCTTGATATGCCACACCTGTGAGGTGGATAGATTATCTCGGCAAAGGAGAAGTGCTCACTAACACAGATTTAGACAGATTTGTGAACAATATTTGAGAGAAATAGGCCTTTTGTGTACATAGAAAAAGTCTTAGATCTTTGAGTTCAGCTCATGAAAAATGGGGGCAAAAACAGAAGTGTTGCGTTTATAATTTTGTTCAGTGTAGTTCCGTTGAGCCTTTTTTGTGCTTGTCAAAGGGAACATCTCATGTTACGCATGTAACCATGGTTCCCTGAGAAGGGAAACAAGACACTATGTCTCGCTGCCATGTTTCGGGCGTCCCCTTCAGTCAAAATGCTGATGACATGTACTCCAGGTGTCCTTTTATACTCACAGTCGCAATAGAGTGACGTCACGGGCTGTTGCAGGCCAATGTCATTGTCGCATTTGATACACGTACTTCAGACATCGTCATGCCAGAGGCATTCCCCAAAGTGTCTTCGGATGCAGTGCGAGTTATTCTTCTCAGGGAACCATGGTTACATGAGTAACCTGATATGTTTTGTTAATGGTAAATTAAATATCATTTTCACACATGTACGTAAATGGACGAAATGTAAACCCCACTTTATTTCTGCATGTTTTGTGATATTATTTCAAGCTTTCAAATACTAATAGATGGAAAACTTATGCTCTTCCATGTCAAAATATTTACTTTTTTAGTGCTGTCCTGATTTGCCTTTTCACATGAATATTTTTCATTTAATTTCAAAACTTGCTCATTTATTTATTTATTCTTTGGTAAATGTGCCTTATGATGTTGGTATGCTTCCTGTCTTGTGGTTTAAATAGCCTACTGTATGTAAAAAAGAAAAATGGTAAACAAATCATTATGCTGATTCATTCAAAACACTGATTCGTTCAGGAAGAAAACAAGTGACTAATGTCTTAATGAGGGAGTCATTGGCAATTTCAGCTAAATTTTGCAGGTAGAAAGGGTCAATCGTCTATTGTCAATATTGTAGATACTTATTAAAACACAGCTCACACAGAAGTTACTGTCACACCAAGCAGTTTTCTGTTGGTCAACATGGCAAATTGGATCGACCAACTGTGTCACGGTTTATGAATTCGCTGTCTCCTTTCTCGTCTGGTGTTGTGTGTGTCTGCGTGTGGGGGTGTTCGCTGATCACTGCCTCTGATCAGCACGCCAGCTGCTTCTGATCAACGCGCCAGCTGCAGCTGATCAGCGAACCCTTTTTAGTCTCACTGTTGTCGCCTTGTCTTTGTCAGATCATTGTGGATGTTCCTGCGTGTTTGTTCCCTGCCTGTATCCTGTTCCTGTGTGTCTTCCCTGTTCAGCACTCCTGGTTCTTCACGCCGTCAGCTTCCTGGTCTCCGGTCTCCGAGTCATCTCCGCTTTTCTCTGCACAGCAATCATCATCATCACCATCATCATCACCGGAGAGATCGGGTTGTCCTCAGCGTCCCTGTGCTGCCAAGGGCTTCATACCGGACATCTTGCACACCTGAACTCTTCCAACATCTGACCAGCTATCAATAAACTTATCTATTATTTGCAATTGAATCTTCTGATTATTTCCTAACAGAACGATCTGACCATCATGGATTCAGCAAATGCACCAGAACTGAACGAGTTCCTGTCACGAAGCACTTCCAGTGCAAGCCTTGGTAGCACAGGTGTCCGAGCTCACCCAACAGCTTCAACACCTAGCTAGTCCCACTGTGCCCAGCCCACCGCCTGTTCCCCCCACTCCACCAGCATCCAGCCGCCAACCTGAACCACGTCTACCAACTCCTGAACTGTATTCTGGTGAGCCGAACTATTGTAGGGCATTTTTGACAAAATGCTCAATGTTCTTTTCGCTCCAGCCACAGACGTTCAGCACGGAGGAATCTAAGGTGGCCTTCGTGCTCACATTACTCTCAGGACGGGCGGATCTGTGTGGAACGGCGGTGTGGGAGAACCAACATCTATGCTGTTCCTCGTTCCAGGCACTTTCGGATGAGATGAAACGGGTTTTCGATCGGCCGGTTGCAGGACGGGAGGCAGCACATCAACTCGCTGACCTCCGCCAAGGTAATCGATCAGTATCTGATTATTCGATTGAATTCCGTACCCTGGCTGCGAGTGCCATTGGAACGAGTAAGCGCAATGGGACATGTTCCTGCATTGGTTGACTGACCGCATCCAGAAGGAGATCTTCACCCTGGACCTGCCCGGGAAACTTGACGGACTGATTGAGTTGTCTCTGAGGGTGGACGCTCACCTACATCGTTTGGAGCTGCGGACCATGACGGCCCTGCTTCCCGGGAGTATCGAAAGGCCTCAGGCTAGTGGCGGCGATGCGGTCAGCCCCGTTTTCGATCACGAGCCCATGCAGGTGGGAAGAGCTCGGCTTTCCCGGGAGGAGAGAGAGCGACGGAGATCAAGGCGTCTTTGCCTCTACTGCGGCGGAGCTGGACACCTCGTGAACACTTGTCCAGTAAAAGACCGAGCTCGACAGTAAACAAGAGGCTACTGTCGGGCGGGATCTCCGTGGGAAAGACCTCATCCTCCACTCTCCTTCCGGTAAGACTGCTTTGGGCAACCCAGTCCTACCACTGTCAAGCTCTACTGGACTCAGGAGCAGAAGGTAATTTTATGGACTTAACATTAGCTTAGAGACTCAAGATACCCATCACTCCTCTCAAAGGCAAGATTTCTGTCAGCGCACTCAACGGTCTAGAACTCCCCAACATAACACTAACCACCAACCCACTGACACTCGCCACATCCGGCAACCACACTGAACAACTATCATTTCTCCTTCTGGACTCACCCCTGGCTCCCATCGTCCTCGGTCATCCCTGTCTGGTACAACATAGCCCTAGGGTTGACTGGGGACACAATTCAGTCTCATCTGGGAGCACTCAATGTTATGCGTCTTGTCTTGTGTCTGCCTGTTCGTCGGTGTCTAGTTCTGTTTTTCAGATAAAGTCAAACGTGCCGCAGAGTACCTCGACCTGGAGGAAGTGTTCAGTAAGTCCCGTGCTGCTTCTCTCCCTCCGCATCGTCCCTATGACTGTGCTATAGATTTACTCCCAGGTAAGTCTCCGCCTAAGGGCAAACTTTACTCACTTTCTGTTCCTGAAAGGGAGGCCCTGGAGAAATATATTTCTGATTCTCTAGCCTCCGGATTCATCCGCCCTTCCTCTTCTCCAGCGGGGGCGGGGTTCTTTTTTGTGGGGAAGAAGGATGGCTCTCTGCGACCGTGTATTGATTACCGAGGGTTGAACAACATCACAGTAAAGAATACTTATCCTTTGCCGCTGATGTCTTCAGCCTTCGAGCGGTTGCAGGGATCCTCCGTCTTCACAAAACTGGATTTACGTAATACCTATCATTTGGTTCGCATCAGGAAGGGGCATGAATGGAAAACCGCGTTCAACACCCCCAGGGGCCACTTTGAATACTTGGTTATGCTGTTCGGACTATCCAACTCCCCAGCGGTTTTCCAGGCACTCGTCAATGACGTGTTTAGAGACATGGTAGACCAATTCATATATGTCTACCTGGATGACATATTGATTTTCTTCTTCTCTCCAGGAACACGTTCAACACGTCAGATGAGTACTTCAGAGGTTGCTAGAGAATGTGCTTTTTGTCAAGGCGGAGAAATGTGCTTTTCATGCACAATCTGTCCCTTTCCTAGGTTACATCGTCTCTTCTGAGGGAGTGCGTATTAGGGGTGGAACGGTACATGTATTCGTATTGAACCGAAACGGTACGGGCGTCACGGTTCGGTGCACGAATTTACACGGAGAATACACGGTATAAAAATAAATAAAACTCGCGTGCAAATTAATTAATGTAATGCGGAACTACTGTTAGATTCGCGGGTTCTTTAGGGACACCTAATCTGTACCATCGGCTTAACTCTGAACGCGCGTTCACTTCAAACGCTGGCTTTATACGCGGGTCCTATTCGCTTTGGACTAGCGTCGAACTAGACGCGAATTTGACGCTCTATTCGTGTTTGGTGTGACCGCATAATGAACAGGCTGTGATGTCAAGATTGCAATGAATGCTGGAGTGTGTGTGTGTGTGTGTGTGCGCGCGCGAGAGAGAGAGAGGCGCGGGCGCGATCGAACTCTGAGAGAGATAGAGAGAGAGAGAGAGAGAGAGAGAGAGAGAGAGAGAGAGAGAGAGAGAGAGAGAGAGAGAGAGAGAGAGACGCGGGCGCGATCGAACAGTGGAAACATAAAAAACATACTCCGTCATTTTGTTCATACAGATCATTAAACCTGCAAAGTGTTTACTTATATTTGTGTAGGCCTACACTCACAATAAAACACAACATTGTGCTTTTGTCACACTGTAAACTTTTGTCAAACTGTAACCTACAAGTGTCACCCAACCAAAATCACACACACACACTGTTTTAAAAGCAAAACATATTTATCCAACTCCATTTCAAAACAGTCTGTGGGTCCCTTTGGACATTCATCATATTGCATTGGTTTTCATTTCTTGTCCTCGGAGCACTAATCTTACACATTCTACATTGATTAAAAAAGAAAATCAAATGTATTTTTAATGGTAGTATTATTTTATACAGAAATCAATTATTTATAATTCAGATGAGAATAATGTTACATTGTTAATTAATAATGTTAATTAAAATGAAGGAAAACAAATATATTGATCTGAAATATAGCAAATTAATTTTAAATTAATTCAGGTACAATTACCAAACATCGCAAGGTCTTTTTGTCTTTTTAATAATTTAATTAATAAACTAATTATATAAAACTATTGTCAGTGCACTACAAATAAACTGGTTCTATGCCTTTATTAATAAAACTTATTTAAAAAATACAATGCCTTCTGCATTTTTGTTTTGCTTTTCCCTCCATTGTACCGAAATCGTACCGAACCGTGATGTCTGAACCGAGGTATGAACCGAACCGTGACTTCTGTGTACCGTTCCACCCCTAGTGCGTATGGATCCTGATAAGGTTAAGGCTGTGATAGATTGGCCAAGTCCAGATTCCCGTAAGGCCCTACAGAGGTTTCTGGGGTTCGCCAACTTCTATCGGCGTTTCATTCGCAACTTCAGCCAACTAGCCGCACCTCTGACCACCTTGACCTCCCCCAGAACGACGTTCAGGTGGTCGCCAACCTCAAGAGTGGCTTTGTTTCGGCTCCCATCTCAGTCGCCCCTGATTCCTCACGTCAGTTCATGGTGGAGGTTGACGTGTCAGAGGTGGGGGTAGGTGCAGTTCTCTCCCAACGCTCTTCCACAGATGACAAGATGCATCCTTGCGCGTTTTTATCCCACTGTTTATCACCTAGTAACTATGACATTGGTAACACTTGTTGGCAGTCAAGTTGGCGTTGGAGGAGTGGCGTCATTGGTTAGAAGGGTCAGGGGTACCTTTTATCGTTTGGACTGATCACAAGAACCTTGAATATATTAGATCTGCTAAAAGACTCAACTCCAGGCAGGCTCGGTGGGAACTTTTTTTCGGACATTTTGTCTTTTCTCTCTCGTACCGCCCGGGGTCTAAGAACGCCAAACCCGATTCATTATCTCGTATTTTTGATCCATCCGAACGCCCGGTTACTCCCGAATGCATTTTATACGAGCAACTAGTTATCTCCACACTCACATGGGAGGTAGAATCGAAGGTCAAGACAGCCTTAGAAGGGGTAATGCCTCCACCCAGTTGCCCACCAAGTCGGTTGTTTGTACCGGAGGAGTTACAGTCCGAGGTTATATGATGGGGTCATTGCTCCAACGTGGCTTGTTATCCAGGAGTAAACCGCACCAGCTGTTTAGTAAAGCAACGATTCTGGTGGCCATTAATGGCTCGTGACATTCGCAGTTTTGTTTTGGCTTGCTCAGTTTGTGCCATTGGTAAGACGCCTAACCGACCTCCTGATGGGTTACTCCAACCGCTGTCTGTCCCTTCGAGACCTTGGTCCCACATAGCGCTAGATTTTGTCACCACCCTCCCGCCCTCTAATGGCATGACGGTTGTTTAAACCGTAGTGGACCGGTTCTCGAAGGCAGCACATTTCATTCCCTCGCCCAAATTACCCTCTGCCAAGGAGACAGCGGTAACTGTCGTTGATCACGTCTTTCGTTTACATGGCCTCCCGATGGACGTGGTCTCTGACAGGGGACCCGAATTTGTGTCCAAATTCTGGCAGGGGTTTTGTAGACTACTAGGAGCTACAGTCAGTCTGTCTTCGTTTTATCATCCCCAGAGCAATGGCCAAACCGAGAGAGCCAACCAAGATTTGGAGAGAGTGTTGCGATGTTTGTCCAAGAATCCTTCCTCCTGGAGCCAACAACTTTCTATGGTTGAATACGCACATAACTCGTTACCAGTGTCATCCACCGGCCTCTCTCCGTTTGAGTGTAGTCTAGGATACCAGCCACCTATTTTTCTGAGTCTGGAATCCGAAGTCACGGTCCCCTACACTCACGCCTTCGTCCAGAGGTGTCACCGCACGTGGAATAGAGCCTGTGAGACTCTGCTCCAAGTGGGGGTGCGCACTAAGGCTAAAGCTGATCGCCACCGCTCAAAGCCTCCCGTATACGTCGTGGGTCAAAAAGTGTGGCTTTCAACCAAGAACATTCCACTCCGTTTCTAATAAGTTAGCTCCTAAATTCATCGGCCCGTTCACTGTCACCAAGATCCTTAGTCCGGAGGCAGTCCGACTCAAACTCCCTCCGGCGTACAGGAGAATTCATCCCGTTTTTTTCATGTCTCCAAATTAAAGCCTGTATTTCATTCTCACCTTAATCCGCCGACCCCGGATCCCCCATCGCCGCGACTCGTAGACAGGGAACCCACGTATTTGGTCAATCGTATTCTGGACTCAAGACGGAGGGGACGCGAATTTCAGTACCTGGTGGACTGGGAAGGTTACAGTCCGGAGGAGAGAAGTTTGGTTCCTGCTAGGGACATTCTGGATCATTCCCTTGTTGATGATTACAATCAACAGGTAAGTTCTTCTGGGAGTGCCAGGAGGCACTCCTAGGGGGAAGGGGTACTGTCACGGTTTATGAATTCGCTGTCTCCCTTCTCATCTGGTGTTGTGTGTGTGTGTGTGTGTGTGCGTGCGTGTGGGCGTGGTCGCTGATCACTGCCGCTGATCAGCACGCCAGCTGCAGCTGATCAGCGAACCCTTTTTAGTCTCACTGTTGTCGCCTTGTCTTTGTCAGATCGTTGTGGATGTTCCTGCGTGTTTGTTTCCTGCCTGTATCCTGTTCCCGTGTGTCTTCCATGTTCAGCACTCCTGGTTCTTCACGCCGTCAGCTTCCTGGTCTCCGGTCTCCGAGTCATCTCCGCTTTTCTCTGCACAGCAATCATCATCATCACCATCATCATCACCGGAGAGATCGGGTTGTCCTCAGCGTCCCTATGCTGCCAAGGGCTTTATACCAGACATTTTGCACACCTGAACTCTTCCAACATCTGACCAGCTATAAATAAACTTATCTATTATTTGCAATTGAATCTTCTGATTATTTCCTAACAAATTGAACCTGATTTGAAATCTGCGCTGGGAAATCTTTCAAATCTCTTGAAATGACTGGATATTGCCCATGAACATTTGTTGAATATGACCAAACCATTATTCCTCAGAAAGGCTCAAGCTGTCATTGCTAGTTCGAGACTAGGACATCTTTTAGACTAACGGAAAATCATACAAGTGTGGTATTGCTTTAATATGGTCACATTGGCTTGGTGTCCTACATTTTAATTTATGTACCTATCCAAAACTGAATTGCATTGCATTAAGGCACAGTATACATTTTATCAGTTCATGCATTCCCTGGGAATCAAACCCTTGTGATGAGGATTTTGTTACAAGCTAAATGTGTATTTGAGGCTTTGTAGCTTGTTGTTTTCGCCACTAGGTGAAATGTAGTCACAATGATGGTAGCAAAGCGAGGACTCCTGCTAATTTAACACTTGTTTTTTTTTGGGTTTTTTTTTTGTGCATTTGAGAATACAGATGCCATGTTGGATCAGGACTGCCAGATGTACCCACACAAACCTCTATGTGTGTAACTTTCTCTTCTCGATACTCTCATTCATCCAGCACAACACCACATACACTAACCAATATCCACCCACACAGTGACAAGCTCATCCAAACACACCTTTAAAACTAACGCGATTAGTGTGGGCGGCTTTAGTGGGCTATTGACCCCAGCTGAACCCTGCAGTGCCCGCCAGTGGTGAGCAGACTGGGAGACAAAGTGGGTCAGTGAGAGGGTGATGTAATGTTAAAGCAGAAGAGAGGGAGAGAGGATTGAGAGGATTAAAGCAGTCTCTTTTTCTCTCTGTCTCTTGTTCTATCATTCTTTTTCTGACTGTCTGTGTGACTGACTCTCTACGTAGAGTTTGCCTTTGATTACCTTTGATTCTTTCTTTGTATCTTCTATTTATGTCTCTTTAACTCAGTTTTATTGATAATCATCCACTTAATAAGAAGTGCAATAAAAGGAGCAGAATCAAGTTGAATGGCGACAGTACAGAATTGTGAGGAAAATACTGTAATGTTGCAATTAGACATGTTACAAAACACACATTTAAACTCATTGTTAATATTAATTTGTAATTTTTTGGCATTAAAGGGATAGTTCACCCAAAAATGAAAATTAGCCCATGATTTACTCACCTTATGTCATCCTAGGTGTATATCACATTCTTCTTTCAGACGAATACAATCGGAGTTATATTAAAAAATGTCCTGGCTCTTTCAAGCTTTATAATGGGAGTGAATGGCTGGAGAAAATTTGAAGCCCAAAAAAGTGCATCCATGCATCCATTATAAAAGTAATCCATATGGCTCCAGGGGGTTAATAAAGGCCTTCTGAAGTGAAGCCATGCGTTTGTGTAAGGAAAATACCCATATTTAAAACTTTACAAACTATAATCACTAGCTTATAAAGTTAGTGATCGCATCGATTTACGGTGGAAGACTAACCCCTGAACCGACTCGCAACGTAATGACTAACGTAGAAACTCAGAGGAAAGAGCAAAACAAAACACCGGTCCCGAATTAGTAATTTTTAAGTGAAATGTCGAAGGATTTCAATATAATAGAATAAGGAGCTTCAGTTTGTTGCACAGCCCTATTTGTTTAAACCGCAAGAGGCGTCTAAAGCGTACGATACTTCTACATCGTAGAAGTAGCTTCAGAAGGCCTTTATTAACCCCCCGGAGCCGTGTGGAGTATTTTTATCATGGATGGATGCACTTTTTTGGGCTTACAATTTTCTTCAGCCATTTACTCCCATTATAAAGCTTGGATAAGCCAGGACATTTTTTTATATAACTCCGATTGTATTCGTCTGAGTGGTCATCCTATTGGATGGCTTGAGGGTGAGAAAATCATGGGGTAATTTTCATTTTTGAGTGAACTATCCCTTAACTGTTATATTTTAAGAGCATTGTTTTGGTTCTCTGCAGTATAAAAATAATAATACATAAATAAGACAGATGTTTAAAGGGACAGTTCACCCAAAACTGAAAATGGTGTCAACATAAAAGATATTTTGAGAAATTGCCCTGTTTTTTCTTTTTTCCATTCAATGGAAGTCAATAGAATCCAAAATTATCAAAATATAGTATTTTATGTTTCACAGAAAAAATAAAGTCATACAGGTTTGGAACAACACGAGGGCGCATAAATGATGACAGAATTACAATTTTTTGGTGAACTTTAAATTACTGCTTTAAGCCCCAGCAGAAGCCTCTGTCAACCGGTTGTGTGTTGATCGGTAATCGCTAATCCTAATGTGCCAGGCTCACCTGCTTTTCAGCAAATCAGTAACAATAAGTGATGTGTGGTATTGATTGTTTGTTATATTTTTATAATACTTTTCCATTTCCATGTGAAGTCTATTGCTCTTTACAAATTCTATTGCTCTTTAGCTTTTTAAAAATGGTATCACCTTCAACCTTTGAGCCCTTAAAGTAACGATTCCCACTTTATCATTTCTGATCAAAATCTAGTAAACATTTGTAAAAAGAAAATCACCTATACTAATTTGCAAACAGCAATACATAACAACATTTTTTTTATTCCATATAAAAATAGTAAGATCTCAATGGGAAACAAATTTCTTTTCATCTTTATTCTGCTGCATGTAATAAGAGCAATTGACTCTTTGATGCCTTTCCAGGAGATAAACTGCTTATTTTAGAAATTAAAAAAAGATCTCCCCCTTCTCGACATGTAAACATGATTTGCCCCGGGATTTAGTTCTCATTAAACAAAGACTACATGTCAAAGCAATTAGGAAAGCAATGGTCACAGCGTTAGGATTTAGAGCCATTTAAGACCTTGTCAGCCAGATCTCTTGGCTGAGATGTGAACGCAGGTTCCTGTATTCACTGCTTATGCTGTCTTTGATGACACACGATCTTGGATCATTATTAATATTTTTTTAAACCATGATCCTGACAAATTTGTTAATCTGTGAAGTATAGGATCTCCGAACATCAAATCTTATGTATATTGAGATACAGGTATATCAAAATTCAATCAAGCATTTCCAGAATGAAGTAATATATAGTTTTAGACAGACAAAAGACAAAGATATATTTCTACTAATCCAGACAGCAACTGTTCATAACAGTTAGAAAGACTTTTCGTTTTTATCGCTTGGTATGGATTACAAAGACAGTCTGCCAAACATTTAAAGCTGATGAGTGAATCATTTCACGGGAAACATTTTCCAAAGTGTCACTTGCAATTAGCAGCCAGCGTTGCATAACATGTCATTCAATGTGTCAAAGTGGGTGACACCAGACTCATCAGAATCTTATCCAGCCCACAAGGCCATTTCAGATTTGATAAAAGAGTTTGTGATGAATTATTAGCACCTTTATCACCTGTTTTCTATCAGTGAGAATGCCCTGTTGGAAATTATTGTGCAGATCTCACAGATGGATGCGTGTTTACTTTGCTTGTTAAGTGGACTTGTTATTGTGATAATGACTAAATAAGGTACTTGTCATGATTAAATAATACTTGTTTAATTTTAAATGAATTCAGAATTTTGAGTTGTGACAATTTAATTAAATATGCAAATGATTGCAAATAATACTACAAAGAAGTAATACTCAGGGCACAAGAGGAATGAGAGGGGACTTTATTGTTCCACTTCGCAAAAGTACTTAGCCAGTCCACTTTCTTTATAACGGCTTCGAAAGATTGGAACTCTTTGCCAGTGTATATTAGATAAATTCTTATCGTCTTTATAGTGTTAAATTGAACGTGTGGCTTGTCAATAATCAATTATGTATGAGCACTGGTATGTAATTTGTCTGTTATCTTTATTTTTATATTTGTTTTGTTTATCTTTATCCTGTTTTTCCCTTGATTGTATTGTATTTTAAGTGTTATATTTGTGATAAATCTTTTTTTTTTTTTTTAAGCCAGGTCTTTATGGCTAACTCCAGCTCATTTACAGTCTTGTTTCTGTTGATCAATGAGCACTGTCCCTGTCTTATATTTATTGACTGTCCCTGTCATATTATATATAATAAACACCCCTTGTTATCAAAAACTTCTCTTCCTTGTCTGAGAACATTAGACTACAATATAATATATACATAAAAAAGACAGTAACAAAGGAGTATTACTAACAGAGCCCCTAAAGGGACCTTTGCAAAAAATAAAAATATACAGACTTCCACATGCTCACGAGAAACGAATCGGTTACCTAACGTAACCTTGGTTCTCTCTAGATGAGGGAACGAGTATTGCGTAAGTTTAGCTTGCACTACGGGAAAGATTCATCTTCTCGAGATATTGAAGCCAAAAATCCTTCATTTTGTATCTATTGTCAACGCAGTGCAGCAGCTAGCAGACCTAGAGCAGGCTGTCTAGCGTGCTTATTGGCTGCCATGCGGCAACTGCAGCAGCCTACCAGTGAGCCCGACGTGATGTCACGTCCAATGAAGGGCGCTCGCGCCCTCAACGCGTCCTAGCCCGCCAGAAGGGACGTGGCTTAGCGTATATAAGCGGGGCTCTGAGGCTAAATCTCTGGTTTTCATCGACTGAAGCGAAATAGCGCTCGTGGCGCGAGTACGGCAGGTTACGCAATACTCGTTCCCTCATCTAGAGAGAACCGAGGTTACATTAGGTAACCGATTCGTTCTCTTACGAGAGGTTCTCTCGTATTGCGTAAGTTTAGCTTTCGCTACGGGAACCCTTTGTCCACACCGTGCGCGCCAGCATCCACTTCATGAGTCCCAGATAAGCGAGAATAAGCGCATGTACATAAGCACTCACAGGGAATACAGAGCGGCGACGCCGGTCAATGTATAAGCATATAGCACATAACCTGATACAGTGCAGCTCAACCAGAAGAGCTAAGTCATATGAGAGTAGCCTGCACACGATAATACCTGGACAGAACTGACATCTCACTTAAACTGACAGCAGTTTAGCCTGCTGGGCGGGAACTTCCAGGTAATAGAACCTGACAAAGGTGGACGGGGAGGCCCAGCCCGCCGCCACACATTATGTCATGAATAGAAATTCTGCTGGACCATGTCCACGAAGAGGCCATGCCTCTGGTGGAATGAGCCCTGACGCCCAAAGGGCATTGCAGACCTTTTGACGCATACGCAGCTGCAATAGCGTCCACTATCCATCTAGATAGGCTCTGTTTCGAGGCGGCGAGACCTTTGGTGCGCAGGGCGAGGGCGAGGCTCGAGGGAGAGACTCCGGCGAGCGCTTCGCAACGGCCACAGGCTCCGGCGGCCTTTGAGAACGGCGCATCTTCCTGCGCGGTCCTACAAAGGGCGGAGTGACAGCTTCGGCGGTGACAGCTTCGAGTCGAGCCCGCAGGGTCGACATCGGAAGCTCCTCGCAATGCCCACATCCTCCAGATGAGAGGGCAAGAGCAGCGTGTTCCTGGCCCAGGCAGAGAGCGCAGATAACGTGGCGGTCTCCAACGCTGAGCGGGGCTCTACACGAGCCACAGGAAGTGCGAGACATCTTTACAAAGACGTCTCGCTTGCTCTTTTAGATAGAAAAAGGCTTTTTTGAAAAAGGATACGTCGCCGGATAGCGTAGCTCGCACGGAAGGCTGAAGGTGGCGAAGACGGCCGGCTTCTTCAGGCACTGCCCTAAGCTGGCTTGTCGCTTTCTCAACGGCGGCGGCGGCTTCTCAAGATCCAGCGATGCGGAGAGCTTCGCTGAAGAGATGAAAATCAGAGATTCAGCCTCCGAGCCCCAATTATATACGCTAAGCCACGCCCATTCTGGCGGGCTAGGACGCGTTGAGGGCGCGAGCGCCCTTCATTGGACGTGACGTCACGTCAGGCTCACTGGTAGGGTGCTTCAGTTGCCCGCAGGGCAGCCAATGAGCACGCTAGACAGCCTGCTCTAGGTCTGCTAGCTGCTGCACTGCATTGACAATAGATACAAAATTAAGGATAATTTTTGGCTTCAATATCTCGAGAAGATGAATCTTTCCCGTAGCGTAAGCTAAACTTACGCAATACGAGAGAACCTCTCGTAAGAGAACTTTCAGTGCGCATGAGAAACTATCGCGTGCTCACGGGAAATGTATCTCGTTAGTTAGTTTTCGCGTGCGCACGAGATATGCATGAAGATACGCATGAAAACCATATGCTGCGTCCCAATTCACATACTATCCGCCCTAAATAGTATTCGAAAATAGAATTAGTACGTCCCAAATCGAAGTATGTTGCAATGAGTGTTCCAAAGAGACCCGGATGGTCTACTATATGCGGTCAGAATCCGAAGTGCAGATCAATGCACACTCTAACGGCTGATATTGCCCACAACCCATCGTGCGTTGGACGAGGATTCGGTTAGAACTAAAAACAGAGTGAAAAGTTGCAAATTGCAAAGGAGAGTGTTACGTCCGCATGAAAGACCCACGACTGGCAGATGAACGTGCTACATTTCTCTCCGAAATGGTAAGAAATTAAATTAGATTCAATGGAGGATTTTAACTGTGACGAGCTGATTGCCAGGGCAGTTTACGGTGATAGGATGCACGCGACAGATCTGTCCGTTAAAGATGGCGAAGTAGTATGTCCCAAAGCTTGCCTACTCTTTTGCTACACACTCAAAAGTATGTACTTTTTTTTCACAAAAAGAGTACATACTTTTAGGGCGTAGTATAAGTGGGCGAACTGGGACGCAGCGATAGACTGTAAAAAAATATGGACGTAGTGTCCGTGACGTCACCCGTAGGTTTCTGAAGAGCGTTTTTGAAGCCTAAAGTGGGCAGGGCCGGCCGTCGCCATCTTGGCAGCGCGTCACCTCTCGTCACTCCCGGATCAAATAAAATGGGCAAAGAGGCGGGACGTGGGTGGAGCTGAGGTGCTAATGCTATATGCTACGCTAAAGTGACAGCTGATTGAAGTAGTAAAGCCAATAGTTAAAGTTCATGATTTTGCCCTTCGAAATACTATAATAGTTAAAAGACGTAACTAAAAGTGAGACTACCGGTATGTGTATCGTGATGCATTATTATTCTGCTAGTTAAAAATGTATTTTCATGCAGTAACTTACAATAGTATCGCACGTCAAGTTCGTAAAGAGCTTTATTCAGTCTATTTTAAAATCTGATTTTGGCCGCCTCTCAATTTCTCAAATGGTTTAAACCAAAGATATTACCTCAGAAGTTCAAGTAAATGCACTAGAAATCCGCGCTCATTCAAGGGTGTGCATCTATTGCATGGACGGAGAGAAAGCACTGTCAGGATTTCATCTGACGGTACTTTTTATTTAACACTAAAAAGTTAAATAAGCATATCTGTTCCGTGAGAGCATCAGTACCGTATAACGAGTGTAGTCTCTATATCTATAGACGTTTTTAAATCTAAACTCCAAAAAGCAACGAAATTGTCAAACATCCATTAGTGCATGCGAGGAAAACAACTGGAAATACAACGCTGGTTGTTCTCTCCATACTCAACAACAACGGAATCCAACGGCGTGGGCGGAGGTATAATGTGTGTATTAAATTGTATGAAATAATCCCGAAAAAGCACAAACACGGCAGAGATGGCAAGTACAGCAGCTGCTGGAATTAGCTGAGGGTGACATTAACAGACAGTAGACAAACGGCTAGCAGTGACAGCAGCGGCAATCCACCTGTCCAATTAAGTGGCCACGCCCTTAATTATGCAGAACTTTAAGGCTTAATATAATTTAAACGGATGAGTTGTAAAAAAATTCACCCCCCTCACAGTTGTCATGAAGGGCAACATTAGCTATATAGACCAAAACCACTTTTTGCTCCAGGCTGTAAACATATTTTTTTCTACTGTAAAGTTGGGCATTTTAACATGGGGAGATACAGATTTGACTCACTTTTGCGGCCAGTCGATGAATTGCAGTTTAATTCACTTCCGTGTTGGTTTCAAGAGAGAGACAGGGAGGTTGCCGTTTGATGAAAACAGACGCTAAAAAGAAGGGCCCCATACGTCTTCTTTCTTCTTAATGACGATTTACATTCTCATATCGCCACCTACAGGGCAATTGTGCAATCACTTTTATTTTTATCTTTTCATCTTTAATCAGTTTTTTATTACTGTGAACAAGAATTATTGTCACAGTTACTCTTGGTGTTTTGGTTTCAGTTTCAATTACTTTTACTGTGCTTATCCTGTTTCCTTTGTTTCATTTTCCCACTCTTTGTTTGTTTCTGGTTATTGATTAATTAGCACACCTGCTTGTAGTTTGGTTCATTATCATTGCGTATTTAAGTTCCTCATTTCCTTCAGTTCTTTGTCCCGTATTGTGTGTGCTAAGTATGCTGTTTTGTTGAAACAGTGGGTTTTTTTTGTTTCGGATTACCTGAGTTTTCTTTAATAAGCTACACTTAAATTTTTGAACCCCATTTGACTATCTTCATCTTTGGACTAAAATGCGACAATTATATTGTTGATTTGATGCTATTGCTAATTATAAATTACAAAAATATCTGTGCTTGCAAAGATAATATGGCTGTATACGTTTTTTTTTTTTTTTTTTTTTAGCCATTTTGTATTCACATTTCTTGCTAGTTGGGATGTATCACATGTTTTTTTTTAGAAAGACATGACGTCCATGATGTGTGAGATGAGAATAAAATAAAATTCATAGAGTAAAATAAACATCGTTTTATTTTCTAAAGCAAAAATCCTGTTTTCTAAGGATACTGCTGACAATTGAAAATAAACAATGACATATAATACACTTAAATGAACATTCAGATTTGATCTGTTTGATGGCTAGACAAACAACAATCTGCACAGAAAGCATGCACCGGGAGCAGACGAGGACGCCTATTCTAGGTCAGATTTGGTAAATCTAGGACAACCCAGACTCTCCCAGAGCCTCGCCGCTAGTGCTGTCATGTTTTAAACCATTTTCATTTTCATCAGGAAATGCATGCGGCTCTAGCACAAAGCTAGACTCTCTCCTTACTTTAAAATTTTTCCTTTTGTAAACTCTACTAAATGTCAGACTGTTTCCACAGTCCATCTTCCCATGATCTTGTTGTAAATAACACCATTCAGGGCTTTACTAAGCTTTTAATCATTTACTTATTCATGTTTGACCTAGTAAATATATCTAATGGGCTACCATGATTTCTATTTCAACTTTCTATGCTCTTTGCTTTGACATCCCATGATGAATGCACAGTTTCCAAATTCGTAATTCAGGTAGAACGGTACCCTGTATCTCACATTAAAGATGAGTTGTGCTAATCAGTGACTTACTTAAAAGTTTTAAAACAGCAATCTGAAGCCCATCTTTCCTTTACTCATTATTCATAACAGTAGTCTCCATCTGGGATAGTGGCAGTCTTGGCTGCAGTCCTTGAGTGTCTATGGAGTAGGATCTGGGACTCTGTTTGATTGAAGATATCGTGATATGTGGCCAAGGTGTAAATTTGTCTGGCAACCATGTACATCTCCTTCCATTTTCCCTTTTTGGACTGTTGGTATTTATTATTATTAGGTGTTCAAGCACGAAGTGCTGAAAACCTATTGTATTTGTACTGATTTTTATTATTATTATTATTAGGTGTTCAAGCACGAAGTGCTGAAAACCTATTGTAATTGTGCTGATTTTTATTATTAGGTGTTCAAGCACGAAGTGCTGAAAACCTATTGTATTTGTACTGATTTTTATTATTATTATTATTATTATTATTATTATTATTCTTCTGCCGTAAAACGCATCGTGCAGAACAAACCGTAAGTGCTGGAGCTCTGAAACTTTGTCAGATGGTAGTACAAAAATCGAGGAGAGCCTCAGAAAGTATGACCCCGATTGGCCTATAGGTGGCGCTACAGCAATCAATTGCGCGAAACTGCTCATAACTCCTAAACCGTATGTCGTAGACTCAAGTGTCTTATATCATTGGAAAGCTGGAGGCCTGAAGAACAAAACATATATCTCCGATTTCATTTCCGGTATGCAAATTTTTCCGCCATTTTGAATTTTGTCAAAAACCTACTTTTGCGAACTAGTCCCTGGTTTTTCGCCCGATCAAAACCAGACAAATGCATACATGTTCTCTGGAGTCTGAATATCAATAATCATTGAAAAAAAGTTGAATTTTCGATTCACGGTCGCTAGGGGGAGTAAAATGATCGTTGTGGGAGGAGCCTATTTTACTAATATGGCTATAACTCAAGAAGTAAATGAGATATCTTCACCAATCTTGGAACACATGTGTATGAGTTCAATCTGAGGTCACAGTAAAAAAATCGCGTCGACCTAACACTAGGTGGCGCTATAACACACAAAAAACCTAAATCGGGCTATGACCACCTGACCGTTAGTCCGATTGACTTAAAAATTGGTATGCAGTGTCTTGGTCCAAGGTGCCATGTATGTGTATGAGGAAATTGGCGTAACTCAAAAAAAATGGCCGCCATCGGCCAATGAATTTGAGCACCTATTACACGAGGTTAACGGAGGCCAATCGGAACGAAACTCGACAGACATGTTTGACTCATGGCCCAAGAGGTCTGTAAGAGTTTTGAAAGAAATTGGCCACTAGTTGGCGCTAACGAGTTTTACGGCTCTGTAATCACGTGGTGTTGCACACATCCCGAAAATATGCATATCATTTGATAGATCTCCTCAGGATGAACAACTTTCCCTCTAGAACTATTGCTGTCAATCAAATCGTTCATTAAATATTCACGAATATGTTAAAAACCTACTTTTGCGAACTAGTCCCTGGATTTTTGCCCGATTGGAACCAGACCAGTCTAGGACAATTCTCTGGACTCTCTAGATCAATAATCATTGAAAAAAAGTTGAACTTTTGCATTTTTCGTATGGCTATAACAGGGTCATTTAGAAAAGGGGCGTGTCAAATACACACAAAAGCCTATAAATCATAAATAAAAACTCAGAACTAAACAAAAATTGGTGAGCATATGTGTCATAACATGGTGAAGAAGCATGCAAAGTTTCATGGAGATCGGACCATAGTTGGCGCTATAACTGTCAAAAAGCTTTAAAACCATACATTTCCTATGGCAAATTGCCTGTATTGGCTGTAAATGCTGATCTCTTAAATGAATGCTCAGATCTTCTTTAAAAAAAGGTCAAGAACATGTGTAATATCACTCTGTACGGCATTGAAAAATTTCAGACAAATCAGACAAAATTTGCCTCTATAATTAATTGTCACAGGAAGCCTCAAAACGAAAGTAAAACATTGGGCCACGCCCCCCCCAAGCACGAATTCACTCATAACTCGAAAACGGAAAGTCTCTGCCCGCTCAAATTTTGATGGTAAGGTCCTCTCGGGGATCTTGATCCAAATCTTTCGTCGCGGGGCTCGGGAGCGCCCCCCCGCGGATCGCTAATCTGTGAGAACCCCAACTTGAAACGGCTGTAACTCTTGATCCACACCATCTAGATCCTTGTGGAAGAGCTTGTTGGAAAGGGCTCGTCCTCATCTAGCTTCGATTCGAGATTGGTGCGATTTGGCCTGGGCATTCCCGAGATATAAGCCCACAAAGATATGCATTTAAACGGACATTACTCCCGACAGCAATCACTCAGCAACACGGGGATGGTCTTGTTCAAGAGGGCTCCTCTAACCCTATCTAAGTTCTGAGTTTCAGATTTTTTCACTTTCTCGTTCCCGAGGTATAAGTTAAAAAAAAAACGAATTTCCTGTCATTCATTTCAACCGTTTATGTAGGCTGTAAAACCGCTGTTGTCCACTAGAGGGAGCAACAGCATTAGATATTTTTTATCTTTTTTAACCAGTTTTCAGCAATGGCTAACAAACAAATGCTTATAATATAATATTAAATAATGATTTATTAGAAAGTTTAATATTTTTACATCACAAATAAATATCTGAAATGCTTAAGGACCACAAAAAGAGATTTTCACAATATCATAACCCACAATTGTGTGTGTGTGTGTGTGTGTGTGTGTGTGTGTGTTTGTGTGTGTGTGTAAGCATGCATAATGGTATTCACATTGAAAGACTGGTTTGCTTTAGTGCACAATACTCAGGGTTTCTGCAGGGTTTAGTCAGTCAAATTTAAGACCTTTTAAGACCTTTTTATGACCAATATTATTTAAATTTATGACCTACTCGAATTACGAAAAATAACTTCCTTTCAAAAGTCTTTTTTTTATTGACTTTCATTAAAAGTAATAAGTTTAATTATTTAAAGGTTCCATTTTCTTAAGAGTAACAAACTGAAGGCTCCCTTTTCCTAAGTATCAATAACACAGGAACAACACAACACTTATCACGATAATATCAGTCAATATCGATAATTATGACGATAAATGTCAATTCTTTATTTCTTTGAACTTTGAAGGCAGATTTTTGTTCCTAACTGAAAGTTGTAGAAACCAGAGCGTTAATTGTGGTTTTAAACTACTCTTTATTGTCAAAACATATCATGACAAACACTTGCCAAACAGGTGAACATTTCACAAATCTGAGGTAGAACATTCAAACATTTGTATTTTTTCCTTAACAAAAATAATATCTTTATTTCAAAATTAATTTCTTAGTTTCTGCATGTGCTAATGGGGGATATTGTTTCAAGTCTTGAAACAGGTTTGTGTTGCCTGACTTTGATGGCACGTATCTTTATGAAATGTATGAAAAACAGTAGGCTATAGCCTAAATACATAAATACTGTAATTATATTCCATTAGTCCTTTAATACATTGTCTACATTAATAATATAATACAATTCAATATGTATCCCACATTTCATGGTGCAGTTAATATTACTAGGCTAACGTTACAGTAAAACCATGGTAAAGGATGTAAATGTGTAGATGGAAAAGCTTTCTGACTGTATAGTTGCGCACAGTGTTTCTCCTGTTCGTCAGCGCTGTTTCATCTGCCTTTAAACTGGTTTAAATCACTGAGACATTTGTGTTCTTCGCTGAATTCAAGTGCTTCTCACTGGATCTCGTGATCGAGACTGATCAAAGTTAACCATAGACAGTAAAAGAACGCGTCTGCTCTAGTGAGCTTGATCGCGCTACGCTGCCGTTTGGACTTTGAGCCGAGCGGATAAACGCTCCGTGAGGCGCGCGCGGTTCAAATGAGTTTCGTTCCGCTTTTGGCGCATAAACATGATCTAACATTTATCGAACTCTTAATATCGTTTTATAGAGAAAACATTATATCGCGATAATGAATGAATGAGCATATCAATTTAAGATGTGGCTAAATGTAATTTATGACCTTGTATGGAAAAGCCGGACGTTTTTATGACTTTTTATTGCCTAAAATTCTTATTATTAAATTTAAGACGTTTTATGACTTTTTATGACCCCGCGGAAACCCTGATACTGATTAAACCAAGTAGTTCAAAATAAAAGTGGTACTATAGCAATAAGTGGTCTTCTACTACCCTCTGCTGGACATTATACTTATTAATAGTCTTTTCACATGTGCTTTTGCATTCATATATTCAGACACTAAAAAATAACCTTATGTGACAATTACTATAATAACACAATCATATTTTGTCTTTCAATTCACTTTACTGTTCTGAAGCTTCACATAATTGCTAACAACGTGGTAAATCATAGTAAATCATGCTACAATCCTGCTGAATCATTCTAGAATGTGGTATATCATGATAAATTATTGTGTAACATTCGGTCACAACAAGGTAACATCAAGGTAAACTAAGACAAACCATGGTAAACTGACTATTGTAGTACATTGAGAAATATGAATCCTGAAGGACAATTGCAGTAAACATTTCTTTTTTCCATCACATAGTTCAAATATCTGTATCTACAACAGAATGTGTGTGTGTAGTCCTAGGTTTCTGAATAAATGCTGAATAATCTGATTAATAGCTTGCAAAGACATTAAATGCTTATAGACCATTAAAATATATTTATATAATGACTTTGTGTGTATGTGTGTGTGTGTGTGTGATCAAATGTCTACATATGAGTGTAAAAGCACCTGTGAAAACACTTTATTAATAAGTAGAATGGCCAGCAGAGGGCAGTAGAAGACCACTTATTGTCTCACTCTCATTTTGACACACTTGATTTTCAACAGTAAATCAAAGCACTAAAGCAAACCAGTTTTTCCATGTTAACTATTATAACACAATCATTTTTTGTCAGAGTTTATCACTTCATTTTTATTGGCCCTTCACATCAATGCAGCAATGTGGTAAATCATGGTAAATCACGATAGAAACATGGTAAATCATAGTAAAAAATACTATTACATGGTGGATCATGGCAAATCATGCTAGCAATGTGATGAATCATGGTAAATCATGCTACAATCCTGGTAAATCATTCTAGAATGTGGTATATCATGGTAAATCATCCTATAACATGGGAAATCATGGTAAACTGTGGTAAATCATGCTAGATTCATGGTAAATCATACTGGAACATGGTAGATCATGAAAAATCACACTAAATTTGGTATATCATGGTAAATCATGCTAAAACATGGTCTATTCCATCTATGATGTCAATGTTTAAATGCTTGCTACATAAAACTTAATGTCTTTTGATGCTTTTGTGCTTAACGGCCTTAAAGGCCTTAACTGCTTGAACACCGCTAAATGCTGCTAGCAGCTTTAATTATTATTATTATTCCGCCCTAAAACGCGTCGTGCAGACCAAACCGTAAGAGCTAGAGACTTGATATTTGGGATTAAGGTAGCACAGAAATCGAGGAGAGGTTATCAAAATATGAGCCCGATTGACCCATAGGTGGCGCTATAGCACAAAAAACAAAAAAATGGCACTATTTTCCTTAAATCTCAATAACCCTGTGTCCCAGCATCAAGTGTCTTATATCATTAGAATCCTTGGCTCAAGCAGAACAAAAAAGGCCTCAAGGATTTTATTTCCGGTATGCAAATTTTTCCGCTATTTCCGGTTTTGTCTAAAACCTACTTTTGCGAACTAGTCCCTGGTTTTTTGCCCGATTGGAACCAAACCAGTGCAGAAAGATTCTCTGGACACTGAATATCAATAATTATCGAAAAAAAGTTGAAATTTCGATTCACGGTTGCTAGGGAGTGCCCAAACGTTCGAAGGAGGCGGAGCTAATTTTACTAAAATGGGTATAACTCGTGAACGAAATGAAATATTTTCACCAAACTTGGTACAAATGTGTATGAGCTCAATTCGAGGTCACAGTAAAAAAAACGCGGTGATTGGCCTCATGGTGGCGCTATAACATTAAAAAAACATAAAAGGGGGTGTGGCCATCTGACCGTTAGTCCGATTGACTTGAAAATTGGTATGCAGTGTCTTGGTCCAAGGTGCCATGTATGTGTAAAAGGATATTGGCGTATCTCAAAAAACATGGCCGCCATTGGCCAATGAAGTTTGAGCACCTGTGAGACGAGGTTAACGGAGGCCGATCGGAACGAAACTCTATGGGCATGTTCGACTCATGGCCCAAGAGGTCTGTAAGAGTTTTGAAAGAAATCGGCCACTAGTTGGCGCTAACGAGTTTTACGGCTCTGTAATCACGTGGTGTTGCACACATCCCCACAATATGCATATCATTTGATAGATCTCCTCATGTTGAACAACTTTGCCTCTAGAACCATTGCTGTCAATCAAACCGTTCATTAAATATTCACGAATATGTTAAAAACCTACTTTTGCAAACTAGTCCCTGGTTTTTCGCCCGATCGGAACCAGACCAGTCTAGGACAATTCTATGGACTCTCTAGATCAATAATTATCGAAAAAAAGTTGAACTTTGCCCTTTGCTTCGCTATAACAGGGTCATTTATAAAAGGGGTGTGTCAAAACACACTCAAAAGCCTATAAATCATAAATAAAAACTCAGAACTTCACAAAAATTGATGAGCATATGTGTCATACCATGGTAAAGAAGCATGCGAAGTTTCATGGAGATCGGACAATAGGTGGCGCTATAACTGTTGAAAAGCTTTAAAACCATACATTTCCTATGGTAAATTGCCTGTATTGGCTGTAAATGGTCTTTTCCATCTATGATCGTATAATTTTTAAATCTTAATGTTTAAAACCAGTGCAGTACAATTATCTGGACTATCTAGATCAATAATTATCAGAAAAGGTATAATTACTTAATTTGGATGGCTATAATAGAGTGTAAATTGGATGGCTATAACAGCTATAACAGCTTGGATGGCTATAACAGCCAATAAGTGGTATTTTACTGCCCCCTGCTGTCATTTCATCATACTACTCTCTAATATTTTTATTTATAATTGATATTTAGACTTTATTAAATCATTATTTTAACATTTACAATCACATTTTGTCAAAATTCATCTATTGCTCTGTACTCTCTAGAACAGCGTTTCTCAACCTCTCCTGCAGGGACCCCCTGACAGGCCATGTTTTTGTTTTAACTCTGAAATGGCACATCTGATTCAAGTAATTAAAGGCTTAATGAGTAATTAGAGTAGGAATAGTTCAATTAATCAATTAGTCAACTACTCATTAAGCCTTTAATGACTTGAATCAGGTGTGCCATTTCAGGGTTAAAACAGAAACATGGCCTGTCAGGGGGTCCCTGCAGGAGAGGTTGAGAAACACTGCTCTAGAACAATAATTATAGGAAAATGTATAACTTCTTCATTTGGATGACTATAATAGGGTCACTTCAATATGTAGCCTTGACCGAAAAAAAATCGTCTATTGAAGTGACAATTGAGTCACATTGGCTCCTGAAGTTCCAAATGTCTCTATCTACATCAGAATGAGCGTGTGTAGATTAAATGATATGAAAAACATGGCCTATTGTATAAGTAGGCTGTAATAGCACTGTTGTCCACTAGATGGAGCAGCAGCATTAGACATTTTTAATCTTTTTTTGCTATCAACGTGGTAAATCATGGTAAATAACGCCAGAAACATGGTAAATCATAGTAAAAAATGTAAATCATGCTAGAATCCTGGTAAATTATTCTAGAATGTGCTATATCATGGTAAATCATCATAAAACATGGTATATCAAGGTAAACTATGGAAAATCATGTTAGATTCATGGTAAATCATACTGGAACATGGTAAATCATGAAAAATCACACTGAAATGTAGTATATCATGGTAAATCATGATTGCTACATAAAACAATGTCTTTTCATGCTTTTGTGCTTAACGGCCTGAAAGGCCTTAACTGCTTGAACACCGCTAAAATGCTGCTTGCAGCTTTAATTATTATTAGGTGTTCAAGCACGAAGTGCTGAAAACCTATTGTAATTGTACTGATTTTTATTATTAGGTGTTCAAGCACGAAGTGCTGAAAACCTATTGTATTTGTACTGATTTTTATTATTATTATTATTATTATTATTATTATTATTATTATTCTCCTGTAAAACGCATCGTGCAGCCCAAACCGTAAGTGCTGGAGAGTTGAAACTTTGTCAGATGGTAGTACAAAAATCGAGGAGAGGTTATCAAATTATGAGCCCGATTGGCCCATAGGTGGCGCTATAGCGATCAATTGCGCGAAACTGCTCATAACTCCTAAACCGTAAGTCGTAGACTCAAGTGTCTTATATCATTGGAAAGCTGGAGGCCTGAAGTAAAAAACGTATATCTCCGATTTCATTTCCGGTATGCAAATTTTTCCGCCATTTTGAATTTTGTCAAAAACCTAATTTTGCGAACTAGTCCCTGGTTTTTAGCCCGATCAAAATAAAAAAAATGCATACATGTTCTCTGGAGTCTGAATATCAATAATTATTGAAAAAAAGTTGAATTTTCGATTCACGGTCGCTAGGGGGAGTAAAATGATCGTTGTGGGAGGAGCCTATTTTACTAAAATGGCTATAACTCGAAAAGTAAATGAGATATCTTCATCAAACTCAAGAGACATGTGTATGAGGACAGTCTGAGGTCACAGTAAAAAGATCGCGACGATCGAACACTAGTTGGCGCTATAACATTAAAAAAACATAAAAAGGGCTATGACCACCTGACCGTTAGTCCGATTGACTTGAAAATTGGTATGCAGTGTCTTGGTCCAAGGCCCCATGTATGTGTATGAGGAAATTGGCGTAACTCAAAAAACATGGCCACCATTGGCCAATGAATTTGAGCACCTATGAGACGAGGTTAACGAAGGCCGATCGGAACGAAACTCGATGGGCATGTTCGACTCATGGCCCAAGAGGTCTGTAAGAGTTTTGAAAGAAATCGGCCACTAGTTGGAGCTAACGAGTTTTACGGCTCTGTAATCACGTGGTGTTGCACACATCCCCACAATATGCATATCATTTGATAGATCTCCTCATGCTAAACAACTTTGCCTTTAGAACCATTGCTGTCAATCAAATCGTTCATTAAATATTCACGAATATGTTAAAAACCTACTTTTGCGAACTAGTCCCTGGTTTTTCGCCCGATCGGAACCAAACCAGTCTAGGTCAATTCTCTGGACTCTCTAGATCAATAATTATCGAAAAAAGTTGAACTTTTGCATTTTTCGTATGGCTATAATAGGGTCATTTAGAAAAGGGGCGTGTCAAAATACACTCAAAAGCCTATAAATCATAAATAAAAACTCAGAACTTGACAAAAATTGATGAGCATATGTGTCATACCATGGTGAAGAAGCATGCAAAGTTTCATGGAGATCGGACAATAGGTGGCGCTATAACTGTTGAAAAGCTTTAAAACCATGCATTTCCTATGGTCAATTGCCTGTATTGGCTGTAAATGGCCTTTTCCATCTATGATTGTAAAATTGTCATATCTTAATGTTTAAAACCAGTGCAGTACAATTATCTGGACTCTCTAGATCAATAATTATCAGAAAAGGTATCATTTCTTCATTTGAATGGCTATAATAGTGTAAATTGGATGGCTATAAGATTTTGGATGGCTATAACAGCCAATAAGTGGTATTTTACTGCCCCCTGCTGTCATTTCATCATACTACTCCCTAATATTGTTATATATAATTGAAATGTAGACTTTATTAAATCATTATTTTAACATTTACAATCACATTTTGTCCAAATTCATCTATTGGAGTATTATGGACTGCATTTATTTATTTTATTTATTACTATTTACAATTGTGTCACAGGAAGGCTGAAAACGAAAGTATAACGTTGGGCCACGCCCCCCAAGTACAAATTCACTCATAACTCGAAAACAGAAAGTCTCTGCACGCTAGGTAAGGTTCTCTCGGGGTTCTTGATCCAAATCTATCGTCGCGGGGCTCGGGAACGCCCCCCGCGACGAATTCTTAGTTAATGTTAACTAATGTAGTTAACATTAACTAAGAATGAACAATACTCCTTCAGCATTTGTTAATCTTTGTTAATGTTAATTTCAACATTTACAAATACTTTATTAAAATCTTGTTAACATTAGTTAATGCACTGTGAACTAACCTGAACTAACAATGAACAGCTGGATTTGTATTAACTAATGTTAACAAAGATGAACAAAAACAGTAACAAATGTATTGCTCATGGTTCAAGTTAATTAATACATTAACTACTGTTTAATAAATGAACCTTATTGTAAAGTGTTACCGACATTTTTAATCTTTGTTATCAGCTTTCAGCATTGGCTAACAAACAAACGCTTAAAGCTATTTTTTTATTATTTTAAATATAGTTTTATATTATTACATCACAAAGAAATATGTTAAATGCATGCTTATACACCATTAAAAGAGATTTTCACAATAACATATCCCGTGTGTGTGTAAGCATATGTCTACATATGAATGGAAAAGCACTTGTGTGACCAGCAGAGGGCAGTAGAAGACCACTTATTGGCTCACTTTCATTTTGACACACTTGATTAGGGATGGGAATTGATAAGAATTTAACAATTCCGATTCCATTATCGATATTGCTTATCGATTCGATTCCTTATCGATTCTCTTATCGATTCTCATTGGGTGAGGGAATAAGTACAAATTTGTTTGTTTGTATTAACTTATTGAACTTATAACTTATTTTGTTTGTTAATTATTATTAACTCGCTGACACAGCACAGAGTATTAGGGGTGTGAACCTACAATGGTCTCACGGTTCGGTTCGATTCCGATTATCATGTCATCGATTCAGTTCAATTTGATATCTCGATGCATTACATGCACTGCATCCTCAATTTTACTTCAAAAGTGATGTGTGTGTGTGTGTGTCTGAAGAAGAAAATTAATATAAAATAGTACTGCAAAAAAACAGTTTGCTGTAGTGTAAAGCTATTCTATTGCTGTTATATATTTATTGTCCAACATTTACATTTTAGTACAATTACATTTATTTGCTGAATTCGTTTATTTCATTGAACTTATTTTTGTATGTAAGGTTATGTGTACCTCCTGGGAAACGGTCTAACGTTATAACTTTATGAACTTACATCACTTTATTCTTCTTACCTGTCACACTTAATGTAGAGATTAATATAATTAATTAAATCCTTGAACTTCCCTGTCTCAAGTTATGTGGGGGAAAAGCCTAGTAGCAACTTCTTTTTAACGGATATAACGTTAACTGTTGTGAATTAAAATAATCACCTAATTATTTCAACCTAAAAATGACCTCTGCACTGGACTAAATATATGTACAATATATGACTGCCGAGTCGCTTTCACCCCAAAATGGCGGACGCGTAGGGCTGCTGCTGGGCGCTGGTGTTGCAATGGAACGTTCTATTGGCTTTCACTTCTTGTCAATATACGTTCCTTGCCTGAACTAACAATGAACAGCTGGATTTGTATTAACTAACGTTAACACTAGAAGTGCCAGAATTCCATAACTACTAGAACTGCCACAAGCGGTCATTTTGACCGTTAGATTGCAAACTCTATATCTTTAATGATAAATACCCAATTGAGAGATTAATGCATTTGTTGTATTAAGATATCTTTTAAAAACAAAACAACACCAAACTGTACATTTTAAAAAGTTTAATTATACATTTATAAATAATAATATCAGTAGCCCGTAATTATCGCATAGGGCCTATTCACAACAGAGCTATATTTCCATATCCCTTCAACATAACTCAGAACAAGATAATAACAACTAAAAGTATCTTATTTAGATATTCTTTTGACAGTGAGAGAGACAATGTCACGGTTTATGAATTCGCTGTCTCCTTTCTCGTCTTGTTGTGTGTGTGTGTGTGTGCGTGGTCGCTGATCAATGCAGCTGATCAGCACGTGCGCTCTGATTAACGCGCCAGCTGCAACTGATCAGCGATTCGACCCTTTTCAGTGTTACTGTTCTCGCCTAGTCTTTGGGTGTTTCTCAAAACCAAGAATGCAAAGAACGGACTTGTGTTCTTGGGGAGAACGCTCTTGCTAGTTGTTCTTGGAAGAATGAACTCACAAGGTGACGAGCACACAGAACGCTGCTGACAGTTTGAGACGATGTGTTCTTGCTGGTATTGCGCAATAATACCCCCGCACAGACACCGTCTGCAGTACCCAAACATAACGAGAATTATTGACGATAACAGCCAGGCTGCAATGGTCTCTTGGCTGTGGGGAAAAACGAGTCTGTGAGCAAACTGGCCGGTTGGCTCGATAGCTAACGTTACACCCGCAGGCGCTTATGGAGATTCTCACTTCCGAAAACGTTTGAGCACATTTTCGATTAGCCATACATTTTCGTAAAAATGCCAATATTTGAAATCTACACAGTTGATTTCTCGCATCAAATGTTCTCAGAAGTGAATTTAGTGATGAAATAGTGTACGTAATTGTAGAAAAACGAAATACTGTATTGACCTGCCTCTCCTTCCTCGAATGCCGAATTGAATGCTGGGATATTTCTGCCGTCAAGTTCACACAAGTTACCAACCGATGCATCCTCGGTAAAATGGGCGTGTCAAGAACACATCCGGGATTTTTAACTGTTCTTGCCAAAATGCAAACTTCTGTATTGGGACAGTACTTGGGCCACAAAAGATGACGTTTCACAAGAACACAAGGACACAAGTACAGACAAGAACACAGATTGAGAAAGGCCCTTTGTCAGATCGTTGTGGATTTTTCCTGCGTGTTTGTTCCCTGCCTGTATCTGTTTTCCGTGTGTCATCCCGTGTTCAGCACTCCTGGTTCAGCACTCACTCCAGCGTCCCTGTGCTGCCAAGGGCTTCATACCGGACATTTGCACACCTTCACTCTCCCAGCATCTGACCAGCTCTCAATAAACATATCTGTCATTTTGCAATTGAATCTTCTGATTATTTCCTAATAGACAAAGGTCAACCGCGAGAAATGTAACAAAAGAATACCGCAAAATTCAGTGCGGTCAATATGACCGTCTATGGCCGAAATAGGTAAATATGTTCATTTGTTTGTTTGCCTTATGTGTAATTTATATTAAAAACATTTTAAATGAAAATACAGACACTTTTAGGAAAAGTCAGGTACCAGCAGGATTTTATTTATTTTTTCAACAAAGTTATTGCAGATATAAAATTCAAAACGGTCAAAATGACCGTCGTGGCCGTTCTAGTGTTAACAAAGATGAACAAAAACAGTAACAAATGTATTGCTCATGGTTAGTTCATGTTAATTAATACATTAACTAATGTTTAATAAATGAACCTTATTGTAAAGTGTTACCGACATTTTTAATCTTTTTTATCAGCTTTCAGCATTGGCTAACAAACAAACGCTTAAAGCTATTTTTTTATTAGTTTATATAGTTTTATATTATTACATCACAAAGAAATATGTGAAATGCATGCTTATACACCATTAAAAGAGATTTTCACAATAACATATCCCATGTGTGTGTGTGTGTGTGTGTGTGTAAGCATATGTCTACATATGAATGCAAAAGCACTTGTGAAAACACTTTATTATTAAGTAGAGTGACCAGCAGAGGGCAGTAGAAGACCACTTATTGGCTCACTTTCATTTTGACACACTTGATTTTCACCAGTATTCTGCACTAAAGCAAACCAGTTTTTCCATGTGAACTATTATAACACAATTATATTTTGTCAAAGTTTATCACTTCATTTTTATTGACACTTCACATTAATGCTAGCAATATGGTGCATCATGGTAAATCACGATAGAAACATGGTAAATCATTGTAAACAATACTATTACATGGTGTATCATGGCAAATCATGCTACAATCCTGCGGTAAATCATTCTAGAATGTGGTATATCATGGTAAATCATCCTATAACATGGTAAATCATGCTACAATCATATTAAATCATACTAGAATATGTTCAATTGTGGTAAATCATGCTAGAACAGGATAAATCATGGTGAATCATACTAGAACTTGGCATATCATGGTAAACTATGGTAAATCATGCTAGATTCATGGTAAATCATACTGGAACATTGTAAATAATGAAAAAACACACTGAAATGGGGTATATCATGGTAAATCATGCTAAAACATGGTCTATTCTCAGTGGTTAAATGCTTGCTACATACAACTTAATGTCTTTTGATGCTTTTGTGCTTAAGGGCCTTAAAGGCCTTAAATGCTTGAACACCGCTAAATGCTGCTTGCAGCTTTAATTAGGTGTTCAAGCACGAAGTGCTGAAAACCTATTGTAATTGTAAGGATTTTTATTATTATTATTATTATTATTCTTCTGCCGTAAAACGCATCGTGCAGACCAAACCGTAAGTGCTAGAGACTTGAAACTTTGTCAGATGGTAGTACAAAAATCGAGGAGAGCTTATCAAATTATGAGCCCGATTGGCCCATAGGTGGCGCTATAGCAACCAATTGCGCAAAACTGCTCATAACTCCTAGACCGTAAATCGTAGACTCAAGTGTCTTATATCATTGGAAAGCTGGACTCCTGACTTAAAAAACGTATATCTCCGATTTCATTTCCGTCATGATAGATTTTCCGCCATTTTGAATTTTGTCAAAAAACGACTTTTGCGAACTAGTCCCTGATTTTTTGCCCGATCGGAACCAAACCAGTGCACAAATGTTCTGTGGAGTCTGAATATAAATTATAATCGTAAAAAAGTTGAAATTTCGATTTCCGGTCGCTAGGGGGCGCAAAAAGAACGTTGTGGGAGGAGCCTATTTTACTAAAACGACTATAACTCCAGAAGTAAATTAGGTAGGTTCACCAAACTTGGTACAGTTGTGCATGAGTTCATTCTGAGGTCACAGTAAAAAAATCGCGACGATTGAACACTAGGTGGCGCTATAACATGAAAAAAACATATAAAGGACTGACCGTTAGTCCGATTGACTTGAAAATTGGTATGCAGTGTCTTGGTCCAAGGCCCCATGTATGTCTATGAGGACATTGGCGTATCTCAAAAAACATGGCCGCCATTGACCAATGAAGTTTGAGCCCCTATGAGACGAGGTTAACGGAGGCCAATCGGAACGAAACTCGATGGGCATGTTCGACTCATGGCCTAAGAGGTCTGTAAGAGTTTTGAAAGAAATCGGCCACTAGTTGGCGCTAACGAGTTTTACGGCTCTGTAATCACGTGGTGTTGCACACATCCCCCCAAAATGCATATCATTTTATAGATATCCTCATGGTGAACAACTTTGCCTCTAGAACCATTGCTGTCAATCAAATAGTTCATTAAATATTCACGAATATGTTAAAAACCTACTTTTGCGAACTAGTCCCTGGTTTTTCGCCCGATCAAAACCAGACCAGTCTAGGACAATTCTCTGGACTCTCTAGATCAATAATTATCAAAAAAAAGTTGAACTTTGCCCTTTGGTTCACTGTAACAGGGTCATTTAGAAAAGGGGCGTGTCAAAATACACTCAAAAGCCTATAAATCATAAATGAAAACTCAGAACTTGACAAAAATTGATGAGCATATGTGTCATACCATGGTGAGGAAGCATGCAAAGTTTCATGGAGATCGGACCATAGGTGGCGCTATAACTGTTGAAAAGCTTTAAAACCATGTATTTCCTATGGTAAATTGCCTGTATTTGCTGTAAATGGTCTTTTCCATCTATTATCATGTAATCTTTATATTATAATGTTCAAAATCAGGGCAGTACAATTCTCTGGACTCTCTAGATCAATAATTATCGAAAAAAAGTTGAACTTTGCCATTTGGTTCATTATAACAGGATAATTTACAAAAAGGGGCGTGTCAAAACACACTCAAAAGCCTATAAATCATAAATAAAAACTCAGAACTTCACAAAAATTGGTGAGCATATGTGACATAACATGCTGAGGAAGCATGCAAAGTTTCATGGAGATCGGACAATAGGTGGCGCTATAACTGTTGAAAAGCTTTAAAACCATGTATTTCCTATGGTAAATTGCCTGTATTGGCTGTAAATGGTCTTTTCCATCTATGATCGTATAATTTTCATATCTTAATGTTTAAAACCAGTGCAGTACAATTATCTGGACTCTCTAGATCAATAATTATCAGAAAAGGTATAATTACTTCATTTGGATGGCTATAATAGAGTGTAAATCGGATGGCTATAACAGCTATAACAGCTTGGATGGCTATAACAGCCAAAAAGTGGTATTTTACTGCCCCCTGCTGTCATTTCATCATACTACTCTCTAATATTTTTATATATAATTGATATTTAGACTTTATTAAATCATTATTTTAACATTTACAATCACATTTTGTCAAAATTCATCTATTGCTCTGTACTCTCTAGAACAATAATTATAGGAAAATGTATAACTTCTTCATTTGGATGACTATAATAGGGTCACTTCAATATGTAGCCTTGAGCGAAAGCCAATATCTTTTCAATAAATGCTCATAGCTTCTTAAAAAAAGGTCAAGAACAGCTATAACAGCTTGAAAAAGGCTAACAGCCAATAAGTGGTATTTTACTGCCCCCTGCTGTTTAAAAAGTCATTTTGTCACACTACTCAACTATAATTAATATTTAGACTTTATAAATTCACTATTTTAACATTTACAATAACATTTAGTCAAAAATCATCTATTGAAGTGACAATTGAGTCACATTGGATCCTGAAGTTCCAAATGTCTCTATCTACATCAGAATGAGCGTGTGTAGATTAAATTATATGAAAAACACGGCCTATTGTATAAGTAGGCTGTAATAGCACTGTTGTCCACTAGATGGAGCAGCAGCATTAGACATTTTTAATCTTTTTTTATCAGCTTTCAGCATTGGCTAACAAACAAATGCTTAAAGCATTTTCTTTAATTAGTTTTATATTATTACATTGCAAAGAAATATGTGAAATGCTCATATACCATTAAAACTGATTTTCACAATAACATATCCCAAAAGTGTGTGTGTGTGTGTGTGTGTGTGTGTGTGTGTGTGTGTGTGTGTGTGTGTGTGTGTGTGTGTGTGTGTGTGTGTGTGTGTGTGTGTGTGTGTGTGTGTGTGTGTGTGTGTGTGTGTGTGTGTGTGTGTGTGTGTAAGCATGCATTATGGAGTTAACATGAAAAAAATGGTTTGCTTCAGTGGAGAATACTGGAGAAACAAAGTAGTTGAAAATGAAAGTGAGCCAATAAGTGGTCTTCTACTGCCCTCTGCTGGCCACTCTTCTTATTAATAGTCTTTTTTTGTATATAGACACTATAAAATCACTTATATAACAATTACTATTATAACACATTCATATTTTGTCAGAGTTTATCACTTCAATTGTTCTTATGCTTCATATAATTGCTTAATGTCTTTTGATGCTTTTGTGCTTAACGGCCTTAAAGGCCTTAACTGCTTGAACACCGCTAAATGCTGCTAGCAGCTTTAATTATTATTATTATTATTATTCTTCTGCCGTAAAACGCATCGTGCAGACCAAACCGTAAGAGCTAGAGACTTGAAACTTTGTCAGATGGTAGTACAAAAATCGAGGAGAGCTTATCAAATTATGAGCCCGATTGGCCCATAGGTGGCGCTATAGCAACCAATTGCGCAAAACTGCTCATAACTCCTAGACCGTAAGTCGTAGACTCAAGTGTCTTATATCATTGGAAAGCTGGACTCCTGACTTAAAAAACGTATATCTCCGATTTCATTTCCGTCATGATAGATTTTCCGCCATTTTGAATTTTGTTAAAAAACGACTTTTGCGAACTAGTCCCTGGTTTTTCGCCCGATCGGAACCAAACCAGTGCACAAATGTTCTGTGGAGTCTGAATATAAATTATAATCGAAAAAAAGTTGAAATTTCTATTTTCGGTCGCAAGGGGGCGCAAAAAGAACGTTGTGGGAGGAGCCTATTTTACTAAAACGGCTATAACTCCAGAAGTAAATTAGGTAGGTTCACCAAACTTGGTACAGGTGTGCATGACTTCAATCTGAGGTCACAGTAAAAAAATTGCGACGATCGAACACTAGGTGGCGCTATAACATGAAAAAAACATATAAAGGACTGACCGTTAGTCCGATTGACTTGAAAATTGGTATGCAGTGTCTTGGTCCAAGGCCCCATGTATGTCTATGAGGACATTGGCGTATCTCAAAAAACATGGCCGCCATCGACCAATGAAGTTTGAGCCCCTATGAGACGAGGTTAACGGAGGCCAATCGGAACGAAACTCGATGGGCATGTTCGACTCATGGCCTAAGAGGTCTGTAAGAGTTTTGAAAGAAATCGGCCACTAGTTGGAGCTAACGAGTTTTACGGCTCTGTAATCACGTGGTGTTGCACACATGCCCCCAAAATGCATATTATTTGATAGATCTCCTCATGGTGAACAACTTTGCCTCTAGAACCATTGCTGTCAATCAAATCGTTCATTAAATATTCACGAATATGTTAAAAACCTACTTTTGCGAACTAGTCCCTGGTTTTTCGCCCGATCAAAACCAGACCAGTCTAGGACAATTCTCTGGACTCTCTAGATCAATAATTATCAAAAAAAAGTTGAACTTTGCCCTGTGGTTCACTGTAACAGGGTCATTTAGAAAAGGGGCGTGTCAAAATATACTAAAAAGCCTATAAATCATAAATGAAAACTCAGAACTTGACAAAAATTGATGAGCATATGTGTCATACCATGGTGAGGAAGCATGCAAAGTTTCATGGAGATCGGACCATAGGTGGCGCTATAACTGTTAAAAAGCTTTAAAACCATGTATTTCCTATGGTAAATTGCCTGTATTGGCTGTAAATGGGGTTTTCCATCTATGATCATATAATGTTCATATAATAATGTTAAAACCAGTGCAGTACAATTCTCTGGACTCTCTAGAGCAATAATTATCAGAAAAGGTATAACTTCTTCATTTGGATAGCTATAATAGGGTCACTTCAATATGTAGCCTTGACCAAGTGTCCCCAAACGCCTATATCTCTTCAATGAATGCTCAGATCTTCTTCAAATCAAGTCAGAACATGTGACACATGACTCTAAACAAGCGTGAAAAATTTCAGACAGATCGGACAAAATATGCCTCTATAACAATTAAAAAGGTGCAAATGATATGAAGAATGGCATGTTAAGCTAATAAGTGGTATTCTACTGCCCCCTGCTGTTTAAAATAGTCATTTTGTCATGCTACTAACTAATATTATTCTATAATTCTTATTTAGACTTTATAAAATCACTATTTTAACATTGACACTCACATTTAGTCAAAATTCATTGTCACATTGACAAATGTGAACCCTGAATGAGACAGTTTAATCTACAATAGAATGTGTGTGTGTGTAGTCCCATGTTTCTGAATAAATTCTGAATAATCTGATTACTAGCTTGCAAAGACATGAAATGCTTATAGACCATTAAAATATCTTTTCATAATGACTTTGTGTGTGTGTGTGTGTGTGTGTGTGTGTGTGTGTGTGTGTGTGTGTGTGTGTGTGTGTGTGTGTGTGTGTGTGAGCAAATGTCTACATATGATTGCAAAAGCACCTGTAAAAACACTTTATTAATAAGTAGAAGGCCAGCAGAGGGCAGTAAAAGACCACTTATTGGCTCACTCTCATTTTGACACACTTGATTTTCAACAGTAAATCAAAGCACTAAAGCAAACCAGTTTTTCCATGTTAACTATTATAACACCATCATTATTTTTTTCGTCAGAGTTTATCACTTCATTTTTATTGGCCCTTCACATCAATGCAGCAATGTGGTAAATCATGGTAAATCACGATAGAAACATGGTAAATCATAGTAAAAAATACTATTACATGGTGTATCATGGCAAATCATGCTAGCAATGTGATGAATCTTGTTAAATCATGCTACAATCCTGGTAAATCATTCTAGAATGTGGTATATCATGGTAAATCATCCTATAACATGGTAAATCATGGTAAACTGTGGTAAATCATGCTAGATTCATATTAAATCATACTGGAACATGGTAGATCATGAAAAATCACACTAAATTTGGTATATCATGGTAAATCATGCTAAAACATGGTCTATTCCATCTATGATGTCAATGGTTAAATGCTTGCTAAATACAACTTAATGTCTTTTGATGCTTTTGTGCTTAACGGCCTTAAAGGCCTTAACTGCTTGAACACCGCTAAATGCTGCTTGCAGCTTTAATTAGGTGTTCAAGCACGAAGTGCTGAAAACCTATTGTAATTGTAAGGATTTTTATTATTATTATTATTATTTTCCCCTAAAACGCATCGTGCAGCCCAAACCGTAAGTGCTGGAGCTCTGAAACTTTGCCAGTAGGTAGTACAAAAATCGAGGAGAGGTTATCAAATTATGAGCCCGATTGGCCCATAGGTGGCGCTATAGCGCAAAAAACAAAAAAATGGCACTATTTTCCTTAAATCTCAATAACCCTTTGTCCCAGCCTCAAGTGTCTTATATCATTGGAATCCTTGGCTCAAGCCGAACAAAAAAGGCCTCAAGGATTTCATTTCCGGTATGCAAATTTTTTCGCTATTTCCGGTTTTGTCCAAAACCTACTTTTGCGAACTAGTCCTAGGTTTTTTGCCCGATCAGAACCAAACCAGTGCAGAAATGTTCTCTGGAGTCTGAATATCAATAATTATTGAAAAAAAGTTGAAATTTCGATTCACTGTCACTAAGGGGCGTCAAAACGTTCGCAGGAGGCGGAGCCTATTTTACTAAAATGGCTATAACTCGTGAACGAAATGAGATATTTTTACCAAACTCGGTACAGCTATGTATGAGCTCAATTTGAGGTGACAGTAAAAAAATCGCGACCATCGAACACTAGGTGGCGCTATAACATTAAAAAAACATAAAAGGGGGTGTGGCCACCTGACCGTTAGTCCGATTGACTCGAAATTTGGTATGCAGTGTCTTGGTCCAAGGTACCATGTATGTATAAAAGGATATTGGCGTATCTCAAAAAACATGGCCACCATCGACCAATGAAGTTTAAGCACCTATGAGACAAGGTTAACGAAGGCCAATCGGAACGAAACTCGATGGGCATGTTCATCTCATGGCCCAAGAGGTCTGTAAGAGTTTTGAAAGAAATCGGCCACTAGTTGGCGCTAACGAGTTTTACGGCTCTGTAATCACGTGGTGTTGCACACATCCCCCCAAAATGCATATCATTTGATAGATCTCCTCATGGTGAACAACTTTGCCTCTAGAACCATTGCTGTCAATCAAATCGTTCATTAAATATTCACGAATATGTTAAAAACCTACTTTTGCGAACTAGTCCCTGGTTTTTTGCCCGATCGGAACCAGACCAGTGTAGGACAATTCTCTGGACTCTCTAGATCAATAATTATTGAAAAAAAGTTGAAATTTGCCATTTGGTTTATTATAACAGGATCATTTATAAAAAGGGGCGTGTCAAAACACACTCAAAAGCCTATAAATCATAAATAAAAACTCAGAACTTCACAAAAATTGATGAGCATATGTGTCATACCATGGTGAGGAAGCATGCAAAGTTTCATGGAGATCGGACCATAGGTGGCGCTATAACTGTTAAAAAGCTTTAAAACCATATATTTCCTATGGTAAATTGCCTGTATTGGCTGTAAATGGTGTTTTCCATCTATTATGTCAGTGGTTAAATGTATGCTAAATAAAATTAATGTCTTAAATGCTTATGTGTTTAACGGCCTTAAAGGCCTTAACTGCTTGAACACCGCTAAATGCTGCTTGCAGCTTTAATTATTATTATTATTCTGCCGTAAAACGCATCGTGCAGAACAAACCGTAAGTGCTGGAGCTCTGAAACTTTGTCAGAGGGTAGTACAAAAATCGAGGAGAGCCTCAGAAAGTATGACCCCGATTGGCCTATAGGTGGCGCTACAGCAATCAATTGCGCGAAACTGCTCATAACTCCTAAACCGTATGTCGTAGACTCAAGTGTCTTATATCATTGGAAAGCTGGAGGCCTGAAGAACAAAACGTATATCTCCGATTTCATTTCCGGTATGCAAATTTTTCCGCCATTTTGAATTTTGTCAAAAACCTACTTTTGCGAACTAGTCCCTGGTTTTTCGCCCGATCAAAACCAGACAAATGCATACATGTTCTCTGGAGTCTGAATATCAATAATCATTGAAAAAAAGTTGAATTTTCGATTCACGGTCGCTAGGGGGAGTAAAATGATCGTTGTGGGAGGAGCCTATTTTACTAATATGGCTATAACTCGAGAAGTAAATGAGATATCTTCACCAATCTTGGAACACATGTGTATGAGTTCAATCTGAGGTCACAGTAAAAAAATCGCGTCGACCTAACACTAGGTGGCGCTATAACACACAAAAAACCTAAATCGGGCTATGACCACCTGACCGTTAGTCCGATTGACTTAAAAATTGGTATGCAGTGTCTTGGTCCAAGGTGCCATGTATGTGTATGAGGAAATTGGCGTAACTCAAAAAACATGGCCGCCATCGGCCAATGAATTTGAGCACCTATTACACGAGGTTAACGGAGGCCAATCGGAACGAAACTCGACGGACATGTTTGACTCATGGCCCAAGAGGTCTGTAAGAGTTTTGAAAGAAATTGGCCACTAGTTGGCGCTAACGAGTTTTACGGCTCTGTAATCACGTGGTGTTGCACACATCCCGAAAATATGCATATCATTTGATAGATCTCCTCAGGATGAACAACTTTCCCTCTAGAACCATTGCTGTCAATCAAATCGTTCATTAAATATTCACGAATATGTTAAAAACCTACTTTTGCGAACTAGTCCCTGGATTTTTGCCCGATTGGAACCAGACCAGTCTAGGACAATTCTCTGGACTCTCTAGATCAATAATCATTGAAAAAAAGTTGAACTTTTGCATTTTTCGTATGGCTATAACAGGGTCATTTAGAAAAGGGGCGTGTCAAATACACACAAAAGCCTATAAATCATAAATAAAAACTCAGAACTAAACAAAAATTGGTGAGCATATGTGTCATAACATGGTGAAGAAGCATGCAAAGTTTCATGGAGATCGGACCATAGTTGGCGCTATAACTGTCAAAAAGCTTTAAAACCATACATTTCCTATGGCAAATTGCCTGTATTGGCTGTAAATGCTGATCTCTTAAATGAATGCTCAGATCTTCTTTAAAAAAGGTCAAGAACATGTGTAATATCACTCTGTACGGCATTGAAAAATTTCAGACAAATCAGACAAAATTTGCCTCTATAATTAATTGTCACAGGAAGCCTCAAAACGAAAGTAAAACATTGGGCCACGCCCCCCCAAGCACGAATTCACTCATAACTCGAAAACGGAAAGTCTCTGCCCGCTGAAATTTTGATGGTAAGGTCCTCTCGGGGATCTTGATCCAAATCTTTCGTCGCGGGGCTCGGGAGCGCCCCCCCGCGGATCGCTAATCTGTGAGAACCCCAACTTGAAACGGCTGTAACTCTTGATCCAGACCATCTAGATCCTTGTGGAAGAGCTTGTTGGAAAGGGCTCGTCCTCATCTAGCTTCGATTCGAGTTTGGTGCGATTTGGCCTGGGCATTCCCGAGATATAAGCCCACAAAGATATGCATTTAAACGGACATTACTCCCGACAGCAATCACTCAGCAACACGGGAATGGTCTTGTTCAAGAGGGCTCCTCTAACCCTATCTAAGTTCTGAGTTTCAGATTTTTTCACTTTCTCGTTCCCGAGATATAAGTAAAAAAAAAAACGAATTTCCTGTCATTCATTTCAACCGTTTATGTAGGCTGTAAAACCGCTGTTGTCCACTAGAGGGAGCAACAGCATTAGATATTTTTAATCTTTTTTAACCAGTTTTCAGCAATGGCTAACAAACAAATGCTTATAATATAATATTAAATAATGATTTATTAGAAAGTTTAATATTTTTACATCACAAATAAATATCTGAAATGCTTAAGGACCACAAAAAGAGATTTTCACAATATCATAACCCACAATTGTGTGTTTGTGTGTGTGTGTAAGCATGCATAATGGTATTCACATTGAAAGACTGGTTTGCTTTAGTGCACAATACTCAGGGTTTCTGCAGGGTTTAGTCAGTCAAATTTAAGACCTTTTAAGACCTTTTTATGACCAATATTATTTAAATTTATGACCTACTCGAATTACGAAAAATAACTTCCTTTCAAAAGTCTTTTTTTATTGACTTTCATTAAAAGTAATAAGTTTAATTATTTAAAGGTTCCATTTTCTTAAGAGTAACAAACTGAAGGCTCCCTTTTCCTAAGTATCAATAACACAGGAACAACACAACACTTATCACGATAATATCAGTCAATATCGATAATTATGACGATAAATGTCAATTCTTTATTTCTTTGAACTTTGAAGGCAGATTTTTGTTCCTAACTGAAAGTTGTAGAAACCAGAGCGTTAATTGTGGTTTTAAACTACTCTTTATTGTCAAAACATATCATGACAAACACTTGCCAAACAGGTGAACATTTCACAAATCTGAGGTAGAACATTCAAACATTTGTATTTTTTCCTTAACAAAAATAATATCTTTATTTCAAAATTAATTTCTTAGTTTCTGCATGTGCTAATGGGGGATATTGTTTCAAGTCTTGAAACAGGTTTGTGTTGCCTGGCTTTGATGGCACGTATCTTTATGAAATGTATGAAAAACAGTAGGCTATAGCCTAAATACATAAATACTGTAATTATATTCCATTAGTCCTTTAATACATTGTCTACATTAATAATATAATACAATTCAATATGTATCCCACATTTCATGGTGCAGTTAATATTACTAGGCTAACGTTACAGTAAAACCATGGTAAAGGATGTAAATGTGTAGATGGAAAAGCTTTCTGACTGTATAGTTGCGCACAGTGTTTCTCCTGTTCGTCAGCGCTGTTTCATCTGCCTTTAAACTGGTTTAAATCACTGAGACATTTGTGTTCTTCGCTGAATTCAAGTGCTTCTCACTGGATCTCGTGATCGAGACTGATCAAAGTTAACCATAGACAGTAAAAGAACGTGTCTGCTCTAGTGAGCTTGATCGCGCTACGCTGCCGTTTGGACTTTGAGCCGAGCGGATAAACGCTCCGTGAGGCGCGCGCGGTTCAAATGAGTTTCGTTCCGCTTTTGGCGCATAAACATGATCTAACATTTATCGAACTCTTGATATCGTTTTATAGAGAAAACATTATATCGCGATAATGAATGAATGAGCATATCAATTTAAGATGTGGCTAAATGTAATTTATGACCTTGTATGGAAAAGCCGGACGTTTTTATGACTTTTTATGACCCCGCGGAAACCCTGATACTGATTAAACCAAGTAGTTCAAAATAAAAGTGGTACTATAGCAATAAGTGGTCTTCTACTACCCTCTGCTGGACATTATACTTATTAATAGTCTTTTCACATGTGCTTTTGCATTCATATATTCAGACACTAAAAAATAACCTTATGTGACAATTACTATAATAACACAATCATATTTTGTCTTTCAATTCACTTTACTGTTCTGAAGCTTCACATAATTGCTAACAACGTGGTAAATCATAGTAAATCATGCTACAATCCTGCTGAATCATTCTAGAATGTGGTATATCATGATAAATTATTGTGTAACATTCGGTCACAACAAGGTAACATCAAGGTAAACTAAGACAAACCATGGTAAACTGACTATTGTAGTACATTGAGAAATATGAATCCTGAAGGACAATTGCAGTAAACATTTCTTTTTTCCATCACATAGTTCAAATATCTGTATCTACAACAGAATGTGTGTGTGTAGTCCTAGGTTTCTGAATAAATGCTGAATAATCTGATTAATAGCTTGCAAAGACATTAAATGCTTATAGACCATTAAAATATATTTATATAATGACTTTGTGTGTATGTGTGTGTGTGTGTGTGTGATCAAATGTCTACATATGAGTGTAAAAGCACCTGTGAAAACACTTTATTAATAAGTAGAATGGCCAGCAGAGGGCAGTAGAAGACCACTTATTGTCTCACTCTCATTTTGACACACTTGATTTTCAACAGTAAATCAAAGCACTAAAGCAAACCAGTTTTTCCATGTTAACTATTATAACACAATCATTTTTTGTCAGAGTTTATCACTTCATTTTTATTGGCCCTTCACATCAATGCAGCAATGTGGTAAATCATGGTAAATCACGATAGAAACATGGTAAATCATAGTAAAAAATACTATTACATGGTGGATCATGGCAAATCATGCTAGCAATGTGATGAATCATGGTAAATCATGCTACAATCCTGGTAAATCATTCTAGAATGTGGTATATCATGGTAAATCATCCTATAACATGGGAAATCATGGTAAACTGTGGTAAATCATGCTAGATTCATGGTAAATCATACTGGAACATGGTAGATCATGAAAAATCACACTAAATTTGGTATATCATGGTAAATCATGCTAAAACATGGTCTATTCCATCTATGATGTCAATGTTTAAATGCTTGCTACATAAAACTTAATGTCTTTTGATGCTTTTGTGCTTAACGGCCTTAAAGGCCTTAACTGCTTGAACACCGCTAAATGCTGCTAGCAGCTTTAATTATTATTTATTATTATTATTATTTGTTTGTGTTGTTACAGGCCGGCTCATAGCCTGTGGCAAAAATGAGGGCACACAAACAACAGGTATAGGCCAATCAAAAAGGTTATAGTAAACCAAAAACTATTAACTTTAAACAAAGAAAAAGGAATGAGGTGTGAAAATGTCATAATGTAAGGTCTATGTAAGTGCAGGGATGCATGAATCTGTGTGTGTGTGTGTGTGAACATGACTGAGTGGAAACTAAGTAAGACTACAAAGGAACAAACAAAACAGGATCATACCTGGAGGATCAGAGAGAGAGAGATGAGAGTGGTTAGTGAGGCAGTTTAAATACCATGAGCCCAGGTGGCTCCAATCACTAACGACCCTACTGTGCCTGCAGGAGGAACCGCCCCTGCGAGGGGCCATGACAGTGTGAATTAATCAAATTAGCATGACCCTTAAATAAAAAATAAATTTAAAAATGTGACAAGATCCATGCTAGCAGATTGCAGGACACAAATGATGTCCTGTTTGTTTAAAATAAGAGCTTTAGCGTAAGTTCTGCCAGGAAGACTCAATCGTTACGTCACTTATTACCTTCACATCTAACCAATCATGTTCTAATACTTGCAGTATAAAAGATCGGTACTTACACATGTCTGAGTTCGCAGATGCTGACGCAAACAATCGGTACTTACACATGTCTGAGTTCGCAGATGCTGACGCAAACAATTGCCTCCTCCCTCCCCACCACCACCACAATGGTCCCTTCCCCTCCATCCTCCCCACCACCACCCCTTCATCCTCCCCACCACCACCAGGATGGTCCCTTCCCATACCTCCCGGGGGGTCGGCTGCACCCCTGCCTTCGTCAGGGGTCATTGCGAATGCATGCAGGGGGCATGCAATCGCCAGGCAGGAAATGCAGATTCCGCTACCCTCGGATTGCGCGCTACAGACGCAATCCGAACTACGCCAGAGAACTTTATAAATATTTGATTGCTGGGCTGTTAATAAATATATGCTTTTGTTACATAATTTTATCTCCCGAGTCTTTCTGGTAGAACCCATTTGACAGGGTTATTGTATTTGAATTATACTTCATTATACATAAAAAAGTCCAGCCTGGTCACATTGTTAAAACATAGGCATTAATACGTAACATTTACAGGTATAAAACATACTTTTTTTGTACATTTGGATAGTTGCTGAAACTTACAATATTGACATTTTGGCAACATTTAAAGGGGACATATCATGAAAATCTGACCTTTTCAGTGTTTGAGTGCTATAATCGGGTCCCCGGTGCATCTACCAACCCAGAAAACGTGAAAAGTGACAAGTCAGTAACTTTGTTTTAGTAACACTTTCTCTGCAAGCATGTCAAAAAATAAGCCGATCAGATTTCGCTCCCCTTCTGACATAGGAAGGGGATCTTATTATAATATTACCGCCTCTTAATATACACGTTTCCACCCACGTTTCCACACATTTGGTTTTTGCAAGCGAAAACAGTGTAACCAGTTCTAACGCAATGACAAAAGTTTGAGCAAAGCATGCAAACTGTTCTGTCGTTGGCTATTTGACCAAAAAAATGTCACAGTTGTCTTATAAAGACCTCAGAGAACTGTGTCAACTTGTGTAAAAGTTTAACATACATGCAAGTCGATGAAATGAATCAATGTAACTCCACAACAACTACATAAATCTATCCACTAACCATTCAGAAATGTCCAGGTGCAGTCTAAAAGTTGCAACCTCTTCCTGAGTCTCTCCGTAAGACTACTGCTACTGATCATTTCGGAAAAAAATTTCTGACTATACTGAGAAAACACCTTTTGTGTTTAAAAAGTTATTTATTTTAAGGTCTATTTTAAAGTGTAGTCTTGCTTAACATTATGTAATCCTTTGAAACAAGTTTGCAGCAGTAGTCTCTAACAGAGCAAAAGTTTAATTTCATATTAAGTAGATGAGTAAACTGCGTTTAATAAATGCTAAAAACGTCTCGGTTACTGACGTAACCTCGGTTCCCTGTTAGTAGGGAATGAGTATTTGCGTAAGGAGCTTACACTATGGGAAAACTCCTTTTCTCGAGAGTCTTAGCACACTCATTGGCTGTGCCGCGGCAACTGTACGTACTTATGGCAAGGCGGCTAAGACGCCGAACCAATCAGGTCGCTTCGTGCCCACGCGCCTCAGAACCCGCCAGAATGGCCGTGGCTTATAGCTATATAAGCGGCCATTTTGTCAAAGAAATCAGGTTTAATCAACTGAAGTGATCCCCTGATCTAAGCACAGTAGAACGGCGGGTTACGCAATTCTCGTACCTTACTCTTAGGGAACCGAGGTTACGTTAGTAACCGAGACGTTCCCTTTCGAGAGGTCTCTCGTATTGCTTAAGTAGCTTACGCCATCGGAACCTCTTTCAAAATTCCGAGGGTACTTAAAAACTTTGCCCCATACTATCGCCTAGGGCAAGTGCCCGAGGCTCGTAGAAGAATAAAGTTAAGAGTCCTAACAGAGGCCAACCAGTGATGAGCCTCATATAGGGATCAATAGGAATGGGCCTTTAGAGGGCCAAGCTCCTTCTTATATGGTATATAGAACTGTCATTCTGGAACTATAGGAATGGACCTTATAGAGGGCCAAACTCCCTCTTATATGGTATATATAGAACTGTAGTTCTTAGAGTTCAACCAGGACCATACAGACGTCGGGCCTCATAGCTGTGTTAATTGCTTTAACACTTTATTTTTATGGAAAGAACCCTTCTAGGCTATAAAACCTCATAAATGTGGACGGTGAGGCCCAGCCGGCAGCCACACAGATATCTTCAATTGGTATTCCACTCTACCATGCCTATGACGAGGCCATGCCTCTCGTGGAATGAGCTCTGACACCCATGGGGCAACTGAGGCCCTTAGACTCATAAGCTAGCGAGATAGCATCTACTATGCATCATGACAATCTCTGCCTTGTGACCGCAAGCCCGTTGGAGTGGCCGCCGAAGCATACGAAGAGCTGTTCTGACTGCCTGAACAGGGCAGAACGCTCTAAATATATTCTGAGAGCCCTGATAGGGCAGAGCAGATTCGCGTCTCTCTCGTCCTCTGACTGCTCTGACTGGGGAAGCGCTGACAGCGAAATAACCTGCGCTCTGAATGGAGTGGAGAGCACTTTAGGAACATACCCGTGCCTTGGCTTAAGGACGACTCTGGAGTCATTGGACCCGAATTCAAGGCAGGAAGCACTCACTGAGAGCGCTTGCAAATCACCTACTCGCTTGACTGATGCCAGTGCCAGCAAGAGAGCAGAGAAGCGAAAGAGGCTTCAGGCCGGCAGACTGAAGTGGCTCGAATGGGGCCCCTTTCATGGCCTCCAGGACCATGGAGAGGTCCCAGATAGGTATAGAGGGGGGTCGAGGCGGGTTTAGCCTTCTGGCCCCCTTGAGGAAACGCACGACTAGGTCATTTCTCCCCAGTGACTGCCCGGCCACATGAGCGTGAAATGCTGCTATGGCCGCTACATATACTTTGAGCGTGGAGGGGGTGCGACCCGCGTCCAAAAGCTCTTCTAAAAAGGAGAGCACATTTGCCACCCCGCATGAGTAGGGGTCCAGGCTCCGTGCTGTGCACCAGCAGGAGAACACTGACCATTTTAGAGCGTAAAGACGCCTGGTTGAAGGCGCTCTCGCTTCAGTAATGGTATTTAACACTCCTTCCGGGAGGTTCCCGGATACCCGTTGAGGGGCCATACATGGAGGGCCCACAAATCGGGACGGGGATGCCAGATCATCCTGTTCGCCTGCGTGAGGAGGTCTCTCCTCAGCGGTATCGGCCATGGGGCTGTTTCCAACATCTGAGTTAGCTCGGAGAACCATAGCTGGTTCTTCATGAGAGGGGCTATCAAGAGCACTGCACACTGGCTCTCCCTGATCCGTTTGATGACCTGAGGTAGCATCGTGACCGGAGGGAATACATACAGCGGGCTGCTTGGCCAGTCGTGGGCCAGGGCGTCGCTGCTTTTGAAAAAAAAATGTTTGGCAACGAGCGTTGTCTTCTTCATGAGAGGGGCTATCAAGAGCACTGCACACTGGCTCTCCCTGATCCGTTTGATGACCTGAGGTAGCATCGTGACCGGAGGGAATGCATACAGCGGGCTGCTTGGCCAGTCGTGGGCCAGGGCGTCCCTGCTTTTGAAAAAAAAATGTTTGGCAACGAGCGTTGTCTTCTGAGTCGAAGAGGTTGACCTCTGCCTCGCCAAAGATGCTCCATATCAACTGAACCGTTTGGAGGTGAAGAGACCATTCCCCTGGGGGAACTTTGTCTCTGGATAGCATATCTGCGCCCCGGTTCAGGACGCCTGGCACGTGCGCCGCTCTCAGCGAGCGCAGGTTGAGCTGAGCCCATAGAATGAGGCGTTTGGCCATGGTGTGCAGGTTGCTCGACCTGAGACCACCTTGGCGATTTATATAGGAGACCACTGATATGTTGTCCGTCCGGACCAAGACGTGGCAACCTTTTAGGTATGGGAGGAAAGCTTTCAACGATAGAGTGACTGCTCTCATCTCTAGACAGTTTATGTGTAAGCGCCTCTCCAAGCTCAACCATAGGCCGGAGATGGGCCTGCCCTCGTATAGGGCGCCCCAATTTAGGTTGGAGGCATCTGTCGAGATCACTTTCCTTTTTGAAATCACGCAAAATCCAGCTGGAGTACTGATGATGCTGAGGCCATGAGGCCTAACATCCTCTGAAATCTCTTGAGAGGTGCGCGAGCGCCTGCTCTGAACAATGCCACTAGGTGCTGGATAGCGAGCGCGTGCTCTGATGTAAGCCACTGTAAAGAATCTATGACTGTTCCCAAGAAGGATATATTCTGGCTGGGAAACAGCACGTTCTTGGAAGCATTGATCCTGAGACCTAGGCATTCTATATGGCTGAGGAGCCAGAATCTGTGAGTTATTAACTGCGCCTCTGATTGGGCTATAACCAGCCAATCGTTGAGGTAGTTCAGCACTCGCACTCCCCGTTGTCTCAGGGGGGCGAGAGCTGCATCCATGCACTTCGTAAATGTACGGGGTGCTAGGGATAGACCGAATGGTAGGACTGTGTACTGATAAATCTGCCCCTCGAAGGCGAATCTCAAGAATGGCCTGTGATGGGGCGTTATCTGAATGTAAAGGTTTCAGAAGGTTTCAGATCCACTGAGAAAAACCAATCCCCTAGGCGAATCTGTGCGAGGATTTGTTTGGTTGTCAGCATTCTGAATGGGCGTCATAAGCGCTGCGTTCAGGTGCCTGAGATCTAAGATGGGCCTGAGGCCGCCATCCTTATTTGGGACGAGGAAGTAGCGGCTGTAAAAGCCTGACTCGCTTAGTGATAAAGTTCTACAGCCCCTTTCGTTAGCAGTTTCGACACGTCGGTGCGACCCTAACCCTAACCCTAACCCAAAGACTCGAACACGGCTATAAAGCGGGGAGGTCTGTGAGCAAACTGCAATGAGTAGCCTCGTTTTATTATGTTCAACACCCATTTTGATATACCGGGAATGCCTTCCCAGGCCTTGGCCCGCATAGATAGGGGTTGAATGAAGTCTGGGGACGGGCCGCTTTGTGATAGGGACCCGGCCGCCCAGCTGTTTAATGCTTGTGATACTGTGTAAACAGTGCTTATGTGCAGAGGTGAGTACTTTATAGTGGGCACACAACCTGCATTTGGAACACCTCCAGCACGAGCCGGAGGGAAAATAGATAGAGGGACAGTGCTTATGTGCAGGGGTGCATACTTTATTGTGGGCACACATCCTACATTTAAACCATCTCCAGCATGAGCCGGAGGGGGAACAGACAGAAAAGTGTTTATTCTGTGTTTTATTTGGGCTGCCGTAAAAACGGTGTTTGTTTGCATGTGTGCATGTTTCAAAACAGACTCGTTGACTGCAATGCTTGCATCTCCATCCGCCTAAACTAAAGAGGGGACTGGGAGTCGTGTGAAAGGCTTTTTGGAGGGTGGTCCGGCCGCGGCGGGACTCAACCACTCTCTTATCCTTCCTGTCACAGGACCAGGAAGGCTTTCGAGGCTCGGGGTCCCTAATGCTCAGGAAACTGATGTCGTCTCGTAAAACGAGAGCTGTGGCGGACTTCAGCCGCTGGGCGGGGCATCCCGAAGCAGAGCTGGAACGCTTAGGGAGGAAATGGCGCATAGCTTGCAACGCTTTCTGTGCCTCAGTGAAGCGCTCCGCGAAACCCTTTACCGCTGGGCCGAACAGACCGGTGGTGGAAACAGGGGAGTTGAGAAAGGCGGCCCTGTCCACATCCTTCATCTCTGTTCAATTCGGCCAGAGGTGTCGCTCTAGGACCGTAAAGTTCGCCATGGTCCTACCAATCGCCTGGGCCAAGTCTGTGGCGCAGAGCCAAGTCTGTGGCGCTGCGCAGGTCTCTGAAAGCTTCCGGGTCAGGTCCAGACTCGCCCATAGAGTGGAGAAGTTTGCCTCTTCGAGGGGAGGAATTTTCTCATATCCTTTCTTCTCGGCGCCGTCGACAGTCAAGAGCGTCGAGGAAGTGGAGGGTTTGAGACGAGCCGAATATGGAGCCTTCCATGACTTCGTTAGCTCGTCGTGCACCTCAGGAAAAAAGAGAGCAGGCCTCTGCTGAGGGGCCTGCCGGCGCCCCTGCAGGAACCATTCGTCCAGCCTGATTCGTGTGGGTTCCTCGGGGGAAGACCACTCGAGCAACTCAGAGTCGATACCAGGTCTCGCGTCGCTAGTGCTGGCCTGTGTTGAGGGTGCGGGGTCAGCCATGGAGCCCGTCCAACCCTCGCATTCGGATGCAGCAAGAGAAAGACTGTCATCCTTCTCTTCTTCCTCGTCTGATCCCCCAAAAGAGACGAGACCGGCCGCTCGCTGAGAGGGGTGCTGGTCCGCCTGTGTGAACAGGACCGGTGAGGGGGTTTCACTGTGTGAGAGCGAGGCACGTGTGAACTGGGCTGGCGTGGGCTCGCTAACCTCTGTTCGCTCTGGCATCTTCTGTCCGCAGGCGCTTCTTTCTGCGCGGCCCGAGCATAGGGAAAGTGAGGGTCGTCAGCGGCGAAGCTGGCCAATCGAGCCCACAGGGGGGAGAAGACAGGAAGTGCACAGGATGTTACGATCCGCGCCGAAGAGAGGGCCTCTGCACGAGGCACAGGTATCACGAGGCATTTCAAACAACGCCTTGAAATATTGCTCTTTTAGAAAAGGATATAGCGTGCCGGATGGCACAGCAGAACAGCGGGCTGAAGGCAGCGTCCAGTCAAAAACCAGGTAGAAGGCTTCTCAAACCAGAGGTCAGCGAAGTGGAACTTGCTAAAGGAGATTAAATCTGATTTCTATGGCAAAATAGGAGCTTATATAGCTATAAGCCACGCCCATTCTGGCGGGTTCCGACGCACGTGGGCGCGAAGCTACCTGATTGGTTCACGCGTCTTAGCAGCCTCGCCAAAGGTTCGTGCAGTTGCTAAGACGCTCAGCTGTATGTCTGCTGTGCAGCTGTATGTCTGCTGTGCAGCTGTATGTTTTAAAAATTTGGCTTTATAGGCTACCACGAATTTAATATTCATAAATAAGAGTTCGCACTCATTTGTACATCTGTAAAGCTGCCAATATGTAAATAATTTATGTTTTAGTGCTGTGACTGTCAATATATAAATATTGTATGTTTCAGTGAAAAGCAAGTTAATATAAAACGCCACTGTGGCGAGCAGGACGAGGCCGAGGGCCATGAGAGAGCGGCGCGATTCATTATTTCAATGAGCTCATTATTTCTGCCTTAAATTATTACATTGTTAAAATTATAAAATTTTTAGCTAACTGTGTGATTTGTATATGTACATTTGTGAAATGCATAACTTAGACAGTTAACTCTGATAACAGATCAAATTGTAATGTTGACTCATGCATTTTCTGTAAAGCTGCTTTGAAACGATGTGTATTGTGAAAAGCGCTATTAAATAATAAAGGAAATGAAGAACTACAATTTACGTAAAAATACACACGAATACTCATGAGATCACGTTGCAATGTCAGACACAAGGATAAACAGTGCCCATAAGTATGTATTAAAGTAAAATGGTAACTACAATAATTAATCTTGTATCGAGGATGGTAATTATGTAGTTTTATACAACTGTCTAATTAGTTTTCTCCTTCAAATATGTAAATGAGGTTTATCACCACAGCAGTCTCTCCAGACGCACCCTGAACCTTACCTTGTGGCCCAGCAGCCACGTTAGATTACTTACAGAGGGGGAGAGCTGTTAATTTTTCACTCCTCACTGTAAAGAGCGTGTGTGAATGGCCTGGAGTGTGAGACGGCACCTTCTGTTCGATGTGAGGCCTTACAGTAAGCAGGCTTCTCTCACACAGTTCCCACACGACTCCACTGCCTACAAGTTATATAAAGACCAAACTAAACTTTTTGTTCAACTTTATATGAGTTTATTTTCTTGCTCATCCTATAAATTGGAGTGTCTGTAGTTATTACGTTGTTATCTACTAGGAATATTAGCTGAATTAAGGGTGCTAAGGAAAGCTTCTAACATATTATATGAAACCATATGGAGAGATGAATCTCTTGACTATTTAAATATGAAAGCATATAAAAGTAGGTTAGGCTTAATTAGTAAACACTATTTTATTTTGCACAACTAAATTCCTCTGTTATTGCATGCTTCTTTTCTCCCTTTAATTTCTAAGTTTTGCAACCTAAATGCATTTCAAACTCTCTTTTTTAATTGTATTTATATATTACAATGTAAATACGTAAAATAATATCCAAATATAGTTTCCAATGTTGTCTGATTAATTAAATCTCTTGACATTTATACTTTTTCTTTTTTCATATACACTACCATGCAATTTTTATATATATATATATATATTTTTTTTTACTACTGTCATTTAACAAGGACACATTAAAGTGATCAAAACTGACGGTAAATACTTACATTGTAACAAAAAAATGTATTGCAAATAAATGCTGTTCTTTTGAACTGCCATCAAAGAATCCTGAAAAAAAAATGCATCAAGGTTTCTACAAAAATATTGAGCAGCACAGACATTTTCAACATTAATATAATCTGCTTTGCCATTACAGGAATATATTAGCTACAATTGAAAACATTAAAACAAAAAAGGTATTTTCAATTATAATAATAATTCACAATATTAATGTTTTTACTGTATTTATATCAAATAAATGTAGTATTGGTGAGCATAAGATACTTTTTACAAGAACATTAATATTTGTATTCATAATGGCAACATTAATATTTAACGTTTGTTAGTTGCACACCTGGATACATATTGAAGTCCATCTCAAGGAGTCTTTAATACTAGAAAGATATGCTTTTAAAGGTAGGGTAGCCAGCAATACCAAGCTTTTAAAAGCATGAGAACCCACCCTCCCTTCAGAGCATCTCCAAAGCCACACCTTCTTCAAAATACATGAACACAACGCACACAGCAGAGTCTGCAAAGTGCCACACGACGAGAGACAGCGATAAACTACCTCATGTCTCAAAGCACATAACATTAAAATAATAATGAACATAAACAGCACTGACTTTTATATATACATATAAATACATTTAGACCACTTAACTTAGTTATTGCTACCAGGATGTGAAGAGACTTTCAACCAGCATAACAAAAATGTTTCTGAAACAAATTGCCTACCCTGCCTTCAACATTCCTAATAATTTCAATGTATTCAAAAAATACAAAATTAATAATAAAATGAGTTATGCCTAATTTTGAATTGTTTTCGATTGTTAGAACCAGGGGGTGTAGCTACAGCACCAGCAGGGTCTAACGAGGTCATGATAACCAGTTTTGACCCGTTGGTTCATCTAAACAGAAAGGGTTTTGTCTCAAAATCAGCCAATAACACAGACATTTCACTCGCCCAACCGTTTGTCTTTAAAATCCCACAGCACATGCTCAACTACGAAAAAAAAAAAAACTGGTCTCATTTCCTGCAGCAATCTCTTTATAAACTTCGCTGTGTGAGACAAGAGGGACTTAAGCAATTGACTGGAGAGCAGAGAATTGGAAATTAAAAGCATTAAATCACAATTTGTTGTTTGTGGTGACATATCCTTCATGGGCCAGTGGGCCGCAGTGGAGAGGTCATCCACTGGCTCTGAGTGATGTGCTTCATCAAAAGGTGCTCTGGTACCGGATATTTAGGCTCACCGTTAACCCCCTCCAGATGACATGATGGGTTTGCCTGCACATTTGTTACTGTTGTGTGCCAAATTGAGATTGACAGGCTATGAAGTTGTTTTTAACATAGGCTAATAGTTTAAATGGCACATAAAGGAAACATATATAGACTGCGTCCAAAAGCTAAAAAAAAATGCTGCCTCCGCAGGAAGGATACAAAGATGGGAACAAGGCATGTCGAAAATCCAATGATCATGTACCATCCTGTCCACTGAGATACCTTCTTCTGATTGATTTTTGAAGGCAGCATACAGATGAATCCTTCACTGCCTATGACATCTTACAATCCTGTGCATTCAATTCCATGAAAGTTGAGCTAAAAAATAAATATGGAATAAAGATAAAGTTGCGGTTGGTCAGTTTGTGTAATTGTAAATTTTTGACCAACTTTTTCCACTTTTGATGTCATTTCTAGCGATAAATTAATATTGTGGTAGGCTAATAGTTATCACCAACGCTCTCTCTATTTTGTTGTAGATCATTAAACCACTATGTTGCATCAGAAGCCTGTTTGAAATCAGTTTTGTGAGGTACCCGTGCAAACGCTCCCTGCAAAGTCATTGCCTGATAAGGGCAGCAAGACAACAAGTCAGCTGTCTAAGCTTTTGAACACAGCCTGAAAGCTTTTCAACACTCCCAGAATGCATTGCGATAAGTTCAGTCTAAAAAGTCAATCCAGTAGCAGATGAGAAAAAAATCTATTTAGTATAGATAAAAAGTACTTCAGTGTAATTAAAGCTGCAGTCTGTAGCTTTTTTGGGTTAAAAATGATCCAAAATAACTTTTTGAGCAAATACATAACCAGCCAGTGTTCAAAACTATCTGCTATCCTTCAAAGCGGTAAGCTTGTAATAAAGTTTTTAATTCCAGTGGTACTGGTGGATTTCCGTGGGAGATTCGAGCATGTCTTTGCGTCATTTTTTGTCACATCTGTACACATAAAGAAGGAGTCTCGGCTAGTAGGCTATATTGCGAGTGAGGATGTTGGAGGTGGAGATTTATAGCCTTTTCTTACAGCACTTTATATACCGGTAATTAAACTTATCAATTTAATGGCGGATCCAGAAAGGTTAAAACGACAATCACCAGTGACAACTGGAGATTCACCCGTTGTAAAATGCCAAAGACTTCGGAGTGGCTACAGAAAAAAAGAGACTGCAACCGGCCCATGCGAAAACAAGGATAAATATCGGAAGGGCATTAAATGTGGTCACGCAATGCTGATGTTGAACATTAACAATTTGAGAACAAAGTATAATTTGCACGGTTTTACGTGAGATGATAAGCGATTGTTAGATTTAATCAGCACAATTTACTGCAATGCTTTTTTTCCCTTAGTTGGTCAGAACCAGAACAAAAGTGGATGTTTCTTACTTGTTCAGATGACATTATCCGGTGAAAATTATTATGTTGGTCATACTTCCAAAAATAACACTGGCGCGGCGACTGACAGCTGCACACTCTCCTCAAACATTGTGTTCATCCGCTGTGTCGTGTCGAGGTACAACTCACGTAAAGTTGATAATTCTGCAAATAACTGCAATTGCAGATTGCGAACAGAGATGGCGACAAAGAGGAAAAACTGCGGACTGCAGCTTTAAAAAGGTGTGTATGCTGATTTTTAATGTTTACTTGCGCTGTTAGCATAGAAGCATGCTAATGTCTAACTGTGTCACAAGTCAAATCACAGCGTGCCACAAAAGTTCCTTCAAAATAGTAAGGTTTTGTATATTAATACTTTTATTCATGCATTCAATTAATGAACCTAATTAACTAAATTAACAGTTAATACATTTATAATGTAACAAAAGATCTCTATTTAATGTAAATGCTGTTGTTTTGAAAGAAGCCTGAGCACAAAAAAAAATATTAAGAAGCACAACTATTTTCAACATTGATAATAACGTTTCTTGAGCACCAAATTAGAATGATTTCTGAAGGATCATGTGACACTGAAGACTGGAGTAATGATGCTGAGAATTCAAATTTGTCATCACAGAATGTTACATTTTAAAATAAAAAAATAAAAAACTTATTTTAAATTATAAATATAAATATTATAAATATTTCACAATATTACTGTTTTCACTGTATTTTTGATTATATAAATTCAAACTTGATGAGCACAAAATGTTTCCTTTTAAAAACATAAATAAACCAACCCCAGATGGTATAGGTTCCACAATAGTTAAGGCCTGGTCACACTAAGAACAATAACTGTAAAGATACAGCGATTACTTTTATTTGCCAAATACATACTAATGCACAATGACATTGGCCCTCATTTATCAAAAGTGCGTACACCAAATTTCCAGCGTACACCTGGCGTACACCCAAAACCACGGTGACTTTGAGATTTATCAATATGGACGGTGGCGTACGGCACGCTCAAATCCTACACCAGCTCAGGAGGTGGTGTACGCACGTTTTGAGTTAGTGCGGAAATGCGCAGAAAAACAAATCCTAACACCACAAAACGCACTGACAAACTAAAAGATATTATATATTATGACCCACTGTAAAACAAAAAAACAACAACATAGTAATTATAAACTTCAGTGTTTATTTTTGTGCAACATGGACTTCAATGTTTAATTTGTGTGACTTTACCAAAGCATTTGATTTGTAGCCATATGTATTCCTTCAGTTGCGAGCCTGTGTGCTTTACCCTGACGTTTCAGGGTTTGGCCCGGCAGGTGCGCACGGACTGGGTTCGGAAACGAAAGGCTTTCAATGACCAAAAAATAATTCAGACTGACAAAATAATAAAAAATACATTCTTCTTCTTTTAAATAATAATAATAATAATGTAAATAATAATAATGACATTCTTCTTCTAAATAACAATAAGCGTCATTAATAATACAAATCATACTAATAATAATAAGAATATTACAAATTGTCATGCAATTATTAATGTGAATGAATAGTACTCCACATCACATCATCATCATCACTATCGTACACCCCAATACATGTAACGTGATTCGAAATTGAATGCTAATTCAAAAGACGTGCTGTAAAACAATGCATTGTGATAGGTCATTTCGGCTCCACGTCAGAGAAGTTTCTCTTCTGTGCCGTCTTCCGTGTGTCCATGGCGTAAAATGAGGGCGTGGGGGAAGCGGAGACTTGAATATATAGGGGCGTGCTATTCTAATGACGATCGTTTTCAGCCGCGGGATTTATCAAGGGCAGGTATTGCGTACACCTGGATTTCAAAGGTACGCACAGCTTCATAAATCAGGCGGTGAGAGGAGTGTAAGCATAATCTAACGCCAACATATACGCCCGTTTCTACGCAAGAATGATAAATGAGGGCCATTCTGTTTATTATAAGCACATGCAACAGATATGTGTCTGCCACTTTAAATGCTCAAGCTCTTAAAAATCGAATGAATTCATTAGCTGTCAATGTTTTCAGCTGAAAAAAAAAACATTATGAAAGCGATTCCAATTTCCAACAATATTGTCTGTCGTTTCCATTATTTAGTATTTGTGTAGTGGACTTCTCTTTTCTCACAGTCTTAGAACAATTATTAATTTATGGGTACAGTTATCTTTCTTTGTGTGAACGGCCCTTTGGCATGATGCCTATGTAGGTAGTGAGGCTGTAAATAGAAACATTTATGTTGATATTTTATTGCTAGCTCTTGTATAAATGCAACATAAGAAAATTCCATATTCATGAGTTACTGTATGTTAAGCTGCATTAAGTTCTATCATGACAACTCTCAGAAGAGTTTTGTCATTTTTTGTAAAACTTCTATAGGGTCACTAACTACCCGAGGTGTGTAACAGTGCAATTATAAATTTTTCTGCACAAAAATAATTTAATCTTTGATGACTGAATGAGTGCAATTCACCTTTGTTCCACAAGGTGGCAATGTCTGATACTGAATGCTGAATGTACTGGAAAATGAGCTCTGACGAGGACAGTGATGATAAAACATCTGCTCAAACGGAACCCTTACAAGCTCCAAAAGTTAACAAAATATGCTTTATTTTATTCTTAAACAATTGTTACTCCGATATCAGGAGAGTTTTATATAATCGTGACGGGTAGAGATCCATCCGTGTTAGATATAGATCCGGTTCGCTAAAGACCCGACTATGTAATAATGATTGGCGAAACATTCATGCATTTAAGGGTTAATGCATTTGGTCTTGGAGGAATAGATCTGCTACACTGCTTCTGATATTGCTGCTGCTTCAGAGCAAATAAAGAGCTTGCTACTGCCTACATAAACAGACACGCTATTGTGAGCAAGTAAGACATGCTGCTGTTGTTGCACAAATAGCCTATGTAAAATTGGCCATGACAGATCTATACGGTTGGACCTGGGGAAGGTGGAGGTGGAAATTGCTAGTGTTTCTGACGTCACAAAATACCTTGTAACCAATCCCGTAAACGTTCCGGGTGGCTTTAGCATATCAATTAACAGCAAACTAGTAGGGGAGTTTGGAGAGATGCCAGGTTATCCCGGTATATTTTTTTGTCGATATAAAAAATCCGGTAGATTTAGCAATCTAGCGCGTTTATGATGTATATTACGATGTTATGATAAACTATATGCCTTTCCAATGCTATCTCACGACCAATTCGTTCGAATTTGACGAGTGATTAAAAGATGGCTAATTCGTACGAATTCGTACGACCTCATTCGTACGAATTTGTACGATTTGTCTAAACCCATGTGATGGGTAGGTTTAGGGGCGGGGTCAGGGGTAGGTCATTCGTACGAATTCATACGAATTAGGCAACTCGTCAAATATGTACGTTTTAGCAAAAATCGTACTAATTCGAACGAGTGAGGTCGTATGAATTGTTATGAATTATCCATCTTTTAATCACTCGTCAAATTCGGACGAATTGGTCGTGGGATCGGGTTGGCCTTTCTCCATTGACATTCTGAGTTGTTAAACGCGTTTCTGATGATTGTTAGAAGGCAGACTGAGATGCGAATGGGAACATAGTTTGTGTAACATTAGCAACACATGAGCTGTTTGATAACATAGTCAAACAAAAGGCTAATCATATTAATTACCGTTATGTGTCCGACATTATAAAGAACGATACCATTGTGCAGCGTTTACTTCAGTAAGTTGGCCGAGTGAATCTGTGAGCTGGCGTGAGTGGAGGCGGGGCTAATTAGCATATTCATATTCATATACTAAATGAAGCAAGGGTGTAGATTTACATTTAAGCTATTTTAAGGCATGACTACTTTTTTTTCACTGGAAAAAAAAAACGTTTAAATATGTAATTTTGTTGATCAAAGATGAGTTTTAAGGGATACAACTATTGACTAAAGGGGGACTTTAATGTTTAGCAGCAAGCTCATTGGTGCAGATACAACAGAAATCGATGAGCTTGTGCCGTGCCGTTAACAATGTAAGGACCCATCGGCCTGCGCTGCGCCATGTAGAGTTTCATGACTGAACTTGGTATTTGTTCTTTAATTATTGAAAGTTATGTTAGATAAATCAAGGGCATCTTTGAATTCAAATGAATCCAAAGATATTTCTTCCAGCAACATGTATGCAAACATGTCTTAATTTTGCTGTCCCTGTCTGCCATTTAAAGTATTAACTTAGTGAAATTGTCATAGTTTGGATTCTCTTGCCAAGGGAAAGTGATAACGTCGCAATAAGCACGTGAAATCACTTTTTGTGTCTATTTTATCATAATTCACAATTCAGTGCAGTGACTAATTCATGACTCATTTTACCCTTCAATCCCTCTAGTCTCCTCCTGCACCAGACCTGCTCCTTTCAAAAGACAATTCAAAGACAATGCAGTCACTTTAGAGCAAGCACAAAAAACCAACCTTTCACCATCACCATTATCTGATCTTCTAAGAGCTCAAATGAAAAATTATATCCCACCAGCACAAACCCCCTTAATTTGAACCTCTTATTAGCTTTAATTCCATTTAAAATGAACTCACAACCTGACTGAAAAGAAGGCAATTAACACGTGCTGGCCCAGTGAATGGCAGAATGGGAGATGTGCCGTTTTAACTGATGTACTCATTCACTCCCAGCGGTGTAGACTGTTTGTGCCGTCCACACGTCCCAGGTGGGCACCCGAGAGGCATGCTCGTGGCACAGCGCCAGATCACCAGTTATCTGTTTAAACAATTAAGCAGCTATTTCAGGAACAAGGAACCACCATCCACCCACCAGTTGACTCCACGGTGGCTCGTGGGACACCATGGCAACAGCCCATTTTAGTCTTGAACAATAATACCGTAATGTGGTGTTGGATCTGGTAAAATGGTCAGTCTACTATGAAAGGTCAGTTTGCAGTTCTTATTTTTGTCTCTTTATTGCTGGTGTATGTACACTTGATAGACAGACAGATACATTATTATTGACAGACAGACATCAACAGACTACAGATATATTTTTCTTTCATTAAACCACCCTCTAACGTTAATGATGGCTATTTCTTTTCATAGAAAACATCTTTCCGATAAATCAATAATAGGCAGTAATGAACATGCTTTTTTAAACTGTTTATTGCCATGTAAGTTTTCTTTATCATTATTTTTTAAACTAATAGTGACAACTTTCCTTTAAAAAATTATGGTTTCATACTTTGACAGTTTTCCAACTTTTATGATACATCTGCTATGACATAGCAGTGTTATTTTAGTATTTTAAATACTTAATATATAGTATAAATTAATATTTTGAATAGCATTTTCAGTTTTTGGTATAACTACTATTGTAATTTTTTTAATTTTAAATTGTCTATAATAAATATTAATTAATTATTTAATTTCAGTTTAAGTAATTTTAGAATTTTATGTTTTTCATCTAATGTTTAGCTTTTACTTTATTTCAGCTTTATTTCAGGTAACAGAAATGTATAATAGTTTTAGTATTAATTTTAGTTAACAATAGCATTGTTTGACACGAATGCATATCTCAATCGCAGGCAGCTGTATATGGGCCCTTTCAAAATATAGGAACAAGGGATGCATCATGCAGCGATAGGAAGATTTTGGCCGATACCGATAACCGATAATTCTTTATATTTGAAAGCCGATAACCGATATATTGGCCAATAAATCTAAATCCAAATTTTTATATATTTTTTGAGAGACTGATTACAAAAACAAAAGTCTCACCATTAAAATCCATTTCCCAAGCCCACAATTATAATGATGTTCTCTTTATAATTTTATGTAGCTTATATGACAGACTTACTGCACATGTTGCACTTAACTGTATTTTCCTTTTTTGAAGTGATTCCAATCATATTTCAAGCGATTCAAAACCATCATGGCGAACCGTGCGCTTCTGAAATGTCTCAGCTGAAGGAAATAATCTTTATTGGCTTTAATATACCAGCCACATTTTTTTATTAAGCCGATAACATTAAAACTGAACATATGTCGACCGTTATGGGGCCGATATATCGTGCATCCCTATTTGTAACAAAATATAATGGATACTGTACTCTCTCTCTTCAGTAATTTTTTTTATAATATCCCTGTTTTACCCTGAGAACGAATACAAAATTGCCTTTAATGTAGCATTTTAACAGCATCAAATTTGCATTGATTTGTGAGCAAAAGCTTTAGATAAATTAGTTAAATGTAAATGTTAAAATTTTTCCTCTCACCCCCTTAATCTTAAGCGTTTTACTTTAAAAAGGACTCTAGTGGATGAGCAATGTATTATGTCTGTTGCAGACACAGCAACAGATGTAAGAGTAACGAACAGCAGCGAGGTTATTAAGACTGTGAAACTGTATAATAGGCTTAAAGAGGCGTGGGAGGATTTCTTCTTGTTTTTACTATTTTGGTATGTGTTATAAAATGACTGTTTACAGACTATGAGGAGTCTGAGGATCCAGCATCTTGGGATGCTATATGAACGGGTTTCGATTTGAGATCTTGATTTGATTTATATGCAGTGGACCTTTTTCTTTTTTTCTCTCTGTCTCTTTTTTTTCTTGTGTGTCAACAAGCTATTAATTTTTTTGAAAATTATTCTTTTAAATCATTATTATAATAACATTAAAAAGTAGAATCAAAGCCTCAGGCAACAACCATTCTAAGTGACTTGTAAATGTAGAATTCCATGAATTACTTGGAAACCCAAATAAAATACCTTTCCTCTTCTATTCCCAAAGGGCAACACATAATTTCTTACAAAGGAAAACAGATGACTTCAAATGAGTCAATCATCAGCCTTTCATTCATGCCTCATTGGATCACAGAATATTTTGGATTGTTTTAGTGCAGCACACAAAGCAATGGTCACGGTATATTACTCTTGATATGTGAGTGATTGTTTTATTGCAGATTTATTCACAGCAGATTTTCCCAGACACTCCTAACTGTCATGTTTTCTTTTACTCCTTATTCATGTTTTATTTACCATTCCTTTCAGAGAGATAATCTTGTGTATGTGCCTCTCTGTACTTTTATTTGCATTTGTAAATGTTTAATTTTATTTTATTTTAAAGTAAAAAATTATTGTAATTTTAACTCTAAAAAGAACAGTAAAAACATGTTAATTGGATTACAGTAAGTTCCCATACTATATACGGAGAAAAACAGTAATAGATCTAACCTTACATGTAATTTTACAGTAAAATACTGTTAAATGCACCATTTTGGAAGTTAAAAGAACAAATCAACTTATAATTTACAGTGAAAAAATCTAAACCGACATTCTCAAATCCCTATGTGACACTTCACATTTTTAATTTTAATTATTTTTTAATTTTAATTATGTTTCTTCTTATTTTATTTTCCTTATCAGTCATGAACATTAGGGTTTTATGTCTTATGTCTTATCTTATGTTGTTAAACTAATGTTTATTGCATTATTTTAGTGTCAAGCCTGTTACCATGATGGTGTTTTGTATTTGTTTGCATTTATATTTGCTTTGTTTTTTTTGTGTGTAAAGTTTTAAACTGTATATATATATATTTTTTTTTTAATTATTCTGTGTCTGTCTTGTGCCTTTGTCAGTATACTGGATGCTTCTACTACTGAATTAAATGTTTGGGTGTGTGAAAGCAAGCATAGTAGTTAAATAAAACTCTTTCTGATTCTGATAATTAGAAAATTGCCCAGTAGTAATGGCACAAAAATATGACTGATGTCGAATGGATGCCAATGGCTCTGTGATCATGCTGTTTCATTATAATTTTAAATGGAACGCCTTCAATTTGAGAACTAAATATTTGATTTAGCAAAATGTAGCCTATTTTCAGTTTAGGATCATATTTATTTAGAATGAATTTACACAATCTACACAATAAAACTTGATTGTAAAGTAACCTAAAAATGTGCTTCATGTAGTAATATCTAAATGAATTGATTAGCAACACACCCTATTGTTCCTAAAAATGTAGGTCAGTCGGCTGTATAGTGTAAGTCCAGCGGAGGTTACTGACCTTGCACTGCCCAGCACCTAAGATAAATGACAGGATTAGGAGCCTCACAGGAAGACGGTCTAATAACCCTGTTGTTATTGTCAAAGGAAAGCCTGGACAATGTGTACACACAGTAGTCACGTGACATGTGAAAGCAGCTTAAAGCTTTCGAGGTTCTGCTGAACCCAGTTAAAGGTCAGTCAGCAGGAAATGTTCATCAATGGAGCAAATCTTTATCCCATGTTGTGAATATAAATTATAACAGCACTTTTTATTAGCATTTGCATTGCATCTACAATTGTAGTGATTCTTGTAAATGATGACTAAGAGAATGTGACCCTTAACACGCAGAGGCCATAGTGGTTCAATGTAGGAAGTAACCAGATGGGTGTTTGGGCATTAAAAGATCATTCTGGTTTGTTTGGTGCTGTTTTAGGCAACACTCCAGATAATTCTGACCTTTGGCAGGCATTTTTTCTCCTGATCGGAAATATTATTTCCTGCCATTGCTTATGAAAGATAGAGCAAGGGGCACAGCAGTGGCAGGTTTGGACCTTTTTGTATAGCTACACAATTAAAAAGAAAAAGGGGGGCTTGATTGGCTAAAGTGGACCTACAAATCATTGTTAATGAATGCTGTTTCTCTAATGGACTACCAAAAAAAAAAAAAATTGTTTTCCTCACTATATAATTTATGCAGTAAATCTGAATGTGTATTTAGAAACATATTATGTTTCCACCATTCATCATTGCAGTCGGAGCTGGAGATTTTATTGACATTTTCATCTTCTTTGAGGTAGGGATGTCGCGATACCGGGATTGATGATAACCATGATATTTAAAAATGAGCAGTACAGTCACGGTTCATGAATTCACTGTCTCTTCCTTGTCTCGTGTGATTGTTGTGTAGTGTGTATGATTAGTGTGGGTGTGTCCTCCGATTACCGCTGATCATCAGCGCCAGCTGATTCCACTCTACTCAACTATATATTCTCAGTGACTGGTGTCTTGTGTTGTCAGATCGTTGTGGTATTTCCAGTGTTTGTTCTTGTTCCCGTTTGGCATTCTCTCGTGGTCTCTGTTCCTGTTGGATTGTTCATCGTGTCTTCGTCTCCGTTCATCGTCTTCAGTCTCTGGAACCGGACTCGTCATTCATCCACCATCCACCTTCAGCCCGGTTATCCGTCGAGGTCCTTGCGTCACTCTCCCGCCCCTGTGTGTCGTATTTTGTGTGGACCTGACCTTCTCTGTTTATTTTCTAATAAATGTGATTTGACCTGCCTTCTCTCTGTCGTTCATGACAGAACGATCTGACCAAGGCATGGAGGCAGCAGGTGGTTCCGAGATCAGCTTAAATTAATTAATCGCCCGTATCAATCGGATGGATTCGCAAGAGGAGAGTATCGCAAACACGGGGCGGGCGGTACAAGCTTTAGTGGCGCAGGTGTCCGAGCTCACCCAACAGTTCCAACACCTGAGGAGTTGCGCCGCCCACACCGTCAGTTCAGCCCGCACCACCAGAGTCGTCCTTCCAGTCAGAGCCTCGTCTTCCTGTCCCGGAGGCCTACTTAGGAGAACCCAATTTCTGCAGGGCGTTCCTGACCAGGTGCTCCATGCACTTTTACAGCCCTGTACTTTCAGCAACGAGAGATCGAAGGTCGCCTTCGTGTTGACGCTGCTGACTGGGAGGGCGACATTATGGGGAACGGCGGTGTGGGAGAACCAAGACCCATGGTGCGCCTCGTTCCAGGCACTCGACCGGTCGATAGCAGGAAGAGAGGTGGCCAGAGTCCTCGCCGACTTACAACAGGGTGATCGATCCGTGTCCGACTACTCAATCGAATTCCGCACTCTGGCGGCCGAGTGCCAATGGAACGAGGAGGACATGTTCCTGCGTGGGCTGGCTGACCGTGTCCAGGAGGAGATCTACGCGCTGGATCTGCCCACAAGCTTAAACGCCCTCGTGGATTTGGCTCTCAGGGTGGACGCACGACTTGCCAGGATGGAACGTCGCATTCTTCCAGTCCGTCTTCCTGGAGTCACGGAGGGTCCACGAACCAGCGGCGGGGACACGGTCAGCCCAGTCGTTGATCACGAGCCCATGCAGGTGGGTAGGGCTCGGCTTTCCCGGGAGGAGAAGGAGAGCCGGACCGTAAGCTTGCCTATAAACTTCTCATCCCTGTCACCTCACTTACTCACAGCATATCCGTCAACGCTCTCAATGGTCAAAGACTCCCCAACATTGCACTCACCACCGGACCCAAAACACTCCACATCAGGCAATCATACAGAGACTTTGTCATTTCTTCTCTTGGACTCACCCCTGGCACCCGTAGTCCTTGGTCACCTCTGGCTCACGTTACACAACCCCAGGGTGGACTGGCGCCAGCACTCCATCTCTGCATGAAGTACTCAGTGTTATAAGTCTTGTCTTGCGTCTACTTGTTCCTCTGTACCTGTTTCTGTGCTTCAGGAGGAGGCGGTGGATTTATCTAACGTGCCTGTTGAGTACCTAAACCTGAAGGAAGCTTTCAGTAAGTCCCGTGCTGCTTCTCTCCCTCCGCACCGTCCCTACGACTGTGCTATAGATTTACTGCCAGGTAAGTCTCAGCCAAAGGGCAAGTTATATTCGCTTTCTGTTCCAGAAAGGGAGGCCATGGAGAAATATATTTCTGATTCTCTAGCAACAGGGTTCATCTGGCCTTCCTCTTCACCTGCGGGGGCGGGGTTCTTTTTTGTGGGTAAGAAGGATGGTTCTCTGAGACCTTGAATTGATTACCGGGGGTTGAACAACATCACGGTAAAGAACACTTATCATTTGCCGCTGATGTCTTCAGCCTTCGAGAGGTTGCAGGGAGCATCAGCCTTCACAAAATTGGATTTACGGAATGCCTATCATTTGGTTCGCATTAGGAAGGGGATGAATGGAAGACCGCTTTTAACACCCCCAGGGGGCACTTTGAATATTTGGTCATGCCGTTCGGTCTGTCCAACTCCCCAGCGGTCTTCCAGGCACTCGTCAATGACGTGCTGCGAGATATGGTTGATCAGTTCATATATGTCTACCTGGACGACATATCGATTTTCTCGTCTTCTCTCCAAGAACATGTGCAGCACGTCCGACGAGTACTTCAGAGGTTGTTAGAGAATGGGCTTTTTGTCAAGGTGGAGAAATGCGATTTTCATGCATAGTCTGTTTCTTTTCTAGGATACATCATCTCGTCTGAGGGAGTGCGTATGGATCCTGATAAGGTTAAGGCTGTGGTAGATTGGCCAAGTCCAGATTCCCGTAAGGCCCTACAGAGGTTTCTGGGGTTCGCCAATTTCCATCGGCATTTCATTCGCAATTTCAGCCAACTAGCCGCTCCTCTGACTGCCTTGACCTCCCCCAGAACTACGTTCAGGTGGTCCGATACAGCGGAGGCTGTATTCGCCAAGCTAAAAAGTCACTTTGTTTCGGCTCCCATCTTGATTGCCCCTGATCCCTCATGTCAGTTTGTGGTGGAGGTCAACGGGTCAGAGGTGGGGGTAGGTGCAGTTCTCTCCCAACGTTCTTCCACAGACGACAAGATGCATCCGTGCGCGTTCTTGTCCCATCGTTTATCTCCTGCCGAACGTAACTATGACATTGGTAGCAGAGAGTTGTTAGCAGTCAATTTAGCGTTAGAGGAATGGCGCCATTGGTTAGAAGGGTCGGGGGAACCTTTTATCATCTGGACCGATCACAAGAACTTGGAATATATTAGAACCGCCAAAAAACTCAACTCCAGGCAGGCTCGGTGGGCCCTTTTTTTCGGTAATTTAGATTTTTCTCTCTCGTACTGCCTGGGTTCCAAAAACATCCAGACTGATTCTTTATTGTGTATTTTTGACCATTCCGAACGCCTGTCCACTCCCGAGTGCATTTTACCAGAGACCCTATTTGTCTCCACACTCACATGGGAGATTGAGTCGAAGGTCAAGACGGCCTTAGAAGGGCTAACGCCTCCATCCGGTGGCCCACCGAACTGTTTATTTGTACCGGAGGGATCACGGTCTGACGTCATTCAGTGGGGGCATTGTTATAACGTGGCTTGTCATCCAGGAGTTAATCGCACCAGCTTTTTGGTCAGGCAATGATTCTGGTGGCCACTTATGGCTCGTGACATTCGCAGTTTTGTTTTGGCTTGCTCGGTTTGTGCCACTGGTAAGACTTCCAATCGACCCCCAGATGGGTTACTCCAACCACTGTCTGTCCCTTCGAGACCCTGGTCCCACATTGCTCTAGATTTTATCACCACCCTCCCAGGACAAGAAGGTTGTTTTGACCGTAGAAGACCGGTGCTCGAAGAAGGCTCATTTTATTCCCTTGCCTAAATTACCTTCTGCCAAGGAGACAGCGGTGACTGTGGTAGACCACGTTTTTCGCTTACATGGCCTCCCGATAGACGTGGTTTCCGACAGGGGTCCCCAGTTTGTGTCCAAATTTTGGCGAGAATTTTGTAAATTGCTGGGAGCGACTGTCAGTCTGTCCTTTGGGTTTCATACCCAGAGCAATGGCCAAACCGAGAGAGCCAACCAGGATCTGGAAAGAGTGTTGCAATGTTTGGTATCCAAGAATCCTTCCTCCTGGAGTCAGCAACTCTCAATTGTTGAGTACGCTCATAACTCGTTACCAGTGTCATCCACGGGCCTATCTCCGTTAGAGTGTAGCTTAGGGTATCAGCCACCAGTTTTTCCTAGCCTGGAATCCGAAGTCGCGGCCCCCTCCACCTACGCCTTCGTCCAGAGGTGTCACCGCACATGGACCAGAGCCCGTGAGACTCTGCTCCAGGTGGGGGCGTGCACCAAGGCCAAGGCTGATCGCCACTGATCGAAGCCAGCCACACTTTTCGTCATTGGTCAAAAAGTGTGGCTTTCAACTAAGAACATTCCACTCCGTTCCGTCTCTAATAAACTAGCTCCCAAATTTATCGGCCTGTTTACTGTCACCAAGATCCTTAATCCGGTGGCAGTGCAACTCAAAATTCCTCCTGCGTACAGGAGAATTAATTGCGTCTTTCATATATCCAAATTAAAACCTGTGTTTTGTTCTCGCATTAACCCGCCGGCCCCGGTAGTCCGTCGAAGTCCCTGCGTCACTCTCCCGCCCCTGTGTGTCGTATTTTGTGTTGACCTGACCTTCTCTGTTTATTTTCTAATAAACGCGATTTGACCTGCTTTTGCCTTCTCTTTTTCGTTCATGACAAGTAAACATGATAATAAAACACGTAATCCTGCGCCAGTGTCTGGTTGACATCCCAGGTACAGTAGGTGGCAGTAATGCACCTTAACGCTGCTTGTCATCTTTTATAAAACCCAAGCAGACAGTGTGCAGCTGGTGCTGCCAAGTAAAAGCATGTCCTCGGATATGACAGACAAGACACTCTACCTGCATTCCAAGAAAGTTAGCTTGCCAGTGTGGACGTTTTTTGGATTCCGCAAAAATGACTCCTTAATCACCCAAGTCTGCAGGACTTGCTGATCAACCACCAACCTGCTCACCCACCTCTGCCTCCGTTGCAATTAGTTTGCTAGTCCTGAAATGGGAAATGTTATATTAACCTGTTATTTTTTTACTCGTTTCTGTGTTTTATTAAATTTCCATCCATCCGTCTTTTTAGCCCAAAAATGTGCTCATTCGGATAAAAATTTGTGGATTATCATATGCTTACTTCAAATATCTTTAGAGAGCAGTATTATTTTCTATTTTTACCCCAAATTGTGTGATGTGAGCATTATGGAAAGCTAAACTCTTACATGTAATTTATGTTTCATTCATATGTGGACGCCGTGGATACATGTGGATTCCACACAAACCAGATGTGGGCCGGCCAATGTTTCTGTCTGGGATAGGAGTAATAAAACTTATGGGATGCTTCTCAGTTCTCAAATTCTTGCACTTAGCTTCGTGACGCACTTCCGTTTTGAAATGGCACAACTCATTTATTTCTGGTTACGTATATTTTCAAAGTGCTGTAGTCACCTAGTTGACTAAACTCCACCTAAAATGAGTGTCCGCAAAAAGATTTAAAAATTTGGACATTTTCAGAGACGGGAGAAGAGATATTCTGATGATTACTGTGTGAGATATTTTCAAAACTCAACGGAACATGAAGTTTTAATCCAACCCAAGACGATCTGAGAAAGCGGTGGCTTTTAAACATATGCGATTATTTCACCTGAAGTGTGTGAGACCTGATGAATATTTAAACCTTTATTTATTTGTATTAAATATTATAATTACTATTCAATTTTCATTGTCAATCATTTTACTGTATAAAATTAAAAATTCTTAATATTCAAAGTAGTTGACTGTCATTTTCCCCCACGCTTTGTGGGTTACTGTTTAAGATGAATTAAATATTTAAAATTGTTAAATTTATTTAGGGCACGTACCGCACATTCATTCATTCAAATATTTTAAAAGACTGGAATAAGAGCACCAGCGCACACAAGCAATCCTTTTTTATCAGTCAAATTCATTTAAAAATGAAAACTCAACCGCTATGAAATATGATCAGTAAGAGAAAAACACTGTTAATGAGAAGACAAGCACTGGACTGCTGCAGGTTAGAGGGGGAATTTATTTATCACAGTTTTAGACATAAACATATTTATAGGAACATCTTAGCAGGTTAAAAAAAATCTATGTTAATGCAGAGAACATGATTCAATCAGTTTTAATCAATTGACAGCCATAAAACTTAGTAATAATCTGCATTCTCATTTATGTAGGCGCGCTGAACGCTGGCCTTTACAGGTGTTGTGCCGAATTCTGTGATCCTAGTAGGCGCTGACAGTGATGGTAGGGTTAGGATTAGGATTGGGATTTAATACAGTGCCTACTAGGGTCACATAATTCGGTGCACGGTGCAAGTAGTCCAAGTAGAAAGTGATCTTTCCTCGTTCCTTGCTCCACTGTCCTCCAGCCTGTGACCCCTGTCACCAATCAAAGAAAGCCATCTTGAAGGACATTTTAATTCTGACTGCACTGCGAGGAACGAGGAGTGAAGAAACTTCAAGAGGAGCATTGCACAGGTCTATCCTAAGTGGAAGTCTTTCTTTTCGAGAAACCTGACACAAGTATAAATTCTCCTCCCTTTCACATCTGTCACAATAATTTTAATTTATGCTTTACCTTTGCAGTTTCAATAAACTATCTCACATATTTAAACAGGGCATCTTGCTTTTTTCCCCCTTCTTAAATAACCAACCTTCAACAGAGATCAAGAATATTCCAATGAACAAATAAGTTTCCTTTGATTCATCTGTCCTCATTTTCTTTCCTCACATCCTATGTGGGCGGAGCTGGAACTGAGGAAAGGAATTGAGGAAAGGAAACGGGGGGCACCCATGATGTTTCAGGAAATTCCTAATATGGACAGAGACATTCATACTGTATTTATCTGTAGCTGACTAAAATGCAAATAAAGACTAATTAAACATGAAGAGAATGAACACACCATTGCGACAGTCACTGAATCACTGAATAGAATACTATAAAATAATATAATTTCTGCCTCATTCCGTGATAAAAAGCCACATCAGTTTACAGAACGAAGTTATTTCAAACTAGTTGCCATTAAGTGTAATTGTTCCTTTTGAATGCAATGGCTGATAGCATTATTTATTAAAAAAAATTAATTCATTAATTCTTTTGGCCACGATAATCGTGTAGTGAAAAATCGGATATAATAACAGCCCTACTTCGAGTAAATACAACTGTGAGTGTTTCCCCCTAGTGGTCCCACCAATTGGTGCAGTCAATTCAAAGCCCACCCAGGTGAGTAAACATCCATGACAGTATGATTTAAAAAATAACCCGGAAAAATCTTTTTAAATGGAAAAAGAGTTGTAGAGTCTTGGTTATTTTCCAACAGGCTTAAATGGGTTAAACGCAACTGCAGTGCAGCAAGTGAAATTATAACTCCAAGGCCATTTAAGATTTTTTTTACCCTTTATTTGGCATCAGTATAAATGGGTAAGAAATGAATACAGATGGCACCCTAAAATGAGCATAATTTCCACATTCCATCTCTATATAGAAGACTGAAGAAAACAGTTGGCCCTCGAGGCTGGCTTATATCCAGTACTTGCCAGTAAGTGGATGCTGGTTAGTGCCTTGAAGCATGTCTGACCTTACTCTGATTGCACATGCTTTGTTTGACCTATTATGAGCTTTTAATTAGTGGAGAACATGGGGGATTGAGGAGGTCTGTTGAGTCGGGTCTCTTTGTTACATAAGATCGAAATACGGATCCTCTTTAAGTTACTTATTGGCACCACTAATTAAAACTTTTTTCATCACTATTTTCTCAACAGTATAACTATTATATCTGTGTAATGCATATTTAAACCTTTCAAAAAATTTCAAACATACCACAGTACTATTTCACAATGCATACGTATGCGTACATACACAGGTACACAAAGTATTGTACACAATGTACATGTTGTACAACTGCACTGTAGCCGGAGCTACTTCTCTCTGTTTCTGTATGATGAGTCACGCAGGTAGCCTACTGGGCTTCTCCGCAGAGGTTGTCGTCCCGCCCTGTCTAAAATAGTCTGAATATAAACACTTATTATAGGCGTACCGTAGTGAAAACATGGTTCGACATTTTACAACCTGAACTAACCTTGCCTTGTCATAAAATGTTATGTGATATTTTATGAGAATTATTGAACTTGAGACACAGTCATGAGGGTCTGCTGGGGCCCTCTCTATGATGTAATTTCTTGTTTGTTTGTTGCATGTAATATGTCATCATAAAAGGTATTTTTAAGTCCTTTCAAAGTGCATTTGTAATGTATTTTTGAATAAATTAATAGATGGAAAAAAAGCATCACATCTTAAAAAGAAGTATTTAAGTGGATAGTGGGTGATGTGCGGTTTAATTCAATGAGTTGAGTGATTTAGTACAGTCAGCAGTCAGAGGGGTGTCTGCTTTAACCCATGGCCATTATAGCAGTAATATACAGTCCAGTCTGTAAATCTCACACTATGCATCATGCTGCGATCAATGCGATGCATGTTTCGAGTGTTTACCTACAGGTTCCTGAGAGAGACCACTCTATTATTTGACTCTTTGCTCGTGACCCTTACCCCATCCTCCTGTTTTGATTTTTTTTTTATGTAATATTGGTGTGCACAAGGAAACAACAATAATGCTGAATCCTCTCTCACCAAGGTCAATATATTTGGTTTACAACTTTGTAATTGCTGTGAGCTTTGTTTCTAGCCTCAAAAGTAATTCGTGGAGTTCAAATGTTCAATTTGTCAATTAAAGACAGTATCATGGAACCAATAACAAAAGATTCATGAGAAAATTGTGCAATGAAAGCATCATGTCAGAACATCATTACTCACACTTACAGTTCTTTTTTTATCTATTGATCTAAAGTGAGTTGTTTCGTTTTTTCCCTATTATTTCTTGACAACCTGCAGCAGAATAAACACTCATGCCATGGCTGTAATTTGTAAAATGGGTATGTCACTGAAAAAACATTGGTGTAGAAAACAACAGTTTTCTCTCAGAAATTGCTTGTAAATTATTTACAAAGAAATAGCAAGTAACACATTGAATTAAATGTGAAATTTTGAAAGACTGAAATAATTTGTACTTGTAAATTGTATAATAATCTTTATTTTATTTAATTGTGATAATTATAATTAGATAATTGTGAATGTGGCCAAAGAACATTTTTTGTATTTATATAAACTTTTAAATGAAGACACTTTGGACAAGACCCCAGGTCTTTCTATTTAAATAACATCAGCTATAGTTCTGTTACTGTGACCCAAATTACTACCCAGCTGTTAGAAATCCATAAAGAGAAGGAGTATTTTAACATTATATTATCTCAGTGGCACTTTACGTGTGAAACTTATTCTTCTCATCCACATTGTCTTATTTATAGATTTTGTCTTCAACTCAAAGTTTGTTGCACCAGCACTAAAATGTCATCATTCACAGAATTGGTATATAGCCTCCAGATTTTGCATTAAGCAAGTAATCAACTCTCTGCTGGTGTTAAATAGATGGCATATCTTGAAGATCTTGGCTACAATGAGAAAATATCCAAGTAAATATTATGAAATATCAGAGTAAATATGCAAATAACATAACTTTCAAAATGAACATGCCCATCAAACATAACAGCGATGAATGTCCTTAAACCTGAGACTATATTTTTGTCACCATGACATTCATCGCTGATATCTTTGATGGGCATGTTCATGTTATGTATTAATATAGTTTGTAAGGAATGAAATAAAAATTCCTTCCGAACTGTATTAATACATAACAAAACTTTACAAAACTAACAAGATATTAGTGAGGAAGAAAATGAAAGGAGTCATAAGCACAGTTGGACACCGAGAATAATAAAACCAAAGGTGATTGAGCGAGAACTTTAACACTGTTCAAGCAGCAAAGAAATTAGATAAAGACTAGGTAAAAGCAAGCGCACCTGACAGTTGTCAGTCAGATGTGCTAAATGTAGTGTGTCTGAGAGAGAGAGAGAGAGAGAGAGAGAGAGAGAGAGAGAGAGAGAGAGAGAGAGAGAGAGAGAGAGAGAGAGAGAGAGAGAGAGTGATGGATAAAGAAAAAGAGACAAATATTGAGGTGTAGCGCTGCCGTGGAGCCGGCAGTGATTGTAAGGCCTCTCTTCAATTACCCATGACATGGACGACAGATGCCAGCTCGCCTGCCAAAGGCCTCATCACTCCTTGCACCCAACGACAGGCCATCATGGCAGCGGGTAACTCGTAAACATGAATCACCCTGCAGCTGTCACATCTCATCCGCCCCAACCTAATTAAACAATTAGGGCAGTTCAGTAACGATCACTCACTATGACATCCAGAGCTGGGGATACACAGACCACTCACTGGAGTCCAGTCAACAGCTACAGAGCTGATATTTGTCCAGTCACCGTAAAAGGAGACAGAAGGAGTTAGTTCAGAATGATCGAGCTTTGGTTTGGCTTTGGTCGTATTAACCGATAAGAATATGATATATGTGTATAAATGTTATTGTATATTTTCTTACATGACAAGGCTTTTTTGAATATCATATTATTCAATGATTTATCAATGATAAGTTCTTAAATTATTGATGATCTTCAAAAAGGTTTATGTATTTAGAATTTATAGCCTAGTAATATTTTGAAACTTCATTAATTCATTAAAAAAATAATTCATTAATTAATTACACGGTACAGATTAATTAATTAATTAATTCATTCATTCTCTTAATTTTTAAGAGCCAAAATTCTGAGAATAACTAAAAATTAACTTAACTTCTCAAAACAAAAATGGTTACAATCATGAAAATGCCACTTTTTTTTGCCACTTTTTCCTGAGAGCCTAAAAATCACAGCTTTAATATATGATCTATTTGTTATTGTTTTATAGCAGAGTATCACTGTCTCCAATACTCCTGTAATTATCATCATGCCACATGTTTGAGAGAAAAATTGCATTTAAAAAAAAACAAAAAACAAGGAAGAAGCTTAAATCAAGTTACCATGGAAATAAGAGATCAGAAATGTAATTAATTTCACAATGTTTAAAATAATCATCCGGTAACTTTACCACATTTTTAATTACTAAATTGGAGAATTTTATTGTAGAAACATTCAATATATTTTTTTGTAAAGTCAGTTGACTGCTAGGTACACTGTTGTTTCATATTTTGCTCCACAATTTCAAATCCCCATCAGATCTATATTTTAGAACATTGAAATGTGTTAACATGATTTCAAGTAGCCTAGTCAAACATGCCCCTAACCGAATAATGACCCTTATGTACAGTGTCTATGTTGTGGGCGTTATCGAAACAGGGTCGTAGAGGGTAAAGTCAGAAGAAACCGTTTACAGCACATGGACTGATTGGATTTAATCACGGTAAAACGCAGCACATAGTGCTGCCCGCTTATTAAGGCTATCAAAACATTTTATGAGAGCAGCTGTGCCGCCATGAACAGGCTCTGGCAAGGCCATCATGTTCTCATCAAAGACAAACCTTCTGCTGACCACCAAATGCTGACTCACCTTAAGTCTGAAAATACTGTGGTAATAAAGCACAACTCTCCTGCCTTCTGGTCCAGCCTTTTTTGAATTTATGAACATGTAGAGTCATTTTGGCAACAATTTCACGTTGCTACATCCATACAAATCTTGCCATACTGATGTCACTACCAATTTTATGTCAACTACAAGCCAACCAAAGTTTACTGGCTAAGTGGACAATTCAATTTTATTAAGATTTAAACTCAGTCCTGAATAGCAGCCTCTCTGTAGCTAGTGTTAAAGGTGTTAGTTTTGCACCATACATATCACTTAGCAATTTGAATAGAAAGAACGTCTCAGTTACTCTTGTAACCTATTACGTCGATACTGCTATGGGGTCTCACTTTTGAGCTCAATCACATTCGGATAGTAAGAAAACAGGCCAATGAAGATTAGCAAGTGAGATTTGCAGGCCAAGCCGAGAGATGGGATCCTGGCATTCAGCAGGTGGTACAGGGTTGTGGCAGGAGGGATGTAACATCTCCATTCCCTCCTTCAGGGAACAGGGGTTACACAAGTAACGGAGACATTCCATTTCAGTCAGTCACGTTTGAAGTTACGTTAATACTGACATTATGGGGTCCCTATGGAAAACGCCACAATCAGTGACCCTTCCCAGTACCCCATGTAAGTCAAACAGACCTCTATACCTTGTGAGACGGAAGGACAGAACTTTCCAAGGAAAGCTGCTCTTCCTTTCTGTTTTACCCTACTCAGACACAGCTGGTTGGATAACACTGGGCAAGCGTGCTGAGTCCAGATGGAAAGAGACGCTACGGAGGCCAGATCCTACCCGTAGGATGCATATACACATATGGACTGACCCGTGGGGCAGTGCTACATATGGAAGATCTCTGCGGTCCCTACCTAGACAGGGAGGGAACCACTACAGACGCAGAGACGGGGCAAAGCGGAATTTGCCCAGGGAAAGACACGGGTTTACTGACAGGGACCTTGAAACTGTACAGTGAAAGAATACACATATGGATTACCAAGAGGGGATCACAACATATTGGGCATCTAGCCCAGGACAGGGGCTGACCGAGCGTGTATGCATCTCACGTCCTGGGCCACATCTGACTGCCGAAGGATTCTCAGAGGAAACTCAACCCAGGATTCGCCAGGTGGGGAACTCACCTGGAGAGTAAAGAAGGCGATCGTATCCCCATTTAGAGGCATTGCACTGCAAGCGTGACACTGAGCCAGCCTTCCCGCACATCACCTATTTTTCAACCAACACACGGGAAGAAACCAGCTCCACCCAGAGATTGTAGAATCTCGCAAAGGTATTAGGTGTCGCCCAGCCCACAGCTCTGCAGATGTCTGCCAAAGAAGCGCAAGTGGAGTGAGCCCTTACTCCGAGGGGGCACGGCATGCCTTGAGACTGGTACTCCAAGGCGTTGGCATCCACTATCCAGTGAGCCAACCTCTATTTGAAGACAGCCTTCTGCTGACCCTCCAAAGCAGACAAAGAGCTGCCCTGAGCTCCTAAAGCTCTGTGTGCGGTCCATGTAAATATGCAGGGCACGAATGGGTTACAGCAACGCAAGGGCTGAATCTGCCTCCTCCAGGGGCATTCACTTGCAAGTTCACCACCTAGTCCCAAAAAGGAGAGGCGGGAACTTTGGGCATGTATCAAGGCTAAGGTCTCAGGACTACATGAGAGTCAGCCAGCCCAAATTCCAGGCACATTTGGCTGACCGAAAATGGCTGCAGGTCCCCCACCCTCTTAATGGAGGTGAGTGCGTCTTAAGAGACAGGATCTTAAGCTCAAATGACTGTAATGACTCAAAAGGGCAAAATACGCTATCAAGGTGGAGGGAGACAACTTTCACTCCAGGCAGGCAGAGGGGCAGCCCTGGGCTTAAAGCTGCAGTCCGTAGCTTTTCCTCTTTGTCGCCATCTCTGTTTGAAGTCTGCAATTGCAGTCATTCGCGGAATTATTAATTTTACGTGAGTTGTACATCGGCATGAAACAGCGCGGATGAACACAATGTTGTGAGGAGAGTGCGCGTCGCGGCTGCATGTCGGTCACAGCGCCGGTGTGGATACTGGCATTCAGAATCACACATTCTACTTTTTGGAAGTACAGGATGACCAACATAAGAATTTTCACCAGAAAATGTCCTCTGAACAAGTAAGTAACATTCACTTTTGTTCAGATCAACTAAGGGGAAAAATGCATTGCACTGTCTGCAGTAAATCGCGCTGATTAAATCTAACGATCGCTTATCATGTCGAACCGTGCAAATTATAGGCCTACTTTGTTCTCAAATTGTTAATGTTAACTACATCAGCATTGCGTGATTTAATGTGTTTTATGGTTACCTGCAGTTCAGAATTCATATTCTCCATAATAGCTAAACGAGAAAGGCACAACAAAGGAAACTCCATAACTGTGTGAATTAAGTAAACAATTTTGGTACTGTTACACGATTGAACTATTGAAATGTCTTAAGCCTGGTTCACACGGCAGGACAATTAGGCCGATTTTAGCCCCGATTCACCCCTTCCGACAATCTTCTTAAGGATGCTCCGATTATCGTAAAATAATCTGATCAGATATTCCTGTCGTGTGTGGTGTGTTAAGACTGCTCTCGTCTGCTCGGAAGGACGTCGGGACCGCTCCGATCTCAAATCAGGGATATCCAACATGTTGGATTTTTTTGGCCCGATTTCTCCTCGTGTGTGGTCTCCCCAGATGCCAGCAAGGTTTTCCAGCCCAAAACCTCGTCAAAAACCGCGAGAATGCACAAAAAAACGCCCATTGTTTTTGGGCTTGTTTTCTCGTTTAAACACATTGAAATCATGAACAAGCTTTAAAATTACCCATTGGTCCGTGTACTTTTGCGTCCATTCGTTTTTCCTTTTTTAACCCGTAATTGAAAAATGAACGGTTGTTATATTTCTAAATCGTAAAGTTGAACACCAAAATTTTAATTTGAAATGCATAGGCTATACTCCAAATGCTGCGCAAAATAATAAATATTGACGTATTTTCAGATTTTTGTTTATGACTTTTTGTCCCTAAATTAAACATTTAAAATATTCACAAATTAATATGGAAAAAATTTAGATTTTACTGGTTTTCTAAGGCCAAACGCGGAAATTATATTTTTCCCGCAGTGGTGAAGACCCGTCTCTGGAACCATACGAGAGCTGATTTAGGCTATAGATGATTTATAGGCTAATAATAATAAATGTGTCTGAAAAAGTAACGAGGCATTTTAATTGTTTATTAATAAACTAGCCTAGTATTTTTTAAATCGGCTGGAAATATCTCCATCTCCGCTGTAAAGCGGATGCGCCTTTAGATGAGAAATTCATATGGATTACATAATCAGACTGCATTTGCTTTCGATTCGAATTTATTCGTTTAAAAATTGACATTTCAAGCTTTAGCCTACATATATAGGTAGGCTATGTTTTGTTTCAGTTCATTTTTGAGACGCAATCCAGTTACGGAGACCACGAAAGCGCGCCTGATTGTTTTCTTTTATTTTACAAAAGCACAACGTTTTCTTGTTATTGTGAGTTTACACAAATAAAAGTAGTTGCGACTGATGTATTTTTTATTTTCTGTATGACCAGAAATGATAGAGTATTTTAAGTTGTTTCCACTGTTGATAGAAAAACGCAAGTGTTCGCGCCCGCGCGCCTCTGGTCATGCAGAGCGCGCTCCACACTCGCACAAACCCTGGATATGCGTCATTTGTAATAATCTTAGCCCTGTATGTATTATTATTGTCTAACCAGTATTATGACTGACGAATTGCTTTGTTCCTTTTTTGGATAAAAGCGTCTTCTAGCCAAAATGTAGGCTAATAATAATGACAATTATTATTTGCATTTATAACTATACATGAGTTCACTTAAGAAAAATAATGTATTAATGTTTTATTTTTATATAACTTAACGTTTTACAGTTTTTTAAATGTTTTTGTTTTAGGCTACCCTATATTAATTTTTTATATGTGAAGTATTTTATTGCTTATATTATACTTAGCTTTTTCCTCCCAAAAAATTGACTTTAAAAATACAAGTAGGCTAAATGTCGTTTTTTAGAAAATTCAAGAAATTATCCATTTTGAAAAATAAAGTTTAAACACAATGGTATCCCGTGCATCCCGCACTTTTCTTTTGATAACGTTTTTTTCCGGTTAAAAACAAACTACAAACTACTCAACATCCTCTTCGTCCGCCATGATTGTTTAGGCTACTCTGAAGTCACGTTTGATTTTGAGGGATTTTGCGAGATTTTCCGTCTGACCTGGGAATGCTCGGGAGTCAAATCGGTTCGTGTGTGATGTGTTGATTTTGCCGTGTGGCTGCGCACCACACACTGTACGACCAAAACTGTTAGACCCGTGATTTTTTATCGCTGTGTGTGGGGTCTCTCAGGTTTGTAAAATCGGCCGACAATTTTAAAATCGTCCCGTGTGAACCAGCCTTTACTTGTCCAGCAGAAAAAAGCGTCTCTTCTTCCGTTTTGAACCCCTTCACGCACTTTTCAAAAGCCCTGCCGATGTTTATCCTTGTGTTCACATGAGACGGTTGCTGTCTTTTTCTAGCCACTTTAAATCCGAAGTACGAAGTCTTTTGGGTTTTATAACTGGTGAATCTCCAGTTGACACTGATGATTGTCGTTTGGATCTTTCTGGATCCGCCATAAGTTAAATTATGTAAAGTGCTGCGAGAAAAGGCTATACATCTCTACATCTCCACACCGTCAACGTCCTCATGCGCAGTATAGCCGGCTAGCCGAAACTCCTTCTTTATGTGTACAGATGTGACGTAATGACGCAAAGACATGCTCGAATTTCCCGTGGAAACCCACCAGTACCACTGGAATTAAAATCATTATTACAAGCTAACCGTTTTGAATCGAGCTACGGCAACCAGATAGGTTTGAACACTGGCTGAATATGTTTTTTTTTTAAATAATTATTTTGGATTATTTTTAACTTGAAAAAAGTTACGGACTGCAGCTTTAATCGCCTCCGTCTGCTTCTGCAGAGGGTCCACACCTTTACTTTCGACCTGAGGACTAGGTCAGTCTCTGTGTGCAGTTCCTGCATCAACCCCGGCTCAGAACTAACCTCTTGCTGCTCTTTTATTGCTTTGGCCTGATGGACTTGCAGGAGGGCCATAGCATGGAAGGCGGAGACAGCCTGTCCAGCAGAGAACTTACAGTCCTTGGATGGGAGACACGGGCATAAATGCACCGCAATTTGTCTCTCCACCAGAGGAATCTTTGCGTACCCTTTGTCTGTCCCAGCATCAAGGGTAGTGAGAGCTTCGGAAGCAGCGAAAGCAGCAGTAAAAGGTGCCTTCCACGACTTTGTGACCTCCTCATGCACCAGCAGGAAGAAAGGTACCGGGCCAGGACGATACTGTGCAGCATGCCCCGCACTGAGAATCCAATCGTCCAACCACAAGCTTTCATGGTGTATGGTTCCACTCAAGCCCGATGCTTGCAGCGGCCTGGGAAAGCATGGCTGTCAACTCTGGGTCCGACTCAACCTGCGCCACTCTCCCAGAAGATCACTGCTGAGTCTTCATACCCAGAGGACTCAAGCCCACCCTCCAATACAACGATTGACATCTGGTCCTCCGCAGGAGCCCCAAATGAGACATTGGGTCTCCCATGAGAAGGAGCCTCAGCCTCATCAGAAAGCTCCACAGCCCACAAAGTGTGTGAGCAGTGGGAGGTCCATGGGGGCTGGCCCAGTGGGAGAACTACCACTTAATACTCAGATCACCCTGCTTATTAACAAAAGCGGCTCTCTGCGGTATAGAGAAACCAGAACGGGGAATAATGCAGGGAATAATAAGTGATATGCCGGCCAGTTTATATACCCGTATATCTGGGAGAGTGGCTTGGCATGCAAATCTCACTCGCCAATCTTCATTGGCCCGTTTTCTTACTACCCGAAGGTGATTGGGCTCCCAAGTGAAACCCCATAAAGTCAGTTTTGACGTAATGTTGAACGTGACTGACTGAGAGGGAAGTATCTTGGCCACATCTGAGCAGGCACACACACACACACACTTTTCCCACATCATAAATGTGTCACTGATGTGCATTTGCATGCTGTTTCTTGAGTATATCTTTTGTGTCATTAATTTGTTATGCAGAGCTATTACATTTCTTTGCATTTATAATATAATATAATATAATATAATATAATATAATATAATATAATATAATATAATATAATATAATATAATATACCTGACAACAATGTTTCAATTTTAAGAAATAAGACTACCACAGAGAAGTAGTTTGAGTTTAACATGGTAAATTATGCATATAAAAATCAGTTGAAACGAGTTGAATAGAGAGTTGCGTTTATGTAATGGTTAGGATTGTTCAAAGGGATGCCCCTGGATTTCAACACATTAGTTTTAAAAACATTTAAAAGTTGTGTGATTTGAATTATATTGTTGATTCTGGAAGCTATATTGTGACTCTAATGAATCCTATATATGATATTTTAGAAGTTTGGCTCACTGTACTTTGTTATAAATGAACTCAAACCACATCAGTTAATAATAAATAACAATTATAAATGATGCATGCAGCACAGAAGAGGCTTGTTACGATCCCAAACTGAACCAGAAGAAATGGAAATGAGCAACAGATGGATGGCAGGAAAGAAAAGACGAAAGGAAATGAGTGGAAGACACAACCAGAGATTTGAGAAGCATTAATTAATACTTCGCCAGAAGCGTATTCTAATATCAGACACATGAAGTGGTTTTGGACATTTCATACCATGCCCACAGAATAACATTATGCTGAAAATGATTAAGTGGCCATCCATATTTCTCCATAATTTGAAGGCAATTTTCGTGCAGGGAGGTGATTGATCGTTAGAAGCACCTCAAGGAAGGTTGGAGACCAGCTGAGGACATTGAGGTGCAGGTTTCCTAGCAACCAGAGGAACCATTGTCTCAGTGAGATGGAGGAACATCTGACCGAGATTCAGTTCGGCTCCAGCCCGTTTGAAATATATCTATCACACTGATTCAGCTGAAAATCTGGTCATGAATATGGGTACGCTATATGATACAGTATTTAAACAGTGACATTGAAGTTTATATTGCTGAAGTCGAGATCACTTTTCAAAATGCATGTGGATGTTCTCTACAATGGAGTGTATTTGCAATCTGGCATTTTAAATATACTGGGTTGAGACGCAGGTATGACTGAAAGGGCCATAACTTTTTAATAAATGCAGGGCTTGCAAAAGGGTCCTAAAATTAGTCTGAGAAAGTGAAAATCCTGTTTAAGTTTCAATTTAGATGCAGTGTCAGGGCAGGGGTATCTAGCACAGAGAGATTTGATAAATTAAGAATTCTCACAATTAAAAACAGGCCATGAAACTTACATTTAAAGGGGACATATCATGAGAATATGACTTTTTCTGTTTTTAAAGGCCCACTGAAGTGCCTTGAAGCGCGCAGCTTTGTATGATGCGTTGACGTCATTTCCACTGAAACAGGAAGCTAAGGCGGGACATATTGAATGGCTCCTCCCCCTTTTCAAATAGCCAATAGCGTTTAGTTTACCTCACAGACTGCAAGTCGTACTTGACAGCACCATGGAAGAGAATCCGAGCGCTGGTGATACACTCGGATTCATTAGTAGAGGTGTGAATAAATTCTAGTAATTTCATTCCTAACCAATGTACAGTTGGGAATAAATAAACAGAATAAAACTCGAGCAACCGAACAAACATCACCAACCAGTAGCGTAATTTTGTTTTAAAAAGTGGGTGGGACAGAGGTGTGTTGTGGGGAGAGGTTGCTAGAATGCTAAGATATATGTGTACAATAACAATTTTCTGAAAAAATTGCATTACGATGTCCAGAAATCAATTTCAATAGTACATTGGGTTTAATTTGCCATTTAATGAGATCTACTGATAAATGTTAGTTCCGAGAATTTTCATGTGAATAAATCCATAGATCCGCGACAGTAACTTGTATGCTTTCATGGGCTAGTGGTATACTTTTGGCAAGCGGTTATGGGTTCTAATCCGCACTCGTATAGTTTTTTTTTTTGTTTATCAGTGTTTGTATATCAAGCAGGGACACATTTGTATGCATTTTGTTTTGTGATTTCACCGGAATTAATAGAGAGTCTCAGCAATGGCGATAGATTGAAGTGTGCGTCCGAGTGAAGACTGTGCGCGAGCCACAAGAGAACAAGAGAACCCATGACACTGATAGCTGCGGCAACGAGCTCAGCAGCTTGATTTAAAAAAAACACACATTTTAGCGCTAGAACGACTCTCATTTGACAAACGAATGAAATGAATGCCCTGCTACTAGTTACCTGGATAGCCTGGATTTACCTTCATAACCTTAATCCTAACATATTCATACTAAAAGCTAAAAAATGTATATTTTGATTTCAGGGGGCCTTTAAGTGATATAATTGGGTCCCGGGTGGATCTATCAACCCAGAAAACGTGAAAAGTGACAACCAGTAACTTTGTTTAGGTAAGCCTTTCTCTCCAAGCATGTCAAAAAATAAGCCGATCAGATTTCACTCCCCTTCTGAGATAGGAAGGGCATCTTATTATAGCTCATTTGTATTTAAAGGGACACACACACAAAAACGACGCGTTCTTGCTCATCCCCAAAAAGGGGCAAATTTGACAAGCTATAATAAATTATCTGGGGGGGTAAATTTGAGCTGAAATTTCACAGACACATTCTGGGGACACCATAGATTTATATAACATCTTGTGAAAAGGGGCATAATATGCCGCCTTTAAGAGTTGGAAGGATCCATGAAGACTAAAAACAAAAGCCTGAGCAGCAGTTTCATATTGACAGGTTGCAGAGAGCATTTTGTGGACAAAATACTAAAACTTTTGTCAAAAAATCTTTTTTAATTTTTCTGTATAAAAGACTGTTTGCATGAAATGTCAACATTTTAAATCAAAAAAAGGTTGAGTCTCGAATCTGCTATTCTGAAGTGGTAGAAAGATGACATGACAGATATGTTAATGGCCATTTGTCAGTCATCATGGTCTTCTCACTTTAAAGTGTGTAATGCGACATGAATCCTATAAACTTTCTGCGCTAAAACTGCTATGTCGCAACACTAAAAACAAAGGCATTGCTATTTGGTCAAGCAGTGGGCGGCACATGGAGCTGTGACGATTTGAAAAACGTTGAAAAACCCACAAAGAGCGCTTGATATTCACTGTGAAACTAGCCGTCAACGAACTTGACTCATGCTGAAGCAATGGAAATATGACCATGTTATGTGGGAAATTGTTAAGAAGAGCAGGGCAATGTGTCGTGGCAAAAGGCTGTGAATTATCCTTGATTAATCTTGATTTTATATCATAGTTTTTACAAGGATGTATGGGATAGTTAATCAAAAAATGAAAATGTTGTCATCATTTACTCACCCTCATGTTGTTCCAAACCTGTATGACTTTCTTTTTATCAGAACACAAAAAAGATGGATGAATGGATGGATTGATGAATGGGTAGATGAAGGGAGGGATGGACGGACAGACGGATGGATGGAGGACAATGAAAGTCAATGGTGTTGCTTTGGACCACACTGACTTTCATAGTATGAACACAAACATGTTTGAAATATTCTTCAAAATAACTTATTTTGTGTACCAAAGAAGAAAGTCATTCCTACGGGTTTGGAATAACTTAAATAATTGACTAAATTATGATAACATCTCTTTAAATAAATGTTGAAAATGGAGAGAAAAAAAAACATTAACTAAGATTAATAAATGATTTAGAAGTATTTTTGTTTTCACTATTATAATGTGCTCTTGTTATAATGCAATTACACAAATAAGTACTGAGTAGTAATATTAATTAAAACATGTACTTACTATATAACTAGGCTTAGGGTTATTACTAGTAAGTACATAACAGGGACACTGTAAAATAAAGTGTTACCGTATTTTTCATTGTTAGTTTGACATGTGACATTTAGTGACATTTAGTGACATTTCATGTCTTTTTTTTTTTTTTTTTTACATGTTTACTTCCTGTGTGACTCGGATATCGCATAAAACGGATTTCTAAAATGTCCACAAACCATCTATAGCCTAACTCCCATATTAATAACCCTGCGTGGATGACTTGACGGTCTCACACACCCTTCCTTTTCATGTCTCATAAACATATTATTAATGCAAGCATGTTCTCATCTGATTGAACAACTACCATATGTGTCCCAGCCTCATGGCCACAGCAGACATGATGTTATTTCTCAAGGGAGAGTCTTTGGTGAGAGTCATATGTTCAGATGGGCTGCCCAGTGATCTCGCCCTGATGTGTGTAACCTTGGATCACTTCTGGCCACAGATGAGACAGACGCTGGCTGCTCAGTAACAAATGCACTGGCTGACAGATTGATGGTATATTTAACAGGCAGACATTTTACCCGTTCGCTGCGAAAGTATGCCATCAGCCAAAATGTTCATTTGTAATAAAGAGCACACTGCTGTCCTGGTGCATCACACTTTACACAACTCCGATGCCAGTGTGTGTTTATCTATTGTGTGTGTGTGTGTGTGTGTGTGTGTGTGTGTGTGTGTGTGTGTGTGTGTGTGTGTGTGTGTGTGTGTGTGTGTGTGTGTGTGTGTGTTAGTGAGCTAAATCTGACAAAAACTCTGAGGTGTCCTCAACTGGAAAAACGAATAGCATAAATAATTTATAATTAATACTGTCAAGAGTTATGGATTGGGTTAGGGTTAGTCTATAGTATTATAATGTTATTATCTGAGAATTAAAACAAAAGAGACAACTAACAGAAAAAAAAAGGTTTATGAATAAAAGCAAACAAACTTGCATGTGTGTGTGTGTGTGTGTGTTCATGGCTTGGACCATTGCAGCAGGGGTCAAGACTCATGAGGATGATTTGCCACTGACAGACTGATTTTATTAACCATCTTACCCAGATGAATAATTCAATCCAAGATGCAATTTATGTCAAATAAATGTACTGTTAAACAGAAACCGTTTCTGACACTTTATGTCAAGTTGTGTATTAGTGCATCCTCATGTGACAAAAAGTGGAAATGCAAGTGAGAACGCCAGTATATTTTTTTGTATGGGAGGGGTTTCAACGTTTTTTCCAGACTAACCATAAAAACAATACAATAAAAAATAATATAATAATATAATAATAATAATAATAATAATAATATATATATATATATATATATATATATATATATATATATATATATATATATATATATATATATATATATATATATATAATGTTTTTAAAATGTATATATAATATATATATATATATATATATATATATATGTGTGTGTGTGTGTGTGTGTGTGTGTGAGTGACTCGCATATATACATAAAAATCATTTATATCAATTGTTTAACTAAATTGATTACTACTAACTGTATGGCATCATTTAATTTCATCAAGACAAAGCTTGCCTCTAAAATGATACTTTTTTACAGCAATGTAAGTAAAAGGCATGAGATGAAATATGAGATGTGGTATGTATTTTTTGTAGATAAAAAAAACTAGGGAAATATCACTTATGAACATAATGTTATTATTGGTAATTTCCAATCAGGCTGGAATTTTGTTCAAAATGATGCAAACATTTTGAGTATGATATATATATGATGAAATAATTGACCTATTTATTTTAAAAATGCTTAAAATCTAATATTCACATAATCTGAGATGTAGTGGAAATTACACTTTGACGTTCTGAAATACATGACAAAAATGATGGAATCCTCTACTGTTGCACATTATTATGGGACACATCAAATACTGAGAGTAAGTGTGATCCTTTTCTTTAAGTCCACATGGCCAAAAGTGGCCGTAGTTGAAGAATCACCCGCCTAGGCTCCTACAAAGCAATATGTTACCTGCTGCTTTTATAAAACATCAGGCATGTTTCTCAGGCATGACTCTGCTCTGTGCATAACATCTCTCTCTCTCTCTCTCTCTCTCTCTCTCTCTCTCTCTCTCTCTCTCTCTCTCTCTCTCTCTCTCTCTCTCTCTCTCTCTCTCTCTCTCTCTCTCTCTCTCTCTCTCTCTCTCTCTCTCTCCTCTTGGGTGCAGCAGGCCAACATCCCACTCCTAATGGAATGTGAGCGATCTGGGTCATGGGAAATGCATTTCTTTTTCTCAGACACCCGCCCACTTGACTGCACAGCTGCTGGTGGTCTATATCAGTGCTGGCAGTTTTGGAATGGTTAAAATCTGGATTAAGGATGGGGAAGTTGGTTCCTTGGTATTTTTTTTTATCAGACCTTATGTTCATGTAACTGAACCTGAAGTTCTTAATACTGTAGGCAAAATGGACTGAAAATTAGGATTTTTGTACAGTACATAGTACAGTACCCTACAAACAAATGGTGCAACTTTGGCATTTCCATCAATATAGTTTATACATTTTGTATATCCCTGAATGTTTAACAATCGGTTTAGGTCTATACTCCATAACACTTGTCCTTAGGTTTCTTGCTGCTAATAATAACTGTTTCCCTGCTTGCACACCTCAGATTGTTCCCCTGGTTCCAAAAAGGATTTTACCACTGAGATTCCTACTCTTTTATTCCAGATGTTTTCAGTGACTTGAGAGTCTGAATTCATGATTTGTACAGATCTTAGGCTTCTTTTGACATATTTTATCTAGATGTAGCTAGATTTCCTGAATAGTGTGAACAAGGACTTCAGAGAACCATTCTCCTCCTGTGCATGCATAGTTAATCCACTAGATGGCAGACTCTAATGGCAGATATTTTGTGCATTAGCCTACAGCACCAATACTATAATAAGCTATGGATTTATTTCCATACTGCATACAGTATATTGCATATATATGATGCATTTATGATGCATAAATAAATAAATATTTACCATTTATATAGGGCATAAAAGCTACAGTGTATATATATATATATGATGCAATTATGATGCAATATACTGTATGCAGTATGGAAATAAATATTTTGTAGCTTTATACTGTAGCTTTTATGCCCTATATAAATGGTCTGGTCCAGAGAAAGTGTTTAGGGGCAGGGTTATCTGAGACCAAAATGTATTTACATTTTAAGGTTAGTAAAAAAAGTTTTTTTTTTTTTAGCCTACAGAGCAAAGCATTGTGTATTTTAGTGATTTGCATAACGAAGACGCAGTATTAACATTAAAAAAATTGTTTAAAGGACTGGTATTGGAAAGTAGATATTGTCCTTTTGATGAAACATTGAACTAATGACATAAAAGTTTCATTTTAATAAATTATAATTAAGATTATTATCCTTCAGTTGACCCACTCTTTTAATTGGTTCAGTGATTGGAAAACCAGGCCTTAGGCCGGTTTTACATAATTAGAGAGGGGAATCTCCTCTCTCTCTTTCTCTCTCTCTCTCTCTCTCTCTCTCTCTCTCTCTCTCTTTCTATAATTTTTGAGGAAGGATTCTTCTTTCAGCTGCAACTGCTATTGTCTTCAGGATTTCCTCTCTTCGGGGCTTTTCTTCCCGTTTACTTCCCTTCATGCAGTCTCAACTGTTTTCATTCTCCCTTTAATTCAGAAAATAACCACCATGTCAGAGTTTGCCCTCACAGTGTCCCAGGAGGCAGAAAGGCCCACTCACCACAGAAATATCAGATATTTTGCTTGATATGTCTTAATTATTACAGTCAGCAATTTCAGTGTTGTGAGTGACTGCAAAAATGCTGTCTAACAATCAGGAAAAAATTGTTATTTTGAAAGTGCTTGATTTTCAAGACAAGGACAAACTGCCCTAAAGGTTCTATAGTGTGTAATCCATCTTTATCTCATGAGTAGGCTATTTGTATGTATGTTTTTTTTTTAAATGTGGTTCTATAAATATTTGAAACCACTTTAATGTATACAATATTTTACACCACTGGTGAAATATGAGAAATGTGTTCGCTGTTCGTGTACAGGATATTGCACAATTTTGTTATACCAGATTTTTCAAAAACTATATTTTTATATAGCCTATAGGGATAAACGGGGACAAAATAAAGGGGCCATGAACTGGGTTTTTTATTATTATTATTTTATAATGTTTCCTGAGGTTCACTTAGTGAATAAAGTTAGTTTTTTTTTAAAATAAAAAACGGTCAATTTAGAAATAAAAGGCAATTTCCTACCCTGATTTTAGCCCTCTGATTTGAACACTGTGTTTGAAGGGGCGTGTCTGCTGTGAGACTCAATGTAAGAACCCACTGCTATGATTGGCTAACATCTTTGCATATTAAATAAGCATGGATGAGCATTGTAGCCGATGACAGACATGCATTTGCATTTTGTTATTTTTAGTCAAATTATCCTGTATCGCTATTCTCTCATTAACGTGCCAGTGGGCGGGGCCACAAATGTGATGATGTAGAAGTGGGCGTTGATTTGATTCTGCAGAGGCCGTCTTTCGTCACACTATGATGTCATAATGTGACAAAAATCCAAACTAGTCATTTTCTGAACTTGGATTAAAATAAAAAGCTGTTTTTGGACTAACAGGGAAGTTTTGAGTTCTGAAACAGACTACCTCTTACATGTCAAAAGATCAAGTAAAATGTAATTAAAACCCCTTTAAAACGAGAAATATGAAGTCACAGTGTATGTGTTGTACATCTAGACTTTTATTGTTTTTTAGCATTTTAATTAACTATATAATATAAATAATTTTAAATAATGGTAATAATTCATGGATGCATAAAAAATTATTTTAAAGTCGTCATGAAACAGTAATTTTTCCGAGTTGATTTTGTCCATTGGAAATTGATTGGGTCATTGGATCGTTGTCGTTTGCTACATTCTCATGTTAGTGACACACTACCTTGCGCCAGTAAACACATCACCAGAGATGGGAGAGCATGTTATTTTGAATAAAGATTATGAGGTCACATGAATAATGATGTGCATGGATAAATCATTTATAAGTAATACTGTAATATTCCATTAAAAAATAAGTATAGTCGATTTTGATTTTATGGCTTTAAAGTAATCTTGTCCCCCGAGAAAGGTGAGGCCCCCTAGTGGGACCCACGGTTAAGAAAAACTGCGTTCGTAGAGAAAAGCAAGTTGGTGTTTTAGGACCCTGAGGAGGAGTAGCTCTTGTCCTTTCCTCCGTGGCTTTCATGTAGGTGTATGGTGTGTGTTGGCCTGATTGAGTGCCAGTGGAGGGGATGAAGAGAGCTGCGGACGGTCACGCGTGTCCAGCATGCGCACATACAGCTCTGCGCGTCTCATCTCATCATGACCGGGACTTACCCCAACTATAGCGTCTGTCCTTGAATTACACAATTCCTGGATTTGTGGACTACAGGGACTTTCACAACCATTTATCTCTCGTAATTGTTTAACAAGTCTTCATTCTTTAGCAGTATAAAAAGTTGAAGAGAACTGCTGATTTAACTGATTTCTTAAAGAAAATGCATCTTATTTGTTGAAAAAAGGAAGAAACAACACGAAAGACAACCGGTGCAAATATTCAGAAATAACAGCACAAAACAAGCTGGGATTTTTTTTTTTTTCAAGGACCAGCGCTTTGACTAAGGAAATAAACATGTCCAGCAGAAGCATCGAGTGGGAGCATTTCGAGGAGCGCGAGAAGATTCACCGGTCCCCGCGGGGCAGCAGCGGTTCTCACTCCGGCTCGCGGGGTAACGGGCTCGTTCCCAGTCCCGCTCACAGCGCGCACTGTAGCTTCTACCGCACACGCACACTGCAGTCGCTCACCTCCGAGAAGAAAGCGAAAAAAGTTCGCTTCTATCGGAACGGTGATAAGTACTTCAAGGGCTTGGTGTACGCTGTGTCCGGTGACCGCTTCAGGTCTTTCGACGCGCTGCTGATGGAGCTCACCCGCTCCCTCTCGGACAATGTGAATTTACCGCAGGGAGTCCGGAGCATCTATGCTATAGAAGGGGGAAAGAAAATCACCAGCATGGACGAGTTACTTGAAGGTGAGGTTGAAGATTGTGTAGGTACAAATGTAGACACAACAAACACTTAAAATTCCATGTGGCATCCAATAAAGCACAACTGGCAATGGCATGATCCCACTTCCCACAAGGATGCATTGTTTGCAATGTTGACAGTGTAGGTAACAAGTCTCTAACGCACATACATACACACACTGGATTTTCAATCAATGCTGCGATTTTCAGAATAGCCTGGCATGACTGTTCTACAAATTCTATATATTTAAAAAACATATAAAATAAAATATAATAAAAAGGTAACAGACTAATGTTAATATAGATATATAATATAAAATGTAATCAAACAAAAATAAAATCTCACAGTCACTGTACTTGTACATACATAAAGTCTGTGTCTAATTTTAAAATTAAACATTACAAGGCATGATAAACAGGGAAAATCCAACCCCCTGAAATAGTTAGGTATAGTTAACATTGTTTTAACCAAGATTACTGTACTTAATTCACTTTTAGCTAATGGAATATTGAGTAAGCTACAGCAAATCTCAAGTCACTAAGGCCACAGTCATTATTAAGCTCCATTCCTTCCCCGACTGACCTTTAAAATAGACATGGAGCAGGATCTTAAATCGTTAATCTTTGGATTCACCCAAAAAATGAAATTTCATTCTGTCATTTATTTACCCCCATGTTTTTCCGTCTGCTGAACACAAAATAATATATTGTATACATCATATTGTTATAGGGTCCAAAACAACATTGGATCTTCTGACTGCTTTCAATGTGTGGAGAAAAACAAAACAAAACACAAAGACCTATTTAAAAATATTAATAATAATAATAATAATCATACAGGTTTGGCACTGCATGAGTGAGTTAGCAATGCAAGAATTGACTTTTTTTGGGGAAAAGTAGTCCTTTAACTGACATTGATAATGCAAGCCAGCCAGCCAGCAGTACTCAATCACATTGAATGTATTTCTTTATCTAAATGTTAATAATGTGCTCTTAGAATTGTAGACTAGACTGTCATAAAAACAAACCCAAATATCTGGGCCTTATTGTATCTCTGTGGTATTTCAACAATAGTATGAATGGAGAATTGCATAAGTAAAGTATTTAATGTGTAAAATCGTGTTATTCTAAACACACAATTCAAGCTGTATATATATTTTACTAAATTAGTTTAAAAGCACAATTCCAGCTGCTTTGGTCCAGCATGTGAGAATGTGACGCAGAATGTGGCTCTGTGTTTGCTCAATGATGCAATTGTTCAAGTGCTTTGCATTTGAAGTGCCGAGCTCAGCATCTCTTCACGCTGACTGAGGGTTGGCTTAGTTCTCTTTTGTGTTTCAAATTTGTGTAAAGTCTTACAAATGCATGATCAAAGCTATGAATGCTATTTGCTAAAGATTGCCAGGGACAGGCAGCTAGTATGCTGGAGTGTTTGTAGTGACACTGCATATTGTGCTGGCAAACCAAACTTTGTTGTACATAAGGGTCCCATCTGGACATCAAGGCAGGACTGGTTATGGGAGGGTGATGGAGGGTTCATAACCCTTGTGGCTGTTCCAGTCCACACCTGAGGCTCATGTAAATGACATCCATATTACTATATTTCTGTCTTCCCACACACAGTTTGTCAAATAGCTGCGATCTGATTTTGGGTCAGTTTTTCATCAGTAATAGTGACCCCATCTGGAGTCTTCTTCATTAATTAGCCTTTTGTTAATTTATCAGCTTAATAAAGCCCAGTGCCTTGGGAGTCCCCCCTCCTATTTCTGAGGCAAACTGGGTGAAATTGAGATTTTATGATCCAGTGGTGGTAACAATGACATTTATGTTGTGGATGAATGGTTGTAGTTCTGGGTCAGTGGTGGAACTAAATGTTGGCCGTAGTCTTGATTTATGAGTATGAAGTATTATTTGTTTAACTGAAAATGCTTTAAAAAATCTGCACTCCCTTTGCATGGTTTTTGGGTTTTGTTTTAGACATTCTGGTTTTATTTTAATTTGGACAACCAATACATACAGGCTGATGATTCTTTTCCTAAGTCTAAACCCAAAACTTTCCCTAAACCTATCCATAGCTTATTTTAGTTAAACATCCAAAATGCAACCTCAGAAAACAGAGCAGCATTTAATGTAAAGCTTGCATTTTGAAAATGATTTGTAAAAAGCAATATACTGAAATAGCTCTATTGGCGTGTTTCGCCCAAAAAGACTCGCCCTACAGACTGCTCTTTCCATACAATGTGAATGAACAGCAACCTTGGCTGTAAATGTCCAAATCATTTTCGTTATACATTATCCACTTCAAGCCTGCCAAGAACTTTTTCAGTTACCCATGATGGAAGAACTGCCCATCAAGCACCGTAGTGGATGAAGAAGAAAGAGTGCACAAACTTCATTGGTTCTGCGTACACGTATAAATGTCAATGGTGGCAGATTTGAACGTATACTTCTGTATTGGCCTACTGTACTTCAGTAGGCTTCAGTAAACGTCAACAGCAATGGCAAACCTGACTCACACACTGCTGCAGATAGGCGAGCTCAAATCTGATACAAAGCTGCTCGGATCAATATTCATTTACAGTGAGTGGCAAGAAGAACAGAAAACAGGTAAATATTTCCTGACTTCCACTAGGAGATATAAAACCACAAAGCTTTGCAGACACAAAGTCGGGTGTGTGAAATTATGAAATATGATTTACTTTCAGAATATCCTCTCATTTTCCTTCAGTAAAGTTTAGCAAGCAAAATCATAATAAGAATACTAATAATAATTCCACAAAAATGAAAATCAAATTTAACACGCAAAAAGTGCATATCAGATGCACGTAAAAGGTGATTTCTGCATATAAAGAGCCCACCAAATGAAAGCACGAAACTCGTGCTATAGATACGCAGTGCCAGGAGGTTGGATCTATAAAGATTGACAAATCATAAGTCAGTACTTTTTTCAAGGTGAGCCTTTTAGAAATGAACTTTTAATACATTTGTTTCCTATCTTTAATATTTTGTAGATCATTCTCTTATTTTGATAAGCTGGCTGCTTTCACTATCTTGACCCCTCAAACTAATACTCACCATAAAATCAAATTGGACAATTCTTATTTTTTTATGTAATATTGCAGTATTAAATGATGTATCCGTGCACATTATTATTATTATTAAATGCATGTGCCCTTATAATCTTTAATCAAACTAACAAAATGGGAAAGAAAAGACTACTACAAAATCATGCCAACTTTATCATGTGGATCACTTTACCACCATAAAGCTTACTCTGGTCTGCTCATCAAATATTAAGCAAAAATCATATGAGCAAGAGTGATGTTACACTGAATATCATGGCAAATCAAAGCGGAGCAACGGAACTAACAGAGTAAATTGCAAAAATAGCATCACACAAAATCATTTTGATTCATATCTTGAGTTATGAATTTAATCTATTGCTAATCATGCTCAAGTGTTGAGTCCTCTCAACAATTCACATGTTGTAAATATGACAATCGGACATGTTTTCTCTGAGGTAGGGAGCAGGAGGGGATGTTTGGTTTTGAGGGTTGTTTGTCCTCTTTTGATACACTGGCCTGTGTTTTGTCCTGACAGCACTGTGCTCCTTAGGATGACAAAGCTCCATTTTCAGACCAGCTGCCTCTGCTGTAGTGCCAAGATGTGCCATCACACGTAAACAGGCATGGCCTTTATGCTGCCATGCACACTTTCATGGACTTTAAGTATTTAACACAATGTCTATCAGACAAACTGATGTTCAATTTCGTAAAAATGATATAATGAACTCCATAATTATGCAACATTTCTTTGGCAGTAATGTTTCATTCTTGTGGTATTCATTTATAAGGCCTATTGGGTTGTGAAGTATCGCTGTGGGAATGGGAGTGTACTTGCTAACAGTTACATTGGAATTCCTTCGAAAAGGAAAATACTTTGCCTCTCTACACTTTTTAGCTGTGGTTTTGGACAATGTCCAAGGCAGAGTTGGGGTCACAGATGGGATAAGTGTGTGTGTGTGTGTGTGTGTGTTTTTATTTTTTATTATTCAACCCAACCCTTTGCAGTCTCAGCTGTACGTTTATAATAGTTAGCAGTATGTTATTATATTTACAAATTGTTGTACAGGTGCTGAGGTGTTTCATTATGTAAGCATGTGTCAAGGCTAGTTTGGTTTATTCTGTTAAAGGACTCTTATTTTGATTTTCATTTCATTACTTTGTTTCCTGTATTCTCGGTTCCTGTATATAGTTCCTGTTTCCTTGGTTGTCATGGTTTCACAGTTATCATTTGTTTCACTTGGTTACTGATTATTTTCCTCACCTGTGTCTAGTTTAATTGATCATCATTTTCACAGCACTGTTTTCAACTAAAAACGGGAAACTTTTTATGTTTCCGCTGTTCATTTACACAACAACGATGTTTTGGGGGCCTGAAACTGAAAACCTTTGAAATAGGTTTCTAAATGCAAGTTTTTGAAAATTATAGCGTAATCCTCTTTGTGTAAACTACAAAACACGATTTTGTGAAAACGGTGACGTCATGCGCATACGTGTCACGTGTTTAGTCTATAGGCATGTAGTGTTTATTTACAAAGTGACATCACCAACTACTGACCTGACATGCACAACACTGCGTTTTAGTCGTTTTCGTGATCCGTGTGAATGGGGATCGATTTGACAACATTGTTGTCTGTATGCGAAAAACGCAAAGGAAAATGTTTCCATTTTTAGTACATTGTTGTCGTGTAAACATACCCTTACATTTCTGAGATTCTTCTGTTCATGGTCGGTTATTATTGCTACAAAGATCCTTGAATTGACTTTATCTATATCTTATCTATATCTAAGAATAACTTTAACTCAGAAATAGGGCTGTCAAATGATTAATCACGATTAATCACATCCAAAATAAAAGTTTTTTTTACATAATATATGTGGGTGCACTGTGTATAATTATTTTGTATATATATAAATACACACACATGCATGTATATTTAAGAAAAAAATATTATTTATATATAAAATATTTATATTTATATATAATATAAATTATATATAAATCTATATACAGTATATACATGATTATACATAATTATACACAGTGCACCCACATATATTATGTAAAAAATATATATATTTTGGATGTGATTAATCACGATTAATCATTTGACAGCCCTACTCAGAAATATTACTTTAAATCTCACAATGTTACTGTATTGCGATTTAATATGCAATTATTTAAAGCTCTTTATATTCTGTATTATTCAACAAAGACAATAAATTGAGCTTGAAATGTCTTTAAACAAAACAATTCAAAACGAAAAGAAATAGGCTAGCCTCTGATTATGTTATCCATTTTGTGCATTTCTCTCTCTAGGCGCGTTCACTACGGAGATGGAGATCTTCAAATTCATATTTTGCAGTGGACACAGACAACACTAGTTTATTAATAAAAATAAAATGCAATAAAAATCAATGCACGCGTGTCACCGGATTTACAAATGCACATCTTGCTTGTTGCACGCACACATTATGTCGAAATAACATTATTAATAATACATAAGAATATTTGATTGAATGCTGAATGTTGTGCTTGGTTTAATTTAAATTTAAAACCTGAATTGTGATAATTAAAATAATTGAATATGATATAGGCCTATTGAGTGGCCAAGTTTTGCTCATTTATTAAAAGTAGCCTATTTATACATAATTGCGCAGCTCCCCTGTCATTGAGCACCCCCTCAGTCAGCACCTGCGTTAAAAATTCTCTGGCGCCGCCCTAAGAGCGTTTTTTTTTTTTTTTGGACCAAATCAGATGGACCAAGTACATTTTTCAAAGTCTATTTTTTGGGCTAAATTTGGACCAAATCAGACGGACCAAACAAAGACCAATTTTCAACGTCTTTGTTTGGGCTAAATTTGGACCAAATCAGACGGACCAAACAAAGACCAATTTTCAACGTCTATGTTTGGGCTAAATTTGGACCAAATCAGATGGACCAAACAAAGACCAATTTTCAACGTCTTTGTTTGGGCTAAATTTGGACCAAATCAGACGGACCAAACAAAGACCAATTTTCAACGTCTATGTTTGGGCTAAATTTGGACCAAATCAGACGGACCAAACAAAGACCAATTTTCAACGTCTATGTTTGGGCTAAATTTGGACCAAATCAGACGGACCAAACAAAGACCAATTTTCAACGTCTTTGTTTGGGCTAAATTTGGACCAAATCAGACGGACCAAACAAAGACCAATTTTCAACGTCTATGTTTGGGCTAAATTTGGACCAAATCAGATGGACCAAACAAAGACCAATTTTCAACGTCTTTGTTTGGGCTAAATTTGGACCAAATCAGACGGACCAAACAAAGACCAATTTTCAACGTCTATGTTTGGGCTAAATTTGGACCAAATCAGACGGACCAAACAAAGACCAATTTTCAACGTCTATGTTTGGGCTAAATTTGGACCAAATCAGACGGACCAAACAAAGACCAATTTTCAACGTCTATGTTTGGGCTAAATTTGGACCAAATCAGACGGACCAAACAAAGACCAATTTTCAACGTCTATGTTTGGGCTAAATTTGGACCAAATCAGACGGACCAAACAAAGACCAATTTTCAACGTCTATGTTTGGGCTAAATTTGGACCAAATCAGATGGACCAAACAAAGACCAATTTTCAACGTCTTTGTTTGGGCTAAATTTGGACCAAATCAGACGGACCAAACAAAGCCAAATTTTCAACGTCTATTTTTGGGCTAAATGAAGGCTATGACGGGCCGACTTGATTTAGCCCAAAAAACAACGTCTTAATGACGTCTGGTGCTGGGTGGGAAGGTAGTTTTGTGAAGTCAGAAACACCCACAATATAAAACCGCGTTTTTGAGACTGTCTTTTTGAAAATACTCAGCAATGGTGTTGACTTATGAATTTGCATATTAAAAACACCACATAGACAAATAAACAACGTTAAAAACTTGATTTTCACCACAGGGGGTCTTTAATTAATAATAAGCCATATCTATTTGTACATTTTGCACAGGACATATTTCCATTCATGTTTTTCTCCTCTTCTGCTTTGGCAGGAGAAAGCTATGTGTGTGCTTCCAACGAACCCTACCGTAAAGTGGACTACACAAAGAACGTTAATCCCAACTGGTCAGTCAATGTGAAGACTGGGACGTCCCGCTCGATGCCATCTCTTACCACTTCAAAGAACGAGCTGAGAGAACGAGAGAGCAAAGACTTCATCAAACCCAAGCTGGTGACTGTCATCAGGAGTGGCGTCAAACCGCGCAAGGCCGTCCGGGTCCTTTTGAATAAGAAGACGGCTCACTCCTTTGATCAGGTGCTCACGGACATCACTGACGCCATTAAACTGGACTCTGGGGCTGTGAAGAGACTCTACACTCTGGAGGGCAAACAAGTAAGTGATAGATCTAAAAAGCCATTTAATGAAAGTATTTAAATAAAGATATTAACTAAACCCTAATGGGGGTTGAAATGATTTCTATGGTTTCAAACGGCATAATTAATCCGAAATGTTTTCTGAGTGATTTATGCCCTGGCATTGTCTGGAAACCATAGGAAACTAAGCCTATTATGTGTGCTCTGGTCTAGTATCATTACTACATCTTTAATTTGAAGAGTTATAACTTTTTATCCCTATGCTAAAAAGGTCTGTGGCTAACTTTAGTCCCTCTCCTTAAGGGGAACAACTTTTCCTCAAGCACCCATAAGTTTGCCATGAATTTTTTTTTTTTTTTTTTTTTTGACATTTTATTCATCCAATGGATCTGGGATTTTTAAAATGTCCTCGCTAGAGATGATTTTCAAACGTTTTTTGAATTGAGAGATTAGTTGTTTTTTCGTGGCTCTCAAAGTTAACATTGATATCAGACAGTCCTATTAAATATAAACAAGTCATGCCTATTTCTTTGTGTTAGCTTCCTGTACTCGCTGAATGCCAATTGATGCTATACATTTTTAAACTAAAACAACCTTTTCTTTTTTTTTCCTTGGATGCTCCAATAGAGCATTGTCCTGAAAAAAATTAGGCCACACTTTAGTATTTTATCACCTTTAATAAGTGTGAATGCTTCAGTGATGCTACCCTCAAGGGACTCCTAAATAATGATGTGAGCTGTTTGTAGTATAGATAGGGCAGAATTATACATTAGGGTGTGGTAATGACCACCTGAACCCTTTTTAATTCTGAACGTGCTTGAGCCAATCCAGACAGGAAATCCAGATGGGGCATGTCTTTAGTCACCTCTGTGGTTGTTAGGACACTAAAAGAAGTAATTCTCATTTCATTTATGTGTGTATGGTAAAACCAATCTGCAGTTCATTCCAAGGACAGCAAAGTGTCAAGTAAATGAATGTGTTTGATTCTGTTGCAGCTTCACATCATTCATTCATAATCTTAGTAAATATATTAACTACTTGACTAGAAATTATCAAAATACTTTGGTTATTTACAGGAGTATCTGGAAAAAAGTTATATATTGTTATATAAAGTTATATACATTATATTGGTACCTAGTGTTTGGCAAAGTATAATGTCGAGGACTGGCAGAAAGCACAATTGAACTTTGTATTCTGGTAATGACAGGAATAATGAGCATTCAGTCATGGTCTTTCCAACAGAGACAGTATTCAATACATAGTGTGTCCCACCATTTTAATCTTCTTTCATCTATACACCTACAGTAGACTTCCTTTAAAGCTTTTTATACAATGTATCTTTTTCAATGTATCTAAAAACCAAAATGTGGATTTTCAGCAAATGAAAAATACTTATTGTTCTATACACACCCACAAAAAAAAAAAAAAAAAAAAATCGAAAGAATCTTCATGCAGAAATCTTATGAAGGCATGGGAATTATCCCCTTCTGTTCTCTTTCAAAAAGCTGGGGTATGTGGGGTATGTGTATAGCTGACGTGTCTTGATGATGTCGTTGGGGATTCGACTCGGCAGTGGTGAATTGTATGTAGAGAGCTCCTGGCTGCCTCTCGGCCACTGTGAATCTCTTTGGAATTTAGTGAGAGAACTCATGCGCATATTTAAAGTCTGTCCTGGCTTGATCTGCCTTAATTATGCAAAACTGCCTCCAATAATTGCTTGGCAAAAGTGAGTGTAGAATTATTATGGTAATGTCTTAGGCTGGTTTTGGAAGAGTAAAGAGTAAAGAAAGTGGTTGAAATGAATCTCTCACCTCTTCCTTTGTTTCTGGGTGTGTGATATTGGTGGAAGAAATATCGTCATTATTTTTGACTGTTCTTTTAAAGACCCCCTATGGTGAAAATCAAGTATTTAATGTTGTTTATATGTCTATGTGGTGTTTTTACTATGCTTTAAGACAAACCATGTGCACATTCATCAGTCAACACCATTGCTGTATTTTTTCCTTAAAAATGGTGTTTACCAAAGACAGTCTCAAAAACATGGTTTTAAATTGCCAGGTTATCTTGGTATATTTTTCTGTTGATATGAAACATTGGGTACATTTAGCACTATATCGGGTGAATTATGTATACGATATATATTAATATGTGATGATGAACTATATGCCTTTCTCCACTGAGGTTATTAGTTGTTCAAAGCATGTTTTTATGGGATAATGATTTTTAGAAGGCAGCTGTGACTCTGAGATGGCGAACAGGAACATGGTTTGTGTAACATTAGCAAACATCATTAGCTGTTTGATAACATAGTCAAGCCAAAGGCTAATCATATCAATAACCGTTATGTGTCTGACATAGAGAGCAATACATAAAACGCATTACCATTCTGATACATTGACTTATAAACGAGCCTGTATAATTCGCTCTTCCACTTGCTTCTTATATGGCTGAATTAAACCAGTATTTCCACTTGCCATTCTTGCCATTCAGCGTTTGCTACAGTAAAGTTGAAAGAGTAGATCAGGTATTCTGAGCTGATGTGATTGAGTTGAGGCGGGGACCAATATGCATATTCATGGATCGACATATACTAAATTGAAGCAAGGGTATAGAGTTACATTCAAGTTATTTAAGGCATGAAATATAGACCTAATTCTGAAAGTTTCAAGGAGTCCCACAGGGCTCTGTTTTTGGCGCTTTTCATTTCAATATTCCCATGCTCCCATTAAATCACATCTGGGGCCTATACCATGATGGTAGTTGAACAAACTCAGGGTAACAGGATTAGTTTAAATTTGACAAAACCAAACCAATTCAATCAGGCTTTGTTGGTATCATGAAGCTTATTATGCTTATTTATTTATATTGATTTATTTATCTTATATATTCTTATATTCTTATCTTAAATATTTATCTTATTTATCTTATTTATATACTTTATACATTATACATAATTCATTAATAAAATGCTGATGAAAATGCTAAAGCTAGCTGGCAACTTTTTTCGAAAACGCTGTCCGGGAAAGAATTAAAAAGTTTAGAATGTCAATAGTAGTCTTAATTTGTAGACAACATTTAAATTGGACCATATGTTGGATAGTCTTAACCTGTGAAATGGACTTTAAGCCAAAAGTGACCTACTGCTTTTAGCCTAAAGTGCTCTACATTATTCATAGACTTTAGCTGAGATTGAGCAGCCAATGGCAGTTTACCACTAATATAATAGGCTCCAGTGCTGTCCTTGATTGGGATGAACATGTCATCTACTCTGCAGCACAGGGAATCCTGATGTTTGTGAGTGGCTCAGTGCAGTGGGAGTAGCTCCTGGCACACACACACACACACACACACACACACACACACACACACACACACACACACACACACACAAATGGCATGGTTTGTCGTTGATAAGCATTAAAAATGTATGATGGGATAGCACTGCATTGATACCATGCCTTTAAGTCAATTCATGAACATCCTTGTTTATTGAAGAGAAAATGTATGAAATCTTAACACCAGCAACTGGAAATTTTTGTTTTAGATTGCAAGATCTAGTCTAATGAATAGACTTAGGGAACATTTATTACAAATTAAATAATTAAAAAATATTTTAAATGATATCTTTTTTTTTAAAGCAGCAACCTTTTTATTGCTAGGTTAATGTTAGAGAATAATTTTTATTAGCATTTGAACTATTGTAACATGAAATATATTTCATTTGTGCCTTAAATATTTTAAAGGCATGGGACACCACAAAGTGTACCATGCAATATGCCCTACTGTAAATAAATTGGTCAACCTGTGCATTTCTCTGCAGTTTATCTTGTGTGCTGCTCAGCTCAGCGATCATGGTGAGGCGAACACAGCTCAATACTGTTGCACTCTCACTGTGTGTCTTTTCTAAGCCTTATAGTAAGATTAACATCTTTGAATCTCTTTAAAACTGAGGAAGGAGATAAGGGATAAGAAATAAAAACAATAAAGCCTTGAGACTGGAACTTTATATTTTCAGACATACATATAAGGTTCCAAGAAATATCCAACTAGATCAAATCCATCAGACTGACTTAGATGAAACTTGTCTTACATTTAAGCTGCTTTTCGCACACTGAATACACATCATATTGCTTTCCTAGCGTGTGTTTGTGTGTGTGCGCACGCGACTGCGTGTATATGTAACTATTGTATGTCTGTGTGCACACACACAAGACAGAATTTGCTTTATATGTTTACTTGAGAGCTTTTTTGGTTGCTTCAAGCATGCATCACTGTGATTATGTGTCATATGTGATTACAGTTGGTACGCCCTCACTAAGACTGTAAAGAGTTTGAGGCGGCATGTCCTCAATGCACAGCTGCAGACACACTCCATGAAAAGTCCGTCCTCCAGAGTGTATATTGTGTCACTAGACTGTTTTGATGATATCACTTGAGTGTCTCTGAGGCCCATATTGGGCAGGGTCATTTTGGCTGGGATGCATTTTTATTTTTTATTTGTGAATATAACCACCATTCAAAAGTACAGGGTTAGCAAGATTTTTTAATGTCACCCAGGTATTTTTTTAAAATCAAAAATACAGTAAAAACAGTAATATTATTACAAATTAAAATATAAGGTAATTTATTCCAGTGATGGCAAAGCTGAATTGTCAGCATCATTACTCCAGTCTTCAGTGTCACATCATGATCCTTCAGAAATCATTCTAATATACTGATTTGGTGCTTGAGAAACATTTCTTATTATCAGTGTTGTAGATCAGTTGTGCTGCTTAAGATTTTTAAACTGAATTTTTTCAGGATTTTTTGATGAATAGAAAGTTCAAAAGAACATTGGAAATAGAAGTTGTTTGTATCATTATAAATGTCTTTACTGTCGCTTTAAATGTCCTTGCTGAATTAAAGTTTCGAGTATTAAAAAACAATCTTACTGACTCCAACCTTTTGAATGGTAGTGTATTTATATTCATCATCAGCTATTTTGTTATATACAACTATAATAAGCGTAATATTTGCAATTCTTTTAAGACAATACCACATACTTAAATAAGGTAGGGTCAAATAACCATCTGAGCCTGAGAATTACCCATTGACTTGAAATCAAAGAAAGCCCTCATCAAACAGTAAATGATGAATATTTAGGAGTAACATGCATGTTAACACGATAGCCACTGGATGCCATCTGCTTCTGAGCATTCCAAGCCTATAATTCTCAGCAGGTGGGGGTGGGGATGCTGAATCGTGGACACCCCACTGAGACTCCATCCAGCTCTGCTGTAATTGAACCTAAAGGCTGGGGGATTTAAAGTGCAGCTGGCAGGTGTCGGCCGCGTTTAGGGGGGCTAGCAGATCTGTACTAGCCAACACAAGACTCTCTCAGTCAGATACGCTTCTTAACGGCTAACTCCATGAATGCCAATCGCTCTTTTCTCTTTAGTTTTTTTAGTTTCTTTGCTTGGTTTACATCACAGAAGCTGATGGAGAGAAAGAATACGCACTTTCTTTGGCAGGAGTTTACATTTGTTTTGCCAAATTAGTAATATGTAAATAAAATTGACCAATTTTTGATGTATTAGCCTAGATGTTAAATGCATTACTTCCCCTCCCAGCTATGTGCTTTGTGATTAGCTGATAATGGAAACCAATGACATGGTAATAGACTATCCATGATGGTTTTATAAATCTCCATGAGGACAAGTCTGTCTCCAGGGAAATGGCAGAGAGGAGGTACCGTGTGAGTAGTCAAGAGGCTGGGAAGAGGGGTCATACACTTAAGTTATCATTGCTAAGTGCTAACCCATATGCACCCTATGCCTCCATCTCTTCCTGCCGCTTCCTCATTTACCATACAAATAGCACTTCAAAAACTCATGATTCGAGCTCCGTTGGTTTTAAAAGTCATTTGTACATTAGTTGAAAACACTCTACATCGATCTTAAGCTTTTTCAAATCTGCTCAGAAATCAGAAATATGAATGTTGTTATGTCCCAAACACACGTTTTGTACCCAAGCGAATAATCTTAGTGCATAGTTGGAAAGGGATCTGATTTGCAAAGCTGCAGACCTGAACGGAAGTAGAAAAATAAGTGGTCCTTAGATATATGCTAGGGTCTACAAATGAATACAACACATCAGCAAAAGGACGACCTGGCTGTAATATGAAGTCTGCAGTGACTTTAAGTGACCTACAACAAAACAAACTGACAAATAAAATAGCATCACATTAAAATAAAACTAATAGACAGTCTTCTGATTAGAATTCAGGTCAGTGACAAATAAAAATGTGCATGAAAGGGGAAAAAGAAAAATCTTTTAATAGTCTAGTTTAAAACATGTACCATGGTTTATATTTCTATTGGAGTCTTGTTAAAAAAAAAAAAAAAAAAAAAAAACTTATAGCATTTTCAGGAAAAACAGATACTTTAATGACTCTAAAAGTGTAATTTAATGCATATTTCTGCATGCATTTTTGCTTTGGCAGATGATTTATTTTTAAATATTAAGCAGTTTTTCATTGTTTATTACGTTTCTATTAGGGTATATTATTTATTCCCCATAGTTTTTAAGCATCATAGCCTTGTTCAGCACTGACAGAGAGATACACTGTCAGAGCTAAGAGAGAGGACCCAAAAGCGAAAACAGGTAATAATGTCTTTAATAGAAATTAGAAAATCAGAAAGTCTCTCATTAATAATGAACTTAAGCAGGAGATGACCCGAGACCGGGAAATACAGATCTGTAGATGAGAACAGCGAAGGCAAACAGCAGACTGTTTTGAGCCGTAGACTGGTGTATCACGGGACCAATCTCAGCGTTCAGTAGCAGGAGAGCTGGGCAGAGCACAAGTTTAGCACAAACACACAAACCAAGAATGTAGACGAGTAGGTAATGAAGACCAGACAGGGCAGGACTAGACTCGGTGATAGAGAACGATCACAAATGTGTACAAAGTTAATAATCTGGCAGAGGACAAAGGAGAGAAGGGAACTGGAGGTAGAGATGCTAATCAGAGAGAAAGAGAGGACAGGTGTGGAAACGAAGATACTGATTGCATAGGGTGATGAGGAAAAGCTGAGTATGAAAGAAAGCGCTAAGTGTGTGCGTGTGTGTGTGGCAGCAGGGGAAGAAAGAGAGAGAGGAAAATACCAGCTTCATGACATACACATACAAAGATGAAGGGAAAGTGCAAATACGAGTGTGTCTCTGAATAGGTGCTGTGGGTGTGGGACAGTGATTGACATATCGCCCTGGAGTACATTGTAGCATACTAAAAGCCTTAAAGCGTTCTGTGTTTGTATGACATCAGTATAATTTGAACAAGCTAAGGATTTCTGATAGTCTGATAGCAGACAACAGACTACATGTCACATCTCTTCAGGTCTTTTAAATCACATTGGATCATCAACTCACAGCAATAAATAGGACACTTTGTTTTCAGTACTTCACAATCTGTCTGCTAGGATTTATTTCGATGTATACCATAATCTCTTTGACCTGTCAATCACCTATATTAGTTTTACCTTGCAGTCAGAGAAGAAATAATGCAATCGGATATGATTTTATCTCCCTGAAACTGAAAGGCTTTTATTTGAAATTAAATGAATTGTTACACAAAACAAGTGTTGTTACTTTAGTTGCTTTCTTGCAATATAAAATGTGAGATGACTCTGGGTTCCATCCTTCCAGAATCCAGACCTATATGCTTCACTTGTTTTAAAGGGATACTCCACTTTTTTTGGAAATAGGCTCATTTTACAACTCCCTCAGAGTTAAACTGTTGAGTTTTACCGTTTTTGAATCCATTCAGCCGATCTCCGGTTCTGGCGGTACCACTTTTAGCATAGCTTAGCATACATCATTGAAGTGGACGAGACCATTAGCATTTCTCAAACAAAAATCACCAAAGAGTTTCGATATTTTTCCTATTTAAAACTTGACTCTTCTGTAGTTACATCGTGCACTAAGACCGACGGAAAATGTAAAGTTGCGATTTTCTAGGCTGATATGGCTAGGAACTATACTCTCATTCCTGCGTAGTAATCAAGAAACTTTACTGCCGTACCATGAGTGCAGCAGGCGTAATGATATGACGCAGCGCCTGAAAATAGTTCCGTTGTGTTGACGGAAGGTGGCCTATTTTCAGGCGCTGCGTCATATCATTACGCCTGCTGCACTCATGTTACGGCAGTGAAGTTTCTTGATTATTACGCAGGAATGAGAGTATAGTTCCTAGCCATATCAGCCTAAAAAATCGCAACTTTACATTTTCCGTCGGTACAGAAGAGTCAAGTTTTTCCGTCGGTACAGAAGAGTCAAGTTTTAAATAGGAAAAATGTCGAAACTCTTTGGTGATTTTTGTTTGAGAACTGCTAATGGTCTTGTCCACTCCAATGATGTATGCTAAGCTATGCTAAAAGTGGTACCGCCAGAACCGGAGATCGGCTGAATGGATTCAAAAACGGTAAAACTCAACAGTTTAACTCTGGGGGAGTTGTAAAATGAGCCTATTTCCAAAAAAAGTGGAGTATCCCTTTAAGGGCAGATCAGGATTAAAAGACTAGGCCTAATTGAGGTCAAACTTAAAGTATCATGATGAATTTGAATAACAATCATTGTTTGTCTTCTAATTAATACAACCATCACCATCTGCATATGCTGCATCCATTTAACTAACAGTCTGTGGATGCTTCATGTAAGTAGCAGACAAATAGAGTGTCTGGAGTCTATGGTTAGTCTGACAGGCCCTCCAGCCCCAGCAGGCATCTTTAGGAGACATTGAGCTTGGCACATGACCAGAAACGTGTCAGTGGAACCAGCCGGGGTCACTGTGTGATCTCAATGCCCTCTATTGTTTTTATCTGCCCAGTCTGGAGTCTTTATCGAGTGAGTCTGACGGGTGCAGAAAAGGATTTCCACGTACCCCATTGTTCACCGGTATCAGTTTCCTGTTTGTTGTCATTTGTCATTTTTGGTTTCTACTAGGGCTGTCAAAATTAATTAATTTTGTGGATATATTTTTTTCAGTTAAACGCATTAAAAATATTTAGCGCAATCAACGCAGTATGTGTTTTTTTCATCATTTGGCTGCTCTACAGTATATGATCACGCTATCATTCATTCAAGTGCTATTGAACCATTCAAGCGTGATAAGATGCAAAAAAAGAGAGAAAAAAATAACTCAAATCTGTACTGGCACGCCGTCTGTGAAGTGGCTCTCTATGAACAAACACCCGAAATGTGCGCGCATGATGCCTCACTGACTCACTGCTCTTGACTGAATATGTTAACTTTTGTAGCTTTAATAAGGATTAATCTATATTCAATTTAGAATGTATTGCAGTGAAGACTGTGCAGTGTTTGATTATTCAGTGTCTGTATATTTACCTGTTAGACCTGAAAGTCTTAAATCACTTTTTACACATTTTACATTTTTTTGTACAACTTTTTTTGTGCATTTTAGCGAGGTTGGTAAAAATCTGAACCGACTCGACTGGGCCAATAGAAAAAAAGCCTTTGCGTTGAGCCCTGATATATTAGGCCTAAATGCACTGCTAAATATGACATTTATTACAATGGGTTAATGTTTTAATTTCACTTAGCCTAAATTAAAAATAGTTATATATTTTAAAGCCTGTTAAATTTTAAAATTGATAGCTTTCAATTATACTGTGATGTTAAATGGCTATAATTAATGGCTAAAATTGAGAAGAAAAAAAATCCATTTAATAGAGACATCAGTATCACTGGTATCATTGATACTGGCCTTCAGTAAAAAGATGTACATACATATACAGTCTTTATGGTTTCAACATTCTTTTGGAGATTCATTGTGAAAGTATTATAATATAAAGATATATGAAGAACTTTAATGTTAGGTGTGATTAATCGCGATTATTTAATTACAGAAAAATGTGTGATTATTTATTTATTTATTTTATCGATTTTAATCGACCAATTCCTGTCACTCATATTACGTTTTTGGAAAATAAATAATGCAAGATACCAAATAAAATGCTGTTTTTAAGACTCCTGGACTAGTTGAACCTCAAAAATATGTTGTTGGGATTCCAGTGTCTCAGATACAGAATATTATTTATTATTTATTAATATTATATTGTTTTATAATGAATGCCGGAAATTTTTAACTCTACTCAAACATGAATTTGGCATCACTATTTCTGCAAATTTTATTCAAAATTCAAATAATATTTATATAATAAAATATAAATACATTTTTTAAATTAAAATTCAAATGTTTAATATTGTAGTGGCAGATAAGCCATTTGATTGACTCTATCCCACACAGCAGATTTAGCGTGGGGGCACGGTTCTGATGTTACTGTGGTTTGACAGCTCATCTCATCGCAGTGATAGATGAAAGCTGATGTCCCATTCTCCGCCTCTTCCTCATCAGTTAGACTTTTGATGACTGACTTCTGAGACTGTCTTTACTTTTCTTTTGTGAGCAGTTGAAGCTGTGGGAGCATGCTTTAGCTCCACTTTTTTAAAAAATTGGTAAGAGCAAAAATGTTTGGTAAACTAAAAAAAATTAGCTTCACGTGGTAACATCAAAATTTACTGTTTTTAATTAATTCAAAAATATAATTTATTATACATATGTTTTGATCCTCTAATCTGATTGGCCAAGAGAGTTTAACTTTTTTTTTTTTGGAAGTATATTAGCATTTAAAACAAAAATAGTAATACTTTGTACATGTATAGTACATTAAAACAAACAGTAAAATTGTCTATTCTATGTCCTTGTCTGCTACAGTATGTGTACAATATAGTTATTAAACTCACAGAATTTTATTGATTTGTTCTTGACCCAGTCATTGGCACTCATTGATTTTTGTACTTTTTACATTATTTCATTTCCAACTCACTGATCTGTTTGGCAGCAGAAGTGCCCCATTAAGTATGACTTTAAATGTATCGGTTGCTGAACACACAATCGTAACTTCATTTTCTCTGTGAAAGGCTCATTTGTCAATGCTGCCTTTAATGGTATCAATTATTAATGGCTGATGTGAGGAAAGCCTCTCCTGTGCTTCAGTAGCTAATGGTTGACAAACTCCTCCAAGCCTAGAAGGTTCCAGCTTATCCAAAGCCTCTGAGTAATCGATTTAGCTTGAAAGAAACAAATAGCAAAGCTAACAGTACAGTAGTAGTCAGACATGTGATGGAGCTACTGTATAGTGTTCTGTTTCTCCCTAAATCAAGTCTGTTTTGCTAATGCTCTGATCTTGCCATGTGTTATCCTCTTTGGTTAACATTCCTGTATTCTGCTTTGGATCAAATAAGCACCCAAACACCCGCAGTATACCATAGTGTGTGACTTTGTTTTGAGCATAGACTTCATCCACTCGTCCCATTTATATGCTTTCTTTCTTTCTTTCTTTCTTTCTTTCTTTCTTTCTTTCTTTCTTTCTTTCTTTCTTTCTTTCTTTCTTTCTTTCTTTCTTTCTTTCTTTCTTTCTTTCTTTCTTTCTTTCTTTCTTTCTTTCTTTCTTTCTTTCCGTCTTGACACAGCGTAGAGCAGTTCTGCTCTTATACCCTTCATTACTGTCAGCCAAATAAAGCTGAGCTGTTATTACTCTCAGCACCCTGTCAGGTCTCTCTAGGCACAGGCCTGTACTTTACTGGGCTTTGTAGACGGACAAGACTTAGAGGAGCTTAATAATACAAGTCTTAATGATCACCTTACAAGAAACTTAAAATAAATTGATCCGTAAAAGACTTGTTTTGAAATTTGTAATGCTCATTATAATAGTCACTTTTTAGATCTAAATGGTAAATGGACTGCATTTATATAGCGCTTTCACAGACCCAATGGCCACCAAAGCGCTTTACAATTTGCCTCACATTCACCCATTCACTCTCTCATTCATACACCGACGGGCGACGGCAGCCATGCAAGGCGCCATCCAGCTCGTCGGGAGCAGCTGGGGTTAGGTGTCTTGCTCATGGACACCTCGACACTTGGTCAGGTGGAACCAGGGATTGAACCACCAACCTTCCGGTTTGTAGAAAACCTACATGAACCACTGAGCCACTGCCTAACCCTAACAACTATCGTAACAGCCTAGCAACCATGAGCAATGTCCTAGCAAACCCACAGAACACCTTAACAACTGATTAGAATACTCATAACTTCTCAAAATACTGAGAAAGTTGGTAATGTGTGGTGACAGTTTTTGCACAGTTGTTTATTCTAGAATTCATGAGCACCCTGCTGTCTAAAATATGGTTTTAGAAGGGCCGCATTGGTCTGTTATTATTGGTACTAGCTGGTTATTGCATGTATAGACCAACATGACTAGTTTTTCCAGCTTGAAAATGTTCCAAGTATTCTGGTAACCACAAATAAAATGGTTTTAAATGTTTAAATCTATATTGGTAGGTTGTTTTTGTTGTTTTCAGAATAGGCCATGCATGTCATTTTTTTTTGGCATCTTGCAAAATTGGTTCAAATAAACCAATAGAATTAGAGTATTGCTTTACTGCAGTGGATCTTAATGGGATAGTTCACCCAAAAATAAAAATTCTGTCGTCATTTACTCGCCCTCAAGTTTTCCGAACCTGTTTAAATTTCTTTGTTCTGCTGAACACAAAGACATATATTTTGAAATATCACCATTGCACAGTAGGAAAAACAAATACTATGAAAGTCAATGGTGCTCCAGAACTGTTTAGTTTCCCACATTCTTCAAAATATTCTCCTTTGTGTTCAACAGAACAAGTAAAAAGTTACACAGGTTGAGGGTGAGTAGATGAATTTTCATTTTGGGGCAAACTATCCCTTTAACCTTTTTGACTCCATTAGCAAAAACAACAGTATTTGAAGGCCCCCAATAAATTAGTTACTTCTACAAACGTTCATTGGCTAATTAATTATTCTTCTGGGTTTACACTTTTTATTACCAGTTTATTTAAGCCTACATTAATTTTGTTGTCATTTGTGATTACAAGTTTTTTTATTTTTTTATTATTATTAGTTTTACTGACAAATGGTTGGTTTGTGGGTTTGTTATCACTTTTGTTTTTCATGTCTTTTATTTTGTAATTTGCCTTAGTTTAGGTTCCTAGTTTTGTCATGTGATTCCCCTGTCATCATGTGATCATGTCTTTTGCTTTCTTAGGCTGAATCTGAAATCGCCCCCTAAACCCTCATTCACTATTCCCCACGTTAGTCCACAAATACTGTTCACTTGAAGGTGTGAATGAAAAAGAGTGAGCGAATTTGGACAGCTGTTGAGTGTACATCGGTTGTACACATTATTGCAGTGCAATGTGGGATTGAATAAGTGCACTCAATAACGTCCACAATGGTTTCGGACAACACTACAATGGCTGTCCCCTCAAATAATACCTATTTTAGGGTATGGGGCAATTTCGGATTCAGCCCTACTATAGTCTTATAGACGCGTTCGACTTCGGCTGGATGTAACCAGTCGGGTGTAGCTGAAAACGGAGAGACTTGAGGTCGGACACTTTCTGCTTCCCGTAGTGTTTGCCTACTTTGTAAGAGATGTAGTGAGTTAAATGCAATATTTGTCAAATACACAGACGTTTTAGAGATGTTTTCAATAAAAACTTTATATAGGCCTATTGCTTAATACAGAGTCTGTTTGTAAGAATAAAGTTCAACATAAGCCTATACTATTTAAATACCAATGTAGTGGCGCCTACATTTTTTATCAGTTTTATTTTGATAAACGACACAATATAACATCACGACTACATGAAAAGAGCTTTTATTGTTATAAAAATGCAGATTTGTGAGCATTAGTGGAACTGAATATGTCAGAATGGGTAGATCGACACTCCGTCGATAGCACACGTACATCATGGAGACGTCTATTTGATGTGCGTGTTTACATCTGGAAGACGTATTTTTTAGAGTGTTTGCTCATCTGCAATACGTCTATAGGACGTTTCCTGTCAGATGTCAAATAGACGTTTAGAAAATGTCTTTAAGAAGTAATAGTTTAGAATGTATGTTAAACTGACATCGTAAAGATGTCTATCAGATGTTAGTAAACAGCAGATGCTTTCCAGATGAAGTGATCTCTAACAGACATCTTGCAGACGTATGTGTGCTATCTGGGTATTAATTAGCTGATCAGCCATCTGTTCTCGAATCGCTCTCGCAGTACTTCGATGGCATCAAGTCGGACAAAATTTCTAACCAGCATGCACTGCTTCAAATCAGCCGCCGATCGGTCTGCACAGCGCTGCATGAAATCGAACAAGCCTTTTGTGTCATGTCCTCATTTGTTCTTGTCATGTGTCCTGTGTTCTCATTGGTTCATTGTTTGATTGTGCACAGGTGTTTCTTGTTAGTCATTAGACTCTGTGTGTATATATAGCCCTCAGTTACCACTGCTTCTTGTTTGGCTTTGTTCCCTGTAACTGCTTTTTGGTGAGTTTCATGTCATGTTATGTTTAAGTTTAGTTTTTGCATTCATGTACTCATGTTCACAATATGGTATAGTTCTGTCTATTTTGTATCACGTTAATAAAACTGGGTTCACTACACTTGCCTCAGTGGACTACATTACACAAATATTTATACCCAATTAAATATTTTTAGAGCTAATTTTTTTTGTGAAAAGTTACATCAATTATAAATAAAGTTTTTTCTTTCCTTTTTTCCCTGACATGCTTCTATGTGCTTTTTGAATGTATAGGTTGACCAAAATTTTTATCTTGTGCTTCCAACAATCAGTTTACAGAAACACTTTTGACTCTGTTCCAGACTGTATTTTAATTCACAGATCCAATTCCTGTTAAATCATTTCAGGCATGTTTAATAATCTCCCATTGTGTCTTTAGTCTGCCACTGTACTCAGGCCAGCAACTGGGCCCATATGTTCCTCTAATCTGCTGATTGATGGAAATACTGCTCAAGATCCGTCCCACAGACCGACCTTCCTTACAGTTCAGGACTTTGATTCAGACAAAGAAAGACTTCTAAGCCTCTGAGCTCAAACGGCTAATTTATTTGAGTTGTTGTGACTTTTTATGTGTGCAGTGAGGATATTTAAAGATTAAACTCCTCTTTTGCCATTAGAGGCTGAATAGTTTGTTTATTATTAGCGATCTTAGAGCAATTCTTTCTCGGCCTTTTTTGTCTTTCTCTATACAGTGTCAGACTCCTGCTGGTAAAGAGAGGGCTGTGTTCCTCTCCATCTGTCTGTGATCTTTCACTCAATTCCATGTAGATGTGTGTGTTTGATGGAGCTCCACATTGGGACCATCTGCTTCTTGCTGCCCACCTCCATGTGTGGAGGAGTGGGCTGAAATCCGGACGTCATTCTTTGCCCACTGCGGCTGTGTGTGTATGTGGGTGTGTTTGCATGTGCTCTCAAATTGTTTCCTTTTTTTTGTATTCCTAGTGATGCATTGCATATTACTCAGCCTGAATTCAGATTTGGTAAATTTATCTAAAAGTAGTGATGCACTGAACATTCAAAAAAATTTATTTGAATAAATTTTTGGTTTCGGTCACAACCGCCTTGAAGGGCCAAAATCAAGGTGTTGTTTAATTAGCGGTTCTCCAAAGACTGTCACCATCTATTTCGCACACAACGTGGATAAGCTAAATCAGGGAAGCATGTCAGCTGCGTGGAAAGTTGAGAAAGTTTTCAGTTGATGCATGAACAAAACTTCCCTGAACATTATTTGTAGTGTGCATCTAATAGCCAAAACAAGCTTTGCTTTGTTACTTTCGATATGAAACAAAATCTCCGCTTTCAAAAAATGTCTATTTTATAATAGAATTCAAACAAGAGTCATTTGATGGTGGTCTTTAATGTGGCGTTACAGATTGCTGTAGATGCCTCAGTTCAAGAGACACATGATCCGTTTATCTGTTCATCTTTAATACTAGTTATAGTACAAAATAAATATGAATGAACATCAGAAGGTTCGTTGAAAGAAACAGTACAACTAAAATGCATAATGTCTCATAATCGTTCAATCAGTGTTTCAACCACGGTAAGAAATCAGTAAAATAGCTTGGAAAGAATGTCATTACATTTACCTCAGGAAAGCTATTCAATGTCCAGCTCATTAGTCTGAAAAAAAAAAAATAACTGTAGAGATGTGCATTTTGATAAATATATTCTCTATATTATTCATTGAATAAATCTATTATTAAAACAAGTTTTTATTACAGACATGGTTTAAATTCCCAGGTATTAACTTCCATGTAGAACAATACTGAACTAAAAATTATGGTTTCTATTTCTTGTTTACAGTAAAACGCACTTGGAAAATTCAAGTGTGTAGCTATATTTGGCAGGCCGACAGGAATCTACACCCACAGATACAGCTCCAACTCCATACAGAAGAGGAATGCCTGTCATTGATAAAATTCTACAATCATTCTTTCAGCTACCAATAAGAGTGTACTGCCTTCAGTTCTGATTAACAGATTTGATCACATTTATGTCCATTTGTGCAAAAAAAAAAAAAAAACATTCTGCAGATTCATTCTGAGTCTAGATACTCTGGTATTTCAAACTCCTAGTCTGAATAGACTGCAGCGCAACATTGTGAACTACTACATGCTTTATCAGTTAATCAGATAGCTGTTGCAGTCACATGATTACTTCCATTCATTTCTCAAACAGTGTTTCTCTCTTTTTCTCTTCCCCACCCCTCCCTCTCTCTGTTCAGATTACATGTTTGCAGGAGTTTTTCGGGGACGATGACGTATTCATCGCGTGCGGCCCTGAGAAACACCGTTACGCACAGGATGATTTTGTGTTGGATCACAGTGGTAAGGCTTCCACAGCCTTTATAACCGGTAGGCTCAGCTAAACACTAACTTCATTTCAACCAATTTTTTCTCATACTAAACTCTAATACAAAAATGTATCCCTTCACTACACATCTAGGAAGACATCACACACACAGACACCACATTGATCCAGAAAAGTTGGGACATTTTGTAAAATGAAATAAAATCAAGAATCTGTGATTTGTTCATTCTCTTGAACCTTTATTTAACTGACAAAGGTACAAAGAAAATAATTCCAATGTTTTCGCTGGCCAGATTATTTGTATTTTGTAAGTATAAACACATTTTGATTTTGATGGCTGCAACACACTCTGAAAAATGATGACAGTGGCAAAATAAATAGATTACAGAATATCTAGTTAAACTGTTTTGAAACAATTAGCAGGTGAATTAGTAGAAGGTGAGGGTATCATGTTTGGGTATAAAAGGAAGATCCACCAAAGGCTCAGTTTTTTTTAAGCAAAGCTGGGTCATGGCTTGATGAACTTTGTATGCTGCTGTGTTAAAAATAGCCACATGGGCTCAGGAGTACTTTGGAAAACCGTTGTCACTAAACACAGTCTGCCGCTGTATCAGGAAATGCCACTTTAATCTCTGTTACGCAAGGAGAAAGCTATACATCTGTTCAATGCAGAGATGCTGTTGAGTTCTCTGGGCCCGAGTTCTTCTCAGATGGTCCAAAAGACAGTGGAAATGTGTGCTGTGGTTAGATGAATCCACATTTCAGCTTTTTTGGGGGGTGGGGAGGGGGGAATGGACATTGAGTTCTCAGTCCCTAAGATGAAAGGGACCACCCAGACTTTCATCATGGTACGGGGTGCATCAGCGCAAACAATATGGGTGACTTGCATGTGTGTGAAGGCACCATTGATGTGGAGATATATATTGGGATTGTAGAGAGACTTTTAATGGCATCAATATGACATCTTTCCTGGGAAGCAAGACAATGCCAGGCCTCATTCTGCATGTGCTACAACAGAGTTGGACGTGCCTCTGTCCCAACTTTTTTGGAGTGTTGCATCCATCAAAATTTGTTTACATTTACAAAATACAATTAAGTTGGTCACTGAAAACATTGAAAATCATTTCTTTGTACTTTTGTCAGTTAAATAAAGGTGTAAGAGAATTAACAAATCACAGATTCTTGATTTTATTGCATTTTACAAAATTCTCCAAATTATCTGGAAATGGGGTTGTACATTGATATACAATTGCAATTTTGAAAGAAATGAATACTTTTATTCAGAAAGGATGTTAGCCTGGATGCCAGCCCGAACCCCGTCCACAACATTTTTTGATCGGGAAGTTCGGTCTGGACTCGCTCCATTGAGGAGTAATTATGATCGGTTCAGAGATCGTCGGGCCAATCAAATTGCCAGGGCGGGCTTCATACGATGATGGACAGATGATCTGCAGGGACGTAATCCTCACGTTATCAAAGAGCGCTTGGGTTGAACTGGTTTCCCTCAGAGATGACTGCCGCTGGAGAACTGAGATGTAGAGATTCCGCTATAGCGTCCGTTGTAAAAGAAATCGACAGCGCATTCATTTTAAAAGACGAACAGAGAACTGCAATCAAGGCATTTGTCGATCGGAAAGATGTGTTTGCCGTCCTTCCTATGGGATTCGGCAAAAGTTTAATTTATCAGCTGGCTCCGATGGTAACTAAGAAGATGGGACCCAATGAAAACCCTGTGCTCGTTGTGGTTTCTCCTTTGGTCGCACTCATGGAGGACCAAGTAAAAGAAGCAACACTCGTTATTTTACTTCTTCCAGCGTGCGTGCAGTTGAGTTCTGTAGTTGACAACTGTGCTATGCAAAGTAGTTGACTTACTGCGTTGCTCTCATTGGTTGTAGGTCTATCCAATTGAGTGCAGAGTTTTTTTTTTCCTGGTTCGGTTAAGACACGCCTCATAATCAAAGCCCTATGAAGCAGTATCAGACTCACATTCTGACTAGAATATGAGTATGACGAAGTCAGGCTAAAAGGATGTATTAAATTGACCAAAAGTTTCAATTGCAAAAGATTCTATTTCAAATAAATGATGTTCTTATAAAAAAAAATCGTCAAAATTAAGCAGCACATCTGTTTTCAACTTTGATAAGAATTGTTTCTTAAGCACCAAATTAACATATTAAATGTTTTCTGAAGGATCATGTAAAACACTGAAGACTGTAGTAATGATGCTGAAATTTCAGCTTTGAATTTGAAATTGTCACAGGTATAAATTACATTTTAATTTTACTATATTTTTGATCAAATAAATGCAGCCTTGGTGTGCACAAGAGATGGGTGTGTGCTTTATTTTCCATATCTCAGCTAGTCTTTAATATTTATATTGAGAACCTATTTTTTATAGGGAATAAAATTACTTTTTTTTCCCATCAGTGCTTTAAAACAAATAAACAGGAAAAAACAAGCACAGAACAACTAATTGGTATCAGCACACAAATGTTGTATTTGTGCATATTAATAACTTGCTCTCAGCACAAAAACACCATAGAATTGTCTCCTACAGAAAAAAGTGATAGGATTGCAATAGTATCATTTCCCACACATTCATTCACTGTGTTGCAAAAATGAATCCATTTTCAAGAATGAACACATGGGACCAAAGGATTACCATTGTCAGAGGAAGTGACCTTGTTATGAGAAGTTCCTCACCATTGTTCAGTGTGCAGTTTGTGTTTGTCTACTAGTGAACATGAAAGTGCAGGTGGGGAAGTGAAGATGTTCTGTGGCCATGGAGTTCTAAATAAAATCATATGACTTTGCCTGTAATTTTGTCCTGTTTTGCTGAAACGCCTCCATTTCCTGTAACATTTACCACACACACACACACACTGTGATAACTTGATTCGTAGCTGTGTGAATTTAGTTCAGCTTCTTGGCATTTTGTCCTAGTTCTTCTCCACTGCCCCACTTAGACTAAGTAGGACTTTTCCAAAAATATAAAGAAACGGCGAGTTTGCGTCTGACTGTATTTACTGCTCAACCTCTTCTTTCCGCAGCAGAAGTGGAGTGTCCTTAAAACGCAAGCCCACCCCAAATCTAAATCTTCTGTAACTAAAGAACTCATTACACGTTCTCTCTCAGATTCTGCTTTACATTAAGCCCCATGAAACAGATTAGCTTGGCAGTAATGGCATTTTAATAATGTCATTCGGCTTGTTTTAACTTCATCACTCCATGATCTAGTGCTCATCCGCTAATTTATCACTGCTCTGCGTCATTAGCAAGTGCCGTGTAATCGACAGGACAGATCGGGCCCACTATAGCTGCTGTTAAGAATGAGTCATTCCTTATTAAAGTTCTGCATCCACTGCTCTCATTAGAAAGATAGGCTGCTCTCATAGGCATTGGGTAGACAATTTGATTATGCCTCTACGGAAGGCTTCACAGTGTCGGCACATGCGAATATATCTGCAGATACCACTTATTTACTAACAAACATTCATCAGGCCTGATACGCATTTTGTGTACGTTTTGGTGTTTGTACGCATGTATGTTCCTGTCTGTGTGACTATATGTACTGCACATATACTGTAAATCACCAGATCTCCTTTTGTAAGGTACTTAAAAAATACATGTAAATCTCCTTTTTTTGAGGAATCCCCAAACCTTTGAATGGTAGTGTACAATTAGTTAAACAGGCAAAGAGGTTAATTGTTTGAAATGGGTAAGACATCAACTGCTCCTTATTCTTTGTCTGTTATATATACATTCCCTGCTAATTTATGGTGTCTCTGTGTCCAGAATGTCAGGTGCTCAAGTCCTCTTATTCTTCTCGTTCTGCTCCTCCTGTGAGATACTCTGGCAGTAAAAGTCCAGGACCCACCCGCCGCAGCAAATCTCCTGGATCAGGTGAGGATACTATAGTCACACGCAGTGTTGGGGCTAACGCATCACTTTTACAAATATAACAAAATATTTTATATTTATATAAAAGATTTTTCAGATAAGTAATGCAAGTTCCTTTGTTTTCCCATTTATTGACTGACACCTTTCCTGTTCCCATGCTGAGAGAAATTGGGAGAGGCGTTGTGTGCACTGTCAACATGAGTTATTGTAGATCTAGACAAAATGTGAGCATGCATTTACTCAAAAACAGATTCAGTATTCCTCAATATGAATAAAAACAGTGAAATGCAAACTTAGAATACTGTATTAATATTAAATGTACTTTATGTTTTTAATCTCATTTTATTAACCAATGTCTTCACTGCTGACCTTTTGATTATCCAATTCAACCAAACATATAAGCAAAAATCACGTTAGTTAAACATCACATTTGCGTTTTTGTTTTTATTACTTTAAATGAGAGTGTTTACTTCTCCTGCATTTGTTTGAAAGGTTTGTTTAAGCTGCGCTCTCTACTGTACAGTTGTGAATTTGTATTTCCTTCAGCCTCACTTTTGGTGTAAAAGGGCCTTAACATTTACCAAAAATAGAACTTTTTTATTAGTATAAAAAAACAACAACAAGCAAGCCCAGCCCAGGTGAGAAAAAGTAAAGTAACGCAACGCAACACATTACTTTTTATTAAAAAAATAACTAAGTAGCGCATTTAGTTACTTTCATCTATACTTGGTTTACCTCATACTCACAGAAGGCAGGTTTGGGAAGAATAACAGCAACAGAAACTGAATTTCTGAATCTTTCTGACTACTGTGATTCACATGTCACTTCCTGTCATTTTTCTTTTCCCAATAATATCTGAAACGCTCTGTTCCTTGTTCAATTACTCTCCTCTCCACTGTAGGAAGAAGAACTCCCGGACACTTCTCTACAAATAGCCAATCTCCAGTCAAATCACCAAGTAAGTTTCAATGGTAATGAAAGAAAACAATTTTATAGCACTATATTTTCCCCCTGAAGTTATATGATATTAGTTGAGGTTGCTTGCACCAAAAAGGAAATAAACAGAATGCTTTGACCCTTGGAAATCAACAGAATGCTTTTCTATTGTACCTTTAAGACTTCGTAAGGTAAATTACTTCTGTTGTGATTTGCTAACCTCTTCTCATGTGAGTTAAGGTGCGGTCATGTTTATCGTTGTTCTGCAAATGTTTGAAGGGCAAAATCCAGTAATTTCAATAGAGATCCACACATTCTGGAATTTTGCATGATGGCGAAATATTTCCCTTTGCAGATTTGGCAACAGCTTCAAGTTGACTTCTGCGTGAGCTGTGCTTTATACATCGCTACATTATTGACATAGACTAGACGCACAATTTCTGAAAACTTTCTCAGAACTTTGGCTAGCAAATGTTTTCCCATGAACATTAATAAAACGTGTGCAGAGTTGTCTAATCTTAAATAATGTTCTCAAAAGTGTGCATAAAAATGTTGCATTATTTTATTTCTGATACATTTTAGTTCAATGTTTTTTTAAATGTTAATACTTGTTTCAGAACATTCAGAGAACATGCAACAGTAATGTTTCCGTAATGTTTGCAAAATTATCAAATGGAATGTTCCCTTAAAGGTAGGGTAGGCAATTTCAGAGAGGCTAGCTATAGCAAGCTAGCTTTGAAAGCATAATACCTCACCCTCCCTTCAGAGCATCTCCAAAGCAACACCTGCTTCAAAACACAGGAACACACACACAGCCAGAGCAGTCTGCAAAGCATCACGAGAGACAACGTTAAATTATCTCATGTCTCAAAGCACATGACTTAATAATAATGAACATAAACAATTTAGAGAGCAGAATATATTTGTAAATTTTCTTCTATTATTGATTGCTAACAGGATGGGAAGAGTTTCAATCAGTATAATAAAAAGGTTCTATGAAAAAACATGACCTACCTTTAATGTTTGCACAACCAATACTCACCTAAAGGATTATTAGGAACACCTGTTCAATTTCTCATTAATACAATTATCTAATCAACCAATCACATGGCAGTTGCTTCAATGCATTTAGGGGTGTGGTCCTGGTCAAGACAATCTCCTGAACTCCAAACTGAATGTCAGAATGGGAAAGAAAGGTGATTTAAGCAATTTTGAGCGTGGCATGGTTGTTGGTGCCAGACGGGCCGGTCTGAGTATTTCACAATCTGCTCAGTTACTGGGATTTTCACGCACAACCATTTCTAGGGTTTACAAAGAATGGTGTGAAAAGGGAAAAACATCCAGTATGGGGCAGTCCTGTGGGAGAAAATGTCTTGTTGATGCTAGAGGTCAGAGGAGAATGGGCCGACTGATTCAAGCTGATAGAAGAGCAACTTTGACTGAAATAACCACTCGTTACAACCGAGGTATGCAGCAAAGCATTTGGAAAGCCACAACACGCACAACCTTGAGGCGGATGGGCTACAACAGCAGAAGACCCCACCGGGTACCACTCATCTCCACTACAAATAGGAAAAAGAGGCTACAATTTGCAAGAGCTCACCAAAATTGGACAGTTGAAGACTGGAAAAATGTTGCCTGGTCTGATGAGTCTCGATTTCTGTTGAGACATTCAGATGGTAGAGTCAGACTTTGGCCTAAACAGAATGAGAACATGGATCCATCATGCCTTGTTACCACTGTGCAGGCTGGTGGTGGTGGTGTAATGGTGTGGGGGCTGTTTTCTTGGCACACTTTAGGCCCCTTAGGGCCAATTGGGCATCGTTTAAATGCCACAGCCTACCTGAGCACTGTTTCTGACCATGTCCATCCCTTTATGGCCACCATGTACCCATCCTCTGATGGCTACTTCCAGCAGGATAATGCACCATGTCACAAAGCTCGAATCATTTCAAATTGGTTTCTTGAACATGACAATGAGTTCACTGTACTACAATGGCCCCCACAGTCACCAGATCTCAACCCAATAGAGCATCTTTGGGATGTGGTGGAACGGGAGCTTCGTGCCCTGGATGTACATCCCACAAATCTCCATCAACTGCAAGATGCTATCCTATCAATATGGGCCAACATTTCTAAAGAATGCTTTCAGCACCTTGTTGAATCAATGCCACGTAGAATTAAGGCAGTTCTGAAGGCGAAAGGGGGTCAAACACAGTATTAGTATGGTGTTCCTAATAATCCTTTATGGGGTGTATATAACATTCATAACTCAATGGGAACATTAGCTTAACATTCTTAGAACATACTTTTGTTAGCTGGTTGTGACCTCACCTTAAAGGGGTCATATAATACCATTTTTGTACAAGCTACTATGATTCTTTAGGGTCTAAATTAAAAGTTTGTAATATACTTTAATTAAAAATTCTCATTAGTATTGTAAGAAAACACTTATTTTACTTGTTTTCAGCACGCCGTTTCAGTGCATATGACTTTAAATGATAATGAGCTTTGCTCACCCCGCCTCTCTGTTCTGTGTGTACACCGTTTGTAACACAATAAACATAACGCGTTGTTCAGTATAAACGTGGGATTATGAATTATATTGAGAACATCATACATAGAAAACATGCCGTAATGTACCCTAAGTGTAAACCTTAGACGCATTCATTGTGAAGCGTGCAGCTAGCGATTTGCAAAGATTAATATAAATATTAAAATAAAGTTTAATAAAACGTTACACTCACTTCAGTTGTTTTAGAGATTCAGCAGGAACACGAATAGCTGGTACCGATCCTTTTTTCATGAGCAGCTTCTTAGCAAAACTAGCTCATACTGACCCTCGTTTATAAAGCAGTCTGGTGAGAAATGATTCGCGCAAACATGAAAGCATTGACGTTGCTCGTGGGGAATATTCCCTTCGAAAACAAACTCAGCCACTGCGTCTTCAGCGGCTCGGATTTAGGAACATTAAAATGACTGCTGTGTTCGTTATTACACCCAAGAACAGAACACCACAATCGCTTAGACGCCATTCTGCTCATAGACAGTGCTCCAGCATATCAACAATGACCGCGCCGGTCCGCGCAGACTATGATTGACAGCTGAGCTCGCTCACGAGCGAGGGCGGGTCTGTGTTGAAACGATGCTGTCAATCAACAATCGTGGGAGGGGCTTCCGAGCGTGTGACGTCACAAAATCGAACGGCTCAATTTGAGGCAGGGGAAAACATATAAGGAGATTAAAACAAAAACACTGGATGGATTTTTATCATTTTATGATGGTTGTGTACAGGCACTGCCAACACACATTTCAGTACAATCAACTTGTAAAAGTGCATGTACCATTATATGACCCCTTTAACAGTGCCCCCACTGCCAAGCTGAAACCCGAATATGCATTAGTATGTAAAAAGTAGGCTGCCGCGTGTTAATTTTCTGATATATTCCCTTTTTATCACATCCATGTCCATTACATTGAATAACCGATACTTTTATGCTAGTTGCCTTTACCAAAACTAAGAATGAATGAATGAATGAGGCATTTATATAGCGCTTTCAAATGTACTACTGTACACCCAAAGCGCTTTACAATCATATCAGGGGGTCTCTCCTCAACCAGCACCAGTGTGCAGCATCCACTTGGATGATGCGACGGCAGCCACAGTACAATGGCGCCAGTGCGCTCACCACACACCAGCTATAGTTGGAGAGGAGAGAGAGTGATAGAGCCAATTCAGTGGATGGGGATTATTAGGAGGCCATGATTGGCAGGGGCCAATGGGTGGAATGTGGCCAGGACACCGGGGTAATACCCCTACTCTTTACGAGAAGTGCCATGGGATTTTTAATGACCACAGAGAGTCAGGGCCTCGGTTTAACGTCTCATCCGAAGGACGGTGCTCTTTGACAGTATAGTGTCCCCGTCACTATACTGGGGCGTTAGGACCCACACAGACCACAGGGTGAGCACCCCCTGCTGGCCTCACTAACACCTCTTCCAGCAGCAACCTGGTTTTTTCAGGAGTTCTCCCATCCAGGTACTAACCAGGCTCAGCCCTGCTTAGCTTCAATGGGCAACCAGTCTTGGGCTACAGGGTGATATGGCTGCTGGCCATAACTAAGACTAACCAACAAACTGACAACCAGAGAATCTGACAACCCTATTAAATTCTTGAGCTTCTTGAGAGGAATCTCCCTGTATAATGTTAAGTTTACCTAAAGGACATTCATCTGTGGAAGGAGCTGTACATGACCTCTAACCCTTTTGGTGCAGCATTCAATCATACTAACAGCTCTCCTGTGTGGCCTTCCAAATCCATCAGCTAGTATACAGAGAGCTAACTCCCATACTAAATAGCCCATGCCCCAGACCCCGGCTTGCGCATACTATAATGTATCAGACATGCCAATTGGATGTGTACACTAAATGCAGTCATCCTCAAATGCCTTCTGCTTAGACTGGCTAATGCAGTACACACACACCCTAAATGCCTATGCCCCTGAACTGTAAAGGCTCTATCGCATGCCTGGAGAGAAATCTACTCATTCCACACACTCATCGGGAAATGCCAAGAGCAGCTTTTCTACAAATCCATGCTCCCTGTGGATTCTGACGCAACTTGGGATGCTATCCATAATGTGCATAATAGTTTTTTTCTGTTAAATTCTTCTGCTACTATATATGTGTATGGTGTTTATTTATGGGTGTTTGATGCTTGATATCACTGGGTTATTCTATGATGTAGCGTTGTGGATTTGGTGTCGAAGGTGTGTGGTGCATGTGAACCTGTGTTAAGATACTTATTCTGGGCCAAGGAGACATATGCACGCATTCCTGTGAGGAAAATGTTGGGGTCATTAAGATTTTATTTTTAAAAGGTAATGGTTACACTTGTTAACATTAGTAAATGCATTAGTTAACATGAACAAATTATTTATATTTTTACTGGATGTATGAACTTTTCTTAATGTTAGTTCATTATACAGTTACAATTGTACAATTGTTCATTGTTTGCTCATGTTAGTTCACAGTGTAACATAGAAATTGACATTAACTAAAATGAATAAATGCTGCAGAACTAATGTAGTTAACATATGCAACGTTATTGTGCATTTATAAATTGATCAAAATTGACAATGACAGACTTTGTCAATAGACAAAATCTATTTCAAATAGGCCTAAATTTCTATTGAACTTTGTTTATCAATAAAAATATATATATCATGGGTTCGACAAAAATATTAAGCAGTACAACTATTTTCAACACTGATACTAATAAGAAATGTTTCTTGAGCACCAAATCTTACTTATCTTTTTTTGATTAGTAGTGTGTATGCTGTGTACACCAATATTAAATTAAGACTCCAGTTATACAAGTAGAAAAAAAGGCATATTTCTGTTCATAAGTTCTGCTTAAAATGAACACTTAATTATTTATTTTTTTTAATTATGTCATTGTTTACATAATTCTTAAACCTATATGATTCTTTCTTTTGTGGAACATAATGTTGGCACTTCTCTTGTCCATACAATGGAAGTGAATGGTGAAAATATGCTGTCAAACTGTAAAAATTAACAAAAGCACAATAGACCAATTTTCAGTTGGTAAACATGGTGACGTTTATGTGGGCGGAGCTTAGGTGGTGGCAGAACGATCCCTCTGGCCGCTTCACTAACGTAAAGTCTGCAAGTTTTGTTAGCTTGTTTTTAACAATGACAGGAGAAAATCCGATTTTATTTTAATGTGCAAGGTCACTCACTGTCCAGGACCGCGATTGTTATTTGCAAAAGTTAATTTTAACGGACGGAACCAGATTGGCTGACCCGTACACTCATTGAGGATCTGACAGGATTAACGTTAACGCTACCTCCGGTTGAGTGGCCTGACATCTACACCAACCTGATAGAGAAACGGAGGGCATATAAATCGACTCGGTTACTAACGTAACCTCGGTTCCCTGAGAGGAGGGAACGAGTATTGCGTAAGCTTACGCTATGGGAAAACTCCTTTTCTCGAGAAATATTGAAGTCTTTATGTAAAACGCATTGCAGCTGCACAGCATACAGCAATGAGCGAGGCAGCTCGGTCATTGGCTGTGCTGCGGCAACTTGCACGAACCAATGACGGGGCGACTCTGAACCCGCTTCCAATGAGCGTGCTTCGCGCCCACGCGCGTCAGAGCCCGCCGAGATGGGCGTGGCCAAGGGCTATATATTGGGCGCCCCGTCGTCTGAGTTCTTTAGGTTCAATTCGACTGAAGCAAACTGACCAAGCACAAGCACGGCAGATTACGCAATACTCGTTCCCTCCTCTCAGGGAACCGAGGTTACGTTAGTAACCGAGTCGTTCCCTTTCGAGAGGTTCCTCCTATTGCGTAAGCTTACGCTATGGGAACGCCATGTAAAACGCCGTGCGTGCTGACTTCGCTTCTATCAAGCCGGAGGCCGGAGCCTGAGCCTTTGAGCAAAGTGATTATCCAACAAGCCAGCCGAAGGCGGGTTTTATAAAGGACAACGTGGAACGGCCCGATGGGCGTCCAGAGACACACACAAGCACATTTTCATGTACTGTCATGTATGAAAAATCCTCCACATCAGTTTCAAGATGTGATTCTATGAGGGAGGAGACAATGCTCAGCATGTACACACCCCAGCCTATGATGGTTAGACCGACAGTATGTTAGAATGCAATGAGGGGACCTGTAGGTTATAAAACCTGATAAATGTGGACGGTGAGGCCCAGCCTGCAGCCGCACAAATATCTTGAATGGGTATCCCACTCGACCACGCCCACGAGGAGGCCATGCCTCTCGTAGAGTGAGCTCTGATGCCCAAGGGGCACTGAAGGCCCTTGGCTTCATAAGCCAGCGCTATAGCATCAACTATCCAGCGCGATATTCTTTGCTTTGACACAGCCAGACCTTTAGTGCGGCCGCCAAAGCATACGAACAACTGCTCTGTCTGTCTGAACAGGGCAGAGCGTTCCAAATATACTCTGAGTGCCCTGACCGGGCAGAGTAAATTAGCGTCACCTTCGTCTGCTGGGGACGATAGCGCGGCCAAAGATATCACCTGTGCTCTGAAAGGAGTAGAGAGCACCTTAGGAATATACCCGTGTTTTGGCCTGAGGACAACCCTGCTGTCGTTAGGTCCAAACTCCAGGCAGTTAGCGCTTGAAGACAGCGCGTGCAGATCGCCCACTCTCTTGACCGAGGCGAGAGCCAGCAAGAGAGCAGTTTTGAGCGAGAGCTGTTTAAGGTGCACAGTTCGGAGGGGTTCGAACGGGGCACGCTTAAGTGCGTCCAGGACCGTGGCCAGGTCCCAAATCGGCACCGAGGGGGGGCGTGGGGGATTCATCCTCCTGGCGCCCCTCAGGAAACGAACAACTAGGTAGTTTTTCCCTAGTGTGCGTCCTTCGACCGGTTCATGTGATGCCGCTATGGCAGCCACATATACTTTGAGCGTGGAGGGGGTGCGGCCTGCCTCCAACAGCTCTTGTAAGAAAACGAGCACACTCGGTACTTCGCATGTCTCAGGGTTCAGGTTCCTGGGTTTACACCAGTCACTGAACACCTTCCATTTCTGGGCATATAAGCGCCTCGTAGAGGGCGCTCGCGCCTCAGTGATGGTTCTCAACACTCCACTGGGGAGGTTCCCGGGAATCCGTTGAGGGGCCACGCATGGAGGGCCCACAGATCGGGGCGGGGATGGAGGATCATCCCGTTGGCCTGCCTGAGGAGATCTAGCCTCAGTGGAATCGGCCATGGGGCAGATTGCATCATCTGCATCAGTTCTGGAAACCACGTCTGGTTCTTCCAGAGTGGGGCTACCAGGAGCACTGCACATTTCTCCTCCCTGATCCGACTGATGACCTGAGGTAGCATCGCGACCGGAGGGAAGGCATACAGCGGGCGGCTCGGCCAGACTTGGGTGAGCGCGTCTGTGCTCTTTGAAAAGAAGAGAGGGCAGTGCGCATTTTCCTTGGAGGCAAAGAGGTCGACCTCTGCTCTGCCAAAGGTTTGCCATAACCACTGAATCGTCAGGGGGTGGAGAGACCATTCTCCTGGGAGAACTTTGTCTCTGGACAGCATATCCGCTCCCTGGTTCAGAACGCCTGGCACATGCGCTGCTCTCAGTGAGCGCAGGTTGCGCTGGGACCATAGGAGGAGCTCCCTGGCCATCGAGTGCAGGGAGCTCGATCTGAGTCCACCCTGACGATTTATATGCGAGACTACCGTCATGTTGTCCGTTCGGACTAGAACGTGCTCGTCCTTCAGGTACGGGAGCAGGGCTCTGAGAGCCAAAGTGACCGCTTTCAATTCCAGACAGTTTATATGTAGGCGCTTCTCCGGGTTTGACCACAAGCCGGAGACAGGCCTGCCCTCGTAAAGGGCCCCCCAGCCTATTTTGGAGGCATCTGTCGTGATCATTTTTCTCCTTGTGTTCACGCCCAAACTCACACCGGACTGATACCAGTCGACAGCTTTCCAGGGCGTCAGGGCTTTTATGCAGCCGTGATTTGCTCTGATTAAAAAGTGGCCCGAGCGCCACGCGTGAGTGGGGACACGGCTTTTGAGCCAGCGTTGGAGAGGACGCATGTGCAACAATCCTAGCTGGAGTACAGCTGATGCTGAGGCCATGAGACCGAGCATCCTCTGGAATCGCTTGACGGGGGCGCGCGCACCCGCTCTGAACGATGTTGCAAGACGCCGGATAGTGAGCGCGCGCTCTGATGAGAGGCGCGCCGTCATCTGTACTGAGTCTAGCACTATTCCCAGGAAAGAAATATTCTGGCTGGGGGATAGCATGCTCTTTGCAAAATTGATTTTTAGACCCAGGCACTCTAGATGACTGATAATCCAAGACCTGTGTGTCACTAACTGGCTCTCTGATTGTGCTAGGATTAGCCAATCGTCGAGATAATTCAGTATTCGCACTCCCCGCTGTCTCAGGGGGGAAAGTGCTGCATCCATACATTTCGTAAATGTGCGGGGTGCCAGTGACAGGCCGAATGGTAGTACTTTGTACTGGTATGACTGTCCCTCGAAAGCGAATCTCAGAAATGGCCTGTGATGAGGCGCTATTGGAGTGTGAAAGTAAGCGTCTTTCAGATCCACTGACAGAAACCAATCCCCCGGGCGAACTTGCGCGAGGATATGCTTGGTTGTTAACATTCTGAACGAGCGAATCATTAAAGCTTTGTTCAGATGTCTGAGATCTAGGATGGGGCGGAGACCGCCATCCTTTTTCGGGACGAGAAAATAGCGGCTGTAAAAACCTGCCTCGCTCATAGAGGGGGGCACTGTTTCTATAGCACCTTTCTCTATCAGTTTGAGCATCTCGGTGCGTAGAACATGTGAAACATCTTTTCTCACTTTCGTCTCTACCACTGCTGTGAAGCGGGGCGGTCTGCGAGCGAATTGGAGCGAGTAACCGTGTTTTATTATGTTCAAAACCCATTTCGGCATGTCGGGGATATTTTCCCAAGCTTTCGCTCGCACAGATATGGGCTGAATGCTGGCCGGGGGCGTGTCGCAGTGACGTATGGCTCCCGCCAGCGAATCGTTCTGTGTAAATACCGAGCTCACAGCTGTCAGCGGCGCGGGCGCGCGCTGAGCAGCTTTGTTGAATGCCGAGTGCAGGGGTGCGTGTGAGATTACAGGCACGCTCGCTGTAACGCTCACAGAGTGAGATGGGGAAATGTTTAACACTGTGTGTATAGTGCTTATGGGTGGGGGTGCATAGACTGTGGTAGGCACGCGCGCCACTTTCATAAAACTTCCCGCTCGTGGCGGGAGGTTTTTGGCCATATAAACAGTGTTTGTGAGATGGGGTGCGTGCATAACAGCGGGCACACGCGCTACTCTTATACAACTTCCCGCTTTTACTGGGGAAGTGTTTATAACTGTGGGAACAGTGCTTGTGTGTAGTGGTGCATACGTAACAGTTGGCACACAATCTACATTTATGGGGCGTCCAGCCTGAGCTGGGAAAACATTTGGCACTGAGTTTACAGTTTTGATATGTGGGAATGCGCACTTTGGTGTGGACACGTGACCCTTTAATGACACAGGCAGAAAATAGCTCTTTATGTGATTTCTGTGTGTCGCCGTAAAAACGGCGTTTGTTTGCAGGTGGGCGAGCTGTGTGGCTGGCACATTGGCTGCTGTATAGACATTTCCAACCGCCTGTAAGGGGACTGGGTAATGCTTTAAACGTTTTGGAGAGAACGGTCCGGCTCTTGCGAGACACGCGCTCTCCCTTTTCCTCCCTGTAGCTAGGAGGACTTACGAGGCTCTGGGTTCAGCACAATCCTGGGCCGAGGTCCCCGTCGCTCGGGCGGCTGTTTCCTGTTGGCGGAGCGCGAGCGGCGTCGAAAATCCGTTTCAGGTTTGGGCTGAGAGACGGGGGGCACCGTCTTAGCTCGCTGCTGCTGAGGCGGCCGTTGGCGGCTCTGCGATGAGCTAGATCGCTTGGGCAGGAAGTGACGCATAGCCTGTGAGTCCTTACGGGCTTCGGTGAAGCGCTCGGCGAACTCCTTCACCGCTGGTCCAAACAGGCCGCTTTGGGAGATAGGCGCGTCGAGAAATGACGCCTTATCTGCATCCTTCATTTCTGTTAGCGTCAGCCACAGATGGCGCTCAAGGACAGTCAGGTTAGCCATAGCACGGCCGATGGATTGGGCGGTGGCTTTTGTAGCTCGCAGCGCTATGTCAGTGGCGCTGCGTAGGTCCTTAAATGCCTCAGGATCGGGTCCAGACTCGTCCATACTGCGGAGAAGTTTGGCTTGAAAAACCTGGAGGACAGCCATAGAGTGAAGCGCTGATGCAGCTTGGCCGGCGGCGGCGTATGCGCGACCGGCGAGAGCTGAAGTAGATCGGCAAGGCTTCGAGGGATGAGAAGCTTTAGCTTTCCATCCAGCGTTGGAGGGTGGACACAGATGATTGGCCACAGCTTCCTCGAGGGGCGGAGTCCCCTCATAGCCTCTTTCTTTTGCGCCGTCCACAGAGGAGAGCGACAAAGAAAAAGAAGGCTTCAGGCGAGCGGAGTGCGGGGCTTTCCACGACTTCGTGAGTTCGTCGTGAACTTCCGGGAAGAAGGGGGAGGGTCTTTGTCGAGGGGCCTGTCGGCGCCCCTGCAGGAACCACTCGTCCAGTCGGCTGCGGGCGGGTTCTTCCGGGGAAGACCAATCGAGGCCGAGGTCTTCCACGGCCTTAGAGAGAATGCGGACGATCTCAGAGTCCATGCTGGAGCCCGCGCTCGTGCCCGCTAATGTCGATGGCGCGGGGTCGAAGGACGAGCCCGGCCAATCGTCGGATGCAGCATCACAGGAAAAACTGTCATCCTTATCATCGTCATCCCCTGACGCGCCAAACGAGACGAGCCCCATCGCTCCGCTGGAGGGGTGCTGGTCCGCCTGTGTGAACTGGACTGGCGGCGGGGAGTCTTCGGGTGGTGGTGAAGCACGCGGGGATTGGCCCGGCGTGACATCACTGCAAACCGCGTGCTCCGGCGGCCTCTGTGAGCGGCGTTTTTTCTTTCGCGGCTCGACTAGAGGAGATGGCAGCACGGAAGAGGTGGGCTCTTTCGCGGTGAAAACGGCGAAGCGAGCGCGCAGCTCGGTGAGGCCCAGGGCGTCACACTCGGGACATCCGCCTCGAGTAAGGGCAGCCTCTGCGTGGTCCGGTCCCAAGCAGCGGGCGCAGATGATGTGACGATCCCCGTCCTGAAGAGGGCCTCGACACGAGGCGCAGGAAGGCATTTGAAACAACGCCTTGAGAAATTTGACTCTTTTAGAAAAAGTGTCGCGGGGGCGAACACTGATAGCTTTTTGAAAAAGGATATAGGTGGTGCGCGCCGGATGGCTTAGCAGAAGGGCGATCGAAGGCGGCTGAAGGCGCCGGCGTCCTCGAAGCAGTCCTGCTGTAGGCTTGTCGACGGCGGCGGCGAAAAGACTCCAATAAATCCGGAGGATCCAGCGAAGAGAAGGTTCTTTGCTGAAGGAGATTAAATCTAAAGAACTCAGACGACGGGGCGCCCAATATATAGCCCTTGGCCATGCCCATCTCGGCGGGCTCTGACGCGCGTGGGCGCGAAGCACGCTCATTGGAAGCGGGTTCAGAGTCGCCCCGTCATTGGTTCGTGCAAGTTGCCGCAGCACAGCCAATGACCGAGCTGCCTCGCTCATTGCTGTATGCTGTGCAGCTGCAATGCGTTTTACATAAAGACTTCAATATTTCTCGAGAAAAGGAGTTTTCCCATAGCGTAAGCTTACGCAATAGGAGGAACCTCTCGAAAGGGAACTTTAGATGCCTATAACTATGTGCTGAATGGTGATGTGCAAGACGTGTGTGTACGATCCGCAGTTCTGCCTAGCCAGCGCCATGAAGACGACAATGTAAAGAGTGACATTACGGTGCAATTTTAATGAGGTAAATATTTTCTAGAAATAAAAAATTGCAGATAAAGCATATTAATGTTTCATTGATTCTTGCACCCAACAACACAACAAGATGACATTTAATAATAAGAAGAATAATTTAAGATCCTTATTTTGTAGCCGAATCTGTGCTGGTTTGTATTCACCGCCTCCAGTTTTCCCTTTGTTCTGCCACCAGCTAGCGCTGTGACGTAACTGTGACGTCGGCTGGAAATTGGTATATAGAATGACCATACACGACTAAAGTAAAGCTTTGTGTGCAGAAAAGAATAATTTTAGTTATTCATTAGGAATTTTCTTTTCCAGTGTAGCTCTTAAACCTCAATCACGTTCAACTAATAATTTAAATAACCACACATTAAAATTTGACTGCTATGGATGAAGTGAAAGAATCGTATGATTTCAAAAGACTGTGAAATCTGTCAAGACTTGTTTTTTGTTATATTTTTCAAAGCTTGATCACCATATTAACATTCACTTAATTAAAAAAACAAAAACCTTTTATCTGTCTTTTTGTTGTCTACCGAAGAAAGTACAGGTTTGGAAATGTCAGAAAGTTCGTGACGGTAGCGGTGAGAGCTGACTTAAGCAGGTTTCAGCTTACCACGCCCTTGGTACGAGCTTACGTTACCACGTCCATGGGAGTATAAAAACCATCTTGTTTCGTCAAAACCACTGTAACGAGTCAGGAGTTGGAATTGCGAGATCGGGATAGAGTATCCGTTCATCCCCTCTATCTCCGCTGGGCTCCGCCCACTTTTCCAGCATTTTTCAAATATTGCCAGTGGGTGGAGTCAGGCTCTGACCAGGGGTTTAGTTACCCTTTAAAATATTCTTACTGATCCCCCAGCGTGAGTTTTTTCAAGGCGACCGTTATTTAGAACCTGTCACTTTAATGTTTCCATGGTGACGCGTCATTACTTGTCACGTGACACAGCGCAACCACAACACACAGCGCTAAATGAATGATGATCTGCTTTTATGTCATTTTTCCTTTTTTATTCAAAATATTAACAAATGTATTAGCTATAACATGACACACTGATATTCCGATTGTCAAATATGTGCAAGTGGATGTGTTTTGTTGTTTAAACACCTTTATAACGATCGCGTTAGTTGAGCTGTATGTGCGATGGGCGGCGCCATTTTATTTTACAACATGTCAATTCCTCAACTTCTCACGAAATACATAAGTGGCCGGTGAACTGGGAGAAGAATAGGGTCAAATGTAAAGCTACTTACACATTGTGTATCTGATATGAATAAAACGTGTCGTCTTATTATAATGGAAAGGGTTATTATTGCCGCTTCCATAGACATCATTGTGTATTTTACAAACTAAAAAATTTTTTTTTTGCTAGTACTTATGTGTATTTAAATGTCTGAAACCTAAAATAAACATTAGTGGTTGAAAACACTGAATAGTTGTGATATATGACAGCACTGAGGGCGTCTGTCTCTGTCTCAGCGCAAGCCAACGCGCGAAAGCACGTTTGAATGTGGCAGTTGATCACGTGATGCACTGACCGTTATAATCACACTGGTGTGATCGTACGCTCCAGGGACCAGCCAAGACTGATCACACCGGTTTGATCGTACGTGAGAGAGGTGTGGTACATATTTATTGTGGCCACCATTTTGAGATCACATGACCAGCTGAACTCAGCTTACTTGGTAACATCATCTTCAAACAGACTTATGAGGTCTTAAGCAATGCATGTGTAGCAGAAAATGAGTGTAAGAAGTAACACCATTTTTTCTCTCTTTTCTGTCTCCCTCCCTCTTCTTGCTTCACTCCTCAGTAAATGGAGTACCTAACAGCCAAATCACTACCCCCAAATCCGCCAAATCCTCCAGCTCCTCCCCGACCAGCCCCCGCAGCATGCGCAACTTCAAGGTAAACCCGTTGGCATGGCAACTCTGTGCTGCTAATCAGTTTACAGGCAAACATTGCTAGTTTTAGAATAGATTATTTCTTCAAGTCAAAAATAAGATCAGGCTTCTGGATGCTGACGCATAGATGATAGCATAACATCATAACACTCTCATTCGTGATTAAGAGTTTAGTGATGCTGCCTAAATTACTGACTCTCAACAAATTGAAGCAGTAAATTTCAAGGTCAAGTGATGACACTTTATCAGAATATGCTAACTTCTCTTTTTTTATACTGCAATTCAGGGGGGGGGGGGGGAATTATTTTGAGTTAGAAAGTCATGTATTTTTTCTGCTGTCTAAGGTTTTTATACTCTTAATGATAAATGCAAGCTTTATTTTATTTCTATGTTGTATTTTTGTTTCAATTCTGTTCAGTTGTTTTATTTCTATCTGACATGTCAGTGATGTCTCTATACACAATTTTATCTAGACTATAAGGTCGACAAATTATTAAATAAAAATTGAAAGAGTAAATATTTTTTAAAAAAATGAAATGAACATTGTAACATTGTCATTAAAGTATTTAGCTGAAATATGTTCTTTGACTTATCAGCTTATCAATATACATTAATAAATTGTTATCAGTTTAGGATGCTATTTCATTATGTTGTATAAGAATGTAGGTCCACTATTAATACACTATAAACTTCTACAGTGAAATTATTTCATACTACAGCGATGATATTATTTCTCTTAGGTACTTTCTTATAGTTCAAGATAGCGGGTAGATTTGGAAAACCCATATGGGAGTTCCCTGTTACCTCACAACTCACATGTGAAAGGTGCCTAAAACACTTGAGTTTTCAGTAGTTGTCTCTATAGAGGTCATTTAGTATCAGTGGAGTCGTTTCTACATGATCTGGTATAAGGACATATAAATCCGCTCTGAAAGACCTAATCAATTCTATTCTTGGAGGCATTGTGAGTTGATGCATTGAGATCTTGCTGAGATCTGACTACGGCAAACTGTAATTTAACCAAAGGTCAAAGTCAAGTACAATCATAGCCTCGAGAACTCCTGGTGTTAATCTGCTTAACTGACCTGTCTATCAGACAGTAAGCTTCTTGGTGTACGGGTGCTATCCTTAAAGCTTTTTGAAGAAACGCACATGGAGAAATTTCATGACAAGGAGAAACTTTCCTTCATTTTTTGAGAGGATCTAGTGCTATATTTAGTAGTGAATAGTGAGTTATTTTTCACACACTAAGTGAACACCAAATGAGATCTCAATTGTTTTTGTTTTTTTCTGAGAGAGCAATGAAATTAAACAGAGAATTTTTCATTTTTCTCCTGAGAAAAACACCTTAGTGATCTCTCATCTCTTTGTAGTATTGTACGCCATAAATTGCCATTTTTTACATTTATTTTTCCTAATATGAACTCTGAGATGCACATCTAAAACAAAGTTAAATGTTAGTTAAATAAAATATAACCTATACTTCATAAAAGTCTAACAAGCTATATAAGAACAATGCACAAATTGAGAAATACGCTATTTTCAGAAGCCTGTGAATGTCTATCATGAAACAGCCTTTAACAAATTATTCATAGTATTCCACCATTATTGTGCACTTTTCTGAAGATATGACTGAATAAGTGGTTTGATGGAAAGTTGCTGGTTCTTTGCACATTGTTCCTGCTTCAATTTTAGTCCAAACGCGCCAACGTTATATGGTTACATAAATATCTTCCCACTTGCCTTTAGTTTAGTTGCAACAAGCGGATAGGAGTCCCCCTCCGTCTCTCTGTACAGGTATTATGAAACTCTGCCTTCTGTAGCAGCATTCATATTAGCTGCAGTTCCTTCTGGATATTCAAGTCTTCAGTTGGGTATGATTGTGTGAGTCACTTTAATAGCGCAGAAGTTGGCTTTGTATATCATTCTGCTATACATTGGGGTATTTGATTCCTTCAGGGCGGCTCATAATACCCAACTGTTACTTGTGTACCTAGAGGAACCCTGTAGCCTTTATTAAACCAGCTTTAACCAGGATGCTGCCAGTATTTGTCTCCATTGGCTTACTTAGTCTTTTCTCACGTCACTGTCACGTCAGTTTAATTCTTTTTTGGCTGCTGAATCAAGATAACATACAGGCTTTTTAACCATACTGATTGCCAGCCCATTTAAAATCTTTTAAGACTAGGTCCATTATTTTTTACGTGAGTCGCACACAGTTTGTCTTTTAGATAATTATTTTTGTGTCAACCATTCATTTCACTAAAGATGATGTTTAATGTCGGATGGCAGTATGTTGTTTGAGAAACTGATTGTTTTATTGTGAAGGTTTTGTATAATCGCATAGCTTCTATAACCATCTATGCTTTTCTTTTTAGTAGGGCTGGGCAATATAATAATGAACAATCATGTTTTATAAAGATATGGCGATAAATATCACAATGATTTTAATTCACTTTTATTTGGACATTGGCTTGCTTTGCAATCCTTCCTTGTCTAGCGACTTATGAATATGAGAGTGTTAAGACATGTTTTAGTATCTGTGATACTGTTAAACTTCAGTATCAAAAATATTAAGGCAATGATGTATACTTTTCCAAAATTTGCACAAGCATTAATTTACTTGCCAGGAATACGGATTTGTGAATTAGAAAGGTGGTAAATATGATCCTGGATCACAAAACCAGTCACATGTCGCACGGGTATATTTGTGGCAATAGCCAACAATACATTGCATGGATCAAAAAAATTATCGATTTTTTTCTTTTATGCCAAAAACCATTAGGATATTAAGTAAAGATCATGTTCCATGAAGATATTTTGTAAATTTCCTACTGTAAATATATAAAACATTTATTTTTGTGAGTGAATGCAGCACAATCGCGAACATAAATGGACAACTTTAAAGGCGATTTTCTCAATGTTTCGATTTTTTGCAACCTCAGATTCCAGATTTTCAAATAGTTGTATCTCGGCCAAATATTGTCCTATCCTAACAAACCATACATCAATGGAACGCTTATTATTCACCTTTCAGATAATGTATAAATCTCAATTTTAGAAAAATGACCCTGGTTTTGTGGTCCAGGGTCACAAATGTGTATTTTTACCAATAATGACTATTTGTAGTAAATGCACATTCAATAAACATGCAACTTCAGAGTTTTCAGGTAAAGCTTGTTTTATGATTATTTTCACAAACACATTTGCACAAATAGTGCAGGTGTTCTGTGAGTCAGATACGAATCTGAATGAATTCAAAATTCTGATTCAACTTTTCAAAATATAAAAAGTAATTTGTTTCTTTAATGGCAAAGCTGAATTTTCAGAAGCCATTGCTATATTGGTGCATACAAACTGAAATTATTGTTGTTTTTCCTTGTGTTCATTCTTCCCCGTTTTTCATTGTAAGAAATTTGTGTGGAAAACATGCCTTGATTTAAGGATACAACCAATTTTTCTAGATTGGCTGGTAACAAATGTTTATTTTTAAAAAATTTAACTTAAATTAAAAAACTTAAATTGATCCACCATTAAGCTAAATAAAGTCTTAAGTATACTCCTACCTTGTATACAATTATTTACTTCATATATTTTCAAATTTAGCCCGGCTAAATTTGATGTTGGTTTGCATTAATGATTTATCTTATATGGAAAAAAACACTCTTAATCCATTTTAGACTGCATTAAATATCATACGTTTTAGTTATATCGCCCAGCCTTACGTTTTAGTATTTAAATAAAATGTCTAAGGTGTTTTAATTGTTTAAGGTTTTTGAGACTTTTGTCTCTGTTGGCAGATTCCAGCACATCACTCCTCTGCAACCAATGTGAACGGCTCCTCTGAGACGCCCCAACAATATAACAACAGTGTGAGCCCTGAAGGTAAGATGTCCACCCTCTATTCATCACTGTCATGCACTCACTCACTCACTCACCTTGGATCTTAGTGTGTTTTAAGTCCAAAAGTCCCCAAAGGGCATTTCAGGGGCATGACAAGCTTTGGCGGTGAAAGTGCTGACACATGTCATTCTGTGCCACATTTGCTCAGGCACTCTCCCACTCGTTCACACACTGTGGTGGCAGTGTATGAGCAAACGTCCCTGCTCAGCAGTGCATGAGTCAGAATGACCTTCCGTTGTTTATCTGCATAGTGCGCTAACCAAATTTGAATTGTTGGATGAGGATGTTGGGGCTAATCTGTTATTTGGGGGGTTTTACAAAATGTCTGGTTTTCATCTGAAAATATTTTTTGATCATATGGTATGAAAATTGTTATTATGTGTTTCAATCTGATATGTTTAATGTGTTGGTTTATTCCCTTTAGTTAATGGAAACAGGAACCTAGCTGCTTCCACTATTTTGGACAAGTACAAAATTGGCAAAGTTATTGGTGATGGAAACTTTGCTGTGGTTAAGGAGTGTGTCGAACGGTAAGAAAATGACTAGTTATAAAAGACTTGCTTAAACAAAGATGTTCGTTCTGTTAAGATCTGTCAGAAAGAGATCAAATGGTCCTTGGGGGTCAATAAAATTGTTGCTTTCTGTTTTGTTCTCCCTTCTATGTTTGTTATTGTCATGTTCCCTGATTAAAATACAGAAAGAAACAGTACTATCTACATCTAGATTCAATACTCATGTTCATATTTTGAAGCTAAAAGGTTCAATAGAAGATCTCTCGTGCACTGAAAGAACATTAACCTTATAAATTGGTCCCTGAGGCTCTGAATGCACTCTAGACAAACCTTCATAAGCCTCCTTGGTAAAAGTCTATTGTTCTGTTTCTTTCCATAGACCCACTGGAAAGGAGTTTGCACTGAAGATCATCGATAAAAACAAATGCAGAGGCAAAGTGAGTTGGACTTTCTAGGAACTTTTTTGCCACAACAGCCAATGGAGAGGCAACTGAGAAAAGACCAGCCATTACTATTCCTTTACCAGCCATACAACTGCATTTTGCATAGTTTTTATTAATAATGCATATATTTTGTCCTTATGACAATGCAGTTATAGCTGTTTATTAGTTCTGGACCCTGGCTTTAGGTGGGTTATTGCAATGTGAATTATTTACGCCCCAGTGGTCTGTAGAATCTTTGGTCCGGTTAATATGGCTGATTAGATTTAGATTTTATTCATTGCCATTTATCCAGCCTGCTGCAGCTCTTGCAGGTTATGAGAGAAAAGCTAGCCAACACCTAACACAAATGGTCCAAATGCAATCAGTAGATCTTCTGAATGCTTCAGAATAGGTTTTTAGTTTTTTAATGATTTAACAATGAACCTCTGTGTTTTTACACTATATGATCAAAACTATGTGGACAATATCACATCCATATGTGTTTTTTTTATACTCTTCTGAGAAGTATTTTAACATATGTTGGAAATATGGATTTGCTCCTATTTGGACACAAGAGTATTAGTGAGGTCAGGCACTGCAGGTGTTTGGCAATGGCTTGTAGTCGCCATTCCAATTAATCCCGAATGCATTCAGTGGCATTAAGGTTTTTTTTTTTGTGGAGGTACAAATCATTTCTCAGTAAATCTTTTCTTTATAGATGGCACTGTCACCGCAATGTTGGAATGTCACAGAATGCTGTTAAATTATTATTTGTTTTCACTATAGAACCTGTTAATTAGAAGGGGTTATCCACATACTTTTGGCAATGTAAGAATGCTATGTAAACAGCAGTTATACTGGCGGCCAATGTCTCATAATCTAATTTCAGCCTGTGCTTTAACCAAGGAAGTTAGTTTCCTGTTTGCCTTGTTTCCTGCAAGAACGAGCCTCAGGAATTCATGTGGATTTATGCCTCGGCAGCTAAAGACAAAAGACTGCTGAGAAATGCTGTAGGGTTGGGAATTTGTAGTGACGCATGCTTTGAACACCCAGGAGCACCTGATCGAGAATGAAGTGGCGGTGTTGAGGCGTGTTAAGCATCCTAATATCATCATGCTGATTGAGGAGGTGGATACGCCCACTGAGCTCTATCTAGTCATGGAACTTGTGAAGGTACTGTTTGTTAGTCACCTCTTTAACTGTATCTCTCAACAACGCACACTTACACGTGTTCTTACCACACCATACACTATGTTGCATTTAAAGACAACATAAAAATATACTATTCTTTACTTGATAAATGTCCCTGGTCTTATTGTGGTGTACACTGACAAAAATTATTTTGTAAATATGTAAAACTTTTCTCTGCTTCTGAAACTTATCAACTTTATAATTAAATAATATATAATTCTTAGATTTGTTATATCATACACTAACAATCAAAAGCCAAAAGGGAATTTACTGTATTTGGTTAAAATGCAGTAAAAACAGTAATAATATATTGTGAAATACCGTTGCTGTTTAAAATAACTTTTATTTTATTTTAACATTTTAATATAATCATAATTTCTATGATGGCAAATCTGAATTTCCAGCAGCCATTTTTGTAGAAACCATGTTACATTTATTCAGGATACTGAAAGTCAGCATTAATTAGAGATGTAAATCTTTTGTAATATAATAAATGTTTAATGCACCCTTGCTGAATAAAAGTATTAATTTCTTTTATTAAAAATGTACTGACCCCAAACTTTTGAACAGTAGTGTTTGTATAAAATAAAACTAAACTAAACTATATAATATAATATAATATAATATAATATAATATAATATAATATAATATAATATAATATAATATAATATAATAGTCACAATCCTCAGTCACAAGACCAGTCACCTCAGCACACTGTTTCCCATCATCCCTTTCTGGCTGTGCATACTCAACAATCACCACATCTGTCTGCCATCAGCCTCATCAGTTCCTCCATAAAAGCCAGCACCAAACACACATGTTTGTCTGGTCTCGTCGTTCTAGACTGAACTTCCATCTGTGGATTTGCTACCAGTGCGATCCTATCTCAAACTCAAAATAATTCATTACATTTATATAGTGCTTTTCTCGCGCACCCAAAGCTCTTTACATAGAAGGCGGGGAATCTCCTCAACCACCACCAATGTGCAGCATCCACCTGGATGATGCTACGGCAGCCATATTGCGCCAGAACGCCCACCACACACCAGCTTATTGGTGGAGAAGAGACGTACGTGGAGTGATGAAGCCAATCAGTATATATATGGATGATTAGGAGGCCATGATGGACAGAGGCCAACAGGCAAATTTGGGATTTTTAATGACCACAGAGAGTCAGGACCTCGGTTTAATGTCTCATCCGAAGGACGGTGCTTTTTGACAGTATAGTGTCCCCGTCACTATACTGGGGCGTTAGGACCCACACAGACCACAGGGTGAGCGCCCCCTGCTGGCCTCACTAACCCTTTATTTACACTGCACACATCTGCGGCGCGTTATGGCTCCGAAAAGGTTTTGTTCCATCTTCCACGTGGTTCCAACTCACACCAGGAGCATTTCAAAAGCGAAAGCGACTGGATGCGAGAGACCACGTGAATTGCCTGTCCGATGTGTTTTTTCTTGATTTTTGGGTTTTTACCTTACAGTCTATGGTTTCTACCAAGGATATATTGGTGCGCAATACAATTGGGAGTCTGCACAGGGTGTTTATTTTGAAATTGACAGTGTTTTTTGACTTATTTTGTATTTACGGTGCGGCTTGGACGCTGCGTCCGTTGAAAATAGATTCGGCGCCTATTTTTAGCGAAGATCCGCGCGGCGCGGAGAGCCGCTTCTGAGCCGTGTGCAGTGTAAATAAGGGGTAACCCGCAGCAGACTAGTTTTCCCAGGAGGTCTCCCATCCAGGTACTAACTAGGCAACCAGTCTTGGGCTACAAGCGCAAGTGCTGGCCATTTCAAAATATCTCATCTTTTTTGTTTTTACCGAGAACTTCTGCCTCCTTGCCGTCACCAGCCCATTTGATGACAAGACCCTGAAGTCACTGTTCTGGATCAGGGCGAATTACCATCACCCCGTAGACCTCCCAGACACCTCTGGACTGAACTGGAGGGACGCTATCATCCAGTGTCTGGAGAGTTTCTGCCCCCCGTCCAGGACACCGCTGGACCCAGAGTCCATTCCACCACCATCGACCATGGAGGAAACGTGTGAGTCCCCCGCAGACGGAGAGCCACCACCCACCGCGACGCTTCAGCTAGTGCCCGAAGATAAGAGGTCAGCGCTAGGAAGAGGAGCTTCCCAGTGTGTCTGACCAGGCTTGTGAGCTCAAGACATCAGTGGCCGAGATAATTTTGGTGGATTTTGAGATTTAGGACTAGCTGATGGACTTAAAGTCCCTGTAAAGGCAATTTCAAAAAAAAATTCTAAACACATTATAAATGTTAGAAATGTATTGATTAAACATATTACAAAGACTGTGAACTGTGAAGTACTGAATTGTGGAGTTAGACCGTTAAACAGTTTTTCACCATTGCTATTTTCCGGATTTTCTGGGCGGGGCTAAAACGGGGCTCGATGACGCACTGGAGCCCTTGAGCTCCTGGACACGCCCCTACTTGATGACGCACTAAAGCCGCTGAGGCTGGCCGCTCCTAACAATATTATAGAGCACATTCACATCAGTTTGCCGCTCATTCGCGAGTTACTGTCAGTACTATTATTAGTAACGGCCTACAGATTGCTAGCTAGCTATGCCTTTGTCACGGAAATGCGTAACGTTACTACCTGGATGCGATCACCGGATCAGTACAAAACAGATCGGTGTCCTTATTTACATTTCCGAAAAACGATTACATCAAGAAGAAGTGGATTAATTTTGTGAAGAGCCACTTTGATGGAGAGCTGAGGATCACTGCCAAAACCACCTCTGTAAGTGATCATTTTACACGGGATAGTTTTATAAACTTTCATCAGAGACAACTGGGATTCACTGATAATCCGCTGTTACTGGTGAATGGGGCCGAACCGACTATCTCCCGCCTCGGCCTTCATCCTCCAGTCGCGCCGACAATGGTGCCATCATCGGCAGTGCGTGCCCACCGTGCGAGCATCTATTCCGGCTGTAGAGTTGAGTGTGGCGACGGCAGCTTTCCCGCGAGTGGGCGTGGCTTCAGCACAGCCAGCGGACACGCCCCCAGCGTTTGAGAGCAGAGAATACTGCTCATTTTTTCAAGATTTTGATAGCTTATTTTATGTACTTGCTGGCTTTTTTTATCATTCAAATTTGGCTGGGTGACTAATAACACATTTTTCTGTGGTGTGACAAACTCAGAACACATACTTAATTTTGACTTTACAGGGACTTTAAGTGCGGAGGTTTCGTCTCCCACTCTATTTCTATTTTTTCATTGCTGGTCCTAGACCGCACCATGGACTGTATGAACTTTCGTCCTGTTTCCTCTGAACCTTCATCGCTGTTTCTAGACAGCACAGACACCTGCATGGAAAATGTATTGTTACCTTCGACCCTGTCTTGCCTTAATTTGCCTCCATCACCGCCCTGCTCAGCCAGTCCTCCAGCCCTGCATCTGCTCTCCTGCAATGCCAAGCAGTCATGTCGAGCCTCAGGTCCTGCAACCACCATCAGCACCTGAGCGGATAGATCCAGTGGCGCTGCCTCCATCCTCAGATCGTCTCGCTCCGTCTCGGTCCATCGACCTGTTGACTCCACATTTGGCTCTACCGGGTTCCCTCGTCCCACTGGCTCCCCCTTGGTCAGTTGTCACACCACCTCCGCCACAGACTTGCTGATCTTTTGCAACACTCCGTTCCTCCAGCCCTATGGCTGCAGCGGGCTCCTCCTTCCCTTCGGGTACGCCTTGGTCCTCCATCACACCGGCATCGCCTCAGTCCTTGGGCAGCCTGGCTCCTCCTCAGACGATAGTCGCCGTGGCTTCTCCTAGGCCTCCTGTGCCAGCGATGTTTCTCTTCTCCATCGGCTACCTGACTACGTACCTGTGCGATCCTATCTCAAACTGTTTCATCTTCAGTCTTCTGTCTTCTGTGAATAACCGTCATCCAGTCACCTCTCATCTCAGCCTGCAACAGATAAGACCTGTCACTTTCATGCCAGTTTCAGCATAACTATCTGCAATCCAAAGACTCACCTGCTGACATCCTGTTTGTCATTCAATAAACTCTATTCAGATAATAATATCTGTGTCTGCATTCTTCTGTTCCATGACTATAATATATAATATTTTTCATGATGCAATAAAATCCCCATGTATAAAATCAGATCCAACATACATTATTAGGTAGGTCAAATGCATTGAGAAATCTTTGTATTATTGTCAGCAATATTGCACTAAATGGCCACTTTTATAGGCAGAAAAAATGTTTGTTGCCTCTAGTTGAACGTGTTTTATACAAAATAGTTTTTGCCATTTGTGTTTCAGGGTGGAGATCTGTTTGATGCAATCACCTCCTCAACAAAATACACTGAAAGAGATGCTTGTGTGATGGTATTCGACCTGGCAGCTGCTCTCAAATACCTGCACAGAATGTGTATCGTCCATCGAGACATCAAACCTGAGAATCTGCTGGTATGAACACATCTTGCACAGAGACTATGGATCTAAGAATACTTTAATTCACACATCTTTGACACACACAGCAATATAGAGACATGAAACCTGTGAAGAAAAAACTTTGCACTTTGTACCTGAAAAATTACTTAAGGCACAGTATGTAAAGAGGAAATAATGTAAATCCTGGTGGATAAAAATAACCCTTTTGCCTCTTTCACTATGTGTGTCGTAGGTGTGCGAGTACCCTAATGGTACAAAGTCTTTGAAGTTGGGTGATTTTGGCTTGGCCACAGTGGTTGAAGGCCCGCTGTACACTGTTTGCGGAACACCCACTTACGTTGCCCCAGAAATCATAGCAGAGTCAGGGTAAGAGTCATTGATTGTTTTGTTTTTATATCATCAAAAGTGATATTGCTATGGAAGCATGAATATCTGTGTTTAATAGCCTTTAAAATACTGGAGGATGAATGTTATTGACTGTCTTTATATCCGGGCATCGCTGCAGTTATGGGCTAAAGGTGGATATCTGGGCAGCTGGAGTGATTACCTATATCCTTCTATGTGGCTTCCCACCTTTCCGCAGGTAACACTAGATAAAACTGTCTCAGTCCTTCATGTTAAAGTCAGCATGAAACAGTAGTTGCGATAGTCTTTTCTTTCCAATAGTGACCTATATCCGAGTGAAATGGACAAGAAAAAATGTAGGGTGGGATTTTGTCCATCAAGAATTGATTGGATGGTTGAATCATTTTGGTTTGCTATTGGTCGATCTCATGTGAGTGACAGGTTGTCCTGCCCTCGCGCCAATAAACACGTCATCAGAGTACAGAAGAGATGTCATTGCAAGTGGGAGGGGAAGTTATTTTGGTTAAAGATTACCAGGACACATGAAATTAAAATTAAATTAAAACATTTAAATAATAATGTGCACAGATAAATCATTTATAATAAATACTGCAATATTCCATAAAAAAACAAACAAGAATTGTCCATTTTGATTTCATGGTGACTTTAATATACTAGAGTGTTAAAAATTCAGTCTCATTTTGTTCATTGCGTAGTGTTCTCAGAAGTTATTGTTCATTAAATATTGTGTGTGTGTCTGTGTGCATTGCATTTATTTTTGTAGTGAGAATAACCTTCAGGATGACCTATTTGATCAGATTCTGGTAGGGCGTTTAGAGTTCCCTTCACCCTTCTGGGACAATATCACTGATTCTGCTAAAGTGAGTACAGACAAACACACATTTTGACACATGCTACATTCTTAAAATGCACTGTTTCAATCTCACTCATTTATCTCCACATCCATCATTCTTCATCCTGTATACTCTGTCCTGACTGCTGCACTCCACTTTCTTTCATCCTACTCACACCATCAACTCACCTTATTCACATCCTCCCACTCTCACACTCAGCCCATCCAGCTTTAGAACTGTTTTTGCTAGGTTTATAACATCTTTCTCTTCACTGAATGGTAGAATGTTTTGCTGTGTTTGCAAATGTGAATGTTTTCATACACTTTAACATGTTTATCACATTTTAATTTAGAAAATTACATTTTATGTACAGTATATAGTGGTGTATATATACAGGTGTATATGTATATAAATTAGGAGTGTAACGGTACACAAACAATGATGGTTCGGTACGTACCTCAGTATTGAAGTCACGGTTCGGTACAGCAGGGGGAGAAAACTAAACATAAAATTTCAGCTTTTTTCTTAATTAAACTATACAAATATACACATTTGTTTTTGATTAAACAAATGTGTATATGTGTTTAATTCTATTATAATTAATTTGCTTAAGGATTAAACAAATCTATCTTAGCTAATGCTGTAAACTATATGGGGAGCCCTTAATTACACATTGCTATAATATTAAATGATACAATTAACAACAGAGCCCAAAATCATGCTGTAAATTGCACATAAGGCAGGTTTTGCATTAACTTCTAAATCTAATTATAAAGTTAATTTTCTAATTTTAATCATTTACACCGTGGCTTTCATAGCTTGTTTTCATGACAAATTTATTTAAACATACATTAAATAATCAATACATTACTAACAGGTTAAGTAAATATAATGAATAGGCTAATATCGTGCATATACAAAACTAACCTGCTGTTGACACTAAATGCCTGAGGTAAATGTAATGCTACTTGAGATATTCTTGATATTGATATCTTTCCGCAGTTGAAACACTGTGTGGCGAGCAGGACGAGGCCGAGTGACGTGAGAGCGGCGCGAGGCCGGTGGCGTGAGTGGTAATGAGCGACACTTGTGAGACGCACCGGTCTCGCATCTCTCACGGAGGAGCGGAGGCATAAAGGAGGAGCGACGACGGTGAAGATAGAGAGAGGAACAGGCCTTATTTTATGTTGTGTTTTGTTTCTGTGGCCAGCAGTCCTCCGTGAGAGATGCGAGACCGGTGCGTCTCACAGGTGTCGCTCATTACCACTCACGCCACCGGCCTCGCGCCGCTCTCACGTCACTCGGCCTCGTCCTGCTCGCCACACACTGGTTGAGAGCAAGGGGGTAATCCATCGACCGGAAGTTGAAGCCGGCCGGGTGCCGCCATGTTGTAGCAGAACTTCACTTGCGTTAGCATTTCCATTGACTCCCATTCATTTTTGCGTCACTTTGACAGCGAATAACTTTACATCTGAGGCGTTTAAAGACTCCATTTGTCCATTATTTATTTCTAAAGAAACACGACAATGTATAAAGGGCTCCATTACCTTCTATGTTACACTATGGCCCCGTAGAAACAGATTTAGTAAAAATAGGCTAACGATTGCGTCATAACCACTCGACTCTCTGTCGCGCTGTACAGAAGTTACCGCACAGACAGGAGGAGAAGCTCGCAGGCAATCGGGGGGACGTCCCGTCAAGGGAGAAGCCCACAGATAATGAGTCCATAAAAGCAAGGGAATTCTTACTCCTGCTCACTCACGCCAAAGAACTCTTTGCTCAAGTTCCCCGTCTCTGCAAGATTAACGTTGGCAATTTTCACGCACAGCTACTACAAGATTAACGTCTGTCAGACAGGTTGCTCACGTCATCAAGCTTAGTTTGAGTCGGTTTGAGTCTGCGCGTCAGGAACGGAAGTGCTCAAAAATCGCTAAAAATGGGCTTCAACTGTCTCAACTGAGTTCCAATGAGATGGCTCTGTCCACTTCTTATACTGTCTATGGTTGAGAGATGTAAACATCGATCGATCATCTCTTCTGAGCTTTTTTCTGGTAACAAACAGCATTGCATTGCCGTGCGCGCCCCCTTCTGGATTGGAGTGTGGATCGCCTGTGACTGATTGTATTTGTCGTGTGACTGCATGCACCGAACCATGACGTCCGTACCGTACGGTTCGAGACGAATACATGTACCGTTATACAACTAAAATATAAATGTGTATATATAATATATATACAGTATTCTCTCTCTAGACAGAGCATTATTAGCCAACTCAGCTGCTTACTCATGACACAAAGCAACACAGCTAAACGTATTCCTAATACTGTATGTTGGACCTTTTATTGAAAGTAGCCTACTTTTACCTGTTGAGACATGCCTTCACAAGCACCGTAAGAGCTAGGCGTGTGATGTTTGAGAAGAAACAACGTGTGAAAGGGGCATTTGCAAGGTTGTTTGAAAATATGCTTTATTTTTGTAAATCCGCTAGGTGCCACTAGTGTCACAGAAACTACATATTTCACCTTTAACTTTAAGTGCAAAGATTTAATATAACAGTATTTGTTTCCTGTCCTTTTGTGTACCTTTTTAATGCTAAAAATCTATTAAATCAACAAATAAATGATCATGATGTGTTCATACAGGAGTTGATTGGTCACATGCTGCTGGTGAATGTGGAGGCCAGATACACAGCAGATGATGTGCTGTCTCACCCCTGGGTCACGGTAAATGTGAGTGGATGGGTTTAGTGGTGTATATGTTTGATTTGTTTTTGTTTTTTGTCAATATTGTGGAGCTATGTAATGGATATGCTACACTAAAGTATCACATTTCTATATATATAATATACCAAAATCAAAATGTATTTTAGGCATTGCATGTTGAGCAGCATGGATGGCCGCAAGGGATTCACTCGCACACTTACTCATAAAACATTATTGATGCAATTTAAGCTGTATTAGAGGTGGTTTTGATTTGTTTCAAATTTTTTTCAAACTGAAACCCACAATTTAGTCAATATGTACTGGTGGACACAGTTACAGTATATTGCTCACCATTAGATTGGCCTATCCTAATCCACTTCATTAACCAACAGGAGGATGCTGCAATGGAAAACAATATGAAGATGGAGGTGGCAGGTAAACTCAAAAAGCACTTTAACTCTGTGCAGAAACAGAGCAACACTTCCCCTGGAGTCTCTGTTCTTGTGGTGAGCACACACACTCACATATGAGAAAAAGTCTGCCCATCATAACCGCAGCTGCTATCATCTGTTAAAATGCACTGCTTAAAAAAATAATCAATGTCATCCTCTCGGTCCCTAATGATTAGTACTTGGATTACACATAATTCCAAAGCATAGCGTCACTGAAATTACAGCCACTGTGGACACCAGCATCAAATCAATCAGTTTGTCTCCCTCAGCGCTCATGACTTACATAACTGCTAAGTCTCAGAAAATAGGAGAGATTATTGTATTGCAAACAAGCACAGCACCAAATATGCCAGAGCTATGAAATTGGAAATGACTTCAGAAAGCATCACATCAGGCGCAAGTATAAAGATCCCGTTCATTTTCTCCATACATTTTTTTTTATTTGACTTTAAGTGATAATGTATTTTTTTTAACCATTTAACACAGACCTACTGAGTCGTGTGATTTCAACTTTTGTATTTAAAATAATTAACCAAAACAAAAATGTGTTTAATTATGGTGAACATGTACGGTTCACTTGGAAACCTGGAATTATCGGAAATAGCCACGACAAAACTATGGTCACGTAGGTTATTTACACATTTAACTCGTGGCTACGAGAAATAGATTTCGTTCTCTCGACATAGGATCTCAAGGCCATGCCTTTACATCGCGTGACCACGACATAAGGATGTCGTTACCTCGAAAAAATTATCTCGTGGCCTCGACTTCTTATCACGTTCCCACAAGTCAATATGACGTTCCCACGAATTAATATCTCATTGCCATGACATATTATCACGTTCCCAAAACTAAGTGAACCGAAGGTGTCCCCTCCCGGTCACCGTATTTAATAGCCAAATTGATGGTTAAAAACTACAACCAATCAGACACTTGTCAAAACTAAATCACTCAGCAGTGATTCCCTTTAAAGCCGGGGACACACTTAACGACTGTAACTATTGCTATTCTTATATTCAATGACTACAAGTCATTAGTTTATTCATGTGATGCAAAGCTGAATTGTCTGCATCATTACTCCAGTCTTCAATGTCACATGATCCTTAAGAAGTCATTCTAATATGCTGATTTGGTGCTCAAGAAACATTTCTTAGTATTATCAATGTTGAAAACAGTTGTGCTGATTAATATTTTTGAGGAAACTGTGATAAATATTTTCCAGAAATCCTTCAAAAAGAACAAACATTTTTTTTACTGATACCATACTTTTGAACGGTGATGTATTTACAATACAGTGTTAAATACAGCAAAATGTGCAGTCAGTGCTGCTCTCTATAGTGCCTCAAAATGGCTGAAGGACTCAAAGGAATCATAATCCTTTTATTGTTTGGCATAAGCAGTACTTTATGAGCTCAGAGAGAGACATGGGAGAAGCATTTTCAGCCATTTCCACCCTCATGTCTTATTAAATTCCCATCCCAGTTCACTGCACCATAAACCCCTCACTGCAGTTGTCTTAGTTCTTATCACTGTCATCAAGGTGTTAGTTTATGTAAATGTGTTTTCAGTGTTGTCATCGGTCTTAACCTCGTCTATATTGTCATGATCAAGAATATTGTCTATTACCGGTACTCATTCTTTGAACTTGACCCCATCATGCAGAACTTGACCTCATCGTGCAGTTTTGATAAGACCTCAGTGTACATTTAAAATACTCAGCACATGGACAGAGCAGTATATTGAATATTCATGATATGCAAGGATTTTGCTAGAGCCTTTTTTTGTTCACTACACTGCTTGAAAAAGCAGCAAGGGTGAATCTCTGGCTGAATGTGTATTGATGTGAATCTCATTTGACAGTTTGAACTATAATGGCAGGGCTGTACCTACACCCCTTCCCTGCTCTCCCAAGACCCGAAGTGATGTCTGCCACTGGATATTGGGTATTTGAATCCAAACCTAAACCTATTTTTAATGAGCTTATGACTCTATACTAAAATCTAGCACTCTGACTGCCTCCTATTAACCCTCACTGGGTTTTTTCAGCATTTCTGGTCTTGCCTCACAATAATCATACCATATTTTACCTCATGTCCCAACCATAATCTGGTCCACTTTCTGTGTTCCCATCTCCTCACTCCACTCCATGTTCATGGTGGCTCTTTCATGGTGAATACTTTATTGCTGTAATATTCTGAGCCATATGGCTTGTGTTGCACATTTGTGCTCTATATTGTTTCTTTCTGGGCTTTAGTTGGAAGGTTTGTATTGGCATGCATGCATTACTGACTGCTTGAATATTAACACTGCAATCTGATGGCCTCTCTCTCTCTTCCTCTCTTTATATCTCTCTCTGTTACCTAATCCAGAGACAGTATTTCATGGCAGTTGCCAATGTCCTCAAAATGAACCTCATTCTTAGGATCTTGACCATTGCCATCAAACTATCAAAGAAAGTGGTTTACGAATATGAAACTCTGCCACCATCGCAGTATTGTAATTTAAATTAATAAATCTAATGACAGAGAGAGAGAGAGAGAGAGAGAGAGAGAGAGAGAGAGAGAGAGAGAGAGAGAGAGAGAGAGAGAGAGAGAGAGAGAGAGAGAGAGAGAGAGAGAGAGAGAGAGAGAGAGAGAGAGAGAGAGAGAGAGAGAGAGAGAGAGAGACATAATTATGCACAAAAATTGCCTTGGATGAAATATTTTATTTAAAGTTTGAAAGACTTGTTTAGACATTTTTAGATGAAATGGGGTTTACTTGTTGATTATTTTACTTTTTTATTACATTTAATTGATTTGTTTCATTTTGCCGCCAGTATATTTATCTAATAGGATCCGGACAGGTGCTATTCATTTTATCAGCTTTCTTTTACATTTTTCGGTTTTGTCCACATCAGCTGAGAACTTACCAAAGAAACGTATCATATCACGTATCAAATCGTATCACAGTTTAAAAGAATAGCTCACCCATAAATGAAACTTTTATTAATTACTCACTCTCATGTCATTCTAAATGACATGTACTGAAATAAAAATAGGTTTTAATTAATCATCACAAGGATATTTTCCATTAAACAAAACAGCAACAGTTCATACTGGTGGTGGTTTGTCAGGCTCTACAAAAAAAAAAAAGCAATATAAAATGTTTTTTTTTTTTTTTTTTTTTTAAACACTAAAGAAGTACTATATGACTCATCTGCTATATTATTCACTGATAATCAGCTGTCAAATTAAATATGGTGCCATTGACATTGGTTCTCGTCTTGTAACCACACGTCATTACATCAGACATGCACCATAGGCACCAAAAGCTATGGCTTTAGATGGTCATATGGACTAAATTGATGGTGCTTTTTTGCACACTTTTTGGAATTTGACAGCTTGTTTGGATATTAAAAACATCAGCATGCAGGTTTGGAACAATATTTGGGTGAACAAACAATGTCCAGAATGTTAATTTCTGCGTGATCTATCCCTTTAAGTGGCTATATTTAGCTTTATTTAAGCAAGCTGGTGTTTCTAAAGTAGTCCTTGTGAAATGTCCCTTAGCTGAACTGTTAGAGGTTGTTAGTGTTGTGTATAAGAATTTGTGCTGTATGTGCTCTGTGAGTAAGACTAGTCTTTGTCCTCTGCTTCTGCTCTCCCCATGGCATTGCTATCCTCTGACTAGCTCCAAGGCAATGGTATGTACTAACACTAACTGCTATGCTCCTCCCTCCCCGCCGCCGTCTCCTCGCACATACACTCTTATACTGGGAGAAAGTGACAGTAACATCTTCATTTTATTTATTTAATTTGTATTTAATTTAACTTTTTAACTAATTTGAATCTATATTTATTATTTATATATTTTAATCTTTTTATTTATTTAATCTTTTTTACCCCACTGATTTTCTCTAAACATTTCCTCGGACTCCCTAGCACTTTCTTGGGCCCCCCCACACTCACTTTAACTTTAATCCTGCCATGAACTTCAGTGGTGTTTTTTTCCATTTTCTGTCTCTTTCTCTGCTGTGGTCTTTTTCCAACTGCGACGTGATCAATAGTATTGACTTTTCAATGAAACCGGGTTATGCATAATGTCTTTTATATCTTAGTATGGACCAGTTTCCTGTTACAGCAACAAGAAAAAACACAGAACAGCTGCTTTATTGAAACCTTAAAGGGTCATGCAAAATTAGAATTCTGCCATCATTTTCTCACTCACATTTATCATTCCGATGGCTTTCTTTCTTCAGCAGAACTAAAAAGATGATATTTTGAAGAATGTTTCAGTGTTATTTTTTCAGCAAAATGAGAGTCAGAAAATGTCTTTGTTAATATTTAATGGACTTGAGCTCATTGTTAGTTTGTGCTAATTTATACATTAACTAAAGTAAACTATATTGTATGCATGGTGGGAACATGCAGATGTTGTCTCACATAAAATCTCTCAAACCTTATTGAATGTGTATTTTAGGTAAAAAATGTACCTTTTACCAGTGCACACATTGTTTACACCCTACATAATACTTTTGTCCCCACAAAGATATTAGTACCAGAATTGTTTGACCTTGTGGGGACATTTTTTATTTGATTTTGGTCTCCATAACAGCTTATAAATCATATTAGAATATGCTTTTAAAAAAAGTAAAACATGCTGAAGGTTTCCTGTTTATGGGTAGGATTAGAATATACAGTTTGTATATTATAAAATCATAATGTCTATTGAATATCACCATAAAACATGAAAACCCAACGTGTGGGCGTGTGTGTTTTAAGTGAGAGCCATAATTTTGGAACAACATGAGGCTGAGAAAATGATGAGAGAATTCTCATTTTTGGGTGCACTGTTCCTTTAAGATTGAATTTATCGCTTTCTTGACCTCCCTGATTGTAACTTCATCTCACTTACTCTTTCCCTACTGAATTGTTTTCAATTTCCTTTCCATTTTTGGGTGGGTGCACCTCATGTGAACATTAACATGCAGTATTGTCTCTCTCTTGTAGAACACAGCTCTAGATAAGGAAACCATCCAGCTCTCTCGCCGGCGTAAGGACACCAGCCCCCCTCCAGGAAAAAGCCCCTCCTCCACCCATCCAGAGAGACGACGCTCCAATAGGAGACGGTCATCTGCCCAATCGGTGGATTCTAGGAGTGCTGCTGCTCTGGTTGAGCCTTTAGACTCAACAACCCCCAATACACCATCAGCACCTCTGCCCTCCCCTTGCTCTGCCCCACTTCACTACTTCCCAGAATGCAATGCTGAGGCCAACAAGGGCTTGCCGAAGGAAGAATAACTCTACTTAGGGGAAACAATATGGAGACAATTCCAAATATACAAATAAATAATTAAATAGTTACTCTGCAAATCTTTAACGCTTCATTCTAGCAGAAGACTGGAATACACTACACACGATTTGCTCAGATTTTTGCCCCAATTTACAGCCTGGAAGAGTTGCCAAAAGTGTTATCTTATCCATTGTGACGTACATCTAAGTGAAACAGCTTCTCGAACAAGAATAAATATTGGGCAGGACTTGATTTTGTCGATCAGGAATTGATTGGATCATTGTTGTCTGCTATTGATCTCATGTGAGTGACAGGTTATCCCGTCCTTGTGCCGAAAAACACATCATGAAAAGAGATGTTGCTGCAAGAGGGACAGGAACATCACAAGGGCACATGAATTAAAAAAAATATATATATATATTTTGATGTGCACGGACAACTCATTTATAGGCTAATACTGCGATAAGAATAGTCCATTTGGATTTCATGGTGACTTTAAGGCTGGGATACAACACAACTTTTAAAATCTGAGCAGATTTTAAAACACTAACTGATGATCACACACTTTCAGGTCGTTCCTAACACAACAAACTCACGCAGAAACACTCGCCTCATTGCCAGGAGACGCATTACAAATGTATCTGAAGCTGTCTGTGCCCATCATACACTATGCGATGTTCTGTGAAATCTGTCAACTTAAATCTGCAGACTGGCTCTGAGCCTCTGACTTTCAGCAACTATACCATTGACTCGTCCAGACTGTAAATCGGGGCAAACAGCTGAGCACAATTTGTGTACTGTATTCCAGCCAAACAGTACAGTCAGAACTGTCTGTATAGTGGTCGTCTGCTCGTCTCCCTGCTTTCTTCTTCCAGTTTGGCTTCGGATTCCAGCACCCGGGGTGGGTTTGAAAACTTTTATGTGATTGATTGTATATAGGTGCTTTGGATATCAAAGATCCGCTCTGCTTTTGTGTTTACTGACATGAACAGCTCACGTCTCGATTGTGAATAGCAAGCACGTTTTAGGGTGGATCTAATTGCAACGGGGAAGAAAGACTTTGAAACTGGCAAGAAACTTGTCCTGCTGAAACTTGAAAGTATGTTTGAAAATAGACCGCTTGACCTTTTGACTACACAAGAAAGCGATTTGCATTTGTGGTGGTGTGTTTTTAAGAGGGTGTGCATATATTGCACTACTGTGTTCTGGAGTCATTCTGCAGTAGTTTAGAGTTGCCTTCATATGAGCCAGCAAAGCAAGAAATCTGTAGGGATTGTTAATAGTTCTGTTCTTTTGCTAATTTATTTGTACAGATTAGACATAATGTGAAATTGTATTTTAGAATAGTTTGATATTTTCAAGCCGGAGTCATTAAGTGCACGATATTTTGATTTAGTATTAGATTACAATCTGTCTTTGTCACCTATTTCTCCATGTACTGTCTGTACTTGTTCTTTGCTCACCATGCCCTGATTCGAAGAGAGGGATGAAGCTTGTTAATAAATGTATATGACATAATGAACTGATTTTTGACATGTTCAAGGTTTCAAGAAATATGGCAATATTCGGTATCATTTGTGGAAGGCTATATTTCATGTTTAATAGATGTCATTTTCTATTAGTGTTCCATATCATCTCATAATCAAGGAAATGCAATAAAATTATCTAGCTGTTGTTTATCCTTGTCTTGTCCTTATTACGGAATGATCCCAGTAAACTCTACAAACCAGCCAAATAAATCAGTTTTACTTTCTCTAGCATAAAAAACAGGTGTAGCCTAACTCAACATCGCCATCTGTGGGTGGAGAATGGGGCCAAAGGACACCCGGGGTAAAACGTGTCTGTTTGTATTTTTTTTCTAATCAAATGAATAACACATTCACATTTCCTACATCACTATTTCCTATCGCTTATTCAGAAGACCTATTGGATATGGCACAACAAAGGTTTGTCCTCCTGAGAACAAAAAAAAAAAAAAAATTTTTATTCATGTTATGCCATGTCCTCTAGTGGTACTCAGTTGCTTAAAAAGTAAAAAGACATCAAATAAAAAGTATAGGTAAAAACAAAGGGATTTTTTTAATTATTATTCAGGAATACATTTTTAGGTTTCAGGTTCCAAAATTGAACGAATTGATATACCATTTTACTTTATGCAATATGTTGGTTAAATGGGTAGTTCTATTCAATACAATGTATCTCCACTGTAGCCTATCTAATTTGCACATTAATGTGTTCTTGGGGTAACATGTAATGAAAAAAGAAGTGTAATAATGGGAGTGAAAATTGTCAACATTTTCATAATAATATCTATTATTTCATAGGAATATATACAATTTCTTTCCCTATTCTCTTGTTGTGTCTACCAAAATGCCTATGTGTCCTAAGTGCCAAATTTGATCATTAAATTAATATCAGTCATTTTTAAAGACCAAGGAGAAGTTCTTGTTACGGTGAAACCTCCATACCTCCATTTGGTATCTCTAAGAAAAGCCCTCAACAGGACATCCAGACTTAAAACTGTGATATGTATGTTGTCAGAGAAATTCACTAATATAATGCCCACAGTGTACAAAAGTCTATTCCTGGGTTCCAGGAAGAATATTAGTTGCCTGCTATAGCCTATAGGCCTACCCTATTACTATTTATATGTTATATGAAAGCTGTAACACTTTCAAATGATATAAACTTTTTTCAAAACACCGTCCTTGACTAACAAAAAAAATCCTCTTAATTTCCTTAATAAGAATAACTAGCGTTACACCATTTTTCTAATTTCAAAACATGCTTCTCCGCCTAATAAATGATCCATTCTTTCCATAATGTTCAACCAGTGCCATATCGTCTAATTTATAATTTTGCATTCTCGTCTCTTGTAGACAGAAAACAACAAAGGTGACAAAGCATCCGTGAGGTGCCCCTGTGTTTAAAAACAATATATTTTAACACCCCGGGCGACAGTTCCGGTCACATCCTATACTTTTCAGCTATTTCCCCCCGGCTTGTAAACTTTAGCGATGGCCCTAAGTATAAAATCGTAGCTCTAAGCGGTATATTTTCTAAAATTTGTAGGCTATCCTAATTACATTCATAAACATAATAATAATAAAAACACAACATTTGGAGTCTTTAGACAAGCTGCACTGCAATCAATAATTCATTCATTTTAATGGTTATGGGTGAAATTTGACTCACAGATCACAGGTGAGGGCATCAGTTTAAACAATCTGTAGCACGCCACACACACCACAATCATTAAACTTAGGCCTATGTGGAATACAGGATTCTGAGTAGAGCGGTGGCATTGAGCTGTCCATAATCTATAAATTGGCAACGCAAGTTGGATAACTCATTACTTATATTTTTGATACCGTGGCATTCATAATAAAAAAATAAAAAGCTGGATAACTCATTACCGCCATCTAATGACTACAAATGATTATTACGATTACCCTCTGTAATTATGTAAAAAAAAAAAAGCCCTCTCTCGGACAGCGTTCATTTTAAAGTATTATCTAGAAAACGAAAATATCGATAAGAAAAACAACGCACATGTAAAATACTCAAGAGCTTGATGAGAGAAAACCTAAAATAGAGCAAGACTGAATAACAATGAGCTTTATTCGCCATTTACGCTCGTATTTTGATTTTTTAAACAATCTTTCAGGACCAACACAGACACAACATCTAATCAAACAATGCTAATAATAGTAGTAATAATAATAATAATACGTGGTCGCGTCCTCCTAAAACTCAATTTCCCATAAGCCCCAAGCACACTATACGATATGGCGTCATGGCGTAAACGCCATTGGCCAATTCCTGTTGGGTCGGCCATATTGGAATTTGAAGTCTGCTATACTGTGAGCAGGTTGGCAGGCTCTTAGATTATATCTCTTAAATACAGCTATATTTTATCCGTGTCCGCAGCGTCAGAGCCTGGCATTGCACCAGAGACCCTGCTGTTTGTGGACGGAACGCTGTCTGTGTATTCCGTGGGTAGAAATGAGTCCTACAGACGCCAAACGCGGAGCGAAGCGCAGGAAGAATAAGCGGGGCGGCGGCGCAGGGAAGGCCGGAGCTCCGCCAACACCCTCCAGCGGCACTGCGCACGGAGACCCGAGTACCATCCCCAGCCTCAACGGAGAGGTGAGCGGCGGCTGGGGCATGCGGGGTGGTTGATGGTGCATGTGGGTGTAGTTTACTTCAGATTCCATGATATTGGAGGCCTAAGAGAAGCTCCTGTAGCTGATCTCACGTTTACATGGAGCCTGAGCTGAGCTTCACTGATCTAGAGCTTTAATCTTACATATTTCCTAGTCTGATCATCGAAACATGGGAAGAAACCCGTGAAGACGTGTGGAAAGCACATTTAGAGTGATTTTATTCAACGGATGTGTGAGTGTTTTTTGTCGCTCTGAGTGATGTGAAGCTAACTTGTCAAGCGCTGCCCAGTTTTAGCTTACCGGTATGTGTTTACAAGGTGTACTTCAATAACCATATGATTTTTATCAACCTTCCTTAATAAAAAGCAGTAAATGTATTCTTGAGGCTGAAAATATCACTGTTTATGAACCGCAGTCACAGTAATGTAACCATGTCGATAGACAGATCAAATGCTAAAGTCCACCGTTTTTTGACATTTACGCTCAAAATATTCTCTTACTCGTTTCTTTCTTTATTCTTTTTAGCACAGGTTTTACTGTTTAAAACGTTATGTATTGCGTTATTAAATAAAATGGAGGTAATAATTGCCTTTCTGAACTTTCTGGCAGTTGTGTCAGGTATGATCAAACCGGAAGTGCTTGAAAATATCCAACCGTAAATGTCAACAAAGCCTGTAATATGTCTGTCAGTGGTTTTAAAATGAGACTTGTACAAAGTTTCTGATTTGGACGTAAAGGTTATGTGATGTATTGTCACTTAGCACAGTTAACTCTTAGTATATACTTACCTACCATATTTATAGACATACACACTCTTACCTCAGTTTATCTGCTGCTTTCCTTTTGAGTTGTGCATTTATCCAGCCTGAGAAGTGTCAGGGAATGAACAGGTCACTCACAGCACAGGGTCCAGTGTCCAGGGCTTTGCCAGAGACTTGTTCTTTCTGATGGTATGCCTCTGTTTCCAAGGAAACCACATCTGTAGCTTAACAAGAGTATCAGTCTGTATTGACATAAGCAAGCCAAAGCGACCATTTCATCTCTGGACTGAATCATGGCTATTTTGCTTACATACAGTGCACATATTTCAGTGACCAGAGGGCAAAACGTGAGGATGTCTGTCTAACTGTCTTTGATTTCTGAATCTGACTATGACATGTTCTCTTAGAAGTTTAGGTCATATGTGAATCATTTGTTGCAATATTTCTTTTGATGGAATAACACAGCCAAACAACCTCTGGTTAACTCCAGTAAAGCTGTTTGTAATCTACTGTACAGAGCTTGTTTGCAGGTTGTTGTTGTCTCAGGAATTATTGTGACATTTTTGTGTTTAACTAAGCACATGCTCAAGACCTCACATTTTCCTATTCCAGATAGCAATTTTGGTTAAAATTGAATCGTGTAATTTTTTTTTCTCAAAAGATTTTCCAAATACTACCATTGGTCGGACAGACAGCTATTGGTTAAGCCAATCTGTCTGTTGGTCAACAATTGGCTTAGGCTAAATGTTGTATATATCTGCACTTTAAACTGAGATATGAGGAAGGCACTTTACCATGGAAAATGTCACTCATCAGCTTTAAAGCAGTTTCATTTTTTTTTGCAATGTAATATTGTGGCCATAGCTGTCTGTATGTTCACAAGCACTGATTTATTGAATAGCTGATAACCTGCTGGCTATTCTAAATAAAAAATGAGGATTCTTTTAACAGCCACATATAACAGCTCTTACATTATTTGTGAGCTGCTGCAAATTCAATTTGTATTTATTTATTTAGGTTTATTATGACATTTAATATTACTGGATAGCTGCATTGTCTTGACTGCTATTTTTAAATTACAATATTTAAAGCTGCAGTCCGTAGCTTTTTTTGGGGTTAAAAATTATCCAAAATACATATTTGAGAAAATACATAACCAGCCAGTGTTCAAAACTGTCTGCTTGCCTTAGCTCGATTCAAAGCGGTAAGCTTGTAATAATGTTTTTAATTCCAGTGGTACTGGTAGATTTCCGCGAGAGATTCGAGCATGTCTTTGCGTCATTACGTCACATCTGTACACATAAAGAAGGAGTCTCGGCTAGTATAAGCTATATTGCGTGTGAGGATGCTGGAGGTGGAGATTTAGCCTTTTCTCACAGCACTTGATATAATTAAACTTCTCAATTTGATGGCGGATCCAGAAAGGTTCAAACGACAATCACCAGTGACAACAGATTCACGCGCTGTAAAATGCAAAAGACTTCGTTCGGACTTTGGAGTGGCTACAGAAAAAAAGAGACTGCAACCGGCCCATGCGAAAACAAGGATACATATCGGAAGGACATTACATGTAGTCACGCAATGCTGACGTTGTTAACATTAACAATTTGAGAACAAAGTATAATTTGCACGGTTTTGCGTGATATGATAACTTATAAGCGATTGTTAGATTTAATCAGAACAAAAGTGGATGTTTCTTACTAGTTCAGATGACATTTTCCGGTGAACATTATTATGTTGGTCATACTTCCAAAAAGAATAATCTGTGATTCTGAATGACAGTATCGACACCGGCGCGGCGACTGACAGCGGCACGCTCTCCTCAAACATTGTGTTCATCCGCGCGGTGCCTTGTCGAGGGTGTTGAACTACAACTCACGTAAAGTTGATAATTCCACGAATGACTGCAATTGCAGATTTCAAACAGAGATGGCGACAAAGAGGGAAAACGCCGGACTGCACCTTTAATATAATAAATATGTCTGGAACACTGGACAGAAAATGCTCCTCTAGTTTTGCTTCAGGACACAGATTTTAGAATGGACATCAAGTGACAACTCCACACTCTATTTAACAACATTCTTTATTGTTTCTGTGCAAAAGTAAAAAATAAAATAAAACATGGAATTTTTTTTTTGTTACTGAAAGTTTATTATTGAATTGTAAATGTCTTATTTTGATGGTTTCATGCCAGTAATTCACCATGTGGAGCAAATTTTGGTCTGTACAAATCATGTTTATCCTCTTTTAATGTAGTCTGTAGTCTGGTTTGTATTTTCTTTTATTTTGCATAGTTCATGGGCATATCATTACACCTGTCCATGTTGGCACTTGCATAATTTGTCTAGCTTCTACTAAGTGACAGATGAATTTGTGCCAAAATATTATAGTTTTAACATCAACAACAAAATATATTGAAAGTGTTTTCTCTTATTTTGCTGTCTAAATGCATGCATGATTGTATTTTATTCTTTCTATTGCTGTCCACTGCTCTATCATAAAACCCACAATCCATTTTGAGTTGTGACTCATCAGTTGAGAGGACCTTTGGAAAATGAAGTACATGTAGAAGTAATACTTTCATCATATGTCATCTTCACAGAATTATTATATAAAAATAGGTGTTCGGCTACTGTCAGCGGTTCATTCGGGGTCAACCTCGCTCTATCCAGTGGAGATTTAACTCTGCTGCATGGTGCTGCGAAAGGTTTTTTTTTTTTTTTTGCGTTTTGACAGCTACGAGTAGTGCATTTAGATGGCACTCTTTTAGCTTTGAGCTGAAGTCGTAAACAACATAGTGTATGTAATTACATTATTGTAATAAGTTTATAACCTTGAGCCTGGAATGAGTTGATTTATCGCCGGCTTTCTCTTTAGGTCCCATTGAATGGCGCTCCACAGTTTTCAGAAGGCCCAGTAAACGCTGACTTCTCTGGAGTCCTTCAGGTAACAGGCAAATCTCTCACTTTGGAACACAGCGCTCTGCCATATTTGCATTTTCTCTGTGCGGTAGCCGGTAGCAGAGCTGTGATTTCCTGAAAGTCTGATCCGGTGTAAGTTGAGTTAGCCTACTGTTTTGAAGCGTTATTCTAGTCTTCTAGAGTGTTGAACCATTGATCTCCTGTAGCGGACGACCATTAGTGCAATTTGAGATATCCTTATGGACATTTTACGTATCTAGCAGAAGGGAAAGCTGCTTCCTCACAGTTGATCTGTTTTGCTGTCTCTTACGCAGACCCCGTTCACTTTCGGGGTGAACCAGAGGGCACCCTACACCACTGGTGACCGTTGCCTGCTGTGTCGCAGCGAGCGCAAGGATGCCGTCTCCCAGGATATTGGAGGATCCAGTCAGAATGGCACATCCCAGTCACCCAAATCTTCCAACGCCCTTCAGTTGCCTCTGTACGTCTGCTCTGACTGCAAACGTACAGTGGAGAAGGACGATCGTCAGCCCTCCCTCGACCATTCTCTGTTGGTATGTTCCTTCGATACTTGCATGTTTCTCCTCTGCCTCTAGTCTTAAAAAACATAATTGGGCAAATAATAAGTCTGAATTCCTATAATTAACTTGCTCATTTTCAGCTGAGTCAGAGAAATTTGAAGGAAGTGTTGATTCGCTCAGTATTTTTCCTTCATTAAAAAAAGTTTACCCCTAAAGCAACCAATAGTACCTCTCCAGTCATATTTTAAGTGAGGAAATATAAGCATCATTTTACATGGATGGAGCTGCCTCATGTTGAGATCACATGACCAGCCAAATACTACTTGCTTTATCTTAGTAAACCCCATTTTGTTTGACATCTGATGAATTGTGCCGTTTGGAATCTGTATAAGTCTAAGATGGCTGTTAGGGTAGAATAAACAAACCAAAAAAATCGTATCTTCAAGCATTTATTTATATCAAAACGTTTAACACAGGTACTTCTCATAATAATGTAAGATACACTTTTTACCCTTTGCAGTGAAGACAGCTGTGTGTTACCACTAACATCTCATGTTATATTGGTTTCGTTAGTAGTTTCATTAGTTAGTAGTTTCATTTTCACTCCGCATTGATTTCACAGGCAGGTAGATGTACTGTTTTCCTGTTGACATGTTTTTGATAAAGATGTTTTTAGATCAGAGTTTCACAAACTTCTGAGTCATAAATCATAAACCCCCCAAAATCAGCAAAGGCTCCATGGTCCCCCAGTTGTCTCTGCATGATGAACTTACTTCATTTATTAGCAGTTGGCTGTAGGGGTGGGCGATATACAGAGATTTTGGAATATCATCTCTATTGCAATTATGCTCACGTGACGTTGCTGTGCTGCACAGTCACGAGAGTTTATCTTTTTCATGCGTTTTTAAGTATTGTGGTTTAAAAAACGAGTGATTTTACTCATTTTGATATATGCGTGAGATGAATAACTTTCTCATCACTGTTTGAGAGACAAGCTCAATTGAAGGCGCTGCTCATAAAGCGTGAGAACTGAACTGAGTGCTTTTGACGATTAATTGGGCTTGATAAATACTTGATAAAAACACATACTTATGTGTGAAAGTGACCATGTCTTTGCAAGTACAGTCCTTATGTCTTAAGTGAATGTAAACACAAGTATATTGGATCCATGCAGTCGGTCTTAAAATGACAGCATCCAAATTTACCTGCTGTCGTTCTTAATGTTAATGCGAATGGGGACGACAATAATTATGGAATTTCAATGGTATCAAAAATTTCGATATTGTTTTGAGCAACATTTTAAATTACATTATTACAGCTAGTGCTGGGCGGTAAACCGGTTCAAACCGAAAACCGGTTTATATTTTCGTCACGATATTGATTTTGAATAAACCGCCATACCGGTGTATTTAATTACACGACGTTCGGAACGAACGTTACGCTGCGCGACACTGTTTCAGACGGACCCTTTACAATGTTGCACTTCCAAGCAGCGACGAGTGAGGGTAAACAAACAGCAGTGCTCTGTTACGTTACATGGACGATGGATGCTGAAGAATTAGTACAACATGACACAGAAGAACTTGTGCCAAAAAGAGGAGCCGGGTCTGTTGTTTGGAGGTTTTTTGGTTTCCAAAAATCCGACGTCGACCAAACAACCATTTTATGTAAGTGCTGTCGGGCTAAAATTCTCGCCAAAGGCGGCAACACGAGCAATTTGTTAAGTACTTGAACTAGCAAAAGTATTCCAAGTTGTTCTAATTGTGTTGTTTAAAATAAAAGTTCTGTATTTTGACTGCAATTGTCTTTGCATTCTGATTCCTCACTTCATTAGAATCATGAATGGCTCTTTTTTGTAAACAACCGCATAATTTTCTGGGGCCATGCAAACCTGTATTACTAGTGTGGAATTATTCTACAATATTCACTAATGACAGTAAAATAGACCATCCTAAGTCAATTTACTGCAGTAATTCCTCTCTCAACCAGTAGAAAATGCATTGAACACCTGACTATGCATGAAAAAAAAGAAAACGTCATAAACCGGAAACCGGCATAATTTTGAAAAAAAAAAAACCGTCATATAAATTTTTGGTCAAACCGCCCAGCACTAATTACAGCTCCATTTTAATTTGAAAGTAATGTGAAAGACATGTTTGTTTGTTTTGTGCAGTGGTCAAAGATGTCCATCTAGTGTCTGTCCTACAAAGAAAAACAATTAAAAAAACAGTGCAGTGGAATGCAAAAATGCATTCTGTGTGAATGACCCTTTAAAGATTTGATGTCCGGCTGTAGACATCAATTTAAGGTGGAGATTGGATTAGCATTACCTTGTTAGAGAGCTCAGGGTATTTGAAGGACAGGTGCAACCAGAACTGCACGCCCCCCTGCAATACCTCTACTACTCCCCACAGTTTTGGAAGCTCTATTTTAGAGTAGGCTATGTGCTGGTTGCTGCTTATGGTTGAATGAATGAGGCATTTATATACTGCTTTAGCTTTACTATGTACTATTGTACACGCAAAGCAGTTTACAATCATATCAGGAAGTGTCTCCTCAACCACCACCAGAGTTCAGCATCCACTTGGATGATGCGATGACAGCCACAGAACAACGGCGCCGGTGCGCTCACCACACCCCATCTATAGGTGGTGATGGGAGAGAGTGAAGGAGCCAGTTGAGTGAATGGGGATTATTTGGAGGCTATGGGTGTATTCACACCAGGAAAGTCCGCTAGTTCACTTGCTTTGGTCCGGACCAAAATACAATGTTGATTTTTTTTTTTTTTTTTGTGTGGTTCGCTTTCACACTGCCTTTTTTGCAAGTAAACCAAAATTTGTAAACAAAACCACACATGTGCTAAGGTCATTCATTCATTGGACAGAAATTCTCAAGCAGGGAAAAGCAGGAAGTGCAAAAACAGGCTAATCATGGAGATCTTTCGTAGTGCAATTTTTATTCTTTTACTTATTTGGTGTTACCAGCTACTAAGGTAATATCAATAAACTTATGAGCATAATATGATACGATGTTGTTACTAGGGATGCTCATTTCGGTTAATTTTCCCGACCGACAACCGCCACTCGCTATCCGAGTATTAACCGTTAACTGATAAGATTATAATAGCCTATTGAATTAAATAAAAATAAAATTGACGAGTGTCTGTGACCTGTTAAAAATACAAAAAAAAATTGTGTGCAAACAGCAGAACAGATCAACAACAGAACCTGGATTCACATCAAATTTTCACGCACTTGACAGTGACAACAGAGAAAAACAGAATAAAATAATATAAATAAAAAACATAAAATAGGCCTACACTAATTTTTTTTACTTAAATAATTAACAAATAAAGATGACAAAAATAAATCACTGAATCCTTTTGAAGCTTTGAAAAAACGGCAATTTCTTTCCCTCCAGACTAAGTTTTTTCGTCAAATAAAAATAGCAGGCCTACCTCAATCCACACATTGTAGTTTTTATTTTAAAAAAGTAACATGTCTTCATGATGTGGGGTTAGTCTGGAGCGCAGCCTGTTGATTTAGACCCGCGGCAGAAAACACCCTCTCAGATGGCACAGATGTCCCGGGAATACAGAGATAACGTCTCGCTAGAATGGCCAGCTTCGGGAAGCGACTTTCATTTGCTTGTGGATGTTTGCTTCGCAAGTGATATTGCATTGTACTTGTAACCACTGCTGTATTTTAATACCACGTAGCATATTTTGCAAGTAACTTCGTCGCCCTTTCTGTCGAAATGGTCCCACACAGTACTTCTTTTCGCTCGCTCGCTTCATTTGGCTTGCTCAGCGAAATATGTCTGTAGGCATGTGTGGTTGCGACGTGCCCCGTGAGTTAACAAATATAGGCTATATAGTATTTTTTTTTAACCATGCAGCAAACAAACAAACAACAACAAAAAAAACTACCAAAAAAAAAAACTGTTAAACCGTTTAATTGATAGTATTAATCGGTCAAAAATTTTACTTTCGGTTAACGTCATAGACTGTAAAAAAATAGGTTAACGTTTAAACGTTCAATATGAGCATCCCTAGATATTGTAATTAGGAATTTGCGAAGATGAAGATGTGCTGCAAGACGGTCCCTGCGGAGAGAGCATGCTCTTAACTGATGAAGTTCAAACATTATTAAAAACAAGTGAACAGTCAGTAATAAAATAAGAACAAATACACAAGCAGAAATGAATACTAAATAACAAAGTTACAAAGTCTAACAGTAGTATTCAGGTACAGAAATGAATAATTAAGCCTAAATGTAGCCTAAAATAACACTATTTGTTCACTGTAGAAATTATTATTAAATTGTTGTTTTATTGACATTAACGACACAGACAACAGTAGGAATATTAGGTGTCTGCTGTAACTTTAAGACTGAATGTAAGGGACCGAAAAAACTGACACACATTATCGTTTCTTTTCAACTGTTCACTTATGACATAACCGAGAGAATACGCGCCTCTCTCTCTCTCTCTCTCTCTCTGCGAGCGCGCACTTCAAATGTATAGATAACTATCGATATTTTCGCCTCTTCTTCTGCGTTTAAAATTGTCAAGACAAAACACGTCCAAATGATAAATTTTCACTCTATGATGGTTAAATTTAGCAGTTAATCCGCGAATCATATGCGTGCCGAACCGTGGGGCAGCTGGTCCGTACGGATCAACTGCGATGTATAATGTTTCATCACCCCAAATTACAATCCCCCAAAAAATCAGACTGTCAAAAAAGCCACAGTGCTTTCTGCAATTGGGTCGTGTCATGTTCACACCTTAAACGAACCGTACCAGAGTTCGTTTGGAACCGGACCGTGTGTTGGTACGGTTGTTTGTCCGCACCCGAGTGCGATTGCTGTATTTACACCTGCCCAAAAGATCTGCACCAAGGGGGAAAACGTATTTGAGTTTGATTCAATCGAACCAAACAAGACAGGTGTGAATACACCCTAAGATTGATAAGGGCCAATGGAGGGAATGTGGCCAGGACACCAGGGTTACACCCCTACTCCTTTACGGGAAGTGCCATGGGATTTTTAATGACCACAGAGAGTCAGGACCTCGTTTTGATCGTCTCATCCGTAGGCCGGTGTGCGCGGAGGCTCTGCCTTCTGTCACATGGAAATCTTTTCTGCTTAAAGCAACACTAAGTACGATTTTTTACCTTAAAATAATGTTTCCAAAATCGTTTCAGTGGTTCATTAAGTTGTAAAAGGGTGAAAGGCACTTTTGGATTCGCTTTGCGGTCGTATATCTGCTATAACCACGCTATGTATGATTGCCAGATCGGGTCGCGTTTCTGTAGTTCTAATGAGACATAAGAAAACTACAAATTTGACTTGCTTTACATCAAGCGTTACAATAGTCATTATTTTTTTTTCTTCGTTTCTGATGTCGCAATACATCATACTTTCATGAAATCATGCGACATACTCGACCTTGTCTGTGGACATCGTTCATTCCAAATCCGGTGCTGGATAAACAACGAGCGTGTGTGCGGCAGTAGGCTGCGGTAGGCTAAATTATTTACGACAGCGGTAATGGACAATTCCGCTTCCAACCTGTAGGGTGACCGCAGAGGAAAAGTTACTTGGTGTTGCTTTAATTTCTCCTGTTCAGTCCGTTAAGGTCAGACGTCCGCGAGTGAAAACATGAACACACTGGAGAGCTGCTTTACAGTAGAAAAATAAGAAACTTCTGATGAAACGAGACACTGACAGTGATTTTCATGTTTAATATGGTAAAGCTGCTTGATTTTAAGCAATCTATTGTATAAAGTGCTGTATAAATAAACGTGATGTGACTAGAGAGTGTCAAATTGCAGAGCTCGTGCAAACATAACGTTGCTATGATAAAATGCTTTTCTTATGCTCTATTACAAGTGCTTGCTGTTTTCTCAGTTTTGTTGTGTGTTGATTGTTATTGAGAGGAAAGCACGCAGCACATATTTTCATCTTCATTCAAACTTCGCTCTCGTTAGTGTGGGTGGCATTGGATGTTATCTAACAGAATATCTCTGCTCACGTATTTCAAACTTTTTTTACCCCTAAGCGAAGAACGAAAAATAACTTTACTGTGAGAATATCGATGCCTTTACAGCCTAGAGTCCCATCACTATTCTGGGGCATTAGGACCCACACAGACCACAGGGTGAGCGCCCCTTGCTGGCCTCACTAACACCTCCTCCAGCCTAGTTTTCCCAGGAGGTCTCCCATCCAGGTACTAACCAGGTTCAACCCTGCTTTGCTTCAGTGGGCAACCAGTCTTGGGCTACAGGGTGATATGGCTGTGGACATGGCTTATCTTTCCTTTTTTCTTATTTTTCCTTTTTATTTTACTGAGAATGTGCTTATGTTGGTATGCTTCAATTCAATTTAAATCATTGTGATTAAATCAGAATTGCTATTTCATACAAATTTATGGTGGCCAAACTTTCGTTGCTTCCGTAGTTGTTGTTGTTGTTGTAGTAATTTACATTTTAATCAGGCTAAAAAAAAAAAAAAAATCCACTTGTCCCAGACAAGCAGTTAATGTCGCGCACGGTTTACGCATTTTTTGCTAATGTTTTTGACACCTCAGGTGCCTTTTTTCCAAAAGCACATTTTAAAAGCACCTGTTGGGAGTAGCTGTAAGTTTTAGGTAGGGGAACACTCAACATAATAATCAACAATTAATTTACAGAATTAAATTAGAACAGAATTTACATTTCTAATAAATAAAAATACAAAACAAAATAAGTCAGAATCAAATCACAAGGTGCAGAACAAATGTGTGCAAAATGCCTAAAGTGCAGGGGAACATCTATTCAAAATACAAGCCACAAATAGTTGAATTAGATAACCCTGAGTGATCAATAAATAAAATAAAAATAAAGAAATGATTAAAATAATGCAAGTATAGCCAGAATTGTCAACTTTGTCTTTTTAACTGCAGAAAATACAATAAACTAAACTGGAGTGGCAGTCTTTTTAGCTAAACATGTTCACAGCATCCAAAAATCAAATTAGAACCGGCTGAAATGTTTTGAAATCACTTGTACCCCACCTGATCGAAAGAAAAAAATCTAGTCTTTCTAGTCTGTCTGTGTCCGTTTGAGTCTTTTCAAATTGTATGCGAAAAACACTTAATATCCTAAGACAGACAGATATATTAAAAGATCAAATTCTGTACACACCTTATTAATAAAGCATACTATATAGCCTACAGAAAAGCAGATGAGTCCAGATTATGAACTTGCATGTTTAATTACACATAAATCATTTTCCCTCCCATAGAAAACCGTTATTATAAAGAAAACACGTTGCGTTCATATTCTGCGCTCATCTGCTTTTCTGTACATAGCTTAGTATGTTTAGTATGGTCTTTACTGAGTTTGGTCTTTTAACATCACTATCTTAATATACATTAAAGGTGCAGTGTGTAGATTTTAGCGGCATCTAGCGGTTCGGTTGCGAGTTGCATTAATGGCTCAGCCCACTGCTCACCCCTCCCTTTCGAAGAAGCTACGGTTGCTAAAACGGGACAAACATATCGTCGTCTGAGACAGCAGAGAATAGCCAGAGTAAGCCAAGAGTGTGTAACATTGTCACTGTTTCTGTACCACAGTCCATTATAAACCACATCATGGATAAAGTTTACAAAGCCATAGTCAGGTGAGGATCAAGGGTCTTAATATATAATATAATAATAGTAATCAGCTGATTGTCTCACAAACGTAACCAGCACATTTCTCCCCACACAGCAAACCCATAATACAGCGAGGGAGAAGAACCACATGAAACTATCCAACTACATATTTTTTCTAACAGGGTAGTAAAAGTTTAGCTGGCTAATATGAGCTGTTACTGTGGCTGAGCTGGTTAAAGCGTAAAGCCTTGTTTAAACTCGACGCGTCCGCATGAGCGCAAAGGTGCGCGCGGCAAAAATGACATGATTGTAACAGCGCGCGCGCCTCCGCATCCCCTAGACACCATTTACTACACACAATAGGCTTTTTTTTCTCTGATTTTGAAAACTCTTTGCGATCGACTTAATGCTTCCAAGATCGACTTGTTGACCGCGATCGACAGGTTGGTGATTCCTGTAACGTTACTGTTTTACGGTCAATGACAAGAGTAGCTACTAATCAGCTGTCTCACGAACGTAACAGCACATTTATCCCCACATAGCAAAGCCATAACACAGCGAGGGAGAAGAACTAAGGCCATGTCCACACGGACACGGGTATTTTTATAACCGGAGTTTTTCCTACAGCGTTTTAAAAAAAAATCCCGTCCACACATGCTCGGTCTCTGTCTACATGAAAACGTAAAAACACGCAATCAAGCGCGGTCAAGAGCATGTCACGCCACCAGGCGGCGATATAAACCTTAACCCTAAAGCCACGTTGGCCAATCAGAAGCGCAAATCTGATGTCAAACACAGCTGATAACGGCGCACACTCTGACGTCGCAAGGCAAAAACCCCGTTTCACTGTCTACACGACAACACTGTAACCGGCGTTTCTGAAAATCCTCACCCTGGCAGGGGTTTTCAAAAATGTTCGGTTTCAGTGCGTTTTCGTGTGGACGAACGGCCGAACCGCGTAAAAAAAGTCACGGTTATAAAAATACCCGTGTCCGTGTGGACAGGGCCTAAGTTACATGAAACAATCCAACTACATATTTTACACCACTGACAAGGGAAAAGTCAGTACTCACGGTGTCTATGGCTTCTAGCTTTCTGCTGCTTCTCTTTCAAGGTAGTGACGAAATGCGCTCTGTAACGCTGTTTGTTCGCTGTCGGCTACGGTAGAAACATGGCGACACAATATGTCGACCTTCATAGAAGGGGGTGCCCGCAGTTATGTAGATATAAATGTCTCATTCTAAGGTAATAAAAACGGTTTATTAAATAAGTTCTTTATACACCACTGAAAACATAGTTATGGATGTCATATTGCATTTCTGTTAATAGATACTCAAAAATTTTACACATTGCTCCTTTAAGCCACGTTAAAGTGCCCTTTAAGCGTTTTAAAAGCATTTTTCACATTGAGCGTTTTAGAATGTCCCGAGGAAAACCAACTTATTAACGTTGGCTGGCAGAAGTGAGATCATGGTTTTGCCTAATGCTATATCCAGCCTTGAAGAATATCCTTTCTGATGGTGTGCATCGACACTTTAGATTTTCTTTCCCAGACATTGTTAAAGATTTAAATCCCTGCTGCCAAGATGCTCTCTGTTGGTCACGGATTGTGGAAAGTGAAACTTAAATCTGTCACAGGGGTGGTTGGATTTATTCACGCACGTTAAAAATATTTTTTAAAAGCTAATTTCTTTTCACATTTTTATATTTACAGCATTATCAAAATAGGCTGTATATTAACAGAAAATATTTATTTTACAGACATTTATATATATATATATATATATATATATAATTTATTTATTTAATTTTTTGATGGTACCAAATTCTTTTCTTGTTCTTAACAGAAAATATTTATTTTACAGACATTTATATATATATATATATATATATATATATATATATATATATATATTATTTATTTATTTATTTAATTTTTTGATGGTACCAAATTCTTTTCTTGTTCTTCGCCAGAATCAGGACTTCTTATTGCACATGCCGGTGGGTAATGGCGGTTTGTCCCAGGAGCCCTTGGGTCCCGGAGGGAGACTGACAGTCGGTGCTCCTACACTGCCTGCTCCAGATCTCAGCTCTGCCCTCACCGCAGACACCGTGTGTAGCTGTGAGGCCTGTTATGAGCGGAGGTATGTCCTGCATCAGTCCCAATTGGATTTTTTAAATATATGTTGTGGAATCATCTTATTCATAACCATGCAGTGTTCAACTAGTCTGTTGTTTGACTGATCAGTCTAATTAAATGTATTTCGTCATCTAAAATGTCTTGATTGTGGTTGCTTTGGTTAGGGAGATCACGGCTGAGTCAGAGCGGGAGTCACAACAACTGCAGAATCACTGGTCTGAGGTCAGATACCTGGTCCGGTGCATTTACCGTCAGACTGGGACTCCGCTGGCTGATGATCAGGATCAGCCTCTTGACCGGGACAAAGAGAGCATGAAGGAACTCGTTGACAGGTATTCTTTCAGAATGAATTTATCCTAAGAAACACAAGATGCAGTTGTTTAATAATGTTTTTATCTAAAGGGTTGAGCCAGAACAAATCCATCTAGCAGTTTTTGGGAAAGGACACAAAATAGCACTGACATTAAAGGGATACTTCAGGATTTAGCATTAGGCTTTGTATTTTTAGAAAACCTGTAGTATTTTCGAATTACCGTGCTTTCCACCCTTATATCCCCCTGAGACGAGAGATTTATGCATTTTTTGTCTGGAAAAAATCCTCCGATGTCGCAAAAATCGTCATTTTGCGTCATCTGAGGATTTTTTGGCCAGAGGCTAAAGACTACAGTCAGTAGTAGGGGCTGTCCCGCATGTTCTCAACCCGTCCATAGAGGGTGGGATCTCACTCACAGAATGCACACATAGTGTCAGCCATCTTTTTTGGAAGCTAAGCTAGCAGGCTCTTGTTCTGTGGAGAAAGCTGAGTAACTTAGTAGGAGAAAGCTGAGTAGTAGGGGTTACTATCCTCTTTTTCCAGGGCATGTCCGGCCATCGATGTCTGGGATTCAGCTTTTGCTTTCTGCAGTCGCCATTCATTGTTTACCTGCAGACCTTTTGTTTCAATCTAACTGAATTCATCCCATTGGTGAATCTGAATGCAGTGTTTACATGAACGCTAAACAAGTGATCGGTTTATGTGTGTTTTAACATTGCTAAGAAAATTCCCGCTCCTCCGTGAGAGATACGAGACCGGTGCGTCTAACAGGTGTCGCTCATCGGTAATCACGCCACCGGCCTCGCACCGTTCTCCCGCGGCCCTAGCCTCGTCCTGCTCGCCACAGTAAACATAATTAATGGCAACTGTAGAAAGCAAAAGCCGAATCCCGGACATTTTGGGCGATCTCGAAACACATTTTCGGGCAGACTCATCACGGAGACTCACTAGTAGCCTAGACTTGTTGTTTAACTACTGCACTCTGTTACCAGTAGGCGTGGCCTCCTAGGGCAGCAAAGCAAGTGCATTCTGGGAGTGGTTGTCTTTCATCCACATAAGCCAAAAATACATTTTCTGGCTTTTCTCAGTCTAGAAAGCTCCAAATTCAAAAATAATTTCACATTTCTTCTACATAAATGACCCATTTTAAATATCTTTCCAGAGGTGAAGTATCCCTTTAAGATAACCATCAGAGTTGTTAAAACAATTCAATCATGTGGTTGCCACTGTAAGTGATTTTAGCTTCCACTATTTTGCTAATCACAGCCACACATGTTCTCTCCAATATCAGCAAGCCCAAACATACAAAATGATTCACAGACAGAGCTCTTTTCTCTGTCTAGATTTCTGATTGGTGAAAAAAAAAAACTATTTACTATTTACACAGCCTAGGGCTGAACACAGAGACAGGTGTGATTTCTCAGATTACTCATTTCAGGAATATTTCTCAGGTAATGGGGTCATTTTATGCGTAATGTTCCAGAAAAAAGTTTTTTCAGTAATTTCAGTTTTTAAATTTTGAAGTAAATTAACTTTTATTCAGTTGGCACTCATTTTGAAATTAAATTTCAAAAACTCATTAAATTGACAGTAAAGGGTTCCATAAGAGTTCCATTTCATATAAATGCTGTTCTTTTTAACTTACTATTCATCAAAGAATCTTGAAAAAGTGTATTAGCCTACATTTCCCACAAAAATATTAAACCGCACAACTCGAGCACCAAATCACCATATTTGAATGATTTCTGAAGGATCATGTGACACTGCAGACCGGAAATATTATATTAAATTGAAAACAGTTATTTTAAATTCTAAGAATATTAATGTTTTACTGTTTTTGATCAAATAAAAGCAGCCTTGCTCACCATAAGAAAGTTCTTTCAAAAACATTTTTAAATGGTTGTTTAAGTAATGTATATCACTCATATTATATAAACATTCAAGTTTGCTACAAGTAGTCTTTATCCATCATTGGGATGTAAATTCTTCTGTGTGTTTTATGTATTGTTAAATTGGTGTATTGCAGGCTCTTAGCTTTTTTTACAATGTGAAAATGACAACATGCTCTGCGATGTTGTGAATCTGCTCATCCTATGTGATAAATAATAACTAGGGCTGTTAACGCATGCAATGAATTCAAAGTGTTAAAATAATTTAACGCATATAAATTACTGAAGCACGCAAAATTGCGTCATGAACGTAATTTACGTCACACAGTTAGATGATCTTAGAAATCGATAGCATCTACAATGGCACAAGCACCTGTAACCCTGGTAGGTGGAAATGTCTATTCTAACCCGATTCCGCTTCTCTTTTTGCGATCAGATCATTTTAAGAGGCTACACTCCAGGAAAGTTGTCAGTCCAGTAATCCAGTAAGCGAATTCATTTAAACAGCTCTAATGTAAAGAAAACCAGGCTGATTACATCAGAGAGTGCAGGGAGAATAGAGACTCACGTTGCATTTTCAATAAATTATTCATTCCTGTTAGGCATGTGACAGTATCAAATTTTCATGTTTCAATAATTGCTGAAGCTCTTATCACGTTTTATGATATCACAATATTGAAATAAGCTGCAAAAAAAGGTGTTGTCATACTATAACAGGTTTAATAACTTTTGTCTTATAACAAAAATAACTGAACATTTAAATACAATAAAACTACACAAAAAATGTATAAAGTAAACAAATGTTTTAAACATTAAATTGCAAAAGAATTATAAAGAACAATAGGTAACACTTTACAATGAGGTCTCATTAGTTAGCATTAGTTGATGCATTAACTAACATTAACAATGAGCAATAGCTACATATGCTACAGAAGTTAGTTAAAAAAATACAACTGATCATTGTTAGTTCATGTTAGCTCAGGCTCATTTTAATAATGAAATGTTGAAACTTTAGTTAATTCATTAGTTAAACTGAAAATGATAAATATGTATAATGTTAACTAATGGAGCCTTATTGTAAATTGTCACCGAAGAATAATAAAGAAGCAGAGCATTTTCACTCAAAATCTGGGCATGTTGTAGTCCAGATTAAAATGTAAAAATGTTCGAAAATAAGTAGCCAATTAATTCTTTAAGTATTAAAGGGCACCTATTATGGCATTTAAAATGTTCCTAATATTGTTTTGGGAGTCCCAACAACAGTTTTACATGCATGCAATGACAAAAAAACACTTTAGTTGTCTTATAATATGCATTTATTTTTACCGGATTTGCTCACCGACTCGCAAATGATTCGTTCAACGACTCATTTTTCCAAACCCCTCCTTTGCGTGACGCTAATCTGCGGTGATTGGTCAGATGACCCAATCAGTTATTGTTTGCGTTAGCCCAACGCATAAACATATTGATAAAGCACTGCAATACTACAAGGTATTGCTCTATTCTTTATGACAAATCCAATAACAACGACATACATTTCACATATTTAAAAAAAAAAAGGACATTGGAGACCTAGAAGCGCTGAACGTAACTTACACAACACACAAATACTTATTGAGCATGCTACAAAACACATAAAAGCAACAATTATTAATAATGGTTACAGGTTGTGATTCGGAGGAGGAAGCTGATCCAAATAAAATTGGTACTGAACCTTCCTTCAGTATCAACCGGCTCACGAATCCACACTTGAAAGCATTTATGTTTGTAAAGCAATCGTCATTAAAATGATGCGAACACAGCACAAGGTCTGTTGTGGTGGCCTATACTTGTGTGGTATAGTTGTAAATATAAACTCTAGCCACTGATTCTTCACATGCTCGTCCCTGGGCAGTGAAAAAAAGGTCGCTTTTGATTCGCACTTCAGAACACAGCGTCTTGTTATCGACATGATGTTTTCAAGGTGACCCTGGTGTCTGCGCGCGCAATAAGTGGGTGCGGCCAATTTGATAATTTTTCGTCTTGACGTCACAACGAAAAGGAAAATGACTCATTGGAAAAACGATTCATTCAACTGACTCAGTCGACTCATACTTTTGAGAGACAATAACTTTTTTTACGGTGAACTTTCATATATAAAACTTTGCAGGATGTTTTTGTTCACTTAGGCCGTGTGTCCACCAAAGCGTTTTTCCACGCACCTGGCGTATGTTTTCAATTGGTTTTAATGGGAGCGCCTCGTTTTGAAAACGCCATGAGCGTAACGAGGCGCTGAGCGTTTTTTTCACGCTGAAGAGCCGAGCGCTCGGCGTTTTTTACTGGTCGCCGAGAGTTGAAAAATGTTCAACTTTGGGTAAAACGCAGCGCTCATCACTGTCACTCTTTACCCAGCCGTCCAATCACAGTGGAGGAGGGGCGGGGCTAATACCACACCGACCAACTGTCACAAGTTCACAACGTTCTTTCTGTACAATGACATCAACCAGCAGAGCTAACCGAACAAAATGGATGAAAAATAAATTTTTAGTATGAAACAAATTATCTGCGAAATCAGTTACAAGTAAACTGTGCTGCGGATATTCTGTATCATAGCAACGAAATGTCTCAACGGAAAAAACGCTGTGCTGCCAAAACGCTCTCAAGCGCCCACAGCTAGGCGTTTTCAGCAGAGCGTCTAGCGTTTTCAGCTGCCTAAAAACGCTTTGGTGGACACACGGCCTTAGATCTAGATCTTCACACTACATGAAAGGTAATTTTCAAAATTCCATAATAGGTGCCCTTTAAATATTTGGTGCTTTGATTAACTTCATTGCAAATACAAAAATCTGAATGGCTGTTTAAAACACTAAAGTACTGTTCGGAAACAGAAAGTAGCACAGTTGCTTTGTTTATGGGGTTTACTGGGGTAACGGCTGCATTTCTGATGTTTCATCAGCGTCATCTGCTGTCGGTGAGTGAAAGTGCATTTCATTCAGCGCGTTTCCTTCACTCGTTCCGCCATGTTGATCATGCGTGTTGGGCTTGTTTACATCAGAGTGCGCACATGCCTTTTTGATTAAGAACACACCCAGTGTTGTATATTTTAACCGGTTGATGAAAAAGTATTCTTAAAATGAATTCTAAAATTTTTAATAATTCATAATAAATAATTATTCATGGTATTTTAAAGTGCCCTCGATAACAATACAGTGCATGTTCATTATCGTGATATATCGTATTACCGTATCGGCACATGTCTAATTCCAGTGAGTGTTTTGCTTTAAAACACGAGCTCTGTCATATTCTGTGATTGTTTCTGAAGAGCGCAAGCCCTCACGCAACGCGCTGTGTGAAATACAGGCTGAACGGAACTTCAAAACATCCCACCGCTGTATGGCCAGATGATACGCAAACTACATTTCTCGGCTTGGTAAAGCAAACCAGCGTCTCGCTAGTGAGGTTTTGATGGATGAGTATTGCAATCAAGGTAAAGACAATTGCGGTGACGTAAAGGAGTCATACAGTAAGCACGCATGAGTCCGTTATATTGATGCGCAAATTCCTGTTCGGGATCGCAGCTTGACGTGTCTAAAATTTAAACCAGCTCTTTGCTGTTGCGCTGGCTGTACACATACCATACATTGAATTCTGAAAAGTTTTGTTTTTGTCTGTAATTTTTTTTCTTTGGTTTTTATGAATTAAATGGAAAGACCTTGAAAAAAAAAGCTTGTAGAAAATACAGTTTTTTTAGAATCACCCTTCAATCTGATGATTTACTTGGCTGGATATAGCAAATGATGACAAAATGAACGTTGAACACGATAAATGGTGTGTATGCTTAGTTTCACGATAAGTGTGCGATTTAAACATTTTAATTTATTGACAGCACTAATAATAATAAATTAATTATTCCACTGGACGACAATTGGAATCTCTCATTTATTTCCCCAAAGACTCACCTTGCTTTCTTCTTATTTAGGCTTTGTGAGAAGGATCCTTACCAGTTGTACCAGCGTCTGGAACAGCAGGCAAGGGAGTACGTCTTAGAGATGAAGGTGCGTCTACTCAAACACCTGTCCACAGGCTCAAAGGCACCCAGTGCAGCGGCTCAGGGACCTCCGCAGGCCCACCAGTTCATCTCACTGCTGCTAGAGGAGTACAATGCGCTTTGCCAGGCGGCCCGCACCATCAGCAGCTTCCTGCTCACCCTGGTGTGTTGATGGTGCATACATGTACATGAGTGTGAATAACAATAATCTGTTTAAGCACAAGCTTCAGTATGACCTAATACTTGCCCCGCTCTTCCTTTTCAGGAGAATGAACATTTGCAGAAGTTCCAAGTGACATGGGAGCTCCACAATAAGCACCTTTTTGAGAACTTGGTGTTCTCTGAACCCATCCTGCACAACAGTCTACCTGCCTTAGTGGCCCAGCTCAGGTATGGTCTTCAGGGAATCAGTTAAAACTTTATCATTCTTATTGCACTTCTCTGTCTGTATAATATGTCATTGTTGTGATTTTTGTTTAATAGGCAGGGCACAACATCCCATGATTCATACAGTGAGGATATGTACCGTACACTCCTGGAGCGATACCACCATCTGGACCAGGAAATGAGTGCAGTGGCTCTCGAATGGCTGGAGTGTGAGAAGAGGATTGATGACTATGTTGATGAGCAGGTATATTTCATTCGCCTAGGTGCCTGTAATGTGAAAGTAGTCTTACTGAACCAAGTAATCATTTGTGGCTCTCAAGGCTGATCTTGCATCTAATGCCAGTTTTGCCTATTTTCAGTTGCTTTTTAAAGTTGAAGGTCAGAATCTCACAAATCAAAGGACAGAACCACATAAGTCTTTAATTAATAGAAATGTAAGTTGCAGCACAAGTCACTCATTATGCATTAATAATTTTCATACATGATTTTTTGAGTTGGGCTAAATGAGTTTCTACATTTATTTTTAAAGATGTCTTTAAGAACTAAGCAGCGGATGCTCAAAGAAGACGCCGAGATCTTCAAACAGAAGCGGTTTTTTGAAGAGCAGGTAAGATTTCCTCCAAACCTGGTCTGATTGACCCTTTGTTCTTATTGAGAATAAGAAGGTTGTTGAGGCAAATGTACTTAAATTACAGTCTGCATGTACAGTGCGTTCTTGAAAACTAATGGAATTATTGAATTCATAAAACAGCATACCAGATTTAGATTCAAGGCATACATACATTCAAAGGCAAAGATAAGTACTGAGTGTCTGAATGCTAGTTACAACAATTATTATGAAATGATTACCTGATTTGCTCTCAACCTATCATTTAAATTGCATAACTAAGTACTTTTTATTGGTAATGGCCTGTTCGCTAAGCTTTTTTAAGCATTCCTGACAGACTTATTTCCAGCTCATAGTTCTGAAGGATTCGGTGGCCCAGTAGTGCACAACACAATGAAATGTTAAAAAAATATAAGTTAACACAAAACAACGAAAATGCTCCCTCTCCTTTATCGGCCACTATAGAGGTTCCGTTAAGCTAAGGGCTTTATACTAAAGGTAATGGTCTAATGAAATCTCAATTTTTACTTTAGTACTAATATTTTTTTAATAAACCCTTCAACTGCTTTGATTGCATTTAAAATTAGCCAAGTCATTAATATAGCTATGTACATTTTAAGTGCTATTTAAGAAGTCTGGTAAAGTAAAAGCTGTTTAAAATTTGGATTTGTTAGACCATTACCTCTAGTACAAAGCCCAAACTTTACCTTTAAAGCATCCTTTAGCACTAATAATATGTGCAAAGTTTAAGGGTCCTTAAACAAACGTTAGATCATTAGACCCTGCATTAAAACTGTGCGCTGCATTATTAAAGAGGAGCTTCAAGTGTCAATAAGTAGCATTTGAATAATTATTTTAATGCAGACTCGTCATAAGTCATCGCATATATAAGACATTTCCGTTATGTTGTGGCTTGATTCCTCTGTTTCGTTTTTAACTTTGCTGTTTAAATAACGTTGTGTTGTGCACTGTAGATGGATGATGTTGATTACACAATTATTTATTTTTTTACATATTAAATGAGCAGAAACGTCTCTCTTCATCTAGCCTTGTTTACTCCATTACACTTGTCTTCTGGTAAAAATATCACACTATCATTAAAAAGTTTAGGGTCAGTACAATTTTTTAACAGTTTCTGCAAGGATGCATTACATTGGACAAAAGTGACAGTAAAGAAATTCATGTTAGAAATGATTTCTATTTCAAGTAAGTGATCTTTGGAAATTAATATTCATCAAAGAATCCTGAAAAAATTTATCACTGTAAAAAAAAATTACTACAAAAATATTAAGCAAAACAACTGTTTTCAACATAGATGATAAATGTTTCTTGAGCAGTATATTAGAATGATTTCTGAGCGATCATGTGACACTGAAAATTCAGCTTTGCCACAACAATAATAAATTACTTTTTGAAAAGTAATAAACTAGAAAACAGCTTCAGCCTTTTGAACGGTAGTGTGTATATTGTATATATCTGTATCTTGAGGGTTTTCTTTGTAAAAGCAACTGTGTTCATAGCCATTTCTCAGTTATCAGCACATATATTCTATTATATATGTTATATGTCTTAAAAACCCACAATCATTGTTTTAATATTGTGATTGCAGTTCCTACTGAACAGTAAAAAGTCTCTTGGTGGTGACAGTAAGTTCACAGACACAGTGAAACACATGCTGTCCTCCAGACTGAGTATCCCAGACTGTCCCAACTGCAACTACAGACGGAGGTACTTTCCAGTTATATTCAATAACATTATTTGTAGCTCTTATTTGCTTTTCTTCCTTGAATGTGATCCTTTTTGGGGGCCATATTTAAAAAAATGCCAATGGAAAAAAAATAACCTTTTGGTCCTTTGAGTGTCTTTGAGCTCACTGTTTTTTGTGTATCGTTAGCCTCATTGCCTCATAATAAAGGTAATATATTTACCTCCAGATGCACCTGTGACGACTGCAGCCTGTCTCATATCCTCACCTGTGGCATCATGGATGCTCCCATGGCAGAGGACCTGCATCTGAAGCTGCCCCTGCAAGTGGAGCCTCCCCGGGACTACCTGTCAGAGGTCCACCCCCCCAGCATGTCATCGGGCAGCTCAGGGTCCGGCTCGGCCCCAGGCTCCCCCATCACCATCCAGCAGCACCCACGCCTCATCCTGCCGCAGGATGGCACCACTACATTGTGAGTTAAAACAGTTTTATTCGTTCTTTTTTATTTGAAATGTAGCTGATTACTTGGACATTTAAAACTTTGAACATTGGGACGTCGGTCCCATAAGTATTTATCTAACCTTTTTTCTTTTATGAAAATGCTGTTCATTACAAAAAAGAAACTGCAATTGTGTGTCTCTAAGTACGCATTGCTATATGAACTCAGTCAATTGATTTAAAGGATTCATTAAAGGAACCAGCTCATAAGACTCACTTTTTGTGAATCAGACGACATTGTTCACACAACAGGAAAACCTTTTTTTTCTCTCACTGCATTCAATTTAGACGCCACACTCAAATTCAAAATATTGGATAAAATATGATTTCTTTTTGCAGTGGCAATGCAGGACACACTGATTTTAATCTTGTTAATTAAAATAGTTAATTTTAAAATAAATAATTAAAAAGTTAAATACCCCAAATTTGATTAAAACATTCATGGACACTGGACAGTGAAATAATCATCTCAGTTCACCTGTCATTGGCAGGTGCGGCATAAAGTTTGTTGTTCCTTGTCTGCTTGTTTTATGGCTGCATTTCGTAATAGTTTTATGAGCGGTCAAGGGTTTTTACGTGGATAATGCTGAAATATAAGCTTGGGAATTTTTTGTTGTTGTTGTAATTTGTAGTACTAGTAATATGTCTCCTGTGGACAGTATTTCAAAAATCACATATGGGTCAGATCAGGCAAATTCCAATTATTATAGTCATTACTGTATTTATGATTTCAGTGACTTAATTATGTACTTTCCTGCTAAGCTCACTCAGTTTCTGTTTTTCATTTTCATCAGTGTCACAGTTTCTTATTACATCACACAAGTCCAACAGCTGAGTCATTAGACTCCTTTTGCTTTCTTTCTTTTTCCTTTTCCGCCTCAGCGATGATGAAGTGCCTCCGTTGTCTGCTATCTACCCTCTTAGCGGGTATGAAGACCCTTCGGTGGTGGCCAGCATTAATGGCATCCACAACCAACTCAGTGGAGGGGAAGAGAGAATGACCCTTAAAGATAAAGTAGGTGGCAGCTGATCATCTGACAGTGTTGTGTCTGCCTACAGTGTACAATAAACATTTGTCAACTGGAAACATTTGACATTTGAGTATGAACAGTGGTATTAAGCGCTCCTCTCTCGTTTTCTCAGTCTTCACGGGGGAGCAGCAGCAGTAGCAGTTCCTCTGAAGGTGATGAGGGGGAGAGGGAATGTGGTGGGGAACCTCCAGGCCAGGAGTCGCCGTTCTCTGGAGGGAAAAATGACTGTCCGCCTCCATCATACCCTCATACACAGGTAGAGCTTAGGGAAAGATGCTTAGAGTTAAGACCGCAGTTTGAGCCAGCGGCTCGAATTGATAAGGCTCTGTGTCCACAAACAATTCACCCTCCTCCACTTCAGGTGAAGGTGGGGGAGAAAAGTCCTCTACTTCAAATGACCGCTCTATTGCAAAGCTACTGGCATCACTACAGTCACTCTCCATCTTTGGGAGTCTGACAGCTGTAAATCAATCCGTCACTGCGGGTCTCAGGTGCACGCCCCCCGCTCAGCTCAGCCCTCGGTTCGCCCCCTCTGTCTCCGCTGGGCTCTGCCCACTGCCCAGCAGTTTTCAAATATTGCCAGTGGCTGGAGTTAGGCTCTGACCAGGGGTTGAGTTACACATTAAACATTTGCCCCTTGGCATCAAGATTAAAAACTGTTTTAAAAATTAATTTTATCTATGCAGCAATAGTACAATGTCAGAGAGAGTCCATTGGTTTGAGTGGTTTGCATTTGCAGGTATTGCAGTAAATGATCTTGGATAAAAATGACCACTTTCTTCTTCTTTTTTTATTTAGATGGATCAGGTACAACATCCATGCGAGTGTCACGTGTGTATTCAGGGCACCGGGGATGGTAGCACTTCCAGCCTGAGCTCCACCTGTCTGTCTACCAGCAGGCTGCACACAGGGGGTCACCAGTTCTTCTCAGAGAAGACAGCAGCCCACCCTGCCCTCCACCTCTACCCCCACATACACGGCCATCTCCCCTTGCACAACCTCTCCCACCTGCCCAGACCACTGCTGCCCACCCTCTACTCCACCCCTCCGCTCACACACAGCAAGGTTAGACGCCCGCACATGCACAGGAAATTCCCAGCTTGTAGGGACTCAGTGCCTGTGTTATTTTTCCAGCCACAAGAGGGGTGACTTGTATCAAAAATCATGATCTTAAAAAGAGGCACAGGTGCAAAATTTCACTTCCTACTGGGCATGTCCCTTTCCACATCGCTGACTATTGCTTATCAAGCAATGACATAATGCCACTATACATTTTTCTGTAACAGTTTCAGTATCCTAATCACTGAATTTCATGGTAAATCATTTTAAAAGGACATTCATTGAATTTTTTCATGTAATGATCCCAACTCTCTCCACATCATCTTCTCTAGACTCTCCCTCCCACCCCCACGTCCAGTCACACAGGCGGAAAGCAGCAAGTGTTCAACCCCACCCTACCGGAACATGTCTACCAGAGCTGCTTCAGCACGGCGGGGGACTGGAACGGCTCTTTGCCATGTCCCTCGCTCAAACTAGAGAACCTCTGGGACACGCACATTATGAAGAACTGGAACCCTTCTGTGCTGCTCCAGGAGCCATTACCTGGTCAGTTTCTCAAGCCTTTTTAAATATGTTCTGCACACTTCAATGTAGATAATAGTAAAACTAAAATGCATTAATCTGTACGAGTAATTCAGATGTTTTTAACCATTGAAAGGCTCCATTTAGATCTGGTATTATATGTCTGGTGATCAGCTCATTCAGACTACATTCAGAGGGACACTCTAAAAGTCACCATGAAATTAACTTCCCTTACCCTACTGTCAACATCTCTTTTTTTTAATAATGTAAATAATGAACTCAGCTGCGTGAGGTCTGGCCAATTATCCATCCCTTCCAGCAACCTTTAACTGACATGTGTTTGTTGCATTTAGCAAACGACAATGATCCAACAATCGAATCCATTCACGATGAACAAAGTCAAGCCCTGTCATAAATTCTTTTGTAAAGATGATTGGAATTTCCTTTTCATGTCTACTTTAAAAATAAAGGTTCTGTATTGGCTTCTATGGTTCCATAAAGAACCTTTAACATTTGTAATGCACCGTGGAACAACATTCGTCATATTATTAAAATCGAGAACTGTTCTCTGAAAGGTTCTTTGAGGAACCAAAAATGGTTCTTCTATGGCATATTTGACCAGATCACAGTTGTAGTTAAGCACTAATATGTCCAAGACAACCACAAATAACTGCTTTACTTGCCTGTCAATCATAGAATGTGCTAAAAATAAGTGTTTTAAATCATTTGGAAAACATTAAGATCAAAATATTGGAACACGATCAGATCATTTGGAAAGCACAAACATACATAGAGGACCAAGATCTGAAGTTTAATTCAGATACTTGACTAAAAGAACAGAATTAAGCTTGAAATATGATGAATGGATTGTATACAGTCACAAAATCAGAGTCCTGTCCTCAATCCGATCAAAACTTGTACCAGAACAGCCATAACCGTGTTAAAAATAGGAACGTTTTTTTTTACTTTTTGAAGCCACGAACTAGAAACTACAAACATTTTAAGCTGTTTGGTTGAGCTGTTTTTGACCTAAGTAATATTAGCGATCAAACGCGTGTAATTGCCCAGTCATCATTACCAAAATGTCGTGCTCATAGGAGGTGTGTTTTATCCTCGTTAAGCAGTTGCTTTAAATGGCGTGCTCTCTCTTGACCATAATTGATGGGTTTCCCCGAGACCGCAAGACTGTTGGTAAGAAACTTTTGGAGAGAGATCAAAATTTGTAAATGAGTCAATATGCAATTTCTAGCACCACACCTCAGACGAGCTGTCTGTGTCCAAAAGAGGGTGACATCACTGTAGTAACAACTAGTTGTTAAGCTCCTTACACATTAGTATTTTATGTACATTTAAATGGTCACTACATTACCAAAAAGGATGTGCCAAGTGGCTTTTATTATCTTCAGTATCTCTATGATCCCACTGAAACTCTTCTCCCGGTCAAAGGTGACATGCTGGGTCCTCCTCTTCCCGACGTGCCCCTTCTCTCCTCCAGTTTGGACCCCACTGTCAACCCCCATCCTTCCCCAGATGGCAAAGAGAGGAAGAACGGCGCCAAGAAAAAGTGTCTCTTCAACTACCAAGATGCCTTCATGGAGGCCAGTGAAGTGGTGATGGCCACTTCCTCTGCCACCTCCTCTGTCTCCAGTGCCGCCACAACTGTCCAGTCGAGTAATAATCACTTTCACGTTTCTAAATGACCATCACGAGTCTTAAGATTGAATTTTTGCTTTCATTTGCTGAATTCCCTTTTTTTTTCTTTTTAGATGAAGTTTTCCATAATTTAGGTAAAGAGGACCATAGACATCCCACTCCTGTTGCTCCTAGGAATAGCCCCACCAGTCTCTCGTCTCTCCCCCCTCTCAGCGGAACCTCACACCCTTCTTCCCCCAACACACACCTACCAAGTATAGGCACCCAGTCCTTTCCAAAGACTGTAGCTCAGACTCCAGTCTTCATGGATGTCCATCAGAGTCTGTGCTTGTCATCTGGTGAGCAGCCAGCCGCCTCAGTTGAAGGTTTAATCAGTGGTCCAAATAGCGTGTGCAGGTCAGTTCATCATCTATAGTATTTATATGCCTTCTGTGTGATGTTCCTGCTGTCCCGTCATCCAAAAAATAGACTGTTGTAATTTCTATAGCATGTCAAGCTTTTAATATTTAATAAAGAAACTGGAATTGAGTTAATATACTCACATTTGGAATGTTTTTGTCAGTGATCCAGACTGTGAGGGTCATCGCTGTGAAGGGAACGGAGGCTACGAGCACCAGCCATATGAAGGAGAGGAGAGCCAAGATGATGACAGTAGCTCGGAGCACAGTTCATCCACTTCCACCTCAACCAATCAGAAGGAAGGAAAGTACTGTGACTGCTGCTACTGTGAATTCTTCGGTCACGGAGGGGTATGGAAACACTCTACCTTGGCTTTCACCAAATATAACAATATTAATAATATATTACGCAATTACATTATTTATAATAAACAATAGTATTTTGATTGTCTGCTGATATTCAAGCTTTTTTATCTATAGTATATCTGTTGATGTTGGATATACAGTAGTTTTGGATATTTAATTGATTTTGCTCACTTCCCTGTTTTTACGTTCAAATTATCTTTGCCATGCCATCATCTAACACTCATTTAAGGTTGATCTTTTAAAAACACCTATAATTTAATAAGTGTTAAATGATCTTTACCAAATCTCAAAATTAATATCCATTTTTCATATAGCACATTATAATGTTGTGATGCCTACATTCATCTGTAGCATATAAAACAGTTGATTTTAGTTTTTAGTTTTATTTATTCATTTAATAATAGTGTCACGGCTGGCACTGCCTGTATGAAGCGCACGATGAAGTGAATTCAGGAACAATAAATGAATAAATCCTCAACAGAAAAATTGCTGAATACAGAAAACACGACCACATTAATCCTGACGTTGACAATACTAGACAAAGAACTAAGGAAAACTCAGGGCAGGGTAATCCGCATGAAACAGAATTGTGTAATTAGGGACTATGGTAACTAATTAACAAACAGGGAAACTAATTAGGAACTCAGGAAAACAGGAACAGAGTGAAAACTAAACTAAAGCAGAACATACATGTGACTACGCCTTGGAAAGGTGCGTCCTCACGCCGACAACTGAGGAGGCAGGGAGGGGGCTCTGGAGAAGGACGTGGAACAGGTGAAGGGCAGGTGACGGTGGGAGAAACAAGAGTGGTAATGACAGTGGGAGGAGCCAGGGGAAGGAGTACCCAGGCAGGGACCCAGAGCGCAGCCAGGACCCGTTGCGGAGTCGATGGAGGGAGGAGCCATGGTGGAGGCTTGGCTGTTGACACCAGGGGGGGATGACTGATGGAGATGAGGCAGATGGAAGTGGAGCCCTAGGCGCAGACAGAGAGCAGATGGGACCGGGGACACCGATGGTCCTGGAGGCGGAGGCGGAGTCATAGTGACAAGTGTCCGAGGTGTTGCCAGAGAACTGAGGTGGAGCCGGTGGGCCCGAGGGTCGAGGTGAAGTCGGAGGGAAGTCAGAGCCAGACGGAGCTGAAGGGGTTGAGAGACGGAGCGCAGCGGACAGCTCGGAAGTCCGTAGCTCAGGCAGAGCTAAACTTATTTAAACTTAAAATCTAAACTCTTTTGGGCGGTTCCCGGACAGGGTTTAAATTAAGCCAGTAGTAGCCCTTAATCTAGAGTAGTTAATCGTGTCTTAAAAAATGGCTTTCTGAAACACAGATTTAGTACAGATTACTAACACCTGGACTATGAAGTCCTGAACTAAAACAAGATTAATTTAAAACCAACTGTGCTAATCAGACATGACAGAGATTGCCTATAAAACATGGAATGAACCAAGAAAAGCTTAAAATTCCAAGGCTTGCAAATCAAAGGAAAACAATGACAGTAGAAAAAAGACTGCAATCAAAAAAGCTTTACTGAACTTTACTGAATATTTATCAATGCTTTTGCGTTTTCTCGTTAAGTCCTATCTTTCTTTTGAAACAAGGAAGAGATTTGGTAGCTGCTACTTTTTTGTCAGTGATGTATTATTATGATATTATTTATATGCAGGCACCTAAGCATTGTTTACAGGTGTTGGATTCTGTTTATCATGGAGCATAGGGGTGGAACGGTACACAGAAGTCACGGTTCGGTTCATACCTCGGTTCAGACATCACGGTTCGGTACGATTTCGGTACAATGGAGTGAAAGGCAAAGCAAAAATGCAGAAGGCATTTTTATAAATGTCTTAAACCTTGTATTTTTTTAAATAAGTTTTATTAATAAAGGCATAGAACCAGTTTATTTGTAGTGCACTGACAGTAGTTTTATATAATTAGTTTATTAATTAAATTATTAAAAAGACGAAAAGACCTTGAGATATGTTTGGTAATTGTACCTGAATGAATTTAAAATTAATTTGCTATTTCAGATCAAGATATTTGTTTTCCTTCATTTTAATTAACTAACTTTATTCTCATCTGAATTATAAATAATTGATTTCCGTATAAAATAATACTACCATAAAAACTTTTGTTAACAGTTGTAGGTTACAGTTTGACAAGAGTTTAGAGTGTGACAAAAGCACAATGTTGTGTTTTATTGCCAGTGTACACAAATATAAGTAAACAATTTGCAGTTTTAATGATGTCCTGTATGAAAAAAATGACGGAGTATGTTTTTACGTTTCCACTGTTCGATCGCCCGTGCCTCTCTCTCTCACACACACACACACACACACACTGTTCATCGCGCGATTCGCGCCCGCGCCTCTCTCTCTCTCGCACGCGCGCGCACACACACACACACACTGTTCGATCGCGCCTCTCTCTCTCTCGCACACACACACACACTGTTCATCGCGCCTCTCTCTCTCTCTCTCTCTCTCTCTCTCTCTCTCTCTCTCTCTCTCTCTCTCTCTCTCTCGCGCGCGCACACATACACACACACTCCTGCATTGCAATCTTGATCGCAGCCTGTTCATTGCTGCGTTAACAGTCACACCAAAAGCGAATAGAGCGAAATTTATCGCTATTTAAGAGGGTTTTTTTTTTTTATTTGTACCGTGTATTCTGCGTGCAAATTCGTGCACCGAACCGTGACGCCCGTACCGTTTCGGTTCAATACGAATACATGTACCGTTCCACCCCTAATGGAGCATTAAGGTTTATTACTAATTCAAAAGCCCTTACCTATTGTTTACTGTACTCTGGATAAATCCCTTAATTAACCAATATACATTAGAGAAAGGGCAAGCAGGGTAGATAAAGAACAAATTATTTACCTATACCTAACGTAACAAATTATACGTTACACGTTACATCCTGACGTCACGTGTCTTTACGTGATGTGTGTGAACGGAAACAGATTCCGGAAAATCACTGGCAGTGTGAATGAACCAAAATCAAATTGGACAAATCCCGGGACACATTATCCGTGTATTTTCCAGAATCTCTGTGTGAAAGGAGCTCAAGGTGCCCTAATGGCCACATTAGACTGACTCATGGGCATTTCTTGCAGGGTGAAGCACCAAAATGTCTGTAAAACATATTCTTTTAGACTGCCCAATCTTTAATGTTATGAGACAGCACTTTTTATCAGGAAAACTTTGAAGGACTTATTTATGGATCCAGATTTTTTTTAACATATTTTTAGCACAAGTACATTTTGAAGAATCTTTTATAGAATTGTACTCACATTTTTTTTTAAAGTTTGTTTTCATTATATTGTACTTATGTTATGTTGTCAAATGTTTATGTATTTGCCATGTAATTGCCGGTGATGCTGATATGGCAATAAACTCAAATACTACTACTACTATTATTGTACTCTCGGGTTGGAAGGCCTGTGTTGTATTTATATACCGTATACAATTATTTTGGGTTTGCTTCCCTCTTACTTACAGCCGTATATCATTAAAAAAGGTTTATTAATATCTTTTAAACATCTGCTTAAATTTATCTTGTAACAACCAGTTTCAAGATAAATTATGCTTAAAAGAGTTGGTATAATTTAAGGGTATTTTAAAAGATTTGATTTCAGATTTACTTGATTGTATTTGTTTTGAGTAATTTGTGTCCATTCTTTGTATATGTAAATTAAGCCATTATGTTTTTATGTTTAAATAACTGTGCTGCCTGTCTTGGCCAGGTCCCTCTTGTAAAAGAGATTTTAATTCTCAAAGAGTTAAATTTCCTGGTTAAATGAAGGTTTCATAAAAATATATAAGTAAATAAAAGAGCAACATCTGACCAAGGCAGTGCCGGAGGGATGAGGGAGCCCGGTAGAGCCGTAAGGATGGGTGGTCTCTGGTGGAGCCGAGGCCGATAAGCTGATGGTAACCAGCAGAGATAGAGGATATAGAGCTGAAGATCTTTGCCCGAACCCGACGGGACCCGACGGGTTCGGTCTGAATTTCGATCATTTTACGCGGGCTCGGGCCGGGCTCGGGCTTGCGCTCCGGATTGCGCGGTAAATGAATGGTCAGGTGATGCGTTTCGATTAGCGCGAAAATGGATGCTGAGGAGGTGAAACGGAGGTTGGCCTCTGGCGATTATGTTTTGGTTGCACAGACAAAGAAAGCAAAGTCTGAGGTGTGGAAATTTTTTGACTTTGTGCATAATGAGAACAATGAGACAGTGGGATATGTGAAATGCAAAAGATGCGACATTCTGTTAAAGTACGACAGCAAAACGACAGGGAATTCGTCGCTGAAAAGGCATGTTGATCGAAGCTGTTCAACACCTGCCAGTGCCCAGGATCAAACTACAATCACGTCGTTTGTTACAGCATCAAAACCCATCCCTGCAAAGGTGAAACAAACGGTGACGGAGAAGTGTGTCAGCTTTTGCTGTAAAGACATTAGGCCTTTTGATATCGTAAATGGCAAGGGGTTTGAAGAGCTGGCGCAAGAACTAATTAATGTCGGGGCTGCATATGGGAGGGTTCCCGTAAATTCTGTTATTCCCAGCCATGTGACAGTTGCGAAGAGGTGCACTGACATGGCAGAAGAAAAGAGGGAAGCTTTAGTACAGAAACTTAAGACTTTGTTAAATGATGGCACAGTCGCAATGACCACGGACATGTGGACAGAGGATTATCGGAAGATTAGTTATTTGACAATCACATGCCATTTCATAAATGAGGATATGGAACTGGTGAATAAAACCCTGACAACTACAATGTTCCCTTTGGAAGAGGCAAAGACGGGAGATACTGAAACTACTGGTGACAAAGTTTGGCCTTGATGCTTCCTCTCTCAGCAAAATTGTTTGGGTGACCGATGAGGGGGCAAACATTAAATTAGCTCTGCGGCCATACCAGAGATTGGACTGCATTGACCATCTCATCAATACGGTACTGCGCCATGGCAACATTCCTCTGGCCAAAATTTAATCAGCTGAGAATGTTATCACATTCAGACAGGAATGCCGTACATGCTCATGTCCGCACTCTTCTGCAAGCCATGGCTGCAGGTGCACCAGATGTGGAGATTCGAGAACCAGAGCTCTCCGGAGTCGAACCCAGTGACAGTCCTCCGGCAAAAAGGGCGAATTTTGCGGAGTGGGAAAATGTAAGGCAAGCTTGAGTGGGAAGATGACGAGGTCACTCGCTACATTGAAATGGCTGCTGTCATGGGAAATGAAATGGATGTTCTTGGCTGGTGGAAGGCCAACAATCCATCCTACCCAAAACTTGCAAAATTAGCCAGATCAGTACTATGCATCCCGGCCAGTAGCAGCAGCAGTGAAAGGGTGTTCAGTGCTGCTGGACGCACCATCAGTGAGCGCAGGACCGCGCTGAAGCCATCTACAGTGGATTCAATAATTTTCCTCCACAAAAACATGTAGCCTAATCTTGGTGAGTAAAGGTTTTTCAAATTATAACTAAATATTAATTTAGTCTTAAATGCATAATCCATAATGTATACATACAGCAGAGTATAGGCTACAGGCTAATGTTGGCATTATTCTTTTATTAAATTTCAGCTGCTGTTCACCGTCGCATTTTTTGTGGCCGCGGATCGTGGAGAGAAGTGAGAAGCAAATCCTGCATCTTTATCTTAATTTTGTTATTGCCAAACACGCATCTTAATTTAGAATTGATCTTAATTTAATTTGTTAAGAAAGTCTCCTATAAAGACGCTTTATTGGCGCGTTGGTCTTTTTATATTCGTATTGGTGATTGTGGAGAGAGGCGGCCTCAAGCAAGTCCCGTTTTCGTTTGTCTTAGGCATAATCTCAATTTTATGAAACTTTTCGTTTTATTTCGTTATTGCCAAGTACAAATCTTAGTTTAGAATTTATCTTGATTTAATTTGTTAAGAAAGACTCATTTTTATAGGCACGTAGGCCTATAGGCTATGTGTGTATGCGGCATATGCTGAGCCTGAGATGTTACCGAGGACTTATTTTATTTCTTTGTTCCTTCCAAATTCCCTATACCTTAGTCATAAATAAATGATGTTAAAAATGTATAAATAAAATGACTCATTCTTGACTTGACTTGACAAAAGGCAAAAGAGCTGTGTGCGTGCGCACATTTGAATAATGTCGGGCTGTAAACGGGTTCGGGCTTTTAAAAAGCGGTCAATCAAATTGTACTTGTCGGGCTCGGGCCGAATTCCGTCGGGCTCGGGCCTTGTCGGGCCTAACTTTTAAGGCCCGATTAAAGCTCTAAGAGGATACTTGGAGCTGGGCAGAACCAGTGGGGACATGAGAATAAGAGAAATATCCTCTTCCAAATCAAAATAGCCGCCAGAGATCAGCAGCAGCACACCCTTAGCAGTGGGAGTGTGGGCGGGGTCTACTACGTCACTAGCGGTCCCACGACGGCACATGATCTAGTCAGCTTACGCACTTAATCAGAGTCACAGTGGGGCTCGGGCTCCGGGGCGATGGTTGGCTCAGTCCTTTTCTCTGGTGCTGGCTCATGCATCGCGGTAGGCTCAAGCCGTCCATCTACGGTGGGCTCTGGCATCATGTCCGTGCACACGGGGTGATGGCTGGCTGGGCTCCGGGTCCGGAGTGGGGCTAGTGATGTCTTCCGATGGTGAACGCTGATCTGTTGTTCACCAGCACCCACTCCACAATCAAGAGAATTGGGGTCCCCCAAGTCCAACATCGGGCTGGCGTGCTTTGTGCTTTCGTTCAAGCTGTTGTAAAAGAAGACGCACAGAAGAATGCTCAGGAAAGTTTGTGTGACACGCCAGTTCTAAAAATTCTCAGGTGTGGTCCTCGAGAGATTGCTGCTCCTGCTCCAATGAAGCGCACAACGGAGGGAATTCCAGAACAATAAATACAGAAAAAAAATTTAAAAAAAAAACTCAGGAGATCGTTGGAGATACAGGAAATATAACCACATTAATACTGATGTCGACTATACCAGACAAAAAACTAAGGAAAACCCAGCGCTTAAACATATGCTGAGTAATCAGTGTGAAACAGAACTGGTTTGTGGAATTATGGACTATGGCAACTAATTAACAAACGTGGAAACAAACTAGGAACAGAGTGAAAACTAAACTAAAACATACACGTGACAAAATAGTGATTTACCGGAATTTGTTTAGAGAATAGGAAAGAATATCGATGTGCTATTTATCGGTTATAACATAATCGACCGGTAAGTGGCTTATCGGTATTTGCAAGAATTGGAACATGATGGGAAGTACAATTTCCTGTCACTTTAACATTATCATAAAGCAGTCCTTACTCACAGATAGTCTTGAAAATATACATCTACCACGGTATAGTAAAATCTCTACAAGTTGACACTTTTCTGCTCGTACACACTGTATACATCAGAACTGCCAGCTCTATTTCAGTTACAGTCAGCCACTTTGAGGTGTTATCAGAGCTTTTTAATCAGTGTGTGGTGTTCACAATGTCTGATGGATTAGTACATGCTCTTGTTTCCTGCACCAAATCAGTTTTGAATGCTCCAGTGCTTTTGTCAATCAGCCCCTATTAATTGAGTATTTGTGGAAGCAGTTCATGTTAAGCGTTTACCATAGAAAGTGAATTAATAAACTAACTACTCATGTTGTTTGTGGTTTGTAGCCTCCTGCCGCACCCACCAGTAGGAACTATGCAGAGATGCGGGAGAAGTTGAGACTCAGGCTGACTAAGCGGAAGGAGGAACAGCCTAAGAAGGAAGAATTGCTGCTGGAGCGGGATGGGGTGGAAGACCATCGCAAGGTAGAGGACCTGCTACAGTTCATCAACAGCGCAGACAACAAACCTGTCACCAGCTCCAAAGCAGCCAAACGTGCCCGCCACAAACAGAAGAAGGTAAACTCATATCATGCTTTTTTGTCTGTATCTACTAATTTATGCAAAAATACATAAATGCAATACTGCTGTTCTGAGATCGTAATGAAGAATAAAAGGATGTATGTATATGGGTGCTCTGATTGATCAGGTACCGATAATAGCTTTATATAGTTTGATCGGTGGTCTCTATAAAGGCTGTTCAGAAAAGCACATCAGATGATGCAAAACTCATTTTTCTATGCACAGCTAAAATTCCTGTCTGACAGTTCTATCAAGCATCTGAAAAAAGGACAATAAATTTGCAACGTCTTTTTAGAGAATTTCTTTCCTCCCTAAAAGCCCAAACTTAACATCCAAATCAGCTAGATAAGTGATTGTCGGTAAATACAGTCTACTGTTGCTAAACTGCATGATGCGCTCTAACTAAAAGAGCAATTAAAGGGATAGTTCACCCAAAAATTAAAATTAGCCCATGATTTACTCACCCTGAAGCCATCCTGGGTGTATATGATATTCTTTTTTTCAGACGAATACAATCGGAGTTATATAAAAAAAATGTCCTGGCTCTTCCAAGCCTTATAATGGGTATATCTTTTTGGAAGTCCATCAAACCCTATCCATCCATGATAAAAGTGCTCGAAACGTCTCTGGCGGGTTATTAAAGGCCTTCTGAAGTGAAGCGATGGGTTCGTGTAAGAAAAATACCCATATTTAAAACTTTATCGACTAAAATAACTAGTTTCCGGCAGACGGCCGTATGCAAGTCGACCTACGCCAAAAGAGTAACACTTTAAATGTTTAAAGCTGCGAAATATATACTGTTCCCATTCCCCAAGCGACCTTCTGTGCATGTGCTCCGAGACAGAGTGGAACACGAGCCTAAATGGTTAAAATCACACAGATGGCATGTCAAAATGCCCAGCTTGGTGAGTAGTCGGTTATGTGTTAAGTGAACATAAACATTTGGGAAATGAGTATATTGAATCCCTACAATCGGTCTTAAAGTGACAGCAGCCTAATATTTCTGCTTCTGTCTTTGTCCTTAATGTTAATTACACTCACTGCTCTTCAGTAGATTTAGTAGGATTAATGTAAATTTAATTTATAGTGTAAACTATGCAGTGTTGTTTTACATATGATTTATTTCTGTTGATAAAGACTGTTCTGCTTTTTATTTTTATTTTATTTCACAGGAATGCTGTTTTTAAGTTCTAAAGCTGTTCCCAATTACTTTTAAGATGGAATGGAATATGTTGCACGTTCCTTGCCAATAAATTAGTTGTCAATTCCTGCCCAAAAATATCGGCCCTATAATATATATGTATGTGGGATCATGTGTGTATATATCTTATGGGGGTTATCGTGAGATTAACTGACTAGGGGTTTGTTTGGGTGCAGCTGGAGGAGAAATCCCGTCTTGAGGCAGAGGCTCGGGAACTGGAGATGCAGCAGCAGCTTTTAAAGGAACAGAGAAGGCAGCAGCAGGAGGAGGAGGAGGCACTGAAGCAGGAGTTGCTCCGTCTGCAGGAAATGCAGCACTTGCGGGCATCTAAGAAGAAAAAGAAAGACAATAAAGCCAAGGAGGTGACCAAGTCTGAAATTCCTTCTCTCGTCCCAACAACCAACAACCCTCAGCCTCTTCAGCAAACAGCACAGAGCGTTTTAGAAAAGAACATGCAGAACGGCAAAACACAGCTACTGCACAGTCTCATCCATCTCGGTCCTAGGGAGCCTCGTCTAGAACCTGAATCACCTACCAATGGGAAGAACGGCCCATCGCAACAGCCAAGCCCAAAGACTTGCAAAGAGAGACCCTCAGACTTTCCTGCCCTCCAGAATGGCACCACCTCCCACCCAGAGTCCTCCCATACCAAGGTCAAACCCAAACAGCAGACAAATGGCTCCAAAACCAACGGTGAAGCCACAAAGAGGCCAGCCGAGACCTCCAAAGCTCCAGAGCCTCCCAAACCTGGGAATGCGGCCAGCCCTCAAACTGACGCCAAAGCCAAGCAGAGAGCTTCAGAGGAGTCAGTGACCGAGATCAAGAGGGAAGAGAGGACTAATGGGAAAAGGCAACAGAATGGAGGGAAAGACGAGAGGAACTCTCCCATTATCGAATCTTCAGCTTTAGACCCTCCTCAGCAGAATGGCAAAGTCCCAAACAACGAGTCCCCTCAGCCCAAAAGCAAACCCAAGAAGAATAAGAAGAAAAAAGCAGACAAGATGAATAACTCAATAGGTGAGTGTGAACTGCCAAATTGTCTGAAGATAAACGATAAAGCGAATGTTTTACAATTTGTTCACTTTTGAACAAGTCAGAATTCTCTTATTGTCCAACAGATGATGTGTTTCTGCCCAAAGACATTGATTTGGACAGCGTAGACATGGACGAGACTGAACGTGAGGTGGAATATTTTAAAAGGTACTGTTTGATAGTATTCAGTAATATTTTGAAGTGTGGTCACATTAGCGAAATTTCGCGTGCAAAAACAGGTCCATTGTTAATAGCATGTATAAAGGTCTGCTTATACAGTAGACACTTTCAAACCAGGCAGCTTTCTGTTGGTCAGTGCGGCAAATTCATGTGACCAACTTGAACGTGCAAAATCTGCATGGGGAACTTTTTCGTCCTCACACGAAACTCCTTATCATGTGGATTCATATTGGAATGCCTGTATTTTGCCAATTGGAATTTTGCTAAGCAATGGTGAATGTGACCTCACCTCTTTTAAGCATTCATGACCTTTTGTTCCCCAATTAATGTATTCTTCACCCTTTCCGCAGGTTCTGCTTGGACTCTGCGCGACAGACGAGGCAGAGGTTGTCCATCAACTGGTCCAATTTTAGCTTGAAGAAGGCCACGTTCGCTGCCCACTAATGGGTCTTCCAGAGACAATGGCAGGAATCGATAAGCGTTCCTCTGGTTTCTTCTCTCTCTCTCTCCCACATTTCTACAGACTGATTGCTGACCCCAGTGCTGCTATGCTTCAACCGCTCCTCTGGCCTACATTATCCATGCCGCCTTGCCTTTTCCTTGTTGCTCCGAGTTCTGCAAAGAACCCAAAACGGGCTTATATTCCTGCAGTACTTCTGGAGAGAAAAAAAAGAGCAAAGTCAAAAAACAACTCCAAAATGCTACTCTATAAGTTTATCCCTATTATTTTGGTTTCCCTTTTCTTCTTTTAAAAAGCGTGTGCGCTTTTTGTCAGTGAGTGGGCCGTTTCCCTTAGGTCTGTGTGTCATGTTCTGGGTTTTCTCTGGCTTTATGTACATTTGGATGAAGGCGCTGCAAATGACATGCTTAAAGAAAAAAGATGAATGAAAAAAAAAAGATCCTTTTATTCAAATCAACTGTGGCTTTGCTCACCTTTGCACCTAGCACTGCACTTCCTCACACCTCATCGTCAAGAGAATCGGACTGGTCAGCTTCATGTCATTGTCCCCTATCTCTCCCTTTATCAGGAGAACGGCTAATACTTGACAATGTTCACGTCAGTTCCATTTCAATTTGTTCAGAGTAACAACTGTGTTCAAGTTACCATTTTATTTTTGTTTTTTATTTTTCATTTTTTTTCCAACTTGTACCAAGCTTGTATCAGAATACTTTCAGAATTGAATCGAAAAGAACAATACTCACACTATCAATCTGTTATAGAGTGTATATTGTATTAACACTGAAGCCGGACTGGCTACTTTTTAACATATTGTTAAGTAATATTAAAATCTTGTCTTTCTTTTTGAAAGATGGAATACAGTAGAGTGGCAGGACATTTCTGTGTCAGTTGTCTTTTTTTTTCTTCCATCTGCATCTTATAACACTTACCAAATTCCTAACCTTATCCAATCAAGGGGAAATACAGAGCCAACTGCAGATCAACATAACAGGAGCTACCTAACACCCTAATTTGCATGACCTGGCACCTTGCGACGGGTCCGTCCCCTTCGTTCTGGTAAGAACGGATGCGTGTGAAACACCACAACTGTTTCACTCAGTGTTTACGGTTTTACACTGGCTGTATCTGCATACCTAAAGGGTTAGTTCATCCAAAAATTCTGTCATTAATTACTCATCCTCGTTTTGTTCCACATCCGTAAGACCTTCGGAATACAAGATATTTTTAATGAAACCTGAGATTTCTGTCCCTCCATATGATATCCAACGCAACTTACACATTCAAGCCCCAGAAAGGTAGTTAAAGTAATCCATGCGACTACAGTGGTTCTACCCCAATTTTATGAAGCAACGCGAGTGCTTTGTTTGCGAAAAAATAAATAAATAAATAATTTAGTTTGATTTATTTATTACCTTTCTGGGCCTTGAAAGTGGTAGTTGCGTTGAATCTCTATGGAGGGACAGAAACCTCTCGAATTTCATTAAAAATATCTTCATTTGTGTTCTGAAGATAAACAAATGTCTTATGGGTTTGGCACGACATGAGGGTGAGTAATTAATGACACAATTTTTTTTTTTCATTTTTGGGTGAACTAACACTTTTAGCTATAATAACAGTGATAATAGTTATCCAAACATTTGGGATAATTTGCTCAATTTGAGGTGAAGTCATTATAAATAGTTTGAGGTTTATTTTGCTTTGTTTTCTTTCCTCTTTCCTTATTACCAGGGTGTGGCAGGTACAATCCCGGTTCAGACTGGTGTTTTCACTAATCGGTAAAACCATCGTTTCCACTGCAATCAATGAGCGTCATTGGATGGGGTTTATGCAGTATTATTGTTTCTGCTGAGAGGTAAGTGTGTGTTGAAGGTGAAAATAACCTTAAAAGTATTTCAGATTTTATCATTTAACACTACTTATTTCAACTAAGCATGCCCTACTGAATACATATTGAGATGAAGGTGATGTGTATGCTGGCGACTGTTTTTGATAAGAACAAATAGGGGGGAAAAATCCCCGCCATCCCATGAAGGGTGTGTTAAAGTCAACATGAAATTAAAATAGACTTTCTAAATGTTCCTTGTGTTATTGTGCATGATTCTCCATTTCAAGTTATTTCAAGGGAAAAACAGTCCATCAAACTAATAATTTGGTTGTTTCGTTTTAATTCTCTTTTAATTATAAGTCTATCATTACCTTGTCAGAAAGGCTGCCCTCCAAAGGTGAATCATTTTGTTTGATAAGTTGAACTCGAAGTACTGATCAATTTGAAGTTTTTTCTGACAACTCTTCATTTGAGCTAAACTTTGATTCTTGTGACTCCATTCGTGAAACGCTGAAATAAACATTGAGATTGAACTATTTTTAATATAAAAAATGTAAATGGTAAAAAACTATTTTGTTGATCGAGTGATCAGAAGTTCGATTTAACTTGGTGTTTAAAGTGACAGAGCATTTAGAAGTATTTACATGATTTTGGCTTTCACTTCAAAAGTGCAACAAAAATTATGATTGCATCACTCTTCAAGAAATGTATTGGAATCACATTTTAAAATGGGAGGGAGGGCATATTTTTAAGCTTCGAAACCACTTGACAGACTATTTCTAAACTTACAACTCCCACAGAAAGGGAACTTTTGTCACTATCCGTCATCATCAAACTTTGTTTTATGTAGGGCTTTTTTTTTTCTTTACTTCCTGCCAAAAAAAACTTTTTCGCTGTGGTAAACGCCTACCTCCTTTTAGCATGTAACAAAGAAACAGATATAACAGGTTAGAGAGACTGTTGCGTGTCTTGTTCTGGAAGAGATGATCTCATTTTAGTAATTGATCATATATTTAAACATATATTTACACCATCATGCCATTCTCAATGGCAAGTATAAATTTAGTGCCTGGTTTATAAATCTAATTTTATCAGGTAATAACTTTACACTTGCCATTTAGAATGGCATGATGGTGTAAATATATTATCAATTACTAAAATGAGATTAGCATAACCGATGGCCATCGCATATGCAGACTGATATCTAAACAAAATAAAAAAGATCTAGCTAGATAAGCTGATTACCTTAAAAGTCCATAGATATCCGCATCAGTTCGTACTGCCATTAACACTTCCTCCCACAAGTGGAAAAAAATTGTAAACTAAACAATATTTTAGTGTAGTAATCTAGAATTTAAATGTTATTGTAAAATAAATACATATAAAATAAAATAAATATTTTACATTTAAAATGGAAAAATATATAGTAAAATAATTCACTTAATTAAAATATATGTATTTATATAATTTAAAAAAATCAACATGTTTGGCTGGGAAATCTCCTGGAAGTGCTTCTGTGAGTCTGCCTACTTTTACTCCCCCATGATGCAATGCTGGAGTTGCCTCATTTATGTAAAATCTTTTTAGTAAGACATTTCTGGTTGAGACCAGATTCATTTTGTACTTTCAACATGAAGTTTACTTGTTTCGACTGAATGAGAAGAACAACTACACAAGATGACTGCATGCATATCAATACACATCTTTTCTCTCTCAAACACACACACACACACACAAAATAAATCAACAATATTAGGACATTTGGGAATTAAATTTAAGTTGAGTCTTGAGTGTTAGAAAAATGTAACCGGATCCAAGTATGTTCCCTTGCCATATTCATCTGAATATAACAACAACTGTCCTTTGGACAAAGTCCTGTCAAGACATGTTAATAGAGCCTAGATGTCTAGAAAAGGTCTTCCAAAGAGGGGCTTGGACAAGAAAAGGGTCAGAGAGCGAGCGAGAGCTGGGTTTATTAAAGAGTAATCAAAGATCGGAGATTAGATAGTGTAGTTTGTAATCACTCATAAAGATCTTTTCATTGAGGATGGACTAGAGCTGAGGAGAAACAGAGAGCTTAAGAGGGAAAACCCCCATCGTTCCACATACTGGAATTGACAATAGAGTTCTGATCGCTCTTATCTAAAAAACAACACAACAGGTCGTGATAAATTTTAAGACAGTCAGAAACAATAACAGTGTAAAATAAAGTGCTGCTCTTTCAAATGAGCTAGCCAGTGCTCGGGAATTCCCTGCGTTGAAGATTAAAGGCCATGTTTATCTGTTTTGGCATGGCATTTGGCAAAGTTTTCCCAGCCGGAACAGCATGGCAGGTAAAGTTGAGGATAATAACGGCTAGACAAGCTACACCATAATAGGCTACTTGTTTTTTTGTCCTTTCTCTCTCTCTCTTCTCCATTGTTAAAGTGCAGGATTCTTGTGAAGTGCTGACCTGGTGTATCTCAATTCTGGAGCCATTATGTAAGTCTTTACTGTAAAAGTCATGTGATCATTTGACCTAATTATTTCCACTTTCTGAAGGAGGATTGTGGTGTGTGTGCTTTTCTGCAATAGATGTACAGGCCTCACATTATTATAAGTGTGTGTGTGTGTGTGTGTGTGTGTGTGTGTGTGTGTGGAGGTGGGGAATCCCTTCCAGCCTACCTTTCACTTCTCCAAGGAAAAAAGGTTTCGTAAAAGAACAAAACATCCCACACATCCATTACTTCAGCTTTTCGCTAATCTCTAGTAACGTTCTTCATAGCAACACAATTTTCTCAATGACTTTGCAACTAAAATGACTCTGTTCTATGCAGAACTGCTGCGGCCACAAGCATCTTCCAAAGTGTGTACTTGTGCTTGGGCAACGTCATTTCGAGAGTGGTGACTTGACTGAAGTAGAGAGCATGAAACTCCTGCTGGAGTTTTCCCTCCTACCCCCGTGGCAGCTAGCTAGGGCCGTGTGTCTGACCTCATCAGGGGTTTATTGACTCAGGGGACCATGATGTTCCTTTACATGTCTGACGTGATCTTGAATAAGCTGAATATGGGCCTGAAATGATGACCAGTTTCCCAGATATAACACACACACAAATGCCTACGGAGCCATTGAGGAGGCAAATTACTTTGTGTTGACAATTCACAGAAATGCTCATCAGAAACTGTTTGGTTAATGCTGTCACTTTAGTAATAATTGCATTTGTATAATATTTATAAGTGTCACTCTGCTACTTGTGGTTCCAACTTGTCGTCCACCTAACATTTTTACTCCCAAACAAAGTTTCAATTTGACCTCACTATGCTAAACAATTATATTTTTTTAGAATACCATTTATTGCAACATGTTGTTAGGAATGGTTGCGGGTTCATTTCGATTCCGGTTGAATGTATAATTAATGAAAAATCGATTTGCAGTTCAGTGAAGGAGTCGGTTATAAACTCGGTAATGATTTACTGATGGAGTGAGTCTGATTTAAAACCATTTCAACGAAAACGTTTTGTAAAAAGATTGTCATTTCAATCGCAATTCGGACTTTTCGGCTGCGGTACTGTGCTGATGATGAAATTTGAGTCACGTGTACCCTGGCATGCTCGTAAAAAACAAAGCATACTTTGGGTTTAAGAGTCGATTGTTCGCGATTCGGACATCACTGCTGGTGCTGTGCTGCTTGTTGTATGCAGGACACGCTTGCAGACTGTTACCACCAGCATGTAATAAATTGCTGTAGTAATTGGGGATTTGTGTAGGCCAACCTGTAAATTAGAATCACCCTGGTTCCCTAGACAAAAACCCAATAGAATTTTTCCATTGGCTCTTGGATTATCGCAGAAAACCCAGTAAAAGCTTATGATTCTTACACATTTTTTTTTTCATCATGATAATCTTCACAAATGAAACAACTTGAATTTTGAAACCAGAAGTACATAAACGAACTACACCATTGCCGCATGTCTGCAATCTCGCCACTATAAGACAACTCTTTAAATCTTTATTTAAAAAAACGTTTGAGTTTGAATAGTTTCCAAGCTTGCGATTATAAACTCGAGGTTGTAAAAGTTGACTAGCTAGTAGATGAGTTTTTCGATTCGGTGGGATGTTTAATGTCCCTGAAAACATCTGAGGTCCCATTTAGCCACTTGTTAGCAACCACCTTTTTTCAAGACAAGGTATTTTATGTTTTAGAATAAAATGTGAAAATATCTTGAGATTTCAGGACGATAGAACCGGTAATGCTAAAATTATTCTGAATGTTTATGAGTTTTGGACAACAAAAGACACTAATGCCGTAAGATATCATAACAAATCACATATCGACATGTTTTTGTTGCATTTTAGTCAGTCTGAATCACTTCATAATGGATGTGTTACTGGCCTCTCAAAGCAACGGCAGGAGTTCAGCTACAGTACTAGGTACAGACCTTGTTTGGTCCCATAGCCTCCTCCCCTTTAAATAGCCAGTCCCACTATATCTCTCTACCCGACAGTCACCTACTTCTCTTCTGCTTTTCACTTCCAGGCCTCAGGACAGCTGAGAATTTGCTGCAGTTATAGCCTCTCCCTTCATTTGTGCTTGGGAAGGGGCTTTCCACCACTTGTGCACATCACACTCAAAATCCCGTGGGACTGGAGTTTAATGCTTTGATACACTATGCCTCATGATCTTACTAGCATTATCACGACCATCTCATTGTCTGGTTCCCATATCTTACTAATAATTACCATCGACTATGCAAATACACTCACAAACACAAACAAGGTTACAAATGGTTTAGAAAATGATCTTTAAGCAAATATTTTATTATAAAAATAAATCATCTTATAGTTATCACATTTCTGTTTTATTTTGACATCTTTGTCAATATTGTCAATTGATTTTTGTTGTTGGTGCCTTTAAACCCTGTAAAAGTGTGCTGCAATAGGAGGCCATTTTGTCAGACGCAACAACTGAGACGTCACGCCTCAATTTACCGGGATGTAGGGAACTTCCTCTCTTACTTAAAACTAGAATGTTTTTAACTGCACAGGGGGATCAAATGGCAAGTACCTCACAGTCAAAAGGTGCCTAGAAGTCTGAGAAAGTAATGACATGTTATACGTCGGAACCATATAACGTTTATAATCGGAAACTGAAGTTTGATACGGTAGCCTTTATGAATCAAATAGTAAAATATCAAAAGATTGTTAATAGTGTGTACTGTGCTGCTCTGTATTTCTTGGTACAAATAATTATCTGATAATTATTTAATGTGATACATTTAACATGAAGGCAAGTAATAACAACATGCCTACAAATGAAATATATAAACATTACAATATACTTTACAAATAGCACCATGACAAAAGTATGAATTATATTCAATAGTCTAATAACAAAGAAGCTTGTGTATTAAATAAAACAGAATATGTACTTTTATCATCTGTATTTGGAAATAATTATAATATAGCAAAAAGTGCAAACCAGCTGATAAAGAGAATACATATCAGTGAGGTATATGATACCCATTTTATGATCCATCTGAACTATACACACATCTGCAATACAGCATTAAGCAAAAATTGACTGAAACTCTTACCATGCCTAAAACCATGACACCAAACAAACGGCAAAACCCAGTGACTTATAAACCGCAATTGCTTGAGATTGAATAACCTTTCATAACCAAACCATCTGCATTCTATGACAGCCATGTGAGTAGGCCTTTGAACTGGAAATGACCAACCTAAAGTCATATTCTGAGTCCTATGCCACAAGCAATCTTCTTAACATAAACCGAGTCCACAATCGAAAAGAAAGAAAGAAAAAAAAAGCTCTTCCTTCGACTCCATCCTGTTTAAACGTGCCCCTGCCTTCATCAACACCCTGTCGCACATCCCACAGTCTGCGAGCTTGTAGTGATTATGTCCTCAGTGCTTTCTGTGCCCTGTGAAAAGTCAGTGAGGTAAAAGACTCACAGCTTGGCACACTCGTCCCAGTGGTTTAGGTATTCGGCCGCGTGCTCATCGTCATATGTGGTGAGACACCGAGGGCACTGCAGTTCAGCGGCTCCCTGTGGTGCAGTGTTACTGATAGTCCTTTTTGAGCTTGCTTCTGGGGGACTGTTCCTTAGTGGTTCGGCAGTGTCCGTTTGTCTGGGAACTTTTTTAAGGCCCATGTGAAGTCGGCGTGAGGATGAGGTGTCTTGGACGCTCTGCATGATGAGGAAACAAGGCATGTTATTAGATAGAAGGAAATGGCCTTTGGATTAAAAAAAAACATGTTGGTTGGGTTATTTAGTAGTACGACCAATAATTGTGGGGGGGATGATGGCGTTAAATGAAAATTAACCTATCTCTATTGTAAATGTTTTACAGATCTTATTGTAAATTAATCATCCATGTATATTACATTTTTTGAATGTTTAATCAAAATGTCATATGACGTATGCTGGACTGGACTTCACCAATAATTTAGTCTGCTTTAATTATTGAGTGCAAAGTCCACATCTCAAAATCAAATCATCAAACAATGGACAGTGCCCACCCTACATTTTTTTTTTTTCGATAATCCATTGCACTTGGATGTATATTAAACAAAAAAAAAAAGAAAGAAAGAAAGGATCTGTTGCTACACCAATTTCATTGTGACTTAAATGGTTTTTAAATTAGTGGGGTTTTTTAACTATTTTTGAGATGCTTTTTTTCCAAATATCATGAATTATTAATTCAAAATATTATGCTCTGGGTTTAGTAGTAATGAACAATACAGAAAAGAAAGGAAAAAATTGCTTTGAAGAATTATTTAAAATAATGTTTTAAATAAGACATTTTTTGTCCTGAATTATTCATCCGTAAATATCATTCGTATTTCGGGGAGTTGCACCACATGACATCTTACATCCCAAACTAATCTTGTCACAAAGATTTAAAATTTAAGATTTAAAAGATTCTTATTTCATCATTTAAATTTCCATGAAGGCTTTTTTAAATGATACCTGTGTGCGTATTTGCAGTTGAAGTCGCCCAACTTCGTCTTGAAGGTCCAGGATTTTACCCTGAGCCCTCTCTCGGTCTGCCCTCTCAGATTTGAAGTCCTCAATATAGGCCAGAACCTATGAGAGAACAAGGAAAGAACTTGGTTTATGGGCAGCAAACCAAACAAATTACATCTCATCTTTGCTGTTACAAAAATACACTGACTTCCTCTTTAAGAGGAATTCAAACTCTGCTAGATGAACTGATACAGACCTGCTGCTCAAGCATCTGAATGCGCTCCTGGTCTCTTCTTGTATTGTCATCCCTCTCTCTGCCGAGTCTCTCGCACTCCATCATCCTGTCCTGCAGGAGGCCGTTGAGCCGTGCGATCTCCTGCTGGAACAAAGCCATGCTGCCCGCAGCCTGAGTTTGGGTCAGGGTCGGACCTGCAGATGCCAGACCGTTTGACTCTTTCAACTTTTGACACAAACCCCTCACGTACTCCTCTCTACTGGAGTCATACTTCTGCCACTTTGAGTTTAAACTTTCCACCTGAGATGGAACAAAAACATATATTTATGAAGTGAACAGAAAAAAAATTACATGACATTTTCCAGGAATATTTTTACATTGTTATTTCCGTAAAATGTACTGAGTGACATTTTCTGACAAATGTCAGTGATCATGTGATACTTACATAGGCAACTCTCTTTTTAAGCTGGTCATTCTCCTCTTCTAACTTGCTGATGATGACATTTAGATGGGGTATTTCAGGGGAATCTTTTGTCTTATGAAGATACAAAAATGCAAGGTCAAATATAATTGTTAAACAGCAATTTTTTAAAAGATGGTCCAGATTTTGTAGAATGCTGATAGTTTCCAACACACCTCATTAACGTGAGCTCTCTTATCAGTCATGGCTGTCATACTTTTCTCTTTCTCCATGTGCCCCAAAAGCTCCTGGCACACCTGCACAGTGGCCCCCAGTTGGGCCCTCAACTGCTCTGCTTCTTCAGCAAGAGAGTTGCACAGGACGGCCCTGGTGGCCTGTGTCCGATCCCTTTCGGCCAAGGTGGAGCGTAGTTGCTGGATCTCCCTCTCTTTCTCCTGCTCGGGCCTTTCCCTGATAGTCTTCAGCTCTTGATCCTTCTCCTTCAACTTTTCTTGCAATCGCTGAATCTCCTGGAACAAGCAAGCGGTCAGGAGACTCTCTCATGCAGTTCAGGTGAATGTTAACAACAAATGCACTTGTTTCGCCACAGCTCAAGCATACAAGTATCCAAATACTCTCAAAGGCAAACAAACAGTACAAATCTGCTGAAAAACATCTTAAACCATGATAAACTGATTTGCTGGTCAGGCTTATCTGCTTGGATTTTGGGCACTTTTCAAATTATCACTCTGGGAGACCACCTTAAACCATTAATATAAATATATATATATATATATATATATATATAATCACTATTATGTTTTCTTGAGTAAGGAGTTCAAATACTTTACAAAGAAGTTTCTCTACAGTGGGGTTGTTGGCAAAAAAATTGTTGTATGCATAGAAGTAGGAACACAAGTGAGAAATGTGTTGTAACTTACTGTTTTACTGGTTTTCAATCTCTGGGCGGTGTCCACCTCTGATTCCATGAGTTTTTGCTTTAATTTGCAAATTTCCTTACACAAACTCTCGATTAGAGATTTCGACGGCCCTACAATATAAGGGTCATCTCCTTCAATGACCACGGTTTTCTCATACTTCCCCAGTCTTGCCTTTAAATCGGCGATAATTCCGTCTTTGGATGTAACCAAATGATTTAAACGAGCAATTTCTTGTTGTGTCTCGTGGTTAAATGTGTTGAGTGTAGAGCAGCTGCGCAACTTCGCCCTCAGCGCCTCGTTCTCCCTCTTCATTTCATCCATGCTGAACAATCCGCTCGCGCGTTAAAACGAGTACATAAAGTACGAATTTCCCATAGATTGTAAGTTACAGGTTTGAGTGTCATAGGCAACAGACGTCTGCTGTAGACCAAAAGCAGAAAGCTTCAGCCTGTGAGAGCCTCACTCAATTTCGAAATTATTTTATGAAGAGGGGATTTCCTTGCGGGGACTTCCCCCATCTCAAATTGGGTATATTTTTTCTTGTAGGCCTACTTCACATAAAACAACGAAAAATAGTTAGGTAACAGTCCCTATTTTGGCATTAAAAGAGGTTAACTGTGGAGTCGCATGTGATTTAATTGTGGTTTTAGACTTTTTAAAGGCAGTTGTCTCTCTTTGGTGTCATATCAGGTTTGGGGAGATCACAGTTCAGTTTGACGCCGCCTGGTGCGCGTGCACGAAGAATGCGCGCTACCCTTCCTATACTCTGCCAGTGTGACGCGACGCGTCAAAAAAAAAAAAAAAACTAGTGTAGACATCTTCCTGATTATAATAGGGACGTTTTAGTTTGACAGCATAAAAACGGGGTGTATACGTCACGCTTTAGTCATAAAGTCCCTATGTGGCGTCCACGCGCATAGCGTGTGAAGCTAGCTGCATGTTGAACTTGGCAAGGTGGCAAGGCTTTCAGATGACTAGTGAAGCTATGTCGAAGAATCTAAGGCATGAATGAAAGTAGGGGAAAGGAAAACAGTTTTCACATTTATAAAGTGATAGTCCACCCAAAAATGAAGACTCATGTCGTTCCAATCCAAACCTTTAGTATGTCTTCTGCAGAACACAAAGGAATATATTCTGAAGAATAACCAGACAGCTGGTTCCTATTAACTCCCTCTGTTTTTTGTATATTTATATATATATATATATATATATATATATTTTTTTTTAAAACAGTGGAAGTGTGTGTATATATATATATATATATGGGGGCCAAACAGGAAATAATTAAATGTTGGCCCCCCCATAATATGCCTTTAAGTGTGTATATGCATGTATGTGTGTGTAGATATATATATATATATATATATATATATATTTTTATATATATATATATATATATATATATATATATTTTATGTATGTGTGTGTATATATATGTATGTGTGTGTGTATATATATATATATATATGTTGTAATTAAAAAAATATAAAAAATAATTACATACATAAAATTATTTTTTATATTTTTATATATATATATAAAAAATAATGTTATGTATGTAATTATTTTTTATATAATTTTTTTATTACAACATATATATACATACTGTTTATAGATATATATATACACTCACCGGCCACTTTATTAGGTACCCCATGCTAGTAACGGGTTGGACCCCCTTTTGCCTTCAGAACTGCCTCAATTCTTCGTGGCATAGATTCAACAAGGTGCTGGAAGCATTCCTCAGGGAGTTTGGTCCATATTGACATGATGGCATCACACAGTTGCCGCAGATTTGTCGGCTGCACATCCATGATGCGAATCTCCCGTTCCACCACATCCCAAAGATGCTCTATTGGGTTGAGATCTGGTGACTGTGGAGGCCATTTTAGTACAGTGAACTCATTGTCATGTTCAAGAAACCAATTTGAAATGATTAGAGCTTTGTGACATGGTGGAAGTAGCCATCAGAGGATGGGTACATGGTGGCCATAAAGGGATGGACATGGTCAGAAACAATGCTCAGGTAGGCCGTGGCATTTAAACGATGCCCAATTGGCACTAAGGGGCCTAAAGTGTGCCAGGAAAACATCCCCCACACCATTACACCACCACCACCAGCCTGCACAGTGGTAACAAGGCATGATGGTTCCATGTTCTCATTCTGTTTACACCAAATTCTGACTCTAACACCTGAATGTCTCAACAGAAATCGAGACTCATCAGACCAGGCAACATTTTTCCAGTCTTCAACTGTTCAATTTTGGTGAGCTCTTGCAAATTGTAGCCTCTTTTTCCTATTTGTAGTGGAGATGAGTGGTACCCGGTGGAGTCTTCTGCTGTTGTAGCCCATCCGCCTCAAGGTTGTGCGTGTTGTGGCTTCACAAATGCTTTGCTGCATACCTCGGTTGTAACGAGTGGTTATTTCAGTCACTGTTGCCCTTCTATCAGCTCGAACCAGTCTGGCCATTCTCCTCTGACCTCTGGCATCAACAAGGCATTTCCGCCCACAGAACTGCCGCTCACTGGATGTTTTTTCTTTTTCGGACCATTCTCTGTAAACCCTAGAGATGGTTGTGCGTGAAAATCCCAGTAGATTAGCAGTTTCTGAAATACTCAGACCAGCCCTTCTGGCACCAACAATCATGCCATGTTCAAAGTCACTCAAATCACCTTTCTTCCCCATACTGATGCTCGGTTTGAACTGCAGGAGATTGTCTTGACCATGTCTACATGCCTAAATGCACTGAGTTGCCGCCATGTGATTGGCTGCTTAGAAATTAAGTGTTAACGAGCAGTTGGACAGGTGTACCTAATAAAGTGGCCGGTGAGTGTATATATATATATATGGTGTTGTAATAAAAAATATTCAACCCCCATTACAAATCAGACTTTTACTTTTGTTTGATTTGTTCATTGCAAAAAGCTGATTGAAATAGCTCAACACAACAAATCAAATGGTTTCCCCAAATTCAACTAAAAATGCAACTTTTAACGACTTCTACAGCCTCAAAATTATTCAACACCCTGAATAGAATCTCTCACAACAGTCTACAAAACAGGTGTTGTCTCAAGCACACCTGATGCAACTAATCAAGGGCCTCATTAATTGCACCAGGTGAGCTTGAGCTAGAACACATGAAAAATCTGAACTGGGTTTGAGTGTGTCACATTTTAATGCATGTAAGAAATATGGCTAAGGCCACATTTACACATAGCCCGGTATTTAGAGAAACAAATATCTCCCCCCCCCCCCCCCCCCCCCCCCCCCCCCCCCCCCGTTTTCAATAATAACATCGTGCACACAGCATCGTTTTTAAAAAGTTGTCATTTACATCAACCCGCATAAATATGCAGTCGAGCGCCATCATAACTATGCCAAACCTATGGGCGGCAGTGTAGGGAGAAGGATAAAGCCATGCAAGCCAATCAGAATCCTCAGAATGTGACGTTTGAGAACCTAAAACGTTTCTCCCAGTTGACACGGCAACACATAACCAGCGTTATCAGAAATCTCCACTTTGGCCGAATTTTTTTGGAAATAATCATTTTCTGTGATAAAAACTGGGTTTTCGTGTAAATGAGAGGCCAAACCGCAGGGAAATATCTGCGTCTTCCCTTCGTGTAAACGGGGCTTAAGTCAAAAGAACGGTCAAAAAGTTAAGAGAATATATCATCGCCATTCACAACCAAGTAACAGGATTCAATAATACATAGCGAAGGCACTGGAGACACTGTTGGAAGCATGGTTCGCAATTTCAAAGTTAATGGAACAGTGGTACCGTAACTCTACTTGGATGGGGCAGAAAAATGAATTTATCAATGGCTGCAGCCAGATTTCTGAGAAGGCAAGTTCAGAAAAACCCTCTAGTGGCTGCAAAAAACCTGCAGCAAGACTTGGTGGCAGCAGGCACTGAGGTTTCAGCTTGCACAGAAAGGCGCGTAATAAACGCATGTGGTTTCCATGCCAGAACTCCACTACTGACCCATAAGCACAAGAAAAGTCGGCTCCAATTTGCTCAAAATCATATAAATAAGCCACAGAAGTTTTGGCATTCTGTTCTGTGGAGCAATGAAACAAAACTGGAACTTTTCGGCCCTATGGATCAGCGGTATGTCTGGAGGAAGAATAATTAAGCATATGCTGAAAAGAACACTGTTTACAGTTAAGCATAGTGGTGGCTCGGTGATGATCTGGGGCTGTTTTGCGTCATCTGGCATAGGTAACCTGCGTGTGGAAGTCAATGTGGATTCATTGAAGTATCAGGAAATCCTAGAAGGCCGTCATTGGACCTTCCAACAGGACAAAGATCCCAAGCATACCTCAAATCCCACCAGGGCTTAGTTGCAGAAGAAGTCCTAGAAGATACTACAGTGGCCATCACAGTCACCTAACTTGAACTCCATAAGGAATCTCTGGTGATATTTGAAGGCGGCAGTTGCAGTGTGCAAACCCCAGAATATTACTGATCCGGAGGCCATTGCTCATGAGGAATGGGCCAAGATTCCTCAGAAACGCTGCTAGAAAGTTGTCTGGTTATACATCTTGTTTGCAGCAGGTCATAACAGCAAAAGGGTGTTCTAGTACTAAAGATGCTTGCCATGAAGGGGTTGAATAATATTAAGACTGCAGAAGTCATTAAAAGTTGCATTTTCAGTTGAATTTGGGGAAACCACTTGAAACATTTGTTGTTTTGAGTTATTTCAATTACTTTTGTTTTATTTGTTCATTGCAAACAGCTGAAAGTCTGTAAATTTTGCCAATAAACCTGATTTGCAATGGGGGTTGGATAATTCTGATTACAATGGTGTGTGTGTGTGTGCATATATCTATATATATCAGATTTTAAATGTACACAATGCACGTTACGTAAAACACGATACATTACACGATAAATGTGTACTAAATGTGCTAAAATTTACAATGTCACTCATTTTGCATGCTCTTAATAGGACCCCAATGTGCTGATTGGACAAACTGACAGTGTTATAACTGACCCACATTCTCATAAATCTATTGCATAACTTAAAATAAAATATCTAAATAACAAAACGTCCAATGTGTTATATATATTCTATATAAGTAATTCAGCTGTATTTGTTGAAACAATCAGATATTTAGATTTCCTTCTTTATGTCAGTATTATTTTTAACTGTATTTTAACAGTAAACTTTGAGAAAAAGCACATCTGACTAATTTATAATGCCTTAGGCTTTCTTTTAAAATTCTTTACTCCAAATTTTTGGAATTTTTTTAATACATAATACACTGTTGTCTGTAAAAAACAAAACAAAAAAACCTGTATTTAAAGGTTTCATCATAGACCATCCCTCCTTGTCATAATGGATAATGCCTACCATTATCTTGGATCACATAATGCCAATTGTCTAGACAATGAAAGCCAATGGTGCTTAGTCTGTTATCTGAAGATTGAACCATAAAACAGTAATTTTAATTATACAGTAATTAACAAACGTACAATGTCTAAACCCTCATTCTGGAATCTTTATCCCTCTGCCAAAAGCAGCACACATGAAACAGCAGAAAGTCCCGCTCAGTGTGTAATGTTTGTGTGAGTTCATGATGTTCTTCCTAGGGAAACCCCACCTCTGTTCTTTAAAGTTTGCCACCATCTTGTGGTATCAAAACAGTAATGACATGTGTTTGACAGACATGATATATTACTTGTAAATAGAAGTCAATCACACACATAATTGTTACAATATTCCTTACAGCTGAAAGAGCTCTTTCATTGCTTAATTTTACACAAGTCATTTCAGCTCTCTATACACATTTTTATTGTTTAATGTTTAGGCATGCTTTTGCAAAGGTATGAGCTAAATCTGTGAAATTTTAGGCAATGAAGTTGGTAATTACTCTTGGATTGCATTAGGGAAACTCTTTCATTTTATGAATGTGGAGGTGCTTGCGTTTGTAATTTTTTAGCATGAAGAGCATGTTTATCTTAAAAATGTATTAAAACTGGGGGAAAACAGCACTCGTGCAAACAACGGCATACTTTTTCTTTACTTTATTTGAAAATGGTTAATACCAACAGTAAAAATAAATGACTATAAAATCTATAAATAATAATAAAAAAAACATTCTGCACACAATTCGGTGACACTTTGCAATAACTTTTCGTTTGTTAAACATTAGTTAACTGCATTAGTTAACATGAACTAACAATGAACAATACAAGAATTTTACAATTTTAATACATTTTTAAGATGAACACTAGTTAATGCACTGTCAATAAACATTAATAAGGGTAAATAAATGCCGTAAGAATATATTTGCTCATTTATAGTTCATGTTTGTTAATGCATTAACTAATGTTAACAAATGAGACTGTAAAGTGTTAACAATATGGTAAAGTATAAAAACTAAATATCAACGTATGCCTATAATATATTTTTAATTTTAAGTTAAGAATGATCTAGACTGAGGTACCTTAAAAAAATGTTATTATTAACATTTATTTAACGGTTTATATTACTATTACATCAATTTCCTTACATACCGTCCTTAAAATATTTTCCTTAGAACATTCCCATTTTAATATTCCTGGGATTTCCACTTGCAGATATCAGAGCATTGAGTCAGACGATCATGTCTTAAACTGCTGCTAGGGCTCAGTGAAATCAGGCATTAGGAAGCCATTGAAAGGGTCGGTTGCACCATCATCACCGATATCCTGAGGAAAGTCTTCCTCGCTGTCACATTCTTGGCTGTCAGCCCCGGGAGGGCACTCAGTTGAGCGGCTTTCGCTCTCCACTGCACTGCTGTTGGACTCAGTGCTTTCGCTGCTGCTGCTGCTGCTGCTGCTGCTGTTGCTTGTACTATACTCAGCACCTTCAACACTATGACTGTGCTCAGTGCTTTCACTTGTGTCGGCACCGTTATTCTCTTCCTTTGTGCTCAGAACAACTGTTTCCTGGCTTTCACTTGATTCACTGCTTTCGCTTTTTTTTTGACACATCACTAGTGGATTTGATGTCTGGCTGGCTGGTCGCTTCCACTTTGTTGCTGTTGTTTGTATGGACCCATTTGAGGGTGTAGATCCAGCCCTGTATGAATGCATCATGATGGTCATTAATCTAGTGTAACCACACATTTTGTTTGATGCATACAATTCGATGTTCCTTACCCTACGGACATTCTCTTTACTGCTTTGAGTGTTATCCGATGTCAGTGCAGTCTCGCTTTTTCCAATCTAAATAAGCATAGATAAAACATAGGACCGTATAAACAGAGAATCCATTTCTATGCAATGTATAGGCTTTAGAGCTTTTTCTTTGTTGTTAGATTAGAGCAACATAACTTACCAGGCTTTCCACGGAATGGCTTTCGCTCTCTTTAGAGATCTTGAAACAAAAATTATATATAAAAAAGGTTGAAATTTTCAGTCATATTCATCTGTTTAGTGGTTTTGAAAATTTGTGAAAAGATATGAACAGTAATTATTATTTATACCGTTTCATCCGAGTCAGATTCAAGCGATTCTGAGCTCTGTCAAGAAAACAGAAATTGAAGTGAGTCTGTATCCTTAACTGAAATATATTTAGTATAGCCATTAAATTTGTTGACATGCCTAATAGTCTTTGCACTTACATTGCTGTCGGAGGCATTTTCCTTAGACTTCTGTAAAATAAAAATGTAATTTTATATAAATTAATATTGTTTGACCTCATAAAGGCAAATACTATTAAAAGTCTAAATCCAAGTTTTTTTTTCTCTGGTTTTTCACAGCAGAACTTTTGCATTACATGCATGCATTAGTAGCCTATACAGTTGGATATTTTTGGTATGAGCAAATACAAATATTCTCCTATATGATATCAGGTGAGAGAACTCTTTTGTCATACTGTGAAGACGTACACAGCTGTCTCTCCGTCCAGATACAAATTTAAGTTTATTTTTGCACATGGCATGGAATTTGACTGGAAGCGTACCTCTTCTGAAGGTTCTGAGGTATTACTCTGGTCGGAGGATTCAGATATTGAAGAGCTTTCCGACTGGAAAAGATTATAAGAACAGATTTACTTAAAGCACTCTTAAAGTTAACACACAGTTTCTTGAAATGAAACCCAGCATCACTTACAGAGTTGGATGCATGTTGAATCATCTCCATAGCCATTTTATGCAAGATCTGTGTGATGTAATTCAAAGAAGGAAAAATCTTTACTCCTTGAAATGTACGGAAAGACCATTTAAATGCTTTTTTAGGTTATTCTCTGCATACTCACTGGATTAGCATAGGCTGCTCCCAGCAGACATAGAATCAGTATGGCAGGTTTCATTCTGAAATACAAAAATCTGTTATGTTTTAAGAGTTCTTGAAACCTTTTTGCGTAAAAATAATAAATAGGGTTTGAGGACCTTACCTTGCTCTTCTTTTAGTCCAAATGCAAAGTCCAAGAAAGCAGAGGAGATCGACTAAATGAACAAGTGTTTACAGCTGAAGCTATAGACTGAATTTAATGGAATGTCTAGAGAAAGCGCTATTTAACAGGTTGACTCTTCATTAAGGTAACAGCATCACTTCCTGCTCGCCAACACTCAGATTACTGTGGGCGCACATTAACTCAAGCTGGGATACAAGAAAATGAGAGTGCCACAGCAAGAATGTTTACATAATGCGATGACACACTACAGTGTGCGCTCACCCAAACTTCCTCTCCTGTACTTGTCTATTTTAGGATGCTAAACTATAGGGTGTGTGGCCTCTAAATACTAAGTAAGAGTACAGTCTGGTCCCACACTGGGACCGGAAGTCCATAATGAGAGCATTCCAACCTCCTATTTCTTCATAGACAAGCAGTAACTGTGTATACCTAATATAAATTCTGTTTATTATGCACCTTATGGATAAATTATTGAAAACAAGAAATGGTGCAATTTGTTTGTAATAGTTTATGCTTGTATAAAATAATCCTATATTGACATCCCATACTTTTTTTTTAATTTCTTTGGCTAAATTAATTACATCACCACTTCCTGGAGCTCCATATTTGGAGTGCTGCTGTTTTTTTGGGGGTTTTTTTCCTGTCTTGGTGGAGAGTGGAATATTTCCATTTTACGAACATTCCTCACAATTTTACTCATTTAATCATTGCAGTGTACCCAAAAACCCACATAGAGCTGTGCTCCGAGATGTTTGCTGATAACGGAGCAGAGGAAATATAAAACAGTGCACAGTGGTTCACTAATGAATATGCAGCTCTTGCAATTTAAGTGGAATTTGCTTGCAGTTATAATTAGATTTCCTGAGAAAGGTGAATGTGGAAAGGGTAGATGGGACAAAGATAAGTGAGAGAAAGGGTCTACTCTAATATTTTAAGAGATCTAACTTAAAAAGAGATTTATTATCATGAGAGAATTATTATTATTAGATTTCCAGAATAGTTAAGGTTGATTGTTATTGTTAAAACTGTCAAGCTGTTTTGTAGTGTAGAATGCAATCTTTTAAATTACTTCACATTTTTATTTGATCACAAACACAAAATCAAGATATATGTATATATAAAATATATAATTATAACATAAACCGGGATGATACATTGCAGTTTTCTTTGATCAATAAAGTTCTTTAAATTGTGTGTGTGTGGGATAGAATATACAGTATGTACAGTATAAAATCATTACGTCGATGGAGAGTCCCCACAAAGATAGCGAACCAGACGTGTGTGTGTGTGGTTCAGGTAAACCCCACATTATGGGGAAGTGTCCCCACAAAGATGCCAATATCAGAAATTCTTTTTTTTGTTGTATTCCCATGAGGAAAACGGGTTATAAATCATACTACGTGATGTTTTTTGAAAATGTAAAAAAAAAAAAAAAAAAAAAAAGATGTGTTGGTTTGGGGATATAATATACAGTTTGTACAGTACAAAAACATATCTAAGTCCCCATAAAACATGAAAACCCAACACGTGTGTGTAATTTTTATTTAAATAAACCTAAATAAACTGATGCTCTGTAATCAAAATGGGTGCACGGTTAATAAAACACGCTGATCACAACCAGTTGGCAACTTTTCAAGGTCTGCAAAAGCACTTGGCGCCATCTACAGATGGCTTTTAATATCTGCTTGTAGCTTTGAATGTCAAAATTCCTTGTCCCTGGGCTGCTCAAATGGATGTGACAATCTGTCAAGTACCAGCAGGGTTTCTTCTTTGTTTCCCCCATAGATTTATTAACTATTTTGGAAGAGCACAACTAGACTGTTAAAGGAGTCATAATGTAGTATTAACTTTGATACCCACGCTCTATTATAGTCATTTCATGCCCTTCTAAAAAAGAAAAATTGGAAAAAAATAAACACAGAGCTCGTTTGACCCTTATTTCTGAATGCATTATTGTCTCGCGAGATCTGATGCGAGGTTTTGGCTGTCGTGGACGGTCATTTTAATAATGCAAATGAGGGGCGCGTTGATTGGTGGCAGGAAGGAGGGGGCTTGACACCGCAGGTAACTTCAGCATATCATTCCAAAATGAGATCATGGCACAAGTTGTGAATGAACCCGACCTGGCCGCGACCTACGGGATTCAACCGTATATGTTTGAGCCAGACTCTGAACCAGAGCTGGAAACGGAAGAGGAACAACAGTCAATTGAAGGACGTCTACATCAACATGTCTCTGAATGGTAAAGACAATTTTTTTGACTGAGACATACATTAACATCAGTAACGAGCTAAAACGTTTTTTGCTATTTTCTCCCACATAAGTTTAGCTTTAATTTAATGTAGATTACATTAACGGAGATGTAGTCTACTTTATTTTTAGCTTACAGTGGTTATAGAGATTAACGTTTGCTATAATGTGTTGTTTTTGCCTTTTTTGACGTTGTGGTTTTTTAGATATTTAATCATTTTCATCTGCAGACATGTAACGTTATGTTTTTCTTTATGTTTATTAATTCTTGACTGTTTTTTAAATTTATCTATCCTTATCTATTATATATATATAAAAAAAAAATCAATACAATGATATGTTGTCATTGTTATATTATATACGATTATATTAAATAATAGCTAACGTTACTGTAGTGTAAAACAAAGTGGAAAGATGTGACTAGCATTCGTAGAGTCCATTCCCCGTGTTTACATCACATACATTAACCGCATTAGTAGTTAGCTGCTGTTTGTTACACAAAATATAGTAATAAAAACACAGTCTTACAGTTTCAAATTCAGGCAAGTCCCTGATTGTTGGAATGGCACCTTTTTTCCAAACGTAGCTTCGATGCCAACTTCGCCTGATATTGCCCCAAATTTGTAAAAGATTCTTTTGTGAAATGTTTAGCGCAGACACCTAACGTTGACCAAGTTGAGATGGTTGTTGGAACAGCGTCATTAAAAATAAATTTCATCCACTGGTCCCTGGTAGTTTGGTCAGTTTTGGGTAAAGAAAAAACATTAGAATGTGGATTATGACAGTCAACCACAGAGCAACTCACGTGTGCACTACGTTTCTGCATCTTTCTTGACTGAATATGATGGGGAGAGGGGCAGGGCGGGCCTCCTCTGCGGTGTCCATATATGGTATATCCGGCCCCGTCTTGACGTCAAGTCGGGGGAGAAATTGAAATCTCGTATTTGAGTGCGCGTGCACGTTGGCTAGTTTAAGAACCCTGGGGTAAACAAACGCTTCACTTTTGAATATCGGCATCCCGGCCAATGTATAATCGTTAGTCAATCATAACATACATTGATTCTCATGGAAAAGTGAAAATTGCACATTATGACTCCTTTAAAAGAAAATGTTAAAAAAATGTAATCCAAAACTGGTAATAAAATGGAAAGTTAGTTCAAAGTATTACGGTGTTTTTTGGTGTCACTCTCCATCTCTCTGTTCTTCACCCCACCCCACCCCCTGTGAAGCTTCAGTTGGTTGTCTCTCTTTGTGGCCCAGTGCAGATGAATGGAATCTGATGTACAGTGCTGAGGGGGAGGCATAAGGGAGTCAGAGGTACTTTGACTGACTGCCTCTCGGTAACTTTCTGCAACGTGGAATTTAAAGATTCCTCCCATTTCTACCGGCAACCTCACAGCTCAGGTAAGTGTCAAATTTCCAATTTCTTGTTACTGTAATTGAATTAACTGAAGGATCACTTCTGAAATAATAAGGTAGTGTAAAAAAAAAAAACAAGCAAATCATGTTGGTGTCATCATTAAGAATATACATATTGCCATTTATTTGCATTTTTTAATTGCTATAGAGAGAGTACAACTTGAATCTATTTATTTTTGTACGTTTTCTAAGTATTTTATATGCTAAATATTCGGGAATTAAAATATGCACATACAAATAATTTAAGTCATTGTTGAGAAGTTTTCTTTGCATTTCTTCTTAAACTTGAATATTACAGGTTTATTAAAAAAAAGACATTTTATTAAATAACGAAAAGTTATTTATCATCTTCAGGAGAGCAGTATCTTCAGTTCATACCATTGCACCCAAGCCATTGTCCACATCAACATGGCCTATAATGGGCATATTGTCTCTGTGCAGGAGGCAAAAAGCTTGTGTACTTAGTCAACTCTTTTTCCAGTCTAGTAGCTTCCGATGTTTGCTTTGCCCCTCCGGACTTTGAATGTGACTTTTGAGCGGGGCTCATCTCTTGGGCCCTGTTGCCACGGCAACTGAGGTGGCTGATTTATGCCGGGGTGTCATGGCAGGGGTACGTCCAGCATACAGATGGAGAACTCTGAACCCTGTGTGAGAACGGCCCAGAGGGCAGTAAAGAAGAATTCTTAGATAAAAAGAATAGGGAATGGGAAGATCATGTCACTTCAAGTTTTTCAGGAAGTTTTAAGATAGGACACAGGACTGTGGTGACATCCATACAAATTATGTTTGTTTGATTTATTTATTTATTTTCTAGAAATGAAGAAAGACCTGTTTCTATTCTGCTTTTTGGTCTCTGCACTGGCTGCTTATGTAAGTAAAATATCCAAACATTCAGCACAAACATTCATTTATATAATAATTCTCTTCATCAGAATCTACAGCATCATGTCCAAAGGTCAAAGAACCAAATGGAATCAAACACCAACAAAAGACGTTTCCAAGAACATAGTTCAAAAAGCAAGTATGTGTACTGGGAATTTGAGAAAAGGAGCTTTTAGAAAGCCAATCAAATGATATCAAGTGTATAGATAGGGAACATTGTGAGCAGTAATGAAATCTGTTGTTATATATGACCAGGGTCAACCGAGAGGGTTTGACACAGCTAATCACAAACATAGCTATATATTTTTCTATTGCCTTACTCTTGGGATTGGAAAGGGAGTGGACTAACTCTTAAATGGAGTTCTGCTGGGCAGTAAATCAATCCCACAGTCCCAAGGTTGGTGATAGGATAATTGTGTAGCTTTAAAATGACAAAATGCCTCGCTTAAATCATAAGACTGAGGCATGTTTTGCAATTCAGCTAGGAGAATGTAATGTAAGTGGACTCTCGACATTAGTTGCTTATCAGGGTATGAAAGAAAATACTTCTCTGAAATAATATCTGCATTCCTCCAGGAAATTAGAACATGAAGAGAGCGGTTTGGAAAAGATAATCTCAAACAATTAAGTTGGAAGGAGATTACATGAAAAGCAATATGTATAATTGTATGAGTCGTGCAGCTGAAACAAGATTGTTGTCTGGGTAAATACAGTTGGTTCTGTAAAGATAGCAGCGAACATCACGTGCGGTAATGTGTGCATGTGTGGCACATCTATTGCAAACTATAAAAAAAAAAAAAAAAAAAAAAATGTGACCACTTTTTGCCACCTGGACATGGTGAGATGAAAGCTCTTTGACAGCTTAGCCTTAACTTTCATAAACCAAAACAAAAAGGCTAAGTTGCTTTTTTCCCCCTCTTTTTTTTTAGGTACAAAGTAAGCCTCATGGAAAAAATCAGCATGTCAAAAACAACCCAACTCCACAAGAGCAGGTGATCCTTAAAAAGTTAGAATTTTATATATAAACAGTTAATTCTCGAATTTGAGGACTTTTTACTCTTTGTGTAATTTTATATTTGTTTGCATGTTTTTTTTTTCAGTGACTCTTTAATCATTTGTAAATCCGTTTAAAAAATAATGCATTAAGGAATAAAACAACTGACTTTCTTTATAAACGAGTCATTGAATTATTCACTCAACCGAATTCAATCAGGAATCGTTTAATTTTTTTTGTATATTTTGTAAATATAATTTACTGTCTTAAATGTTTTCAATCTGGTATATGTACTTAAAAAACATTTGATTTTGTTTTTTAAGTCAGTGAAGCTTCTTGACAGTAAGGATGGAGTTCTGCCCACATTTCTGCCTTTTGAGTCCAGCTCTCAGGATGAGGACATGAGTGAAGAGAAGGAAAGCCATGTGGAGATGAAGCAAGCGGGGGCAGAAGAGCTTGAAGGTTCAGAGGGTGGTGAGAAGAATACACCTTTGCTCCTAAGTGAGGAGGCACTGACTCAACTCCTGCAGGTCTCAGAGGAGGCGGAGGAAACCATGGAGGAGGATGAAGGTGATGATGACAGTCCAGAAAAAGACAAAGAAGTTAAGGAGACTGAGGAGGAGGGAAAGGAAAAGGGAGAATCTACAATGGAGAATGAAGATGTAACTGAGAAGAGTGAAGGTGAGGATGCAAATGAGACCGACAGCAGTACTGAGTCAGAAATACCAATGGATTTGGACTATGCAGCTGACCGTGATGCGTCACAGCCACTATCCATCAAGCTAGAGGAGACCAAAGCTTCAACCATCAACACTATGGAAAAAGATGTGGCGGAAACAATCGAAGATGTGATCCCCACAGCCACAATGGACTATGATTCCCTGCAATCCATCAACGACCCAGGGAACATTGCAGAGGAACGGGAAGTGCCAGCAGAGCAAACACAAGATGAGCTGAAAGAGCCTTTTCAAGACTCCGAGAATGACAATGAAAAAAAGAAGAGTGATCAACAGGATGAGAAGGGCAGCATCGAACCTGAGACCACTATTCTTTCTAGTGGCAAGAAGGCAAAGAAAGAGAAGAAGAAGCAGAAGAATGAAAGCAATACACATGGAAAGGCCAAAGCCAAGAAGCAGCGAAACAACCAGCAGCTGGAGAAGATGCAGAGTGACCAAGCCAGTGCAATGGAAGCCAATGAGGAACGTGCACAGAGGCAAGACCCAGAAAAAGTGGCGGAGCCCACTGAAAACACAGAGCCTAAATCCAAAAAGAAGAATAGGAAATGGGTACCAAATGCATAACACATACATTGTTATTATAAAAATATAAAACGTGTGATTTTCTAGATTAATACAACCAGACTGTAAGCTTTGACAAGCCCCTGGTAGCTTATATATTTATATGTGCTTTTTGTAGATTTGAAATTCATTTCAAATGAATTATTATTTGCCCACTTAAGTAGTTTTAAATATAAATTCACCAAACACTGCAAACGGTTTAACATGCTATTCACGCCATAAGCATTTACATTATTTACGTCATTGTTATTCAGTGAAAACAATATTCTTGCTGATTTGACCTCAAACACAATAGTCGGCAGTTCTGTTGTGAAATGTCCACTGATTAGTTATAATAAAGACTTGTTTTCACATGGCTCCTTGCACAATTAAGTTATGACCTCAAAACACTTTTTTCCATAGTGCATGATTTGTAAACGAATATATTTTGGAGTTTGCATCACTTAACCAGCTCCATATGTTCTGTTGTCTGACGTAGGCTACTAAGGTACGCTCGGGTACGAATCCCGTGAAAAGCCCTATTCGGACGGGATTAGAGTGGTGGGGTAAAGTAATTATTACCAGACCTTCTCAATGATTTTAGTCCCGCCCGAATGTGCCAAAAGATGAGTCAAGATAAAAGAGCTCAAAGAGTCCAAAAACAAGTTAAAGTTCGCGTTTTCATGTCACATTTGCTTTTGTTAACACTGTCAACCGCTTCCAGTTTTAAACTTGAATTTGTTGTCTTATTGTTTTAATTCATTATCGACATCATAATTATCTGGTTTGTGTGTGGAAATAGTTTTACCTTTTACTGCACTTTCTTATTCTACTAGTTTACCATATAGCGGCAATGAATCGGAAGTCTCACACATTCACAGGAAAACAGCTTCTATGGAAAAGCAGGTGTACTAGTTCAAATGTGTTTGATATATTGCTCTTGCAAATAAAAATTGGTTGTGCCTCTTTACAGACTCGTTTGGTGGGGATGAATCCTGTACAGATTAGGGCCACTATGGAGCTTTACCCTGACATTCGGCCCAGCAGACAGGGGGAGCCAGCTGGTGAGTGTTGTTTCTGTCTCCATAGCGCCGAATTCTTATTAGGAATCTGCTGAGCAGAGTTTTTCTTTAACAGCCTGTTAAACCGACCTGGCTTAAGAAGTCAATGAGAGCCTTAGCCCCTGGTTTATGCTCTATCCAAACCAACAGATGCAAAGGAATGTTGGCACTTTTTTACAGGGTGGTTATATATAACCTTTATTAGATGTCTCTTTGAGACCCTTTTTAACGCAGCAGTGATGCCTGAATTGAGGATACACAGTATTTTATAGAATATTTGCACATTCTTTCATTGTTTTATCCAGACCCCTGTGAGAACTTTCGGTGTAAAAGAGGAAAGACATGCAAAATGAACGATGAGAACAAGCCCGTCTGTGTGTGTCAGGAGCCGTCAGAATGTCCTCCCAGTGTAAATGATTTTGACAATGTAAGTATGTGTTATCTTGCAAATTAATCTGTTAATTTTAATTCAACTGATTACAATAAAAGGGCTTTATTTCCAAATATTTATTTCATTACTGATTAAACCTTTAAGTAACATATATTGATTAAATAAAAAAGCATAATAACATTTGCTAATAATAAGCTGTTGGCATCGGGACATCTTCACTTTAGGTTTGCGGAACTGACAATAAGACATATGACACATCCTGTCAGCTCTTTGCCACCAAGTGTAGCCTTGACGGGACCAAAATAGGCCACAGACTTCACCTGGACTACTCTGGGTCCTGCAAATGTAAGAAACACTTCTGACATGCTTATTTGAATTGTTAGCACATGCGATGTAAAATGTGGTTGGCAGGGATGCTAATGTGATTAAAGCTGCCGTCGGCAACATTTTTTTGATCATATTCAGTGAAATCGACACTATAATCTGACAGAACAACATAAATAAAGTGGTTTTAGAAAAAAACCCGAGCTTCTAACTCCACCTGGAGCGTGTTATTTGTTTTGCAAAAATCCACCGCTCCCGGATCATCGGGTCCAATCAGCGCAGGGGGGTGTGAGATCTGACTGTCAATCACAGATCGGGCACACGCCACCCCTCGCGCACGTTACAATCACATGGCATGCACACGCCTGAAGTTCGCGGAAGTTCGCGCAGTAACGAAGAGTGATGGCGGAAAATCAAGTAAGCTCATTTAGAGTATAAATGACGTCAGCAATTGCAATCTATCGGTAGATTAGCCAGGACAGCATACCTCCAAATACTCCATGGTGTTGATGGATGCTGATGAGACGGGCGCGTTCACAGATAACCTGGTGCACACGCACTGACGAGCACAAACTCGGTGGGAGGGTATCCGTTGATAGTGGGGGAGGGGCATGAGAGTTGTAAACATTAAAAATGTTCCTAAATCCACTCAATCTGCCAGACTTGCCGACTGCAGCTTTAATAATTTTAGCAACCCATGTTTTTCATTAGAAAAAGCCCCTAGTAATATTGTGTCTGAAGAGATGTACGCATTTGTGTTTTAGATGTAGTTTCCAAAGAGATCTCGACAATGTCAACAAAATTACATTTTGGTTTAGCAAGACACCAAAGTCTGCAATAAAAATCTAGAAAATTTTTCTGAGCTATCCATATTAGTATTACTATTTAATATTTCCATTTAATTTAATATCATAAGTTCTATACACTTATGTATATCTAATTTTTTTTTTAATGTACATTTTAACCCTTAAATGTATAATTGCATAAATGTTTCTCAAATAATTATTACACATTCGGGTCTTTAGCGACCCAATTCTATAACACGGGTGGATCTCTGGTGAAAAAGAATTTGGTATGGGAGAATTTTTTTTCCCCAAATCTTTTGCGTTCCCTCGCAAAGATATTTGCGTTCCCACGCAAAACCTGATGTGAGCTCGGGCAGAAATCCTCCTGTTTAATGTCCCGCTGCCAGTGTTTCAGAGCTCCGTTAATGGAGCGTTTCATAGTGTTTGAACTTGGACTCAAATATAAAGAAATGCGGTCCGTGCTTAAAGGTGCTCTAAGCGATGTTGGGTGTCGTCACTTCTTGTTGACGTTCGAAGTATTGTAAAAAAACAAAACGGAGGCTAGCTAGACCCTCCCTCCTCCTCATCCCGTCCCCTCCCCCTCCCTTATGTTTGTTAGGCGAACATGAACGTCCATTTAGAAAAACAAAAAATGGATTTACCTGCCCAGCAAAAACAGAGACCGTTACCTGAATGTCGGATTGGAAGCCCTTCTGCCGGCGGAGTTCTCGCCACCTTTCGAAGGCTTTTCCAATGTAAATTCGGGACTCCGCGCGTTCCTTATCCTTTTCCCTCTTCTTTGCAATTTGTTCATCGGAACGTCGTCTCTTTGGTCGTGTGTCGGCCATATCAAACTTAAAGAGAATATAATTCTAACTTCCCTCTTCATGCTTCTCTCTCCTCCACACCCCCTTCATGTGTACGCGCACTAACCCCCCAAACCCTTCTTGTCGGTTATTGGCTGGAACACTGTTTATTTTTTTTGTGGTGTGGGTTGGCCCAGTTTGTTTTTGTTGCCTTTTATGGAGCCTGGGGTGTCTACAGAGACCGCATTTTTTTTTACAGTGTGTTCAGGGGACAGGCAGCTAGCAGATAGTGAGGAGTTGTTTGCTGTATGTGACAAAAAATGCTTTGGCCTAAAAAACGCGTGCCATCGCTTAGAGCACCTTTAAAGTAACACTATGTAGTTTTTCAACCTTCATAATATATTTCCAAGACCCTTGTGATGGTACATCGACTTACAATAGGTTAAATGACACGTCTGCCATAGCCTGACGTGGTCTGTATCGCTTTTACTTGCACTATGTAACTTCGGGTTTCGGGTAGTAACCCGAGCACAAAAAGAACTACAAAATTCGACTGCTTTACGGCATACGTCACTTCCCCTACCACTTCCTCAAATTGTCTGTGGCCTGGGAGTCTCCCGCATATTGATAGCGTCTCCCTGATGCCCGCAAATTAGTTCAAATCTCTCGGAATCTAGAGCGCGCATGTGAGACAGAACATACTGCGCGCATAACATACATAGCGCGAGCACGGCAGAGAGGGAGAGAGCGAGAGACCTTGCGAGTGTGCCGCCACCCCCCGTCAACAATCCAGTCACCAAGATAGACCTCCCTGAAATTACTTCTTGCAGGTTGGGATGTCTGCCATTGTTGATTCCAAAGCCGGTGCTGGATAAACAGCGAGCGTGCGCGTGCGACAGTAGGCTGCGGTAGGCTAAATTATTTACGACAGCAGTAATGGACAATTCTGTTTCCAACCTGTAGGGTGACCGCTGAGGAAAAGTTACTTGGTGTTGCTTTAACTGGAGTTATAGCCATCACAGATTCGAACTTCCCGGATCAATAAAGAAGGTTGATGTCTAACTTTAAAAAATAAATGCGGAGGGGGGTAGTGATGACGTCCTGGGTAACTAAAGACCTGAGGTATGCGTTTAAGGGTTAATATAGTTGGATACAAGGCCACTTTTGGCCCCGCAACCAAATGTAACCAATTTAAGTTTGACCACCTCTGCACTTTATATATCTTCTTTTGTTTCATTTTTGTCTATTTTTATTTCTCCTGGCAGTTATTGCTCCATGTCTAGAGTCAGAGCTGGTGCAGTTCCCGCTGCGTATGCGGGATTGGCTGAAGAACGTGCTTCTGCAGTTATACGAGCACGACTCCATGTCTCCTGGCTTTCTCACAGCTAAACAAAGAATCAGGGTATGTCTATAAGGGATACTGGACAGACGGTTATTTATTTAGATATCGCATGTCTCCTAAAGAGACAAATAGTAGTTTTAAGACAAGGAACTGGAGACAAATTTCACTAAGCTCCCCAACTTCTGACAGTAAAAAAATAAACGTAGATGTACTACTTTGGAAAATAGCTCTTGACTGTATCTAAACCATCAAATGTGAACGAATGACAGATGATGAATGCTCTGCTCAACAGGTTCAGAAGATCTATGAGAGCGAGAGGCGTCTTCATGCAGGCGATCACCCCGTCGAGCTTCTACAGCAGGACTTTGAGAAGAACTACAACATGTACATCTATCCAGTGCACTGGCAGTTTGCACAAATGGACCAACATCCTTCAGACAGGTGGGGTGGCTGAGGTTCTGTACAAATTTCGTCTTGCAATATTGTTTTGTTTATCATAAAGAGGAAAGCCCAATTATCTCTGTAAACGAAGTTGACAAATTCACTTGACATTTATATTGGCTGTTAAATGCCAGTCTTGCAGAGCCAGACGCTGTGCTAAAAGACTGATAAAAATATCTGCACCCTGACTCCTGAAAGCTATCCAATCAGATCAGTGCGATTTTGGGAAATGCTTGCCATTTTGGAGTGCATTTGTGAATGGTTCATGAGCAGTTCGTGGGCAAGACGTCTGAGGCTGAGACTATTCTAATTTGAACTTACTCATACAGGAGGTTCAGTAATATTTTTAGCTGGTGTGAGGATGTGGTTGAGGGACATTTATAGAAAAAGAAACACTCAGCGCCAGTATCCTCCACAACGTCAGTGGTCAGCCTTTGAGACAGAGGCCTTAAAGCTGCAGTGTGTGCTTTTGGGGAAAATCTGCCTGTGAATCAATTACTTATAGATGTATTACACTACAGGGCATGACATCAACTTTTTTTCTCACCCCCCACTGTGGCTAGTGGTTTTCCAAAGTTTCTAGCCACTTAGCATTTTCACTGGCCACAATTTTGACATCGATACCAGGAAAAATCTGCCATAGAGATATTTAAAAAATGATCTCATTTTGCAGCAGGTATATTAGGCTGCTGTCACTTTAAGATGTGACGAATGTACCCATTAAACTGTTTTATATAGCCAATATGTGTCTTTATGTGCACTGCACACACTTTGTGTGTGAGCACAAAATCTGCAGGAATGAGTAAAATTATGCTCAATACGCGCAATCCCATGCCAAAATTCAAGCCCTGTAAGTAACACCAACAATATTCATCTGGAGCAAATTAAACCAGTGAGTACAGGGACAAGGCTTTGTGTGTCACTCGCTGTCAGAGAGATTAGAGAGCGAGAACGCGCAGCTGGTATATTGTTTATATATTCTGCAGAAGAGTTTCAGATATTTCAGCATCGATATGTAGCGAAAAAACTATATTTTTGACAACACTAGATTGCACTTAGTTTATTATTTCAGATGCCTTTTTAAAAGACTACAATTGAAAAAAATGTATATTATATAAAATCAGTTGCCAAAGTTGCTAGTAGGAGTGACTGCGTTACACACCACCGCTGAAATCCAGCCGCATTTGGCGGGTGTTAGTCAAGCCCTGCTTGGATATAAGAAAATTACACTCTGCAGTTTTAAGAATCTTGTGTTGGTTTGTGATTTCAAAGAAAAGGTTCTATACAGAACCTGAAGGGTTTTGTCAGGCACCCATCATGGGATCTTTTTATGGATTTAGTTTTTATTAATTTTGTTATTGTATACATTTTAATTGTAATTCAATTTCATGAATTAAACAGGTCGTAAACATACTTTGTCTCTAGAATAAAAAAACAAAAAAACCTGTCAAACACAAAAGTATTTATGTAATCATTTAAGACATTTCTCCTTATATAGAACCTTTTTGCCATATAGCATAAAGTCAAGAACCCATGTGGTTATATATAGAAGCCCATTGAACAGTGTGGACATGAAGTATGTATGTTAATTACAAGTTTTTTCGTCTGTCTTCTGTTAATTCATTTTTGTCCTCATGACAAATACCTAATTCATGATTGTTTCACCAGTGGATATTTATAATACTGTTGCAGGATTCTTTCTCACTCTGAGCTGGCTCCTCTGCGCGTTCCCCTGGTTCCCATGGAGCATTGCACCTCTGTCTTTTTCCAAAAGTGTGATGCTGACAAGGACAAACTAGTCTCCTTCAAAGAGTGGTGCAGCTGCTTTGGCATTAAAGAAGGTAGGATGATTTTAAAGGCCTTGCCTTAAACAGCTCAAGGAGTTATAAATGTATTATTAAATGTATGTATCTACATACAATAATAAATGTATTATTCCCGCCGTCGGTGTATGAATGAGTGAGTGAATGGGTGAAAGTGAGGCTATATGTAAAGCGCTTTGGTGGCCATTGGGTCTGTGAAAGCGCTATATAAATGCAGTCCATTTACCATTTTTACCATTTATTCATTCTTTTTAAATGCAGTATTTATGCACACTTTTTAAATGAATCCAAAACTTTATAAACAACCCAGGTTGGTTTTTCAACTTTCTCTATATTTTCTTTCCTACAGAGGATATGGATTCTAATCTGCTGTTCTGAGCATCTCTGAGCTGCAAAAGGAGCAACTGAAGGTTGTGTTTTCTTTGAAGAAAGATATAGATAATCCTGGAGGTCTGTTTGTTCAGTGAAATGGTACAGTTTTTTTAATGTGTAATGATCATGATGGACAAGAATATCTAAAACTCTTTTATTTTGTATGCATTATATTGTGTAGCATGTTGGTTAATAAAATTAACTATAGTTAATGATTTAGCCAAAAAAATAAAATAAAAAAAGTGTAGTTTTAGTTTGAGTGTTTTTGTATGCATTCCAGTGAGGGAAAAGTTTACATAGTGAATAAAAGAACAAAATAAAAGTGATTTTATAAAAATGTTTCCAATTTTTTTCAGATAATGAAGAAAAATGCCACTCTATGTGCTTGTTGTTGAACAGTTAGCATATTTATTCCAAATTATATTAATTATTAAATGAAATGAATCAAGAATTATTTTTTTAATCCATCAAGCATTTTTTATGCTCATGTAAAATAAATCTTAACCATGACTTCCTTAAATTGATAACTGATAATCATTAAAATCATTAAAGTTCCGGTTCAATTTGCATAGCAAGTTTTATGTCCTCTGTCACAAGCCTTGGAAGCTTTGTTATGCACACTTACAACGGTTACTGTATTTGGAAAAGAAATGTGTGGGTTATGACCACTGTAATTAAAACAAATAAAAAACTGTGTCTGGAACAAACCCTTAGGAAGTCATTAAATTACTTCGGTCAGAACTGTGTGCCTAAGTGTGCAGCACGATTCAATGACTTCTGTGTGAGCAGTTGATGCATGGACGTTTTCTCTGCCTCAATGCAATGGAGTACTTCATCATTTGAGAACAATGATCTCGAATAACCTTGTATTTAATCAGTTTTTATAGCACTCCATAAAATCAGAAATTTGTACTAAAATGATTAGGAAATCATTAAAGCTGTCACCTAAAGCTGTATGAGACACTTGTAAGCTCCTGCGACCCTTAAGTTGTTGGTGGATGCATGGACAAATGCTCTGTGTTTTTCTTCTTTTCTTTTCTTTTCTGTAAGATGAATGAATAGGCCTACTTGACCAAAAAAAAAAAAAAGAAAAAGGAATACGCACAAAAAAGAAGTTCATAGGCTACTTAAAAGGAATCACTTTTGAACTATTTGATTTCCTCCTTACCGCAGTCTTTCTTGAGTATTGGTGTCAGTATCTCCCAAAAACAGAATTTCCACAAGAAGTTAGTTTTTTTTTTTTTTTTGAGGCAGAGTAAAAGAATTGAATAATTTTAGTTTGATTATGGATTTTGCATGCACATTTCTGCACATTCTCTCTGTCAGGTTTGATAAGATCACCTGGTGCTAAGATTTCAGATTTCAGAGGAAGATAGTCTAAATAAAAAACTGCAGGAAGGATTCTGGAGAAAAGTAAAAAGATCGAGGTCAGTGGTGGAACAACAAAGATAATGCTAAAGACAAGCCAACGATAAGCCTACTGTTGACTATAGAAATACTCGAAATCACTGAAACATCTGCATGTGTTTTACTGTGCTGATCATTTATAGGCCTTCACGCTAAGGGAAAAAGGGAAGCTACTGTATGACACGACCCAAAAAAGAACAATGCATTTTACTAATTCATCTTCAAATTGAAGACATAAAGTGATCAATATTTCATTTAGTCTTCAAATAGATTAAATCAGTTCATCAATCTTTAAAGCTTCTCTTCCAATTAGAAAAACTGATTGTCTAACCCTAATGTAAGATAGTTGTCTGGCATAGCCTATGCATTTCAGCATTTCCCATTATTTAGATGTAGGAGTTTCTGAGGAATGTAGCCTATATCTTGTTCTGTAGGTTTGTTTTTATAAATGAGGGAAAAACAAATATTAAAACTCTTAATTAAACATTCTTAATGAGAGCAATGTTTTGTGATATCATTATCTTCTATGCTTCTTGATTAAACGATTGTCTCTAAAGTCAAATTTCTTGGTCGGTCCTCATTAATAGCCTACATAAATAGTAAAGGCCTGGGAGTGGGTGTAATACAATATAAAGCGGTAGCTACAATTTTGTTTCTTACAAATATATTAGTCGCAAACAAAAACAGGCGCAGAGGTCTGATTTAATGCGTCAGTTCACGTGTCTGCGTCAGTTGAATGTGCGCACGCTTGCGGCAACGTCACGCTTGGTTTAAAATGGGGCCGGTTGTTTTACTTCTATGAGCGATTTTGCGGCGAGGAAGAAACCGAATATAAATTAATGAGTGTAAACTACTTATCGCAGTCCCAGACAGACATTGTTGAATGAGTTGCATGTCTTCATCTGAGGTAAATCCACACGCGCACTCTCACAAATGTTTTTGCTCTCACACAATTCATTTAGGCCCGTTTAACAGTAGGCCTGTCTTTTTTCCATTTAGTTTATTTCCTGTTTCTATAGGCTATAGCCTACATAAACACATTTACACAAATAAATATATTTAATAAAATAGTTTAACACACATTCACTTACTTTGAACACGCCCGCTTTTGACAGTCCAGTACAAAACAGCCTCTCAACAATGCTGTAATGCAAATGTTTCATATTCATGGTAGTACATTGAGTAGCCTATTCGAGTTTTTGCACAAAATGGAATGTCATTTGCGAACAGTGTAATCAAGAGATTTGACGTTTATGGCGCGGCCTACTCATTACTTGGATGTGCTAGGCTACTGTAAACTGACAGCTCGAGTATATGAACAATTAGAAACACTGATTTAAACACTAAAATGAAATGGAAACACCTTCCCAGTGCCCACAAGAATGATCATTGCAATTACTTTTCCAATAGAGGGCAGCATAACATCAGCGCAATGTTGGTTCGTGACTGCATTAAAATACTTTGAGGCTAGTTAACAAGTTAGCGTTTATTAATCACAACTCTTATATTTCAACATTCTTTAATAATTTAAAGTGTTCTTTTTTGTTGTGTGTTTTTATCCAATATGTCTGAACATGGATTTGCAAGTCTGTTTTGAAGCCCTCTGAGGTTTCATCAGGTCTTGCTCTGGTTCTTGAAAACATGTTAGGCGTCTGAATGCTAAAATTACTCTCTTAGGAGAGGATGTTCAAACATGATCTTCGCCGACTTCTGAAAACCAATGTTAGCAGTGGCATATTTGTTTGGCCGTGGCCCCAGAGCATTGTATGAATTAGATGAAACAGCTAATGGTGTACAGCAGGTGAAACTTCAAGGCTCTCTGGCACTTTAATGGAGTACGAAGAGGGTGCATGTGAGATGTGCTGTTTGGGAATGCAGTTAGAAATTGTGTGTTTGTGTGACTGGAGTAGCATCTGACTTAAACATCCCCCTTTGATCCCCCATCCAGCTCTTTGTGAGAGTTTCCTCCTGGTATCATCCTGTCCATTTAGCGATCACTGCTGTAAATTACAGAGGAAAGAGGTCATGTGAAACCATGCCATACATTTGGAAAATTGTGTGTCATTATGGTGCATTATCATAGTTAGCTATTTTGTGTAAGATCATAAAGGTATGCATGGGTTTTTGTGTGTGTGTGTGTGTGTGTTGGTCTGAGCTTAAATCTGGTACATTTCTTTTTTCTTTTTCCTTTTAACTTTGATTAATGAATTATTTATAGCCTATAGATAGATGAAAAGCCTCAATATTAGAAGCCCAGTCTCCTCAGGTCATACCTAGTTGTTTTGCCAGAGATTGTCAGTTTATTGATTTCACATTAAGCTCACAACCTTCCTGCCCTTTCTAGCTCTGAATATTCAGATGAATTTTACTCCGCAAAGAAGACCTCATTAAATATTCATGCCACTTTATCAGCGCAATCAACGAGCGTATTTACTTGTTCGCTAAAATACCATTCTACAAAACCATCTCAGTTCTGACTACCCTTTTGAAACATTGTTTAATTTGACCAAGGAAAAGGATAATGAGTGTTCCTGCACATCTAAGCCAGGCTGCTGCAGTTGGTCCATGTAACTGGCTTACATGCAGCTTGTAAATTGATTTTTTTTGAGTCGCACAAGGTTCAAGGTTGGGATGAAATGTCCTTCTAATGGAATTAAAATTCAATTCAATCAAATGCAGTTGTACTAAAAGCTGTTCATCCAATTTACCCTCACCCCTCTAGCTTGTTTTTGGACACCTCTGTTTTAAATGAGGCTGTAGTTTTATTCTAGTATTTTATTTTATTGTATTTTTTAAAAAGTTGTGTGGTTAGCATTGCCGATATGCTGAGTCTATAAATAGGCTAAATGTTATGAAATTTAACATCTGTTACTATAGTGTTAATATGTAGAAGTAGTATTTGACTGTTATATTTGAGTAATATCTGAACCTATTCAGTTTTTTTCACATTCCGTATGTCATCACAGTGAGTGTTATCATTAACTAAAACTATTTAAAACCATATTTACTCGTGGAAATAGAGCTGAAAAAAGTGCAATATAAATATAAGATGAAAAAATAAGCAATTTCTGAGAAACACTGTTGATATTTGAAATTAACCCAAACAAACACAGGTAACACATTAATTGATATAGTTACACGCTACGTGTACTTTCTATATATCTATAAATTATGCATAATTACAAGTTACTAACCCTAACCGTAACTCTATAGCAAGTATATAGCTAATTGCTCCACCCCCAAAATGCACAAACAGACAATGCAAGAGTGAATGTCTTTTTATATAATAAAGCGAAGATAGCGAACAAATGACAAGGAAGAACTAGGGCTGTCGCGGTGAAGGAATTTCCCTTGCGGTATTTTGAGTGGCTCAATAGCGCGATATGCGGTATTACCGCCATTTATTTATTTATTTATTTATTTATATTCATTTGTTGCTATATAAATACGTGTTATGATGTGGTCAGCATACACAAAAACAATGTAACCAATGTAACCGAAACTAAACAGGTTCTCTGCGCATTGAAAGACTGTCACTCAGCGCACAGTTAAATTGTTACGCCAACGGACTCTCTTTGAGTGAGTCATTAAACCGTTCATTCAACGAAAACGTTCAAAAAAGCTGATGCCTTAAATTATAGATGTAATGAAACAAGGTGTTAATTATTTTTTAACTTTGAGCTCCACTTTTCAAGGCTCAGCTGGCCAGCAATGCTTCACTTTTGGGCAAAGCTGAAGCAATGCTTCACTTAATAGAGACTAATGGCATTGATTCAATGCGAGACTCGCTGCTTTCCCCCCACACGGCTTCCTCGTGCTGTGTAATGCTGACCAGCGCTGACGCCATTCATGGTAAATACCCTTAAAAGGATGATATGACAAATATTTAGCTTTACTTGGAAATGGCAACCTTTTCACAAATATACATGATTTGACTTCAAAGACAGACGCAGGTAATCGCACGCGCTCAGTCGTACACATTCACTGTCTGTTAGGCTTAAGTCCAAATCTACGAAGCCTCTGTACAAATCATCATGATAAACAGTCTTGTTATCATATTAACTTATTTAACATTCAATACATGGTACGAACTACGAAGGGTGGCCTTATGAAAAAAGAAAACGCGGTTTGCGGTTGCTGCGGTTACTTGCATTCCTCTGCGGTTGGCCTGTCAGTAGCGCGGTATTGCGGTTATCGCGACAGCCCTAGGAAGAACAAAAAAAATAACACAGCACACAAGAGTATACAAGCAAGCGTTTGTTGTTGGTCGTCAGCTGCACACCAGCTCCAGACAAACAATGACACTCAAAACTGACCTGTTACTAGAGCTAACATTACAACAGCAGCATATATTGGTTCTGTGTAGGGCTGCAACGATTAGTCGACGTTGTCGACAACGTCGACAATAAAAATTTGTCGACAAATATCTTTGTTGTCGAGTAGTCGTTTGATCTCACGTGACCTAATGTAAGGGCCTGCAATCCCGCGATTTGAACGCTACGGCGCTGTAGCGCTAGAGTGTAGTGCAGCCCTTACAAATGCTATTGCGGTAGAAGAGAAAACAGCGCGAATTATGACAGTGCAAACGAATCCGAACTAGCAAGGTTTAGGTTTGGGAAAGTTTCACAAAACTTCAAATCAAGAATGCTGTCGTGTGCAATGTTGGGGTGCAAGAGGAAACATCCCGGCAAAAGAGGAGCCGGTGAGAAGTGAGTGTTCTCCAGCTGGAGCTAACTAACCACCAGCGGCAAATCTCTCTTTATTAGAGAATGCAATACTACTAATAATAGTAATAATATTATCAATAGTAATATAATTACAGTAATGTGATGACTTATTTTGTATAGAATAAAGCTTGATCGAGCTTAGGAGTCAGGGCTGTTTTTATTATTGTAACACTATTAGTATATTAGGTATTATTATAGTCTTATCACTTGCCTGTATTTTGTTCAATAATCATGAAGACTTACAAAACGAGATGTTATATCCTTCCTATGATATAGGAAGAATATCACGGCAGTCACTTTATCATACTATAAATTAAAAGGGAATGAGAACGTCTCTGTCAGCTCAACTGTCATGTAAAAAAAGATTGTAATTTTATAATTATAATAATTGTTTGCAGATTAATATTTTACCATTCTTTGTGTCCTGAAGTAAATGTCCCTTTTTCTGTTTCAGTTCTAAGAAAAGCAGTGGGCCTATGCTTAGAGAGCATTTGTGTGTGATTTGAGTTGGACCGAAATCTGAAAACTTAAAGAGAATGACCTGTTTAGTTGGCTCAAAGTTCATTAAAACAACTATTTCAAAAGCTGAAGTGATTTTCTTTTTTTATATTATAGTTAGAATATGTATAACTCAATGTTTTAACTAATTGGAAAAGCTGAATAATCGTTCCAAACTTACTGATTAGTCTGCGAAATAATCGACGATTAGTCGATTAATCGTTCTAATAATCGTTAGATTAATCGATTATCAAAATAATCGTTTGTTGCAGCCCTAGTTCTGTGAAACTTAGCAAAACCAATGTTACTCCTTTATGGAGCAGAAACAAATCAACCTTGGCGTCCATTTTCAGGCCTTCCCGCTTAGGTCTCTCCAGCGCTGGAAAGCTTTTCTAATAGTCTATTAACGCAGGTTCTAAAGCGTGTGCCTTATCATAACCCTTCTTTTTCCAATGATAATCCTTTTCTCTTTTGTAATGTCTCTCAGCCATCTCTTTCTACAGTCTTTCTTCAAATCTCTCTCTTGCTCACTCTCTCTCCTCCCACATCACGAGTGAACACGCCCCCTACTGCTGATTGGCTACAAGTGTGTTGTGGTGCTCGGTCTGATTCACTTTCAACAGCGTTTCTCAGAAATCACTTACTGCACCTTGAAGTTGAAGTACTAGGCCTAAATTACTAACTGAAATAAAACTAAAACATATAATTATTTAGAAACATTTTAAGACTAAAAAAATATTATAATATAAAAGCTATTTTACTAATTTACTAAAAGCTAAAATACTAATAAAAACAAGATTAGTATATAAAGGATAACAATGGTCACATCCAAGTTTGGCAAACAAAGTTCTGCCTGCTTTTTTAATCAGTGGACATTCATAAGTTTTGATTGTTGAACTAGACAAACCATAATGAAGTAAAAAAAAAATGAGGAACTACAATGCTCATATCAAATCCGTCATCTGCCTCAGAATTCACTCTATGTGGAAGTAATAGTGAGAAGGGCATCTCTGGTAACATACTGGAAGTTTACTAATGAGTTTCTGGCTCTCTTCACCCAAACAATGTTTACATGGTTCCCCTAAGAAACAAGAACATATTGAAAACCTTTATTGTAGTTTATTCCAGGTCACTAAGAGGTGTAATGAAAAGTTTCTGGGGCTCATCTTTAGGCCACATAGGGTGAGGATCAGTGTAATGGAGTTATCATTGTTGTCTTTCAGAATGCTCACACAAACTGTACTTCCCTGCTGCATATATTGCAATTAGAGATAATTGTTTGTCTCAGTCATTGCAGCTAAACTTATGGCTGTTGATTCAGCCAGATAAACAGATGTTAATTGGATTTCATTTAGTAGGAGGATAACTTATAGCCTAAATGATTTCTGTGGATCGTGGAAAGCTTGTTCATAATCCTAATGAGGCAATTCGTTTAAAAAAAACAAAAAACATTCAATTACTCTGTGGGATGTTAACACAGTATTGGATATAGTTTGCATCACAATTCATTGCCATGCTTGCAAAGTATGCACTTTTACCTTTGTGTTTGTTTTCTGTTTTGTCACAGTAATGAGCTTGTGTCCTGTGATACTCCACAGTCACAGTTTCAGTTAGACTTAGTATGAAGCCCTTTGTGATTACATAGTCAAGCTACTGGTAAATCAAAAATCAATGAATGTAAAGTTGATTTGAAAAAAGAATCAATAAATGCAGAGATTAATAAATACAATTAATACAGTTAAATTGAAAAATGTTAATATAATAAATATGAAATTAGAAATAACACTGATATAATGTAAAATAATATATGTTTTAGTATGTTATATGTTGTTTTAGTATATGTTAATATATGTTATAGAGTTTCAAGGTCAATAACTGGGAATCCGTGCTCTCTGACAATAAAAGACATCCATCAATTTCAACAACAACAAACAACTCAAGTTCATTATACTGCATGCTGCCATTTTTTGCAGTTACAAAGCAACTTAATAAATAAAAAATATAGTCAGTGAAACAGTTTTATAAATTCTGATGTTTATAATCACAATTCAGTATGTGAACTGTAAATGGAACCCTGTTTCTCCTTCAGAGAGAACATCAAACCACTTTTCAATCATCTGTGTTTGAGATTGTGTGACATAACTCTAATTCATAGCTGTTGTAAGAAGTCCAATGCAGATCCACTGGGGTGGAAACCACTAGTTTACTCTAAATTTATTTTCAGAGGAGAGCCACATCAGCGTCTCTATTAACACGGACTCCTTTCCATCCCTCTTGCCAGCTTGGTGAGATCGATGAATGATCCATGTCACAGTGGCAAAATCAATACTAAACGCATAGACAGAAGCACAGTGTGTCGTTAAGGTTGCGTCTTGAAAAGATTGACTTATTTCCTTCACATGCTTTTAGAGTGTTTTGGTGTTTAGTTTATTTGATGCATGGTTAACAGAGCTACAACAAATGTGGAGAACAGTTTGTCTCTAGATTATATTGTGATTTGTAGTGTTGACCTTGTGGATAATGAGGACACACAATGTGTTGCTGAGGTACATCCTCTCTTTTCTTTAGGTCTTTTGTTCTGAAAGGTCTTGCAACCAACCTACAGACTGTATCTCACTGACCAGCAATTGTCTTGCTTGAATCTGTTTTTTCTTCAGCAAATGCAAATTGACATATCGCAAAATGGTGATTGCTATCCATGGAGATTGCGAGTTAGCATTTTTATGGTGTTAGGTTTAGTCGACAGAACAGTCTGTGCTCGAGTTCCATTCGTTTCCTTCCTAAAGCTGCACTTGGACATTCTTTTTACAGCAGGGCCTGAAGGGACAAAGACACAATCACAGGGTAAAGTTACTCCAAAAACAGCATCTAAATTCAGTTTAATATAGTTTGTTCATGAGGTACTCCTGTTCTTATTCTGGCAGGCTTCGAATTGATTTGCGCATTGACATTTCACTCTTATTCTCTCATGCACGTCAGAGGCAGTCGTTTAATAAATTCTTAATAGGTGACTGGGACAGACCTCTAACAGAAGAGTCGGCTGGTGTGACACTGGTTGTGTGTGGTGGAGGAAAACCTGGGTGGACTTTGCCAAATAATAGATCCTGTTTTCTATTATCGGCAAACAAGATTGGGCTGATTTGTAATATATAGTATTATATAAGGGAACCATGTTTGTCATGTTATTGTTCCCATGAAGTTGTCAGTCACCGCGCCGGTGTGAATACTGTCATTCAGAATGACAGATTATTCTTTTTGGAAGTATGACCAACATAATAATTTTCACCGGATAATGTCATCTGAACAAGTAACATCCACTTTTGTTCTGGTTCTGACATTGCAGTAAATCGCGCTGATTAAATCTAACAATCGTTTATCATATCACGTACAACCGTGCAAATTATACTTTGTTCTCAAACTGTTAATGTTAACAACATCAGCATTGCGTGACTACATGTAATGTCCTTCCGATATGTATCCTTGTTTTCGCATGGGTCCGGTTGCAGTCTCTTATTTTCTGTAGCCACTCCGAAGTCCGAACGAAAGTCTTTGGCATTTACAACAGGTGAATGTCCAGTTGTCACTGGTGATTGTCGTTTGAACCTTTCTGGATCCGCCATCAAATTGATAAGTTAATTATATCAAGTGCTGTGAGAAAAGGCTATAAATCTCCACCTCCAACATCCTCACACTCATAGCCTACTAGCCGAGACTCCTTTATGTGTACAGATGTGACGTAATGACGCAAAGACATGCTTGAATCTCCCGCAGAAATCCACCAGTACCACTGGAATTAAAAACATTATTACAAGCTTACCGCTTTGAATCGAGCTAAGGCAAGCAGATAGTTTTGAACACTGGCTGGTTATGTATTTTCTCAAAAATGTATTTTGGATCATTTTTAACCCCAAAAAAGCTATGGACTGCAGCTTTAATTATTACAATAGTCAATATGACATCACCGCTGTCCGCTCCTTCCCGCACACAATATATTGTGCCTATAATTATTTTTTTTTTTTTATAACTGCCCCTTCCCATTCTAAACAGTCTGGACTGTGGCTGTTATGCTAGTCCTTAGATATAGAGCAGGGGTGCCCAATCCTGCTCCTGCCGATCGACTGTCCTGCACAGTTCATCTCCAACCCTAATCATACATGAAGCAACCAATTAAGGTCTTCAGGATCACTTGAAAATTAAATTAAAGGCAGGTGTGTTTGATTAGGGTTGGAGATGAACTGTGCAGGAGGACAGTCGATCGGCAGGAGCAGGATTGGCCACCCCTGATATAGCCTAGAAGATGCGTTTTGAGTTTTTTGTGGTAGTTTATTTGTTATATGACTCAATGCTGCATGAAAGCAGTGCTAAAATATGCAGCTTATCGTATCAGAGGCGATACTGGTTTGGTTTTGGTCTTAAATGGTAATTTTTTTTTTTTATATATTCATGAGATCATATTCTCATCATTTTCAGTTTATACTCTTTGTCTTTGGGGTCCGTTCTGATTTTTACAGAACTATTAAAAAATATACATTTTTAAAAATACAAATTATATATAATTTATTTTTGTTTCCTTCACAACTGTACGGTTATGCTGTGTTTTGGGGAATGTGTGGTACATTTTCTTTACATATTTACCACATAATTACTCAACTACACCATTACCTTGCATATTAAATTATACATTTTTATGAAAAAAAAAAAACTTCAACAATGATCTAAACTAAATATAAGTTGTTTATGTATATTGATCTTGGTGTTAGGAACAGAATCCTGCCATGTGCTGGTTAGATATTTATTTTTAGGAATTGTAGCTATAGAAAAAAAAAAAAACTTAATGACCATCTCTAGCAGAGACCCATAGACATCCATTGATGTTTCTGGAAGCGGCCAAATGTTCTGTGCCTACACTGTAAAAATGAATACGCTATATCTACTCAATAAAATTGTGGCAACAGATTAAAAGCAATATTATTAATTAAATTTAACAAATTAGAATTGAGTAATAATTAATCTAACTAATTCCTTAAAAGTTAACCATTTAAAATGAGTACAATTTACACAAAAATAAATTAAACAAAAATATCTGAATAACAGACAGACGTCAAAGATGAATTAAGAACTCTGTATTTTATATTGCCAACATTGAAGACACCTGATGGTAACAAGCAGAATCACTGAAGGAGAAAAACGTAATTTTACCATAATGTCACCATAATGGTGATCAGTGTTTGTTTTAGTTGGGCTCTTGACCCTTAAGTCATTAACTTTAAGTTTTGTTTGACAGCTGTTCCTGAGTTATAACAGCCAGATGAACAAATAGAAAAGGTGATCTGATGGTGTTGGTTATGTTTTAACATAATCATTATTTCACAATCATTTGACCTGAATCACTGAACTCATATAGAGCCCAATTTCAGAGTTAGGTTTACTTTATTAACCCTTTCACACGTAAGTTTAAAATATTCTAACTGACCCCCCAGCGTGAGTTTTTCAAGGCGACCGCTATTTAGAACCTGTCACTTTAATGTTTCCATGGTGACGCGTCATTGCTTGTCACTTGACACAGCGCTGAATGAATGATGGTCTGCTTTTATGTAATTTTTCCTTTTTTATTAAAAATATTCACAAATGTATTAGCAATAGCATGAAACACTGATATTCCGATTGTCAAATATGTGCAAGTGGATGGGTTTTGTTGTTTTAACATCTTTATAACGATCGCGTTAGTTAAGCTGTATGCACAATGGGCGGCGCCATTTTAGTTTGTTTTACAGGTCAGAGAATCGGATCCAGGGTTCGAAATGAGGGGGGTCTGGGGGGGTCCCGGACCCTCCACAAGTCAATAGGGACCCCCCAGAATTTATTTTTGGATTTTGGGGGGTCCCCGACAAATATATTTTAACATTAAAAATGATTGTGAAAATTATAGGTCTTTCTTTAGTGGCGTTTTATATTTATAACAGTACTTTATTTATTTCCTAGCGCGAGGCGGCAATCAGGGCAGCTATTAGCCGAGTGAGTTGTTGTTGTGGCTCCATAGACAGTATAAGAAATGGACAGAGCCATCTCATTGGAACTCAGTTGAGACAGTTGAAGCCCATTTTTAGCGATTTTTGAGCACTTCCGTTCCTGACGCGCAGACTCAAACCGACTCAAACTAAGCTTGATGACCTGTCTGACAGACGTTAATCTTCTAGTAGCTGTGCGTGAAAATTGCCAACGTTAATCTTGCAGAGACGGGGAACTTGAGCAAAGAGTTCTTTGGCGTGAGTGAGCAGGAGTAAGTATTCCGTTGCTTTTATGGACTCATTATCTATTGGCTTCTCTCTTGACGGGACGTCCCCCCGATTGCCTGCGAGCTTCTCCTCCTGTCTGTACGGTAATTTCTGTACAGCGCGACAGAGAGTCGAGTGGTTATGGCGCAATCGTTAGCCTATTTTTACTAAATCTGTTTCTACGGGGCCATAATGTAACATAGAAGGTAATGGAGCCCTTTATACATTGTCGTGTTTCTTTAGAAATAAATAATGGACAAATGGAGTCTTTAAACGCCTCAGATGTAAAGTTATTCACTGTCAAAGTGACTCCAAAATGAATGGGAGTCAATGGAAATGCTAACGCAAGTGAAGTTCTGCTACAACATGGCGGCACCCGGCCGGCTTCAACTTCCGGTCGATGGATTACCCCCTTGTGTGGCTCCTGCTAATGTAGGCTACGGACTGTAACAAAGTTGCGTTGTTGAGGCTTGCGCAGTTATTTATAACATATTCATTTATAGTTAAGAAACAATATATAGGCTACACACGACCAGAGTGCTGGTTTCCTGAATGCCATCACGATTGAAACCCAGATATTGATTTCATAACAGTTCAATAAACAAATAGTTAAAACAGTTAAAATTGAGTTACTTACATTTTTAGACGCAATGACTGTTTTTGTTCTGTTTCAGCAGCGAAAATAGTTTCAAACAACAGAACCACAGCGCATCTCAGAGCAACACTCATACATGATTCATTACTGAATAATTCAGCGTTTTGAACTAATCGTTCGAGTCAAAGATTCAATTACCCATTACTAAACCGCCTCATTCTGAATAAATCAGCCGTTTGAACGAATCGTTTAAATGAACGACTCATTGACTCGCTCATTAAGACGGCCGCCTGCCGCCTCCTACTGGCGGTTTAGTTTCAAAGTATCATTCTTTTCAACATTCCTTATTTGTATATTCAAAAAATATTTAAAACAATCTCATAATCTCATTTAATACAGTTATAATTTTTCAATGTAAATTATTTAATTTGATTGGTAGCAGCCACTAGGCTAGGCTGTCTTATTATTTTAATTGAATGTAGCCTATTAATAAAATGTAAGAATTTGAAATGAAATTTAGAGCATACATGAAATAAAATTAGGGGAAAAGTGCCCTTTATAAAGGTACAAAAAATTATTCAGATAAGAGTGTTTTCAAAAATGAAACATTGACAATTTAAGTTTAAAGGGAGTAAAGCCTCTGTTTAGGCTATAAAGGAAATGTAATTTTGCCCAAAGAAGAACTTTTGATTTAAACAAATGTTAATTTTAAATCAGCCTACTTCAGTGTGATATCTTACCATATTATCATGCTTAATTGAATAATTGTAATGTGATGATCAGTTGCAGATATCTAAATCAAAGAATATGGGTGGTTGGCGGGTGGATTATTATTTAGTTTTAACAACAGATTCGAGTGACTCAAAGTGCACCAGATTAATGAATTTATCTTAAAAATGTAAAAAAAATCTCCCGGGGGGTCATGCCCCCTGACCCCCCTAATGTTACGATTTTGCCACCTCTGCCTCATTTTGAGACAGGAAAAACCCTGACATTGGTCCATATAATTTTGCATACAGTAGGCTACATAGTGTAGCAAGGTATAGTCTTCAGAATTTTTTATAATTTTATAATTGCATACATTTTAGGGGACCCCCCAAGAGTCATAAGTAATTTCGAACCCTGATCGGATCTGTTGGATTTACAACACGTCAATTCCTCAACTTCTCACGAAATACATGAAAGTAAGTGGCCGGTGAACTGGGAGAAGAATAGGGTCAAATGTAAAGCTACTTACACAATGTGTATCTGATATGAATAAAACGTGTCGTCTTATTATAATGGAAAGGATTATTATTGCCGCTTCCATAGACATCAGTGTGTATTTTACAAACTCAAAATCATTGTTTTGCTAGTACTTATGTGTATTATGTCTGAAACCTAAAATAAACATTATGTGGTTTAAAATACTCAATAGTTGTGATATATGACAGCACTGAGTGCGTCTGTCTCTGGATCAGCGCCAGCCAACGCGCGAAAGCACGTTTGAATGTGGCAGTTGATCACGTGATGCACTGACCGTTCTAATCACATCGGTGTGATCGTACGCTCCAGGGACCAGCCAAGACTGATCACACCGGTGTGATCGTACGCGTGAAAGGGTTAATTATAGCAGCACTGGTCTTGTACAGCATAATATTTTTAGCCTTTTCAATGAAATCCAAATGATCAAATCAATAAAACATACATACATAGATACATATACATATACATTAGGGGTGTAACGGTACACAAAAATCACGGTTCGGTACGTACCTCGGTTTTAAAGTCACGGTTCGGTACGTTTTCGATACAGCAAAAAGTAAGAAATGCCAGAGAAATTTCCTATTTGTTAAAAGAAAAAATATTTTTTTAAATAAGTGAGTTTTCCTACATCTTGAAACTTTCAGGTTTATAAATGGGGGTCATCTTTGAAGGATGAACAAATAATGTTTTGGTCATCACATTAAAAATAACATTTAAATATATGAAGAGTTTAGATGCAAAAGCCATTTGAAATTTACTTAGAATGATCATTTTTATCAAGCTTGTATATTTAAGTTTAGTAATTTCACTTAAATGGCAATGAAGATTGCCTATTAATTGTCATTTGAGTGAAATTACTGAACTTAAATGTACAAGCTTCATAAAAATGATCATTCTAATTTCTAGAAGAAAATTTCAAATGGCACTTATAGAGGCTTTTGCATCTGAACTCTTCATATAGGCTATTTATTTATATAATATTTGAGTTTTGAAGTGCTGGAAAAAGATGTGTGAAGTACTTGAAAGCATTTCACTATTCCAGCCAAACTGGTTACAGTTAGTGTTACTATATTAAATCCATGGTGAATGTTGCTGGTCTGTGGACGTAAAGTATTACTAGTTCATTCACGGCACAATATTTCTCCTGGTGTCCACGTCAGCGCTGTTTGATCTAATAGAGATCTACGGTTAATAACGGAGAAATTTGAATGCTTCTCACTAGATCTCGCAGCGATGTTATTACTTCAGTGGCGAACTCAAATGTTTTCTTTACTGGATCTCTTAGCGCTGTGTTGTAACGGTTGTAACAGTGTCGCTTGATCGAGATCGGCTCCCGCTGCACAGATGTTGCTGCTCTGCTCCGAACTGATAAACGATCTGTGAAGCACAATAGCGCAGTTTCGTTCCGGTTTCATTACGCTTGCCATTTGATGTTGCGCAACGTTGTGGTGATCGCGCCAGCGCGAATTTTGTCGGCAGGAAAAATGGTCCAAGGAATCGTTCGGTTTGCATGCGTACCAAACCGGAAGCCTCGAACCGAAACGGTTCAATACGAATACATGTACCGTTACACCCCTAATATACATATACATACACATATACATACATACATATATACATACATACACACATATACATATACATATATATATATATATACACTCACCGGCCACTTTATTAGGTACCCCATGCTAGTAACGGGTCGGACCCCCTTTTGCCTTCAGAACTGCCTCAATTCTTCGTGGCATAGATTCAACAAGGTGCTGGAAGCATTCCTCAGGGAGTTTGGTCCATATTGACATGATGGCATCACACAGTTGCCGCAGATTTGTCGGCTGCACATCCATGATGCGAATCTCCCGTTCCACCACATCCCAAAGATGCTCTATTGGGTTGAGATCTGGTGACTGTGGAGGCCATTTTAGTACAGTGAACTCATTGTCATGTTCAAGAAACCAATTTGAAATGATTAGAGCTTTGTGACATGGTGGAAGTAGCCATCAGAGGATGGTTACATGGTGGCCATAAAGGGATGGACATGGTCAGAAACAATGCTCAGGTAGGCCGTGGCATTTAAACGATGCCCAATTGGCACTAAGGGGCCTAAAGTGTGCCAGGAAAACATCCCCCACACCATTACACCACCACCACCAGCCTGCACAGTGGTAACAAGGCATGATGGTTCCATGTTCTCATTCTGTTTACGCCAAATTCTGACTCTAACATCTGAATGTCTCAACAGAAATCGAGACTCATCAGACCAGGCAACATTTTTCCAGTCTTCAACTGTTCAATTTTGGTGAGCTCTTGCAAATTGTAGCCTCTTTTTCCTATTTGTAGTGGAGATGAGTGGTACCCGGTGGAGTCTTCTGCTGTTGTAGCCCATCCGCCTCAAGGTTGTGCGTGTTGTGGCTTCACAAATGCATTGCTGCATACCTCGGTTGTAACGAGTGGTTATTTCAGTCACTGTTGCCCTTCTATCAGCTCGAACCAGTCTGGCCATTCTCCTCTGACCTCCGGCATCAACAAGGCATTTCCGCCCACAGAACTGCCGCTCACTGGATGTTTTTTCTTTTTCGGACCATTCTCTGTAAACCCTAGAGATGGTTGTGCGTGAAAATCCCAGTAGATTAGCAGTTTCTGAAATACTCAGACCAGCCCTTCTGGCACCAACAATCATGCCACGTTCAAAGTCACTCAAATCACCTTTCTTCCCCATACTGATGCTCGGTTTGAACTGCAGGAGATTGTCTTGACCATGTCTACATGCCTAAATGCACTGAGTTGCCGCCATGTGATTGGCTGCTTAGAAATTAAGTGTTAACGAGCAGTTGGACAGGTGTACCTAATAAAGTGGCCGGTGAGTGTATATTATATAGGCACACACAGACATCAAGATTTAGCGTATGAATCTCAGCAATGGTGACAAACAGATCACCTCTGATCATAAGCTCATTATTTATTCATGCAGCAATGCATGATGGGAGCCATGAATGATTTTTTATTGGTGGCACCCAGAATGCACAGCAACATGCTTTATAATTGTCACCATTGTTGAGATTCACAGGCTGAATCTTGATGTCTGTGTATTTAAAAAAAAAAGAGACTTTTTTTTGTATTAGAAACTTTTTAGAAATTATTTGGATTACATTGTAAAAGTTACAAATATTATGCTGTATATAAGGACAGTGCTGCTATAATTAATAAAGTAAACCTAACTCTGAAATTGGGCTCTATATGAGTTCAGTGATTCAGGTCAAATGATTATAAAATGATGAGTATGTTATAGGGATAACTAAATTAAATTTTCACAAATTCCCATGATCGATCGTCGTTTAAATTAACGATCAATTAATCGATTAATCGTTAGCCTTAATACTGCAATATGCGTCTGCTGCAGTGCATATGGCCAACAGCATGACAGCGTCTGCAAATGCTGCTCAAACCGCTATGTTCCTCACCAAATTAATGAGAATGGTTTTAATCTAAATAAAGGGCTAGTAGGATTGTAAAATGTTTCGATGTGATTGATAATTAAATTACAGGGCTCGAATTTCGGCGCGGGGTTTCCGCATAATTCTAATAATTCCCACAGGTCTCCCATTTTTTATAAAGCAGGAAATCCCCGCAATCGTAATCCACACAGATTATAAAATCAAATCATTCTTTTAACAACTCTCTGCCAGACGCAATTTCACAAACAGCGTGGGTGTTCAGCGGTGCCGCGTCTTCTCTCTCTTCTCTCAAAATGTGTTGTGCAAGGCAAGCATCAAGCGCTGCGGCGACACTCTCGCGTTTTGGAGTCGGGACATGACGGAATATTCACTCGCACAATCGGGCCAGCAGTGCATCGTGACTGAAGTTTACCATTTGCACGTCTTTTTAAAGGATAATTCCGGTATTTAACACCTTGAGTCTATTTTCTAGTTTGTTTTGGATGAACTAGAGTGGTGGACACAGAAATGTTGACGATGGGTCCTGTCTCGACTTTTTTAATATTTTAGAATCGCCTCTGAGCGCTTCAGAGTGGATGTCTATGGGCATGCTCAAACATGTCCTTAAAACAACCCTTAACGTTCGTTTTCAAAACTGTGCAACTCACCGAGTGGTTAGTGGTGTTCGTTGATGTTCCAAAACAAGTAGCGTAGCGAAATACAGTTTCTGTCGTGTTTTATTTGCCATTTTTTAAAATCGCATTGATGTCTGCTGGAGGACTCAGTGCTCGTTGATATTACTGCGCTACCGGAAAGGAAAGGGGTCTGTTTACATTTGGTTGTAGTCTTTTCACTCGGTTCTCCGTCTCTCAGAAGGCTAGCGTGAGCTAAGCAACTGCGGCAAAGTGGTTGTCGCCATCAAGTGGCCGGGAGTGTGCTAATGCTTCAGACTCAAATATCGAGCGGAAGTTTATACGCGGTTGTGAGGTATCTGAAAAAATAGTTCCACTATAGCAAATAACACGGATTGAAAGCATACATTGCGCTGATATATTTGTTTTTAATCATCAACGAACACCACTAATCACTCGGTGAGTTGCACAGTTTTGAAAACGAACGTTAAGGGTTGTTTTAAGGACATGTTTGAGCATGCCCATAGACATCCACTCTGAAGCGCTCAGAGGCGATTCTAAAATATTAAAAAAGTCGAGACAGGACCCATCGTCAAAATTTCTAAGTCCACCACTCTAGTTCATCCAAAACAAACTAAAAAATAGACTCAAAGTGTTAAATACCGGAATTATCCTTTAAGTCTTACCAGTTTAAACATTCAAGCGATTTTAAACTAATCAGTGCTCGTGCGCTCTCTGAGATGATTTTCTATGCGCACATTCATAGAGAATCCGCCTCAAAAACAGCTGGCCAGTAACAAAAATTATTTTTCGCGGATTATATTGCTTTAACACGCAAAATTGTGTCAATTTCGGTCTTCGTGAGTATACTCTAAACATAGTCGGTTTTGTCTTTTAATAAGCATAAAACGCATGCCAGTATAATGAACACAGGATCCGTGCACTAGCTCATTAATTTAGTTGTCAAAACAACAAAATATAGCTTTAAGTTAAAGGAATCAGGATTAATAGCCTATATATATTTAATTTATTCAGGAAAATAAACTAAAATACTACCCAGTGTTATTTTCCATTTGATTACTTTATTGAGTTTCTGTAGGCCTATATGAAGTTAGACCCATTGAAAAACTTTTCTCTTTATTTGTCTTTATTTGTATCTTTAGTCTATTGTATTTATTTGTGCTACTTTTTTCAATTTAATTAAACAATTTAAATCAAGCTTCCTTGTGTTGTGTAAACTCTTAACAACAATATTACCCCATTGTAAAAATGCAATGAGCGCAAACATTTAGGCAAGATAAATGTAATTTTTGTTTTGGAAAAAATGCCCCCCCCGCCCTTCTCCCCCTTCAAAAAAAATCATCTAAGGGGGGATTTCCCCCCCATTTTCCAAAACGAAATTCAGGCCCTGAATAAAATAAAATATTTAATAATCAAATATAACGACTAATACAACGTGTCACCAACGCCGCCTCAGATGCTCTTGTCAGAATGTGTGACTTGTGGACGCGTGCTCTTCCTGGAACAACGCACTTAAAACGGCAACTAAACCCAATGAATTCACACCGATTTAATAAAATAGTGTTCTCATGTTATGTAATATGACAGTCCCAAATTAATCCTCGTTATTAGTCGTGCATTCTGCTTGAGCGGCTCGCGCTGAATGAATAACTTAACCGTTGAGCACTTTGCTAGCACGTTATTTAACTCAAAGAAACGCATCCTATGAGATTAATCAGATATATACAAAATAAACATAATATTACAAATTATATCTGCACAAAATGACGTGAATGCACAAGTGAACTTGAACTAACGTAAGGGTGTACTCACACTAGCCAGTTTGAACCGTGCCCGAGTGCGTTTGACCACCAAAGCGCGGTTCGTTTGACTAGTGTGAGTGCTGCGAACCGTGCCCGGCCGCGGCTCGATTAGCCGGCCCTGGCCCGCTTGGAAGAGGTGGGCCAGAGCACGGTTCGGTTGGACTCGGGCGCGGTTCGCATGCAGTGTGAGCGCTAACCGTGCTGGAGCACGGAACAGGACGCGTGGCGTCATGGTTTTGCGACGCTCCAAAACCAACACAGTCCGTAATCAAAGCTGCAAAGTCCTTGCTGCACTTCAGCTGGTACCTTGCAAACCTCCTCATACGAGCAGCACGATTACGTGAAAATTTTCGCGCCACTAAGGCGACGCATCTGTTTAACAACAGGCTGTGGACCACCGTGGACCAAACGACACAAAATTATCCACAAAGAAAACAGAGCGATGGACTCCATTGTGTTCAGAGAGCGCCGCTCTTCTTGTTTATCCGGAAACCGTCGCACGCACCATAATGACGTAAGCGTGCTCCGGCACGAATGCTGAAACCCTATGTGAGTGCAGGCCAGAGGGGGGAGTGGGGAGGGGGGACAATCGTACTCGGGCCCGGTTCATGGCAACCGTGCCTAGTGTGAGTACACCCTAAGTTACGTGCCATTCAGAATGACTCCTGTTGTGGACGCGCTCTTCCTGGAACAACGCGACACGGCAACTAAACCGAAATAATTCACAATGTTTTATTACAATATTGTTCTCTTTATAATGTTATATAATATGACAGTCCCAATAGTCGTTATTAGTCGTGCATTGCCATTTGAGCTGCGCGCGCTAAAGATCACGCTGCGTCAATTCTTAACCAAATGCATCCAATAAGATAAATCAGATATAGATAGGCGCACAAAAAATAAACTATTACAACTTACATTTGCACAAAACAAAAGGCAGCGAATGCACACGCAAACTTATAGTCATGATGAAGGTGTAAAATAGTCCCAAACATAACTCCGGTGCGCTCGCTTACATGTTTCGCGGTTGAGCAGCACACACGCGCATGAACCTGCTTAATCGATGATCGATAAGGTTTATCGATTAAACGTGTTATCGACAATTAATCGATCATCGATTAATCGTTGACATCCCTAGATTGTTAAAACATAACCAACACCATCAGATCACCTTTTCTATTTGTTCATCTGGCTGTTATAACTCAGGAATAGCAGTCAAACAAAATCTAAAGTTAAACATTTAAGGGTCAAGAGCCCAACTAAAACAAACACTGTTGGTCAATGTTGGCAATAAAAAATAAAGACTTCTTAAATCATCTTTGACGTCTGTCTGTTATTAAGATATTTTTGTTTAAATTTTTTTTTGTAAATTTTACTCATTTTAAATGGTTAACTTTTAAGGAATTAATTTGATTAATTATTACTCAATTCTAATTTGTTCAATTTAATTAATAATATTGCTTGTAATCTGTTGCCACAATTTTATTGAATAGATAGCGTATTCATTTTACAGTTGGTATTTTTTGAGAATAGGCTATATATGTATGCATGTGTGTCAGTGCTACGTCTCACCCCGTAAAATCTGTATTCTGCTTTAATTGTTGACTTTATTCACCAAATTTTATAAAAATGCTGTCTGTTGCGTTCACACCTGTGCATGCGTGTGTGTGTGAGAGTTCATGTACTGTATGTGTGTTAGGTCTCACCCCTTCATATGAGTGTTCTCAATTTGTACCTGATTTCATTTGCGAAATTCTATAAAAATGCTGTCTATTGCAGTCACACCTGTGTGTGTGTGTACCAGGCCTTTCACGTACCAGGCCTTTCATTTCTGTGTCAATTGTTTTCAATTCATTTTAGATTTAGGTCCGAACGGACCCCAAAGACAATAGGGTTCAATTCATAAAATGTAATTAAAATGAATTAAAACAAACACCTTTAAAAGGACTGAATCACCTGACAGAACCCTCTAAGGTTATATTACCTTTTCTTTTAAGTGTACTTCAGAATTCCGGGAAGTCTGACCTTTTTTTTGTAAGCTGTCTCCATATAAATAATCATCCTTCAGGTAATTAGTCTGACACACTAATGCATGATTTGAATGCAAATCCATGCACACAGCAACACAAGCTCTGTGTAAGAGCTTCGTTTAGACTGCTTGCATCAAGTATTTAAAAAGCTATCATGTCACAACGTGCTCTTCAGGGCAACTCCTCAATTTTACACTGAAAGATTTCATGCTGTGGCGAGCAGGACGAGGCAGAGGGACATGAGAGCGGGGTGAAGCCGGTGGCGTGAGTGATAATGAACGACACCTGTGAGACGCACCGGTCTCGCATCTCTCACGGAGGAGCGGAAGCATAAAGGAGGAGCGACGACAGCGTTTTGTGTGTCCCCTCACGGACAACTGCTGGCTTATACTTTAATTTTGTATTTGTTTATTTATTATTAAACTTGTTGAACATTCGCCGGTTCCCGCCTCCTCTTTCCCATAACAACTGAACCCCGTTACACATACGATTCACATTTAAAATGCTGTCTTGGACAGAAAATATTCACTGTTTGTGGGTAATTGATCGGTGACTCATTGCATTGTCTTTAAGATCTTGAAACCATTTTTGTATTCAAGCTATATACGAATCACTCATTTTACTTATGAGTCTTATGTTTTCCTCATGGCCCTGATGTGCAAGTCATAATATATTACAAACTCAGTAACCCACTGCACATTTGCTCATCCTCTCTTTCACGCTCTGCAGTGCAGTTGCACATTATAAACACACCCAGCACTGAGATTTATCTTGATATCCATAACGGTAATGGTGTGTTAGATGAAACTAGCCCGAATGCTGAGAGGCACTGTAGCATTTTCAGCAGACTTTTGGGTGCTTGTTAACTTTCACCCTTATCACTGCTTTTGCTCAGCCCAGCCTCGCTGGACCAGTCTGAGAAATCAATAACTTATTCCCCAAGCTAAATCCTATTTCTAACCCCTGAAACACCCCAAGCAGAAAACCGTCAGCTTTCTGTAGCCTTTATTATGTGGAGACTGGTGTATGTAGGCGTGGAAACAAATAGCCACAATTTAGCAATGGTGCTTTGATGAGACAGAGAAATCTGTCTGACATGCAGAATCTAATTGAGTCTCTAGAGTCTGATGTACTCTCTCTATCTCTCTGATGCCACTGGATTTGGCTGCAAACCACAAGCTGAATGCTTTGCACAACATGAAGCAGTACCATAGGTGCGTTTCAAAGCAACGTGTTTTTAATTCGGAAGAAATTCGTTTCTATCTATCTTGTACAATAGCAATGTTCGCTAGGATCTCTACTTGCCGTAACGAATGGTGACTGATATGTGAGGAAATGGAGAAGCCGTGGACAAATTACAACTTGAGAACGTGTTTAGACTCTAGCCTTTTATGTTGCATTGTTTGGTTTGATAAGTGTTGCATGAAGACAGCATATTTCTTGGGCTCAACATGCACGTAAAAAAGATGCAGAAATCCTTGCTAGCTTGTCTTGAGTTTCTGTAGATGGAGCTATTGGCCTCGTCTCTGAAGCTGGAAATATATCCGCAGGAATCCAAAAGCCCACAGGGCCTGATTAATTTAAAATAGGAAGTGTAGCAAAACAGACTTTTAATCACTTCAAGACTGATATGGTGAACTGGGAGAACATATCTTAAAAACCCTCAGAAATTGATATTTATCGGGGGAAAGAATAATTTTAATATTCTGTCAGCAAGAGCTCACTTATCATCATCATGCTATTCATACAGTCATTATTGTGACTGAATGGCTTCCTTCTGAGGGATTATGAAACAGTAGGTCAATTTTGTGTTGTTATTTGCTGTTTTTTATGCTGTTGTGACATGACATAATACTATAAATTGTGCATTTGTAAGCATTTGATACTTTATTTCATATCTGGACTGGCATCCTTGTGTGTGTGTGTGTGTGTGTGTGTGTGTTCAACAGCAAAGATCACAGAACTTTGTACTATTCAGTATATCCTTACCCTAACATTGAATTTTTTAGAGAATCTTTGAGGTGTTTTATTTTTTGCATTAAATTCTTCATTAGTCTTTTGGGAGTGAGAATTAATTGCATATGACCAGAGAATATTATTGTGCTGGACATTTAACTTTTACTACTATTTTGACCTTCAGATTTTAAGGGGGTTTCTTTTCATCTTTCACAATGATGTGTGTAATGAAGATATTTCAGTTTCACTAGATATGACAGTTTATTTAAATATATCATTTTCTTTCAATAACCAATTTAAACTAAAAGTAATTGAGGTTTGAGACTCAACTGTGCAATCAACTGCAAATATTCGTTATTATAAGATTTAGTTTGCTTTGATATTAGATGTATACTGTATACCAAGGGCTTCGGTGCAGGTGTTGCTGTGGGCCCTCCATGGTTGAAATTGCGTTCTTCCCCCTCAGTTGAAATTGCGGCGGCCTCGAGGATCATCACAACCTTTCTCCCCTCTAGCGACAGCTCTGCTATAAACAAATACTTATTCTTACTTTAAGCTACTGTAAACAGCTTTATTTTTTTTCAGCAAAATTTGGTGCAGGTGTTTGGCTGGATAGCTGGGTGAAAAACATACAATGAGGCCAGTGACAATTGCGTATGGACACTAGCCAGGATCATATGATTAAATATTTGCAGTTAAATGCATTTCTGTGGTGAAAGTTAATAATCTAATACACCAATCCTGGAAGACAACATGACTCTGCAAACAAAGGACACAATTGATCGCTCGCTCGCGTTACTGTAACTGAGGCAGTCATGCAGCCTACACGCCATTCTAGATTAGAATAATTGCAATACTTAATTCAATTAAAATTGACTCGCCATGGCTCACAACGGGACTTTGAGAATGAATACAGCAGACATAGCGTGACATGTAGTCTGCAAGATTAAAGACCTCATGAAATTGCTTGACTAGTGCATTTTTCGGAGATATTTACTAGGCCTACTGTATAGTATATCACTATTACAATATTTACTGCATATAGCCTACATGAAAGGGTACACTAGCTTTTGGGTACCCTCAAAAACCACAAATATCAATTTCGATTGCTACACAACAACCCATAATACTGTTGTAGGCTAGATATAATATAACTTTGAAGGTGAGTTCTTGGAAAAATAGAGATGTTTGTAGCCTTTTTCACTGTAGCCTTTTTTTCCCAAACTGGTTGGAGCTCCTTATGGAGACAGGTTCGCTGCAGGGTTGAGCATAATGACGCATTGGCAGCCACCGTCCGTGGTTAATTCAGATGACCTTTTCTCATGTTTTCTGCCATGTTGAGCAGGTGTAGAGTTGTAAATGCTCATTGCTGAACTTGTTAAATGATTTTTTGCTGCTAATGTGTATTCTAACTGTAACCGCCAACTGTCTTCTCAGAGGCTAATGGTGCGTTCTATTATAGCCAACGAACCGACTCGGACCTCGATATGACGTCATGTCCACACTTCAAGCGTTCTATTGTGTTTTGCGTGTCCGAGTCGGAGAAAAAAATGGACGCCACCCGGAAAGCTGTTGTAATGGGAGCACTGGCCGAGTACCAGGCGCTCCAAAATAAGTATGTGCTTCACCTGCAATGTTCAGGTGTTCACTTTATTTAATAATGAAAATGTGTTCAGGTGTTCACTTTATTTAATGTTTTTCATGTTAATCTTCTGTTAGCAACGTTAGTAATTGCACTCACAACAACCAATTCCCATACCTACAGGGGACGCAGTAATACGAGTGATTATATTCGTCATTTAAAATACCAAAGCGGTTCAAAAACAATGAAAACAATTCACTTACAATTCACACAGGGCGCAGCCATCTTGAATTCCGAAACGGAATTCTTGCTCGGTGTCCTCACGGTTGTCCGACGTCCGAGAGGAGAAATCCGAGGAAAGGGGGCGTGTTGCTAGGCAACGTCTGTCTTCCGATTCGGATCTCCGAGACGGATAAATAATAGAACGCACCATCATACTACGTTTGGAAGGGGGCAAAAATAGGACAATCTCGGCCATTAACCAGTCCTGTTTGTCTGTGCATGTTTTGGTTACCTAATATATTTATTAGAGAAGCAGCTACTGTTCTGGTGGTCTATGCTCTAAGCATCACTCCTTTACAACGGATTCACTATTAATGCAATTACATTTTGTGTGTTTCCTCAGAGCTGATAAAAGTAACCTCTCCCCAGTGCTCTGTGTCCCCAGACCTTCAGTGTGGCTTTCATTCTCTGCTGTTCTAAATGGGCTGAAAGGAAATTTGGAAGAGAGAACCGTAAGCTGAATTCAGCGACTGTGAGCCAGCGAACAGGAGCTAAATTTGGCCTTGTGATCTACCCACAGGACACCTACAGAAACTTTTCACTAAATAAATAGGTTATCCTTTTGTGCACTGTAACATAAGCTTATTCTGTTGGGTGTCCAACTGTAACATTGAAAGCAGGATTCTAGCATAATCCATATAAAATGTACAAATATGTACAATCAGAAAAAAAAGGGTTACACTTTATTTTAAAGGGTTAGTTCACCCCAAAATGAAAATTCTGTCAGTAATTACTCACCCTCATGTTGTTCCAACCCCTTAAGACTTTCGTTCATCTTCGGAACACAAATTAAGATATTTTTGATTAAAGGGGTCATATAATGGTACATGCACTTTTACAAGTTGATTGTACTGAAATGTGTGTTGGCAGTGCCTGTACACAACCATCATAAAATGATAAAAATCCATCCAGTGTTTTTGTTGTATTCTCCTTATATGTTTTCCCCTGTCTCAAATCGAGCCGTTCGACCGTGTGACGTCACACGGTCGGAAGCCCCTCCCACAATTGTTGATTGACAGCAGCGTTTCAACACAGACCCGCCCTCGCTCGTGAGCCAGCTGTCAATCATAGTCTGCGCGGACCGGCGCTTTCATTGTTGATATGCTGGAGCACTGTCTATGAGCAGAATGGCGTCTAAGCGATTGTGGTGTTCTGTTCTTGGGTGTAATAACGAACACAGCAGTCATTTTAATGTTCCTAAATCCGAGCCGCTGAAGACGCAGTGGCTGAGTTTGTTTTCGAAGGGAATATTCCCCACGAGCAACGTCAATGCTTTCATGTTTGCGCGAATCATTTCTCACCAGACTGCTTTATAAACGAGGGTCAGTATAAAGCTGGTTTTGCTAAGAAGCTGCTCATGAAAAAAGGATCGGTACCAGCTATTCGTGTTCCTGCTGAACCTCTAGAACAACTGAAGTGAGTGTAACGTTTTATTAAACTTTATATTAATATTTATATTAATCTTTGCAAATCGCTAGCTGCACGCTTCACAATGACATGTTTTCTATGTATGATGTTCTCAATATAATTCATAATCCCACGTTTATACTGAACAACGCGTTATGGTTATTGTGTTATTGTGTTACAAACGGTGTACGCACAGAACAGAGAGGCGGGGTGAGCAAAGCTCATTATCATTTAAAGTCATATGCACTGAAACGGCGTGCTGAAAACAGAGCTGTTTTTTACCAAGTAAAATAAGTGTTTTCTTACAATACTAATGAGAATTTTTAATTAAAGTAGGCTATATTACAAACTTTTAATTTAGACCCTAAAGAATCATACTAGCTTGTACAAAAATGGCATTATATGACCCCTTTAAATCTGAGAGCTGGATCACTCCTCCATAGGCTTCTAAGGGATCGAAACTTGCCGGCCCAGAAAAGTTAAAGACATCGTTAAAATAGTCCAAGTGACAGTGGCTCAATCTTAAGTTTATCAAGCGACGATAATACTGTGCGCAAAAAACAAACAAAAATAACGACTTTATTCAACTATTATTCATTTCCTTCTCTGTGGGCCTCGAGATTTCACACAGTGTAACTGCGGAGCGCTTCTAGGTTGTACGAAAAAGTATTCTCGTCGCTTGATAAACTTAAAGATTGACCCACTGTAGTCACTTGGACTACTTTAACGATGTCTTTAACTTTTCTGGGCCGGCCAGTTTTGATCCCTTAGGAGCTTATGGAGGAGTGATCCAGCTCTCAGATTTAATCAAAAATATCTTAATTTGTGTTCCGAAGATGAACGAAAGTCTTACGGGGTTTGAACAACATGAGGGTGAGTAATTACTGACAGAATTTTCATTTTCATTCACTGTAATTATACATTTAAGTACTGAGTTATAATAATTAACTATATGTACTTACTCTAGGGTAAGGGTTAGGATGAGGGCTTGGTTTAGGGTTAGTTGCATGTAATTATGCATAATTTGTAGTTATTATTACTATAGTAACTACATGTAACACGTGTAATAAGGACACTGTAAAATAAAGTGTTACCAAAAATGTCAGCTGTGACATAACAGGTTACTAAGGGGAAAGTTAATCCAAACAAACTTTATTGGACACACAGTGGGTGCAGGAAAGAAACAGGTGAGTAGATGTATGGTTATGACAGTTGGCTGTATGACAGAGGGTAGAATGATCTTAATGAAAGTCTTTGTCTTACAGATGGTAATGTTTAGCAGTCCAGTGGAGCACACACCTCAGTATAATGGAGTATGGTCAGCAGGTTGGTAATGCTGAGGAGAATAACACATTAGGAGAAACAAGAGGGAGAATCACAGGTAAGTGCGCGGTAGATCATAAGGCACGGGAGAATCAAGAGATGGTTCTGTATTCCTTGTTCAAGGCCAGATGCTGAGTGAACTTGGGCTGCGTTTACACTTGTCATTAACATGCGACCTGTATCCGGTTGTTGTCCACATACACATTGAAAAGACAAATGTAAACGCACTTGTCAGCGTGTCCAGGTTCGGAAGTAGTCGAGGATGCATTGTGATCGGATCTCAGTGTAATGTAAACGCAATCCAGCCATCGTGTCTGCATTCACAGGTGGACGTCATATAGGCTAAATCCCCTCCCAGTCTCCCCGCGTGGCTGTCAGAAAACAATGGCCAGATGCAGTTTAAACAAGAAATTAAACTGAGACTGGAGATTGCATAGGAACATTGTTTAATTTGTATCATCTTTACTCTTAATCTGGTGTCGTGCCACAGACCTAATTTAAATATAATGCAGGAAACAGAAATCCGATCGGTTATCCAGATACAGAGGCTACTTAATGTGAACAAATGTAAACGCTCCATGTCCTGATTGGCTAATGATCCGATCTGCTTGATCGGATCACGGTGATCGCATGTTAATGCCAAGTGTAAACGCAGCCTTAGGTGTGTGCTTTTATAAGGTGGTGATTAGCAGAGAAGATGTGGATCATGTGTCGGTAATGGCTGAGTGAGGGCAGGTGAGGAATGTGAGGGATGATGGGAAATGTAGTGTGCTATGGTGACTGGGCTAGTAACTGGAGTTATTGACAGTTACATGTTTTATGTTGATCCTCTTATTAGTCTTTTTTTTTTTTTTTTTTTATCTCTCGGAATCGAGATTGATATATATTACCATGTACAATATATCAGCTAATATTTGGCATTTTTTAAATTTTCAGCATCAGCTAGTGTGTAAGTGTAAGAAGCTGGACTATTGCCTGAGCACAGATGCACATGAGTGCCCATTCTCCATCTTCCTTAAACTGTTTTTTTTTTAATAGCTCTGTCTAATAATTGAGGCACTTTTTTCATATCCCTTCGGCATTCAACAAAAAAAGTCTTTGAATATCTAAAACATTTAATGACACACTCCAGCCGTTAGATCTTCTATTGTGCATAACCTAGAAAAAAAAAAAAAGTGTACTCTGTGTGTCACAGCCCGTCTGTGGGAAGGATATAAGAGGTGGGAATTAGATATGAACAGGACACTTCGGCTGTAGGGAGGCCAACCAGTTGGAGAGGAAAAGGGAAATGACGTGTTGTACAAAAAGTTGATGCAAAATCCAAACATTGTGTTGGAAGGTGCTAACATATTTACAGTGCAGGAGAAAACAAAAATAAATAAAAACTGTAAAAAGAAAAGAAAACGGCAACAATGTGCTAATTTTGGCTAAACCAAATGGCTCAAGTTCACAACACTGCTCAGTATAAGATTTCTCTGAGTCCACAATCAGAACTGAAATCCTTTCAGCCAGTAAGCCTATTTATAGGCTGAAGCCCCACCTATAGAGCATACCAACCACATGTACAAACTAAAACGTTTGTAACAATCAAATAATATAAAAAAAAAACTACACAACACTTGAACCTTCCAAACCTTCCTAAAACAACAACCTAACAGAGAAAGAGTTTAACAACAAATTAAATGGCAAAAAAAATAAAATAAAATGAAATAGCCTATTCACGGACAATAAGGAAATTAATCAAACAATATTGTTGATGAAAATATACGAGAACAATAAGTGCTAGTTGTTAATAACGCATCAATGTTTTTTTGTTTTTTTCAACATTTTTTATATTACAATAATAGTAAACATCTTTAATACTATAGGCCTACTGTTTCAAATGACATCATTGCTGTTTGAGCTGTGCACACTGAAGCTGAAGAGAATGAACACCCGTAAACTGAACCGCTTTGCTAGAAGGTTAATGAACTCAACGGTTGCTGAAGAATGCAACTATAGCTATTTTATTACAAAAATAATTATAATATGCAATCCCAATCATAGCTTTTAATGTTTTGCATTGCTGTTTGAGTGCGCGGGCTGAAGCTGAAGAGAATGAGCACTGGTAAACTAAAGAACTTTTCTTGCGGGTTATTTAACTAAACGAAATGCATCCTATATGAGATTAATCCGATATTTATATTGCACAAAATGACGCGAATGCACAAGCGAACTTAACTGTGCTGGTCAGAATGTGTTTTATTACAATAGTGTTATTACAAACATGTTAATGGCATGTATATGACAGTCCCAATCATATTAATGTGTATTGCTGTTTGAGCTGCGTGTGCTGGAGCTAAAGTTGATCACCGGTACAGTGAAGCGCTTTAGCCTACTGCATCATTCATGCATTAACTCAACCAAACGCATCCTATATGTGATTAATCATATATATATACAAAATAAACATAAAATTACAACTTACAATGGCACAAAATGCTGCAAATGCTCAAGCAAACTTGACTGTGCTTGTCATAGGCTTGACTCCGTAGACGCGCGCTTTCTCCACAACACGCTAAAACACTGGTGAACAAGAATTCACAGCATTATTTTACAGTCGTGTTCTCATTATAATGTTATTAAGCCTAGCCTATATAACAGTGTAGATTTAAAAATCATGCTTTTCCCCATTATTGTTGAATCATGGAAGATACACCAGTTACTTCACCAAGATATCTCTTATTTAGTATTTTTATACATGTGTCAGCATAGGAGAGAAACAGGCATTGAAGAATAAGGCTACATGAGAGGTGGTCTTCATTCCAGATTTCTCTGTTCCCCATTTCTCTATCCCCTCTCCCCATCATGCCAGCTGTTATGGTTTCGCTGGGTTTCTCCTCCCTCACCCCTCATGCCTCAGTTTCTCCTTCCTCTCACCCCGTCATGCCTCTGTTTCTCTGGAGTGGTACAGTAAGGATTGAGCTTATATACACCAGTGAGCGACTTTCAACTTCCTTGTAAGGTAGAAAAACATGTTGCTTATGTTTAAAAATGGAACGTATACCTCATTCTTACACATGGTACAATCCACTTTCCATATTAAGAAACTAGCCCTTGGTGTATACATTCGTGGTACATTTGCATCAGTTGAAAAACATTCCTTTCCTTGTTAAGAACATGCCAACTGTACACATTTGATGTATCATCATCAGTGGAACAACTCTGCTCACTGAACATGTTACATTGCACACATAATTGTATGCAAAATATAGCTCATCCAATATCTCTCATCAGCACACATGTACAAACATACTCTGGCTCATAAAATACATTATGAAATTATTATGAAAATGAATAAAGAAAAATAATACAAAAAAAGAACATTAAAAAGTAACATTTTAGTCTTCAGACAGATTTGTGCTGCACATGTTGCACTTAACTTTATCTTCCTTTTCGAAGTGATTCCATCATGTTGAACAGCATCTGAAGTTTCTCAGCTGAAGTAAATAATTCATTATCTGTCGGCTTTAATATATCGGCCTAATTTTCTAATCGGATCGATAACGATAACATTAAAAATGACCATTTATCGGCCGATATCGATATGTGGTCGATATATTGTGCATCCCTAATATAATCTTTAGGCCAGAACAGGGTCGAGAGCACCTTCGCTGAGCACCTTCGATAGCTGTGTCTTGGTTTGAGGACGACCTTACAGTCGTTAGGCCCAAACTCAAGGCAAGACGCACTCACAGAGAGCGCTTGTAAGTCACCCACTCGCTTGACCGATGCTAAGGCTAGCAGGAGAGTGGTCTTTACTGAAGGGCCCACAACTCTGGTTGGGGTGACATTGTTACTTTCGCTTGAGTAAGTCCTAAGTCCTTCCTTAGGGGGATTTTCTTGTTGTCTGACCAACTAAGTAGGGCTGTCGTGATAACCACAATATTGTAGTACCGCTATACTGACAAGCCAATTGCAAAGGAATGCAAGCAACCGCAGCAACCACGATATTCGCGTGTTTTCTATTTTTCATAAGGCTATGCCCTTCTTGTTTTGTGTATAGAATGTTAAATAAGTTAATAATGACAATAAGATACATAGTGTCATAGTCATTTGTACAGATGCTCCGTGGATTTGCACTTAACAAGCCTAATCAGTGAATGAGAGAGAGATCGACTGAGCGCGTGCGATTACCTGCGGCTGTCCTTCAGATCAAGTCATATTAATGAAAAGGTTAGCGTGTCCAAGGAAAGCAAAATCTTTGTCGTATCATCCTTTTAACATTTAAGGATATTTCCAATGAATGGCATCAGCGCTGGTCAATACAATGAATCAATGCCATTGATATGTATGAAGTGACGCATCAGCTTTAGCATTGCCCATACTGAGCCTTGTAAAGATGTGCTGCATTGCTGCTCAGCTGAGCCTTGTTAAAGTGGAGCTCAGTTAAAATTAAATATTAAAATAATTAACACCTTGTTTCATTACATCTATCTTTGAATGAAGCCGCATTTTTTTACAATTTCGTTGAATGAACGGTTTAATGACTCACTCAAAGACAGTCCCTTGTGTCCCAGTCCTAGTGGTGTAACAGTGTAACTGGGCTGAGTGACAGCCTGTCTAGAATGCCGATACTGGTGAAATATCAGCCTCTCGTAAAGTGAGATTTGAGGATTAGAACGAACTGTTATACATATAACAATAGCCTAACATGCTTATTGTCAGATTTATGTTCTTATTTTGACTTTCTCTTCTGTTTACTCCACTTCAACGCTCTGTTTAGTTTCAGTTTCATTACTGAACACTTGAGCCACTCAAAATTACCGCAAGGGAAATTCCTTCACTGCGACAGCCCTACGACTAAGACATGGTGTTCAGATCTGGCAGGAAGGTTGCCAGCATTTCCAGACAGTTGATATGAAGCCTTTTTTCTGCGCTTAACCTGGAGCCGGAAGTCAGCCTGCCTTTGCATAGAGCTCCCCAACCCGCGTTGGAAGCGTCTGTCGAGACCACCTTCCTTCTGGAGACCATTCCCAGATCCACACCCGATTGGAACCAACAAGGGTCCTTCCAATGGGTCAGGGCCATGATGCAGGCTTGATCCACCCTCATGCGGAGGCGTCTGAGACGCCAAGCGTGGCCTGGAACTTGGGGTTTCAGCCAGTACTGTAGGGGCCGCATGTGAAGCAGGCCCAGCTGAAGTACTGGTGACGCAGAGGCCATGAGGCTCAGCATCCTCTAAAAATTCATGAGGGTGGGGGGGTGGGGGGGGTGGTGGGGGGTGAGAACGCAACCTTGAAAGATGCCGCAAGCCGAGGCTCGTTCTGGCATGAGCGTGGCCTCCATTTGGGCTGAATCGAGAACTGCTCCCAGGAACGAGATTCACTAGTTGGAAGACAGTGAGCTCTTGGCTGTATTGATCCTGAGTCCCAGGCTTTCCAGATGGCTGAAGAGCACGGATCTGTGAGCGTCTAGCTCGGCCTCCAACAGGGCTAGAATGAGCCAGTCATCGAGGTAATTCAGGATGCGTACTCCCTTCTGTCTCAGACAGCTAGAGACAGTCCAAATGGAAGGACCGTTTATACTAAGCCACTAGCCTGACTACGTCAGACTTCCTACTTCCGCTAATTTCATTTCGCTCCTGTAGTCAGTCTGAGATAGCAGCCTATCTTTCTGTTTTCCACCGGCCTGAAAACAGCCTGGCCAATCAACGAACAGAGGGCGGGCTGAAAGCCGTGACGTAGTCGGTAAGCGCCGTGTTTAAGATTAGGTCAGGGAAATCGAAAACGACCGCTGATATGGAGACGCGGATGCAATTAGCTCTGTTGTGGAGAATATTCCCGGCATTAGCAAACTGAAGCCCGAACACGAAGAGTGTGTATTAAACATTTTGAATGGAGGTGATGTTGTGGCCCTACTCCCTTTGGGAAAAGTTTAATTTATCAACTATTACCGATCGTCAGCGAGAAACTGGGGAGCCTTTTGACAGGTCAGTGTCTCTTTTCTTTTCCAGGTCTTAAATACCGTAAAACTTCAAATAATAGCCCGGGCTTTTATTTGCCCAAATCGTCGAACTGCACCGGCTTGTACTTGAGATAGGCGTCTAACTTATATGAGACAGGCCTTTATAGTTGAGATGTTGTTCATTGAGATGTTGTTCCTAGAGTCTATAATCTCTAAAAATCTCCAAATGCTCCACGTGAAACCGCGGTCTTCCGACCTCTTACTATCTTGTCGATTGATTTTTATGAATATGCGCGAGGGAGAGAGAGCAAGACAGCGCTCGTGTTGTTTGTAGACGTGGGAGTGCGCGCGCGCGGCCGGGGCTCTCTCTCTCTCTCTCTCTCTCTCTCTCTCTCTCTCTCTCTCTCTCTCTCTCTCTCTCTCTCTCTCTCTCTCTCTCTCTCTCTCTCTCTCTCTCTCTCTCTCTCTCTCTCTCTCTCTCTCTCTCTCTCTCTCTCTCTCTGCTCGTTTGTGCCCTGTCAAGCGCAGCAGTCATTCTATTACATCACTCACAGATCAAAAAAGTCGTTTACAGCCATGTTCACTCGGGTATTTCGCTCGCATCATCAAGTGTTTACAGTGGAAGTTCGATCATAGATTTGAGTTCGATGCATGATGTCTGTGGTTCGATGGCTGTGTCGGCGCATAACATATGTCATAAACAAACTTATCTGATTGGCTTACGGGAAACCAATGATTTTAAACTTCAGTACGCGCCCCCTAGCGAGAGAGAAAACACTTCTCTATTATGCTATCCCAGACTCTGTGTACGAAGCAAAGTGAAGTAGCACAGTCTGGTATTACCAGGCTACTAAGCCACCCTCTTGAACGCGAATCTCAAGAACGGTCTGTAATGGGGGGCTATCTTTCAACGTTGAAAGAAACTGCGTGCAGTGAGTCAATCCACTTGCCGTAGGTTTCTGAAGAGCGTTCTTTAAGACTAAAGTGTGCGGGGGCGGCCGTCGCCATCTTGGCAGCGCGTCACCGCTCGTCACTCCTGGATAACAGAAAATGGGCAAAGAGGTGCGATGGGTGGATCTGAGGTGCGATCAAGTTTGCTCAGGGTAATGACGCTAATGCTATATGCTACTGGCAGTACCTAGCCAATATTGCTCTGAGCTTGTGCGTGTGACAGTGATTCATGCGCATACATGTCAGTCAGCGCGGCATCGCACGTCAAGTTCGTTGAGCGCTTTATTCAGTCCATTTTAAATTCTGACTTTGGCCGCCTCTCAATTTCTGAAATGGGTTAAACCAAAGATATTACCTTAGAAGTTCAAGTAAATGTACTAGAAATCCACGCTCATTCAAGGGTGTGCATCTATTGCATGGACGGAGAGAAAGCACTGACACCTGAAGGATTTCATCTGACGGTACTTTTTATTTAACACTAAAAAGTTAAATAAGTTAAATAAGCATATATAGTATATCTGTTCTGAGAGAGCAACGGTGAGTGTAGTCTATATATTTATAGAAGTTTTTAAATCTGAACTCCAAAAAGCAACGAAATTGTCAGACATCCATTAGTGCATGTTCACAGAGGAAAACAACTGGAAAACAGCTCTGGTTGTTCTCTCGATACTCGACGACGATGGAATCCAACGGTGTGGGCGAAGGTATAATGTGTGTATTAAAATGTATGAAATATTCCGAAAAAAGCACAAACACGGCAGAGATGGCAAGTTCAGCAGCTGGAATTAGCTGCGGTGACGTGGCGCTAACAGACAGCAGATTAACGGCTAGTAGTAACAGCAGCCGCAATCCACCTGTCACTCAAGTGGCCACGCCCTTAACACTAAAAGAATTCCATAACTTCCATAACTGCCACAAGCGGTCATTTTGACCGTTAAATTGCAAACTCTATATCTTATAATGATAAATATTGAGAGATTAATGCAATTGAGAGATTAATGCATTTATTGTATTAGGATATCTTTTAAAAACAAAACAACACCAAACTGTACATTTAAACAAGTTTAATTATACATTTATAAATAATAATATCATTAGTAGCCCGTAATTATCACATATTCACAACAGATAGGCTAGCCTATATATTCCATATCCATTCATATCCATATGGTTTTTTGCCTTATGTGTAATTTATATAAAAGATATTTAAAATGAAAATACAGACACTTTTAGGAAAAGTCAGGTACTAGCAGGATTTTATTTATTTTTTCAACAGTTATTGCAGATATACAATTCAAAACGGTCAAAATGACCGTCATGGCCGTTAGTGTTAATTATGCAGATCTTTAAGGCTTAATGTAATTTAAACGGATGGGTTGTAAAATAATTCCCCCCCCCCCCCCCCCCCCCCATAGTTTTTCCCATTGCGTCTAGCGACGCAGTACCAGTGAACTGTATCGAAAGGGAACTTGGTAACAAAATCTGGTAACAAAACACTTTTTGCCCTCCTGTCCTAACTTGTATCATGTGATGTTTTTTTTTTTTTTCATATAGGGTTCTGCTCAAAGACATGGTGATATGAGCTGTATGTTATCTGAAGCTTTTCAGTCCAGTTTCTTTCTGATGTGTGTGTGATCTAAATGTTGCGTTAATACTTATTTGATGTCGCTGTCAGTTAATTATCCAATTAGACAGATAAACCTGTGCTTCAGTTGGACTGGAATTTTGGAGGTCGGCATCTTTGATATTTACTTTTGTCACTGTCGCTATGGTTACATGCATATCCATGGCTAATGGGACAAAAGGCGCTTGACTTAGGTTATTAGTTCATACGGAATGTATTTAAGGCACACCTGTAAAAAGGGCAAATTGAGAGTCACAGCAATAGTGTTCATCACACATGGACTACATTCGCATCTGCTGGGAAGTACTGTAGGCATTTACTAACAGATGTGAATAGAGCCTATGTTTGATAATGCACATTTAAAGTGAATCAGAGAGATGTGCTCATGAATCACTGGTGGTGTAAATGAATTCTTCCCGCATTTAAAACAGGGTTGCAGCTCCGTCTGCCCTGTCAGATAATTCTACAATATGTTATACAGCTCAGGAGAAGAAGAGGCAACTATTTGCATAGTAATAGCCAGATAATGTCATATGTCCAACTGAACCATGCCATTGTGTATATGGGTGGTTTTCTGGAGGCTATTTGAAATGCTTGAACTGAGGAGGAGGATTTTTTTGCCTCTCATACATGAGAATATGAAACAGCTACATATATTTTGCTCATGTTTTAGATCAAGTCATGTGATAATGTGGAATGTGATGGGCCATAGAATAGGGCAAAGGGTCATTGTTGCCCGTGGGCAACTATAAGATAAAGATTCATCATTCTGTATTAATATTTGCTGAATTTCTAAAGATTTTAAAGATTACACTACTGTTCAAAAGTCTGGAAGACTTTGTTTTTGGATTTGAAGCTTCTGTTTACCAATGTAGTATTTAATCAAGCAGACAATCAAAATGGGAATATTTGGATATTGTACATTTTACATAACAATACACTAAACCATTCAAAGCTCTGGAGTCACTAATATTTTTTTAAAGAATTATCAAGGATGCACTAAATTGATCAAAAGTGACTGTAAAGAAATTTAGAAAGAGATTTGTATTTTTAAAATGAATTGTTCAAACATTTTCTATTCATCAAAGAATCCTGAAAAATGTCTTGGTTCCCACAAAACTATTAAGCAGTAACTGCTTTCAACATTGATAATACTAATAATACATGTTTATTGAGCACCAAATCATCATTTTACAACAATTTCTGAAGGATCATGTGACATTGGATGTACAAGAGAACATAAAGATTGGACTGGAAACGATTAGGTTGATTAAGAGGATAAAGGATGGATGAATGTAAGTTTCAGGTGTTGAGCTGTTGTGGGAACAGAAGGTCCTTGAGAAGCATCCTACAAGCCAGTCACATCAATGGGAGGTGCATGGGATGAAACTTCTGAATATCTTCTTAAACTGACTACTAGAATTCATTTAAAACCTTCTAGGTGATTCAAAGTGTCAGTTTCTTCCGACGTTACCTTTTATAGTGATTCCAAATTGTTGAATGTAGTTAATGAGCTCTGCACAGTCAGGTCTTATTCCTTATCTTGGTCTTATTCTTTGTCATCGTCTTCGTCATCTTATTCTTCTTCATATTCGTCACAGTCATCTTATTCTTCATCTTATTCAGGGCTTGACATTAACTTTTTTGCTCACCAGCCACCGTGGCTAGTGGTTTTCCAAAGTTACTAGCCACTCAGCATTTTCACTGGCCACAAGTTTTACATCAATACCATGGGGGAAAAACTGCCATAGATATTTTTAATGTTATCTCATAATCTGGCAGCAGGTATACCTATTAGGCTGCTGTCACTTTAAGATCGGACACATGGATCCATTATGCTGTTACACATTCTTTTTTTTCTCAACTGTTTACGTTCACTTAAAACATAACTGACTCTGTTTACGTGAATACTCGCCAAGACCTGCATTTTGACATTATTTTGCGTGTATTTGTAGCCTGACTACGTCATACTTCGTACTTCCGCTCAATTTCGTTTCGCTTCTGTACTCAGTCTGAGACAGCGGCCTATCTATCTGTTTTCCTCCGGCCTGAAAACAGCCGGGCCAATCAACGAACAGAGGGCGGGCTGAAAGCCGTGACGTAGTCGCTAAGCGCAGGTTAGGGAAATCGAAAACGAATTGCAATTCGCTCTGTTGTGGAGAATATTCCCGGCATTAGCAAACTGAAGCCCGAACAAGAAGAGTGTGTATTAAACATTTTGAATGGAGGTGATGTTGTGGCCCTACTCCCTTTGGGAAAAGTTTAATTTATCAACAATTACCGATCGTCAGCGAGAAACTGGGGAGCCTTTTGACAGGTCAGTGTCTCCTTTCTTTTCCAGGTCTCAAATATTGCCATGACATGCTGTAATCTTGCAATTAAGTTGCAGCATTTCCGACAGACTCGAGATGAACAAAGAGCTGTGTTTAACAGAACTAATCCTAACTTTGACAGTTGGCTGCAAATATTTTTTTGTTTCTCTCTACTGTCAAATATCAGTTTAGAGGCCCTGATTGTACCGTGGATGCGTAGATTAACTTCACATAATCTGCAAAAGTCGTTTACAGCCATGTTCACTCCGGTATTTCGCTCGCATCATCAAGTGTTTACAGCAGGTTTACAGTGGAAGTTCGATCATAGATTTGAGTTCGATGCATGATGTCTGTGGTTCGATGCGGCTGTGTCGGTGCATAACATACGTCATATATAAACTTATCTGATTGGCTTACGGGTAACCAATGATTTTAAACTTCAGACAAGCGCCCCCTAGCGAGAGAGAAAACACTTCTCTATTATGCCATTCCAGACTCTGTCTATGAAGCAAAGTGAAGTAGCAGAGTCTGCTATTACCAGGCTAGTGTATTTGACTGTTTAAGCGCAATATGCAGCGAAAAAGAATTAAGTTTATGAGAATTTAGAAATGTATGTGTGTGCTCTTGGATTGTGAGCAGAAAATCTGCAGGATTTAGTAAAATTATGCACAATTCCGAAATGCAATGCCGAAATTCAAGCCTTGTAACAGCAACAATATTCATCCGGATCAAATGAAACGAGTGAGTGAGGGAAGATGGTTTTGTGTCAACTCGCTTTCTGAGAGATAAAAAAAAGCTGGTTTCGTGTATCTATTCTGTGCAAAAATGACTATTGGAAACATTTCAAATATTTCAGTAATGATGTATCGAAAAATCAACACTACATTGCACTTAGTTTATTATTTCATATGCCTTTTTAAAAGACTACAATTGAAAAATGTATATATTATATATAAAATTCAACCCACCAAAGTGGCTAGTAGAAGTGACTGCGTTACGCACCACTGCTGAAATCCACCTGCATGTTAATGTCAAGCCCTGATCTTATTCTTATTCTTCTTCATTATTTTCTTAGTTGTTGTGGTCTTCTTCTTCATCTTTCTCGTAATCTTCGTCTTCATCTTAATTATGCTGGTCTTCTTCGTTGTTGTCTTCATCATCTTTGTCTTAGTTGTTTTTGTCGTCGTCTTCATCATCGTCATCTTATTCTTCATCTTACTCTTACTAAGTCTTCTTGCTCTTAATTTTCTTCTTCATTGTCGTTGTCATCTTCATTTTCTTCTTTCTTGTCTTCATCGTCTTCTTTGTCTACATTTTCTTCATCTTTTTCTTTATTGTCATCTTCATCATCTTTGTCTTGTTATTGTTCTTCGTTTCCTTCTTTTTCCTCATTGTCTTCATCTTTTTTGTCTTCGTCGCCGTCTTCTACTTCACCTTTGTTTAAAACAAAAATGATGGATGATCATGCAATGAATTCTGCATCACAGAGGCCCCCATTGTAGAGAATCCCCACTGTTGATGACATATTTATTAATTCTTCTACTGGATTTTTTATTCCTCATCATTATTTTAAAAATCCTATGGTAATTCTTCAAAAGTGTAGTAGCAGCAGGTGCGAACCATGCTGAGACATTTATTCATATGCTGCCTGTAAGCAGTGTTACATATCCCACGCTGAGAACTACAGGCTCTTACACAGCACATAAATAAACAGCCCACATCAGGCCCATCACCTGGCGGCCATTACTATGCTTCCCTCATAAGGTGACGTGGCGATGTGTCTGTGGGACAGTGAGCAGTCTTTTTTATTGATAACAGCAGGTAGACAAACACACAAGGCTTTTATATCACCTCCACCAAACACAGAGCATCAGTTATTTGCACTGTGCAAGCTGTTGCAGTTTAATCAGACATGTTTTTTTTTTCCAGTAGAGTGTTTGCCTTAACAAATGGTAATAAATATCTAGCCTGTATCTACATTATTTAACATAATGCACAGTATTGTAACAATGATATATAGAGACTCTATATAGAGTTCATGTTCAGTTCGTGGTTATAGTACAAGAAAACAACATTTTCCTATGTTCATAATTACTCAGAGGGAACGCCCACACAGGCCACCAACAGCCCTTTAAAATTGTAGCAGAACATGAATTGCATTCAAAAACAATTCTTGATCTTTCCAGAACGCCCACATGTTATTGTTTAGTATTAATGCTTCACACTTCCTTCTTTTGGAGTCAAATTTGAGGCAGCTTGGTATACTAATGATTACAGAGAATGTAGATGGAATACAAGAGAAAATACATTGTATTAATCACTCATGGAGAGGTCAATAAGAAACATGTGTACTAAAGCACAGTTCTTGGAGCATGTAATCAGTTTGCTATAGACAAGAGTTTTTGCAGTGCAGGCATAATTATGGAAAGCAATTCAGTTCAATTTCTTGACCACTTACTGTCAAACGTGATTGTATTACCTGCAAAAAGATTATTCATATTTATTTTATTAATAACTGCTGTTAATTAAGGAGCAGCATCAGAGCAGTGAGTAGTATACGGCTGATGAACAGATGATGTGCCTGTTAAAGATATATTGAATTCTAATCTGTCCTTTAATTCAGTCTGAGGAGTTTAATACATTCGAATAAAGCTGTGAATGTGAGACGTATAGGCTAGGCGTTGAAATAAATTGGCGAGAATTATGAAAATTAGAATTAAGAACTTTGTCTTTTTGTTTTAGTGTTTTAATGGACCTGTCTCTTTAATTCTCTTTTTAATTACAGTGTATGATTATCTGATACAATGTTTCGAAGTGTTTAACTGTACTTGTGTATATAATATATGTAGATTACCTTACATTTCAGCCAGTGACCAAGCAATATCACATGGATATCTGATTTAATTAACACTAAACAAAGTGTCTCAATATATTCAGTGGTTAAACTGTAAATTACCAGTGTGAATCATTGACTGTGAGAGATGCATTAATGAAGATGCAGGGGTGAGGTAAGAGTTTCTTTTTACGACCCATCAAAATGCACATTTAATCACACAATCAAAGGGTTTTGTTAACATTATGTTAACAAGCCCTCTCACACACCATTATGTGATGTTTAAAAAGCATCATCAAGGCCATTTCTTGTCAGAGGCTATGGGCATGTGATGCATACAGAAAGTCTTAACATTATTAACACAGTTTAAATTCAACCCGATCAATAAAAACCCCTTTAGCTTGCTGACTTACATTTACTCTCTGGCAGGAACAGTAAACTATTGCCCTACATACGTGAGACATTTAAAGAACGTTGTCATCATCAATTGTTCCCACCTTGCGTGGGTGGTTTCTTTTATGCTGTAATGGTAAGGGATCTGTGGTTACATTTGTTTTGAGGAGAAAAATATGAAAATTGCCATCTTGTGGTTCCATGAAGAGCTCATAATTTTGCTTCAGATACCCTAATTAACCATTGCATGCATATCTCTCCTGGAAAAAGAGGATAAATTAAGTATATTTAAAAATAAATAAATAACATGAGTGGTCTTAAGGAAAACAAATAATTAAAAAATACACTATTTTCATGCACAACCATCTCTAGAGTTTACAGATAATGGTCTGAAAAAGTATTCAGTGAGTGGCAGTTCTGTGGGTGAAAATGCCTTGTTGATGTCAGAGGAAAATGGCAACTGTATTGAATGCTGTAGTATGCACTGATTGCTATTACGGTTCTAAATCACCTTTAGAGGATTATTTACCAATTAATGTCCAGTAACTAAGAGAGGAGTAAAGAAGCCAGAGTCATGGATCCAATTCACTCCGTGTATTAGTTAGTTAAATGAAAGAATGAATTATTTTCCACAATATCAACAAAATGTAAATATGTCACAATAAAACAACGTAGGCATACGTAAAATAACCAAACAATAAAAACAATGTGTCTTGATTCAAAATAATATATAAAGGCAATGAAAAATGATGTTAATAAAAGTACTCAGTCTTAGGAAGTCCCAAGTATTTCAAAGGAAGTTCACTCGATGGCAAAAAAGGGTACAGATGTCCTCAGACGTCGATCATCCGATTCGGTACAATCCCAGTGAAAGTCGAACAGGCAGTTACATGTCGGCAAGAATCCCGGTCTAGTCCGGATAGAGTTAACGTGATGAAACTCCAACCGGCCCGTAGCTTCGCGCGCTGCAAGGCTCAGTGTACGATGGGTTCGTGTGATAGGGTTCAGCTGGATAATCGTGGATAACTTGTATGTCGTTGTGTAAATGTGTGGTTCTACAATAAACAAACATGCTCAATTAGTTTTCTGTGACAATTTGTACAACAAAACTGTGTTATATCACTTCACGTGACTGAACGAGAGACATCGCAAATATATAATAATAGCATAATATGTCAGCAATTCTCTTATAACTGAGGAAATATCTTAGCGATGCATTCAACAGAATATCAAACAATGATTATTAGATTAAATAATGTCGGATAAACACTTACAATCTGCAATGACGCACACGATGATATTCGCCAGATAATACCAACGACCTCTGTAAATGATCACACAATTTCGACCGCCCATCACATCTGAAATGCAAACTGGTCACCACCTACGTGCTATATTGTCGATCGATCGCTTTATAATCTTCATCCACCTCACCTTATTGACTCATGATATAACATGTACTACATTTCTTCTTTCTTTTCTATTGCCTCATATCTGATCTCACCTCACTACCGAACTCGCGAGACTTCCAAATATGATCTCGCCTCACTTCACTGAACTCGCGAGACTTCCAAATAAACTCTGCCTACACAGCAGACACAACACTTGAACAGAGCACTATACAACCACAACTACGAGTCAAATTCAACATGACCATGGCCTTTTGCACAGCAACAGTAACTCAAATAACCTTTACAACTCGTTACAACTGAGGTCTGCAGAAGAGCATCTCTGAACTTACAACACGTCGAGCCTTGAAGCAGATGAGCTACAGCAGCAGATAGATTCAGTGATTCACTCTGAATCTATCTCCAGCACAGTGCAGATATCACTGTGCATCACAGTGTTACTCCTGTCAGCTGAGAAAGAACAGGAAACTGAGGCTACAACCAAAATTTGACATTAGAATGTTGGAAAAACGATGCCCAGTCAGATGGTAGGGGCAGAATTTGGTGTAAACAACATGAAATCATGGACCCATCCTGCCTTGTATCAACGGTTCAGGGTGGCGGTGATCAATGTTCCCTCTAAGTTGCAATTCGTGTTTTTTTTTATATTATATTATATTAGGCCTATATTTTATTATATTATAAGCCTAAATAAAGAATCTCACAAGGGTATTGTTTAGGGCTCCTTGCCATTAAAAAGTTTGAAACCCCCTGCTAAAGAAAATATTGGAAATTCATAAGCAATAAACAATCATTTAACTTTGATGGTTTAATGCTTCCTGTACACAATTAATTGACTGTACAAAAACACTTTATGATTTTCCCAAACCATCTCAGTGTAACAGCTTACTTTTCTTTCATACTATATTCTATTATTGTAAAGAATTGAACTGTCCTGCAGAAGATTTTGTAAATTATTTTTCATAGGATTTCTTGGTAAAAACTTCAGTTAACAGCACTGTAAAAAAAAAATCAGGTAACCTAAAATGTGCTTCATTTAGTGACTTCTTAATTTGTTAAGAAGCTTGTTTTTCGAAAATATGATTTAATTCCAATAAGTTATGGTATGTATGGGGGATACTTTCTTGGCACTCTTTGGGGTCCTTAGTACCAATTGAGCATTGTTTAAACACCACAGCCTACATGAGTATTGTTGCTGACCATGTCTATCCCTTTATGACCACAGAGTACCCATCTTCTGATGGTTACATCCAGCAGAATACTGCGCCATTCACATCCTGGATGTTCAGCTGACAAGTCTGCAGCAACTGCGGGATGCTATCATGTCAATGTGGACCAAAATCTCTGAGGAATGTTTCCAGCACCTTATTGAATCCATGCAATGAAGAATTAAGGCAGTTCTGAAGGTAAAATGGGGTCCAAACCCCAGTACCAGCAAATATATACCAGCAATATATTTGAGACAGCATAATGATAGAGCTTAGGTTATATGCAACCATGAATTTTAAAGAGTTAGTTCACCAAAAAAAATGATGGATCATTTTCTCATTTCACTCTCCAGTTTTTTTTTGTGTGTGTATGTCTGTGCTTTAGGATTTGGGGTACATTCATAATATTGATTTTATACAGCACACATGGTTCAGTGTACTGAGGAGATAACCACTGGCCACAGTATATTCTGGTAAATGGGGCATTCTTCTCTGCACAAGTATGAGCACAAAATGCTCGATTAGATCATTGTTGTTTTTTCTGGGAGGGATGTTTTGTGTGCTGCTGTAATCTCATTATTCATCAGTGGCGCGTGTTACATGTCTCCCTTCCAGGTTCGATGTCTTTTGAGGATTTTTGTTAGCTTTCAGCAGAGCAGTGCTTTTGCAAGCCTCAGCACTGTCTCGGTTATCAGTGCTCCATCCTTAATTGAAGACAAAACCATGTTATGTTTCTAATATCCAGAGGGAAGAATGAGATACAAAAGATGATGAAAAGATCTGATAAAAAGCTGGGGAGTTTATCCTCTGGCACTATTTTGTTGTGAGGAAATAAAGTTGGGGAGACAAATAGAACATATTGTTGGCCTCTGTTTATAACAGTTTACAGTATCTAGACCTTGCATGTGTCATGTGGTCGTTAGTCGCTCACATGAATGTACACGGGAATGTTCAAAAGCAGCCGGCTATCAGTATCAAATTAAGCTGGTACTCTGTAATACCAGTACTGCAGGAAAGCTGTTATTGTTACATTTTTGAGATTTCATCATCGACTTATCGAACTACCAGTATTTTTGTAAACACCAAGTGTGTGTTTGTCTGTGAGTTTGTTCCAGAATGATGTGATTCTAAGGAGGCAGAGTTTGCTATTAGCATATTGCTAAGCTAAAAGCACAATATGTTAAGAATAAAAATACATGGCACGCACAATCATTGTCTAAAACAATATATATTTTTTTCAATTTGTAATTTTTAGTTATACTTTTTCACAACTGACATTTGTCTCTTCTTGTCTGCCGTCTTGCATTTGTTTTACAGTGTCTCTAAAGGATAAATGTGAGCCTTTGCGTTACCTCTTTTAAAGGGGCAATGAACTGCATTTTTTTATTCTTTTGTAATGTTTCCTGAGGTGCACTTATAATGTTAGTATGATTTTTAGGTCAAAACATTTCATAATTTAGAAATATATGGCCATTTTCTGCCCTGTTTTAGCCCTCTAATATGAACACACTGTTTGAAGGGGTGTCTGCTGTGAGACTCAAAGTAAACGCCCACTGCTATGATTGGCTAACATACTTGCATATGAAATAAGAATTACATTTGAAACTCTCTCGAAATCCTTTACTATGTTTTTACTATAACAGCTGTAGAGATTAAATACTCATAAAAAGTGTTGATAGCATTCTATTTAGATATACTCCGGTCACATGAAAGATTGCAGCGTTGTAGCCGATGACAGACATGAATGCAGTGCTCTCGTCAATGCAATTCGGTTTCTGCCCTCACAAATGCTTTCATCGTAATTAAAATTTCAGACACAATATAACAAAGAGATTAATTTTGCAGTGTAGACAGCTTCATTAATTATAACGGGAGTTTTGGCGAGAGTTCAGAACCCAGTCACTGATAAACTGGTGCTGTGTGATTGACAGCTCCAGCGATTATAAAAGGGAGGGTTTTTGGATAGCTTTCTGTATATAATCACAAATTAAATAACAGATTATTTGAATGCTACCACAAGAAACAATGTGAAGTTGATCCTTTAGTCACTGCTTGATTTACTGATGCATAAACAGCAATAAACAATTCTGAGACGAAGAACGTAATCCATATCTTGCAGTAAAAGTCTGTCTGCAAAGCCTGCGCCGAAATGATTTGCGACTGATTTTCCAAAGAATCCACCGTTAAAAGTACCGAGCATTAGGATCCTTTGGAAGGTAATGTTATTTGGAGTCCAGTGATCCTGTATCGCTCTTCTCTTCTCTTCTTCTCATCTTACTAACATGCCAGTGCTAGGCATTGATTTGAATCTGCAGAGGCGGTCTTTCGTCACACTATGACTTCATAATGTGACACAATTTCAAACGAGTCATTTTCTGAGCTTGGATTCATTCTCTTTCCCTACCATTGATGGAAATTTCCGGCTTTCTGTGTTTTCACTATTATACGATGGGGGCGCTATTAGGCATCTTCTGAAAGTCGAGTACAAAATCTACGGATCAAAACAAAATATTCTTACTGATCCCCCAGCGTGATTTTTTCAATGCGACCGTTATTTAGAACCTGTCACTTTAATGTTTCCATGGTGACGCGTCATTGCTTGTCACTTGACACAGCGCAACCACAACACACAGCGCTGAATGAATGATGATCTGCTTTTATGTCATCTTTCCTTTATTGTTCAAAATATTCACAAATGTATTAGCTATAACATGAAATACTGATATTCCGATTGTCAAATATGTGCAAGTGGATGTGTTCTGTTGTTTAAACACCTTTATAACGATTGCTTTAGTTGAGCTGTATGTGTGATGGGCGGCGCCATATTAGTTTACAACACGTCAATTCCTCAACTTCTGACGAAATACATGAAAGTAAGTGGCCGGTGAACTGGGAGAAGAATAGGGTCAAATGTAAAGCTACTTACACAATGTGTATCTGATATAAATAAAACGTGTCGTCTTATTATAATGGAAATTATTATTATTGCCGCTTCCATAGACATCATTGTGTATTTTACAAACTCAAAATATTTTTTTTGCTAGTACTTATGTGTATTTAAATGTCTGAAACCTAAAATAAACATTATGTGAAAACACTGAATAGCTCAGCGCCAGCCAACGCGCGAAAGCACGTTTGAATTTAGCAGTTGATCACGTGATGCACTGGCCGTTCTAATCATTCACATCGGTATGATCGTACGCTCCAGGGACCAGCCAAGACTGATCACACCGGTGTGATCGTACGTGCGAAAGGGTTAAGTAGGCAGATGCATATTTAAATAATAACATTAAACAGCATATAAATCCAAACTGCCCAATGTTATTGAATGAAAGCTATAGGACTGTGCAAGCTTTGGGGGTGTTGATGGACTCGATCTACTCCATCTGTTTTGATCGTAGTTCTGAATCCGATCTGTATGTAGTCTTTGATTAAAAATGCAATTTTCTCAGCTTTTTGCTCAAAATGTTGCTGCTTTTTATAAAACTTACCCACATTCAAGTGTTAATAATAAATAATTAATTAAGCTATAAAACGTTTTTTTGTTGTTGTTGTTGTTGTTGTTTAAAAGCATAGGCTCTGTTCTTTCTTTTGATATATCGCATATTCAGATATTCATACAACAAAATATTCTTGTGTTGGCTGGCAACCCCCCCCCCCCCACCCAACCCAAAAAAAATGCTGATGCGCGTTGCATCTATGGTAGCCATTATGTACCAAAAAGCTATGACAGGATGTCTTCTAATAGCACTTCGTCGAGTGTTCCTTCGGGTGAACAGGTTTGTTATTTCAAACAAACAGCAACTTGACACAACGAACAAACGAATTACTGACTGTGAAAAACATGAACTATTGTAATAAGTAGTTATGCCTTCTTTATTCGTTATATTTTCTGAAGTACGTGCATTAGATATCATCATCAACTTTAAACTATAAATGTTCATCTGTCTATAACATTGACTTACCTGTCGAGAAGAAGGTGGTGGTGGCGCAGTGGATAAGACACATGCCTTTGGTATGAGAGACCCGGGTTCGAATCCACTGTGAGACACCAATGTGTCCCTGAGCAAGACACTTAACCCCTAGTTGCTCCAGAGGCGTGCGACCTCTGACATACACTCACCGGCCACTTTATTAGGTACCCCATGCTAGTAACGGGTTGGACCCCCTTTTGCCTTCAGAACTGCCTCAATTCTTCGTGGCATAGATTCAACAAGGTTCTGGAAGCATTCCTCAGGGAGTTTGGTCCATATTGACATGATGGCATCACACAGTTGCCGCAGATTTGTCGGCTGCACATCCATGATGCGAATCTCCCGTTCCACCACATCCCAAAGATGCTCTATTGGGTTGAGATCTGGTGACTGTGGAGGCCATTTTAGTACAGTGAACTCATTGTCATGTTCAAGAAACCAATTTGAAATGATTAGAGCTTTGTGACATGGTGGAAGTAGCCATCAGAGGATGGGTACATGGTGGCCATAAAGGGATGGACATGGTCAGAAACAATGCTCAGGTAGGCCGTGGCATTTAAACGATGCCCAATTGGCACTAAGGGGCCTAAAGTGTGCCAGGAAAACATCCCCCACACCATTACACCACCACCACCAGCCTGCACAGTGGTAACAAGGCATGATGGTTCCATGTTCTCATTCTGTTTACGCCAAATTCTGACTCTAACATCTGAATGTCTCAACAGAAATCGAGACTCATCAGACCAGGCAACATTTTTCCAGTCTTCAACTGTTCAATTTTGGTGAGCTCTTGCAAATTGTAGCCTCTTTTTCCTATTTGTAGTGGAGATGAGTGGTACCCGGTGGAGTCTTCTGCTGTTGTAGCCCATCCGCCTCAAGGTTGTGCGTGTTGTGGCTTCACAAATGCTTTGCTGCATACCTCGGTTGTAACGAGTGGTTATTTCAGTCACTGTTGCCCTTCTATCAGCTCGAACCAGTCTGGCCATTCTCCTCTGACCTCTGGCATCAACAAGGCATTTCCGCCCACAGAACTGCCGCTCACTGGATGTTTTTTCTTTTTCGGACCATTCTCTGTAAACCCTAGAGATGGTTGTGCGTGAAAATCCCAGTAGATTAGCAGTTTCTGAAATACTCAGACTAGCCCTTCTGGCACCAACAATCATGCCACGTTCAAAGTCACTCAAATCAACTTTCTTCCCCATACTGATGCTTGGTTTGAACTGCAGGAGATTGTCTTGACCATGTCTACATGCCTAAATGCACTGAGTTGCCGCCATGTGATTGGCTGCTTAGAAATTAAGTGTTAACGAGCAGTTGGACAGGTGTACCTAATAAAGTGGCCGGTGAGTGTATATAGCAATTGTAAGTCGCTTTGGATAAAAGCGCCAGCTAAATGAATAAATGTAAATGTAAGAAAGCAGGCAACTTCAGCGTCTCTTTTGAAATCTTTCTCCTGCATTAGCTCTATCCACCTGGAAAAAAGCTATCCCGACATTAACTCGTGTTTTTTGTAATCTCCGGTCACGTTTCCTTTTACCATCTATTTTGGACTTTTCTGGCGACGAGGATTTGTAATGCAGCCTTTTAAACTTGCCGGGGCAGTGACAAGCGCCCCTCACTGCTCTGCTCCTCCGGTTCTGCTGCTTTCAGTTACGTCACGCTGGCTCTGAACGAAAACGCGCTTTGGAAACGCGTTGGCCTAGTACTTTTTGTCCCTCTCTGCTATTATTGTTTTTCAAGATGGCGGAACTACATGGAAGCCTCCGTGGACCTACCCGTCCCATGTATATAAAGATAATAATTTCTTCGTTTACGAGGATAAGTCAGATAATTGGCAGAGGTATTTGTACACCATTTAGGACATATTTATGAATAAAAAATATTGATTTTAAATAATAAAATACATTAAAAAGTACACATTGTCCCTTTAAAAGTTGTTTTTCGACTAACAAGGAGTTCTGAAAATTACAGGATGTTGTTTTAGTACAATGACCAGGCTTTTGTACAATAGGTACAATAGGTTTTGAAGCAGAGCACATGTATAAGACGACGAGTGCTGTGAAATACAGTGATGCTCCAAAAGTCACATGCTGCTGAGTTTGATATTTACATTAACCTCCAGTGGCCTGTAGGGAGAGGGACTCCAGATCTAAAACTGTTCAGCATGAGCAACATTCACCTCCTCTGGAGAGAGATTAAACATCTGCTGAAATTACAGGAGAGCAGAGGAGTATAGCCACTGTGATTCTCTCTCTCTCTCTCTCTCTCTCTCTCTCTCTCTCTCTCTCTCTCTCTCTCTCTCTCTCTCTCTCTCTCTCTCTCTCACACTCACACTCACACTCACACACACACACACACACACACACACACACACACACACACACACACACACACACACACACACACACACACACACACCTAGTTTACATTATTCAATTTCTGAAACATTCCTGATGGTCACAGCGTGTCTGTAACTTGATTACTTCCAGGGCTTTTAAACTTTATTTTTTTTATGACTCTATTCATTTGGGCAGGACTCATTTACCCAGGATCATCGTCATGAAATTAGAAACTCCAGATGTCTGTGTTCTCCTGAGTTCTCTTTCCCTCCTCTAATGGATTTCTAAAGTACCTTGTACAACTAAATTCTTTTGGCCAACTTGCCTCTCTGAAATGTTTTCTGCAGAGCTGCTTTATAGCTGATTCGACTTTGTTTCATAATCGACTTGTGCAAAATCGACACTGTTATTGACCTGACTCACTCAAGCTGAATTCAACTGAATAATTTTACTTGTCTTCTGTAAAGCTGCTTTCCAGCAGAATTTGAATGTCATATTTGCATCATTGATCTGAATTTTCCTGTTTATTACTGTGAAGCTGCTTTGAAATTGTATCTGTATTATATAAATAAAAGTGACTTGACTTAACTTTAAAATCATCCATTAATCCATTTTTCAACCCATTGGCCTACTGTATGTGGGGTCGTCGGTCTCTGTAATCAATTTGTAAAAATAAGAATAAAAAATAAGAATAAATTAAAATGTTAAATAGCCTATATTAAAATAGAAATATTTTAAATAGCCTATATTAAAATAGATATTTTTTTATTATATTGTGAGATAAATGTTATGATAAAATTATAAATGTCATCCATATCCAATATGAAAATGTTTCAGTGTCTTTTTTTAATCTTTTTTCAGTGTCTTTTTTTTTAACTTTTTGAAATCTTAAGACCTTTTTTTTTCCAGGTTTAAAATTTTACATTCCTTTTATAATGATAAAAATTTCAATATTACAAGTATGCTAATAATCTGGTTCTTTTTTAGTTAATTTAAATATTCAAAGTACAGTAAATACAGTATATTGTAACTAAAGGACCTTGCAGGAAAACCATTCTACAAGCTTTTTAGCTTGAAATCCTTCTACTTTCTATAAAGCACATGCAGGCTGGCTTTCTGACAGGCTTAGCACATAGACAGCTGCATGTGTATGTAGAAATAACAATTACAGGCACCGTAAGTGGCCTTGACCAAATTGCAGCTTATTTCAATCTGCTCTCAGAAATTCTAATCAGCCACTAAACGTGAACATGAGTTGCACGGCTTTTCCTAATGCATTTAAACACACTGTGCTCAGCTTATTTTCATTAGCCGTCTCTCCGTTTAGAAGATTTTTCAGTTTCTCGAGAGCTCCTTGCTGTTCCAACTAGTTTGGCTTCAAGCTCTACAGCATCTGGGATCTGAGTGCCAGTCAGCTCTCCTGTCATTACAGTGGACTACATTCTGCCCCTTGGTTCCCTTTGGTTTTAATTGCTGAAAGTGTTCCTTGGTCAAAAAAAGGATGCCTTCTGAAATGGTCTTCGTTTCAGATTCTGATGTAGCTAAAATGTTAAGCTTAAAATCTTTATACTGTAGAAAAAATAAGTGTTACTGGAGAACTTTCAACGTGCAAGCATGCTAATTTATGGAATGATAATCGCAAAACTATAATGGTGTGGATATAAAAATAACTATATTAGCATCCAAACTAATAGACAATAAGTGTTTATTATAAGCGTGTATTGCAGTCATGTTGTCTGCCTCTTTAAATGCTTGAGCTCTTTTAAGTCAGGATTGATTGGCTGTCAATGCTTTATTATTCATCAACTGGAAAAAAAAATGTTTTGTTTATTTGTCTGCATCATTATAGTATGATTTATAATCTGCAAAACTATATACCTAAGATAAAGTATAATCACCAAACTGACAAGATTTCTATCTTCCTCTGAGCCAGGTAAAAAAAAAAATTGTGTTAAATATCAGCTGATTTTCAAATGTATGACATTATTTTATGTTTAATCCTGATTTAAAGATTAGAGTTGACTGTGACAGAAAATAAAAACCGTGAACCCGATTTCATTTCTTAGATAATTTCAGATAATTGTTTTTTTTTTTACATCCAAAAAGTGACAGAAAATTACAGATTTTGTAAAAAAAAAAAAAGAAGAAAAAAAGTGTTTAGGTGAAGTTCGTTGGCATTAAATAGAGTATTTCAACATATTTTTCCACTCCTTTGCAGATTTTAAGTAAAATATGTTTTAAATACTTCTTTTTGTTAATACTTATTTTTAATATTTGACATAGGCCTATTTTGTTATTTTGAATTAAAGCTGACATGTATATAATCCTCATTATTATTTTCTGGAGGGAAAAAAAAACTACATGATGGAAAGTTTTTGTATTCAGCATCATCAAATTAGGTCATATTAGGGCTTTTTGCAGATCAGCATAAATTGATGCAGGACTGTATAATTTCTAATCAGGCACTGAGTAAAAAAGTTGTCTCAGTCAATGAAACCTCTTTATGGTCTAAACATCGTAGCAGTAAATGCCATGTAACTAATCACTCCCAGCTGCAGAAAAAATATGAGTCTTGGCTTTCTTTAGTGGTGGTCCATAAATCTTTGCTCAAAGTGTTTAGGGTTGTAAACAATGTTAACAATTTCCCCGCCAGCGTAAGAAGTAAGAACATATATAGAACACTTATATGTGGGTAAGTTTCCTTAAAAAGCAAAAAGCTGAGAAAATTATGTTTTTGACTACATCTAGATGGGATTCAGAATGTTGATAAAAACACAGATGGAGTAGAATCGAGTCCATAAACACCCCCAAAGCTTCACAGTCCTGTAGCTCGTCCTGGGTTGACATTTCATTCAGTAACATTAGACAGTTTTGATTTATATGCGGTTTAATGTTGATGTTAGATTACATATGCATCTACTTATGCTATCGCTTGTTTCTGCTGTGTGTTTTGGTCAGGAGATTCTGTACTCTTTCAGAAGATGTGTAATAGCGCCCCCCTACCGTATAACAGTGAAAACATGGAAAGCCAGAAAATTCCATCAATGGCGGGGAAGCGTTTTCTCAGAAATGCCGAATATTTACGTCAATGGCCGGTAAAGAGTTAAGGTCAGTCTTCTGTTTGGCTGATACATAATGATGTGTTTTTTTTTTTTAAATAAGCTACCTCACAGGCACTTGAAGGAAGAATCTGTTTATTAACCTTATGAATTCACTGCTCTCGACTGAGCTGGGTCATATCAGCGCTTCAGGATATGACCTTACAGGCATCTAGACAGGTGCATTTGTCAGAGGGATTGTGATCCTCACCTAGAATGACATCCCTGTTGGCGAGTGTGCAACAAATAACAAGAAATAGGCCAGTAGATCTATCAAGGCTCTTATGAGTAGGATAATGTTTTTTTCGGGTGAATTCGCTTTTTAACAGCGAAGGAATAGTTGTACTTTTGCATGTATTTGTGGAGAACATATTTTTAAAAGTCGACAAAGTAGTAGTTAAATGTATCACATTTCATATTTTATGTCCTTTAATTATGTGTGTAGCTATGACAGTGCAGGGTTAGTTATGGCATGTCACGTATTGCTTTTACTTTGTCTAACAAAGTTTGAGGGAAAGCCTATTGGAAAACTTAAGTTTGTTCATTATTGACCAAAATGATAAGAATGTCACTTCTAATCAGTAATTACATTTTTAATCTGTGTGCTAGCAGACAAACACTAGTGCTAAATCTTAATAAATGAAGCTGATGGGGAGACTTATCCATATGAGAGCTGCACAAACATGAAAATTAAAGTCAATTTGTAACCCAAACAGATGCACAGACAAAATCAGCATCTCTCCATCACTGCTTCTCAAACCTGTTGTAACATGTTCATTCATTTTTTTAATCAGATTACTTTTTTTAAATGCCACTTTTAATGGGATAATTCACCCATAAATAAAAAGGGAAAGATATTGGACCTCATTGACTTTCATTGTATGACAATCTGTCTTGTTCTGTGATCCACAGGAGAAAAAAATGCATTTGGATTTTCATTTTTGGGTGAACCACTCCTTTTAAATTGGATTGAAAACAACCATGTATTTAAGCCTGGTGCATTATAACACAAGTTAACCTTTTTAAACGGTCAAGCGATTTTTATTTATTTTGCAGAGACAAATTAATGTGGCCAAGTGTAAATACAGTATGCCCAAATAATGCGTGGAAAAGCTAAAAATGTTTCCCTATCTGCCAGTAATCATGGATGAGAGTTAGAAGCTGGCAGACGTTTTTGGCTGTCTTCCACATTAATTGCAACAGTTAAGTGTAATTATAATGGGCTTTATAAGTTTGTGTGATATCATTAATCACAGAAAAGAAGACTAGCAGCAGCCTGAAGAGAGAGGAGCTTGTCTTTGGATGACCCTTCTGTTTTGAGAGCGTTTACTTTCTAAGAGTCCTCAGGGACCCATTCATGGTTTACTGACAATTACTGTATATGCAGCAGATTGTTAATGTCTTATTTTCTCATAATCCCATAAGCCAACCACAATCACTGTCAGCTGCATTGATAACCAACTTTACCGTGGGTATGTTTCACCCATGACAAATGTGACCTCTCGCAGTAGATTTAAATGCTGTAAATCTACACATGCTCTGAAGAAAGGAGCCATAAATACAACAGCCATCGGTCTCCCAGTCCCAGACACTTAGGTTGAGGAGTCGGTCAAAGCTGCCTTATGAGACAGCAGTAAATCTGTCAGACCCGCTCCTCGTGTCTCTGAGGCATAAAAACACGAAATAGAACAATCAAGGCGGAACAATGTCCAACCTGTAATATAACCAATTGCACCCCAATTGCCTGAGATTGAAAGCCTGCAGTTCTGTCATTCAGGAATATAATCTTTCAGTCTGCACTCGACTGCTTTTCATACCTCCGTTTTGATAGAATATAGCTGAGAAATCGTTTCGTCCTAAATTGGGTGGCAGGCAAACACAACCACATGATTATCGGCATCACTATCAAAACCATGTAATCCATTCAAAATGATGAGGATGCTGAGAAAATTTGTCACTATAGAGAGTTTAAAGGGATACTTCACCGCTGGAAAGATGAATGTGTATTTAAAATGGGTCATTTATGTAGAAGAAATGTGAAATTATTTTTGAATTTGGAGCTTACTAGACTGAGAAAAGCCAGAAATGTATTTTTGGCTTATGTGGATGAAAGACAACAACTCCCAGAATGCACTTGCTTCGCTGCCCTAGGAGGCCACGCCTACCGGTAACAGAGCGCAGTAGTTAAACAACAAGTCTAGGCTACTAGTGAGTCTCCGTGATGAGTCTGCCCGGAATTTCGAGATCGCCCAAAATGTCCGGGATTCGGCTTTTGCGTCTTACAGTCGCCATTCATTATGTTTTGCTGTGGCGAGCAGGACGAGGCTAGGGCCGCGGGAGAACGGCGCGAGCCCGGTGGCGTGATTACCGATGAGCGACACCTGTGAGACGCACCGGTCTCGTATCTCTCACGGAGGAGCGGGAATTTTCTTAGCAATGTTAAAACGCACATCAACCGATCACTTGTTTAGCGTTCATGTAAACACTACATTCAGATTCAACAATCGGAATGAATTCAGTTAGATTGAAACAAAAGGTGTGCATGTAAACAATGAATGGCGACTGCAGAAAGCAAAAGCTGAATCCCAGACATTTTGTATGATCTCGACGGTCGGACATTTGAAGATGAATGGTAACCCCTGCTACTCAGCTTTCTCCTACTAAGTTACTCAGCTTTCTCCACAGAACAAGAGCCTGCTAGCTTAGCTTCCAAAAAAGATGGCTGACACTATGTGTGCATTCTGTGAGTGAGATCCCACCCTCTATGGACGGGTTGAGAACATGCGGGACAGCCCCTACTACTGACTGTAGTCTTTAGCCTCTGGCCAAAAAATCCTCCGATGACGCAAAATGAAGATTTTTGCGTCATCAGAGGATTTTTTCCAGACAAAAAATACATAAATCTCTCATCTCAGGGGGATATGAGGGTGGAAAGCACGGTAATTTGAAAATACTACAGGTTTTCTACTAATACAAAGCTTAATGCTAAATCCTGAAGTTTCTTGTAAAAAATAAATGTCATATTCATCCTAATATAAGCAGTGCGAGTCCATGAATGTTTTTTGATTGAAAATTATTAACATTCACCTCCCACACTGCTTTTAGCACCTGTCTTTTACCCGCGGGGACCAAAGCCTGCGTATCTGTGCTAATTCAGGTTCAGCCTGTTATACCTACAGGTGTCTTCCTCCCCTAGGAGCCAGAGACTTTGTCTGGTGTGATGCTGGGCGGTTTTAGCCTTTGGAACTCAATAGGTTTTCTAATGAGAGCACCATCTGTTCAAAACAGCCCTCATCTGTTCTCAAGCTAATGTATATCTTATTGGAAGCCCATGTTTCTAAAAATACCTGGCAAAATGGCTTAGTCCTTCTACCTAACCTGGCACAGACTCCCTCATTTTATAATTAGACCAGGCCTGCATATCCATCAAGCAGCTGATGAGAGCATATTTGATATGACAGAGAACAGTAAGCCCATCTAAAGGCAATTTAACAGGGAGGGAAAAGAAATATTGGAAAACATTTTGAACGAAAAACATGATTTATCGTCCTTCCAAGCTGAAAACGTGTAGAATATCTGCATGATTTCACAACAGAGTCCCACTGATTGAGAAAGTAAAAGCAATTACAGTTTGATTTGATGACAAATTAACTGCAATGTAAAATGCACACTATTTCATGAGGTATGCGTCACATGCATGGTAGAGTTTGTGTAATTTAACACAGCTGTAGTATGCCATTTTTTACTAGTTAGTGTATTCAAAAATATGTAAAAAATGCAATTCATACATACAATAACTTGAATACACTTCTATGCTGGCCATGTTTTTAGTTTTTGCATTAAAATTTGTTTGATATGGTTTAAGCACATGAAGTTAAAAATATTAGGGTGATATAAATGTCCTAAAAATCATAATGAAGAGAGGGGGGGAAAGCCTAATTAAAAGAGAATTTCTTGAAGAAAACCTTTGACTATTTTGGTATAATCTCTTATTTGTTTTTCTTATAAAAAAAAATTAAGCAAAACTTCTCCACTGCTTATTAATATTCGAAAAAACCTTGTCATATGTCTATCGTAGCAAGGACAGGATCTATCCAACGCTATCTCACGACCAATTCGTCCGAATTTGACGAGTGATTAAAAGATGGCTAATTCGTACGAATTCGTACGACCTCACTCGTACAAATTTGTACGATTTGTCTACACCCACGTGATGGGTAGGTTTAGGGGCGGGGTCAGGGGTAGGTCATTCGTACGAATTCATACGAATTGGGCAACTCGTCAAATATGTACGATTTAGCAAAAATCGTACTAATTCGTACGAGTGAGGTCGTACGAATTGTTACGATTTAGCCATCTTTTAATCACTCGTCAAATTCGGACGAATTGGTCGTGAGATCGGGTTGGATCTATCAGATAATTTGACCTTTTTTAACAAGACAAGGGGTTCGTTTAGTTCATAAATGGCATGCGGTGCAACTCCCTAAAACCATAAGAAAATATGAATTAATAATTCATGATTTGAAAAAAAAGCAGCTTTTATTCAAGGTGTGAGGAAAATGACCTTTTACATGATGGTTACACCACATGTAATTGAGCTGTGAAATAAAGAGAGCCTCTCCACTCTATAAAATTACACAGCGTCCTTTTCATCGCTGCTATAGCATAAAAATGCTAAAACTGGAAAGCTGTGAAAATCCTTCCAATTTTATGCCTTAATTTACTGTTTCTTCCCTGTACATTCTTAATTCAACCAACAAAAATAATTGCCGAGTTTCAGACCTATTTTAATAAGTCAGCATTACTGGATTATTTATAGACTCACAAAAACTAACCCCGAGAGAATGAAATAAGCTTTATTTATTTATTTCTGTAATTTTCATTACCTCTATCTGGAGGATTTGCCCATTGAGAAGGTGCCATACCAGGGGTATTGTTTACCCCAAATAGTCGATGTAATTGGCTCTCTGAAGTCAGAAAATTGCTTTAATAATGCCCTGCAGCTCGCCAGCAAAGAAGATATTAAAAGTAAACATCCTCATCAAAGAAAAGAGACCGCCACCTGAGGTGCCTCGATACATTAGACTCCGTTAAAGAGCTATGGTCCGCGTCACTGCCACTGTTGGCTTTGCCCATACTGCGAGTTAATAACTGTTTCAGGGCTGTTCACCTTGTAATAAATGTTCAGTCTATGCCCTCAATTAACATGATTATGAACCACACTCTTGGAAAGTGTTTATTGAATGCCATTCTTAGTGTTTGGCTAGGATGATGATACATGCACATTCCCAGTTGTGTTTTAAACCACCTTAGAGTGCTCTTTTACCCCTTATTTAAGTGTAGACAGTAGGTTAACTGAAATCAATGTGGCCAGATGTTATTTAGCAGAGAGAGCCCCCAAACCACAGTTTGCCATGGAAACTCATTGTGATTGAATGGGTGAACAATGAAACCTCCCTGAACGCTCGCTTAGTTTTCAGCTGTACTTCGAAATAGCATCATGTTATGGTCTCCTATACTGGCTTATTACAGTCGACAGATATCGAAGTAGAGGTTAGGCCAGGTCCTGCCAGAGAAAAGGTCACCTGTCCAAAATATTCCCTTTTCTCTACCCAGTCTCCTGTCAGCACATAGATATCATTACCTGTTATGACTGGTTGAGTCTCTAAGCAGCCTCGCTTGGTTCTCAGCATGCAGTATTAATCGTGCCCATGGGGCTGTATGGTCTTCAGCACAACCTTTAAAAGACCTCGGTTTTCTTGCAGACTCCAGTCCCTGAGTATGTGAGAGCATGGTGTTGAGTTTATCAGTGGCCACATGTTTCTGTTATATGGTATTTGGGTCCACAAATTAGCCTTTGTTAATGAGATGGAAATGAATTCAGAGAGGCAGTTTGGGTCAGGTGGAATGTATCATGATTATGATAAGCTGACAAGCCCCTTAATTGAGGTTTGGGTCAGTTGGGCTATTTATTGAAAGTTAAACTGTGTTTAGGGGTATAATACGCTTATGGAGTACTGCATGCACAGACTTACCAGATTAGAGCATGGAAATCCCTATACATATTTTTGTATTGGTAAATTATTCGTTTATATCTGCTACTTCTGTCATGTATTGATAAGTGAACAAAACACATGGCCTTCCACTCCATAAAATTCTCAACCCTATTTAGTTTTTGATACATAATTCTTTAGAATGGTTTACATAACAGGGTATAGAGGACATTTCAGACTGGCTTAATTAGTTACTGTACGTACAATGCCGTGAGCTAAATGCCAAGCCTCAAGAAAATTGCTAAATATGTTATGTTGGCCTTCAGCTGGAAGAATATGAGGTTATGAGAGGACAAGAAGTTGATGTCCGTTCATTTCTTTTCCAGGATACTCTTGACTCCATGACCATCCTGCCCTCGGTCACCGTGATTTTGCCAAGTAAGCCATATTTTGTTGAACCTGGAACAACATTCCTGTCTGAAAATTTAGTGTCATCCCTATCCCTAATCTTAAACCTAATCCTAATCATATACCCATAATTTATCCCTAAGTTCAGGGGGAAATTATAGGTAAATAACACTGATGTAGAAGCACCTAACCATTGTTGTAAGCCTAAACTTGACATAAACCGTAAAATTATCCCTCAAATCTGATTGGTTGATTTGAATGTTGTTCCAGGATCAACAATGATGTTGATTCAGGAACATGTACTTGGTAAAATCACATTCACCCCTGCCCTCTGCCTAATCAAATATGATTTAGAGAGATGGATAAATTAGAATGATGCCTGTCTGTCACTCAGTCAAGTCCAGCTTTAGATGTTGCCGCTCTCAAGACGGTTTTGAACGGAAGGTCCACTGCAGGGGATGAAAGCTATGGATAAACCCATGCAGTATTTGCTGCTTGAATCGATGCCGCAGCCGCCTGCATGTGCATAGATAAGAGAGGATAGCATGCGGATCCTCGAGAGCCTGCTGGAAAAGAACTCCCAGGTTCATCTCCAATCGAAATTACATCTCCTAACTGAGTTTTACAGCACAGCCAATCAATGCTCTTAAACTTCAAAGTAGACCTGCCGACATCTCCCAGCACATAATCAGATATAGACAGGTGAGTTATTCAGCGTGATGGGCCTAGATTTGAAACTGAATGCAAACCCCTCATGCGTCTCACTTATAGTCCAGGTGCCGAAATAATAGTACATCCATGAAATGATATATAAGTCATACTCCAAAACCCAATGTGAAATATTTTGCTTTTATTACTGTGGATTTAAGTGAAGTCTTAAATTGTGACAAGGTCAAAGAACAAGGAGTAATTTTTCTCGCTTCAATGATAACGCTGACATTTTATTATATGATAATGAACAGAGAATAAATATTCAGGTGACTGAAAAAATGATGACATAAAGCCAGACCCACAGAATGAGAGGATGCCCATGTAGGTGGATATAGAAGCTTATACATATTCAAAGTTACATTCTGCTGCAGTGTTTTGCATTCTCATGCTTGATCTTGTCTAATAATTTCAAGGGTAAAGAGTATTAATTAACAGATGCAGGCCCCGCTTTATTTACAGCCGTAGAGGTTCTGAATGTCCTTGAAACCCTATTTATCTTTAAAGACAAAGTTTTTGCATTAGTTTAACATTTTGCATCAAGGTCATGTGAAGTGCACTCATCCGCAGTGAATTTCGACATCACTAAAGTGTTATGATTTAGGGACAAATTTACTGCATACTGTAGTGTACACAGTCCCTTTCGCTAATCTCCATAAGCACTGGTATGAAATATTATTTTTCTGTCATGAGAGGAGGAAAAAAAATCTTATGATGAGATTTTTATATTAACCTGTTATCAATGTGTCAAACATTGCTGATTTAACTTCATCCCTCTGTTATGACAAGGGCTTAGATTCACAATGCTGCATTTGGGATCTTGATGACAGACACATTAAATTGAGTAATGACAGTGTCAGCTGCCTTGATTATGAGGTACTAAAAGAGAGGGGATGTAGACATTTCCAAGCTGGGTGTGGCATTCTGGAGGAGGGAACTGCATTACTTCATGCGTCAATATTGAGTGATGCAGGCTCAATAAAGACAAGCATTATTTGGGTCATTAACATAAAAACGCACTCAGGTTTTACACGGTTTGCTTGAGTGCAGAAAGTGTTGTTAAACCGTTCACGGTAATGTAATGGAGATTGTTGCTGTTTGCAACAAAACTGTTTCACAGCTGTGCGAAACTGGTGTGGGACGGCTATTGACAAGGCCTTTTGAAAGAGCCTTTTGTTTTTGATTTATTTTACTTGCTTTTAAGATCATTTTCAGCTGGGTACTGGTACTGTAACTGAACTGTTTAATGCTTTTGACACTGTGGTTAACCCCGGGTTACGTTTCACACTTGTAATTTAAAAGCGGGATTAGTTCCGCTTTTTACTCGGGATTATGAAACTCTGCTTCGGAGCAGCGTTAACTGCTTTTGGAGTGTTAACTCCGTATTGCGGTTCCAAACTTGTACAGTGTGGAACGACGCGGTGTTAGAATGTTATGGCTAGATGTTTACCGACTGACAGTCAATTGCGTGACTCATATTCACTTGCTTTAGACAGTTATGGAAACTGTCCATACAATGGAAATCAGTGGTCACCAAAAGTAAAAAACATTTTGTATTCTGGTTTAGTGAGGGTGAGTAAATGATGACAGAATTTTCATTTTTGATGGACTATCTCTTTGAGTCTTCTGAAGGCATGAGAAACAGACTAAAATAAAAGTTGTTATTTCTTGATAATCTTAATTTCTAGTTAGTTTATAACTGCTTTGACTGGATCATTGATTCGGTGAGTTGAACACGTGAACTGGATTAGTCTAGTTTAAGAACTAATCATTCAGACTGCTTAGGTGTACCACATTATGATTCTTTGAATGATTGATTTGTTTAGAAATCACACACAACTGCTTAATTTATGAACTTCAATTAATGCACCAAGGAGAGCTACAGTAGATGGCTACATTTTAAAACAACTTTTTTAGTAAATGAGTCCAAAGGGGTTTTAATGGGAAAAAAGTACTTAAAAAATCACTATTATTTACAACAGCATTTGCATTTTCATGGGTTTAAATAAAATATTTTTGTTATAAGAGACAATAAAAAACAACTTTCTTTATTGCATGAAAACCACTATTTTTTTTTACTTGATTTTCAAAAGTCAACGAATTTGGACAGCTGAATGTTACATTTTTGACAAGCCCAACATGTCAGTCTGAGTAACATGTAATTTATAAAATAAACATCTTTCTGTAAAATATACAATGAACTATGCAAAAAGCACTTTAAACATCTTCAGCACATTTTAGAATTACCCAAATTTCACCCCTCGGGCATGTTATGACGTCTGTGCAAAACTTAGGCCCCATCCACACTACTGCGTTTTAGTTTAGAAACGGATAATTAAAACGAATACGATCTCCGTCCACACCAGCGTTTTAGCTGCGTATTAGAATTGATCTCCGTCCACATTAAAACAACTGAAAACGCGGATCACGTGACCATTCACCAACACTGGGCATGCGCGTGCCGGTGTAAACACAACTTCATTGATAAAATGATCCCACCATGCTCTGGGTTAACCCCAAACCGACGCTCCATGTACGGTCAACGCCGCCTGCTGCACACGGGAATTGTCACAGATGGCTCGAATAATAGCTTGACTCCGGCGCATGTAGGCAGTTATAGCGTTGTAAAATGCAGAATTTACTTGTACAACAGCTGCTAGCAAAGATATACGCCATGACTGATGACACCCAATCATAGAGCCGAGCGTGAGCCTCTACTACGTCATCGTTTCTAAAGTCGTCCGTTTTGACCCGTCTACACTAAAACGCCCTCCGGAGATTCAAAACGAAAAATGGATCGGCAGCGTTTCTAAACTTCTCCGTTCTGGGTCTCCGTTTTTGCCGTTTTAGTGTGGACGGGAGGTGCAAACGTAGCAAAAGGTCTCCGTTTTTAAACGAAAACGCAGTAGTGTGGACGGGGCCTTAGGCTGGCTGTCTGTTCGAATATTAGAACTAAAAACATCGATATTACACAATCATGGGCATAAATCATTTCACTGAATACTTGCCGGCTAAGAAATATTTAATTATTACCTTACAATCTATCTGTTTTCAAATCCACATTATTTAAATATAATGACATCGATGCCTGTCAAAAAATAGCATGCACAATAAACTAATATTTACGAGAAGCAGAGGTCCAGGGATTACACACATTTTCTGGAAATCCCACTCTTCTGGATGTTTTGAATGCTTCATGGCTTTCTGAGAAGGGGGTGAAAATGGCGACCTGCGCACCAACATGCTAGCATATTTCAACATGCTAGCATATTTGTTAGAGACAATAATCCACGTGACTGTAAATTTGTTGTTCACTTACAGAAATTCAATCTGAATGACCATGGAACTGAATGAAATACTTTACACTGTATGCTGAAGGGAATAAACACCAATCCAATTGAAAAACTTTGCCGGGTTAGTGAACATCGTTCGGTAACGCTTCCTTTTACAGTACAGTACTTACGTGTACTTACAGTGTACTTACCTAGAAAGTACTGGCTAATATAAGGTAAGTACATGGGTTAGGGGTAGGTTTAGGGGTAGGTTAAATAACTAGGTTATACCTAGTTATTACCCAGTAATTGTAATTACTATAATAAGTACATAGTATGTACATGGGTAACAGGACTGTAAAAGGAAGCATTACCCATCGTTCATGTGTTGGTTTTGACAGACATTTTTTTTTTTATGCATGAACTATGCATTCTGATTCTGACATTCCTAATTTTAATATTTTTCTCTTTTTGACTGATCTTTTTTTCATAATTTTGGCAAAAGGTGAACGGTTAAAAAAAGTGATCTTGAGACGAGTCCCTGTAGTCGTACAATTTGACTCTCATATTATATATGCTTTTTTGGGGAGAAAAACTTCCATTTTGAAGACGTAATTAAATTAATTGTAATTGCATGGGGAAAAAAGGTCTTCAAAATTTCACCATGCAAAAAGAAAGTCATACATGTTCGGGAAGGTGAATGACAATTTTCAATTTTGGGTGAACTATCCCCTTAATAATATATTTTACTCATTAGCATGTGCCACAAAGAGAGATAATGTGTGCTGCCATGATTGCTGTTAACCTGATCATATGGGATTCCTGCGGTGATGTCGCTGCAGACATATCCTCCCCCTGGTAAAGCGATGGTCCAGGTGAGAAGCTTGGCCTTGTTCATTACTCTTCATTAGTCTGGATTTCAGCCCTAAGTGGGACGTGATCAGGCGAGAGCTGCATTTTATTTGTTCCGTATCTTTCCTGCTCTCAGTGTGATAATGAGCCCATCACATACTCTGTGTTCAGGGGTCACAGACGTCATTTCCCTCTGCAGAGAGGCTGGATCTCTCTCTCATTCTGTGCTGCCTGATTCTCAATCTCCTCGCTTCACTAAACTCTCTCTGTTAAGCCAATAAGAACAGAGAGATTTGAAGAGCTTTGAATATTACAAGTCTATATCTTTCCTCCTGAAGTCCTGTGTGTAGGCGCGAGTATGTGAATAATATCATTGTGTGAATTCTATTAGCAGGAGCCAAATTAAATCCAAATTTGTATTTGAAATATCTGAATGCATATCAGAAAGTGGGATAATTATTGGCAGATAACTCTTATGTTCTCTCCAATACGCCGGCCACTCTTTTCACACATTTTCCAAAAATTTAAATGCTAAAAGAATTTCTAAAACAAGCGTTATAAACGATGGCACTTTTTGGGGGCCTTTTTGGAGTTTGAAAGTTGGATTTGGATTTGTCAGTATCTTTTGTTGTATGGCAAAGATCAGCCTTAAAGGGATATAGTTCACCCAAAAGTGAATTTACACTAAAAGTTCCGAACCGGTTTGGAATTCTTACTTCTGGGGACCATAAAGAAAACATATTTTGAGAAATGTCTCGGTGTTTTTTCTCCGTACAAGAAGTCATTGGTAACCAAAACAATTCTTTACAACATCTACTAGAAAGTCAGTCATACATGTTTAGAATGACATGACGGTGTGTAAATTGTAGGAATGTTAATTTTATAGGTGAACTACCATTTTAAAATTCTGCTAAACTTTTATTTCTTTTCAACTTAATAAACCTAATATTTCACAGGTTTAGAATGACATGATTGTGAGTAAATAATGACGTTAACTAGTCTTGTTAGCATTCAAACGCGCAAGAGACAATTTGCGCTGGTGAATGCTAACTTGCATCTTAAATCTCACTTTTTGACTGTTAAAACTTTAGCACACTGCTTAAGTTTTAACAGTCAAAAAGTGAGATTTAAGATGTAAGTAGCTAAACATTTAATATTTGACAACTTTATCATGGTAGAAATGTTAAATTGCTGACAGTTATATCCAGGGATAAACTCAGCCATATTAGCAAGAGATTAAGTATGAATGTGTACATATCGTGAATGCATTTTTTAGCAGAAAATTTTCCCTGATAGCCTTCCTGTAAATTTACTCAGACCTACACTAGAAAATGGTAAAACGTGGCTTTGAAAAGTGCATTTATAGGCTGTGGTTAGGACAGTCATTTAGCCTATTAAATTAAGAATATTATTTGCAAATAGATCAAATGCTTTATTTTACAGTAAATTATATTAACTCTTAAGCTCCAACTCTGCAACCTTTGTATATTGCATTTACCTATTTAAATTTTGTCATTACAGACTAATATAAATATTATTTTTCATATATTTTTTTTTTTCATGACCACCTTTTTGTCACTAACACAGTATTCTTATGTGTAAAGGAGATCAGTCTACACGTATAGTGAACGGCCCAACCCCTTGTCATGAATAATTAGGTGGTTCACACCTGAGAAGACAAAGACCCGCATAATGAGCCTTTCATTCAGGTGTGTCACACAAAAAAGAATGCAAGGACTATATATATATATATATATATATACATACATACATACACACACACACACATATATATATATACACTACCGTTCAAAAGTTTGGGGGAGGTACGATTTTAAATACTTTTAAAAGAATTCTCTTCTGCTAACCATGGCTGCGCTTATTTGATTAAAAATACTACAAAAATCAGTTATAGTATTAAATATTATTCCAGTGTAAATCAGCTGTTTTCTGTGTAAATATATAGTAAAGTGTAATTTATTCCTGTGATCAAAGCTGAATTTTCAGCATCACCAGTGTCAGTGTCTTCAGTGTCAAATGATCCTTCACAAATCAGTATAATATGAGGATTTGATGCTCAAGAAACATTTATTATTATTATCAATGTTGAAACAGTTGTTGGTCTGTCAGTTGTACAGTTTTTATTTTTATTTTTTAGGATTCTTTGATGAATAGGAAGTTCAAAAGAACAGCATTTGTTTGAAATAGAATCTTTTGTAACATTATAAATGTCTTTACTGTCACTTTCGATCAAATTAAGTATTGATTTCTTTCCTCCAAAAAATAAAAATAAAATTCTCACTGACCCCAAACTTTTGAACGGTAGTGTATATATATATATATATATATATATATATATGTGTGTATGTATGCATATACAGTATATACAGTATATATACATACATACACACACACACACACACATAAATACATATATATATATATATATATATATATATATATATATATATACATACAATCAAAATATAAATGAAAGTCAAAAGCACATTTTTAGTTATCCTGGAAACAAATCCTGTTCAAATAGGTTATATGGGCCATTCTACAGAATTGGTTCAAAGTTAGAGTTGGAAACATCTTGAAAAGAAAAGTGTCTTTTTCCATAAATGTCTTTATAAAGTATTATTTTTTAAATTAGGCCAATACATTTTATCATACTTCAAAGTTAAGGATTCATTATTTTGATATAGCTTGCATTAACAAACACTATAACAGTTGATAAGTTTATTTTTGACAAAACATACTATATATTTAACATATGAGCAGAAACTGTCAAACAAAAGCTTATTTGATGTCTATTTTATAGTAAAAACTTTATAATCTATCCAGAACTAGTCAACGAAATGTTGTCATTACAGACACTATTCTATATCACGATTAGAACAAATCTCAGTAGGCTATAGCAATATAGTTTGGATGTGTTCATGTAAAAATAACGTTTACTAATGTAGGAGTGAGAGTGAATGAACGCACAGATACGATGTACAGCTGTAGTAAACAACATTGTGCGCGTCTGTGCCATTCATTCATTCACACACAGACATGCAATTGAGACACTATTCAATAACGCGATTAGAACAAAGCACTTAAGAATAAATAACTTAATACATCAGCTGAATCGGTGCTGCTCGAAATGAAACTACCAGCACTTCTGAGGTAACTTTTCCAGGATTATTAGGATAGGATTATTCCTCACAGTGCAGCAAGACGAGGTAAAGTACAAGATTCTTATTAAACTGGATGTTTTATCCAGCTGATGTGGGTGTTTTCATGGCTTGCCTCAACATTTGCGTTTGAATAGCGCACGCTCTCCGTGGGCGTGTCACATTAACACGTAATAAACTATAATGAGCTGAAAGGAAAAAGACTGACATCTCTCTCTTTTCATACAGATTACATAAACTGAGAATATTAGTTTTTTTTATATAAATTACTTCATTTAAAAGAAGAGAATTCTTCATAATCAGCTTCATAAAGAGAAATCTTTCGTGTCTCTGTGACAAGTATTGACTGAGTTACAGTTCATTTTCGGGAGCGTTTCAGAATGGACTTCACTGACAGAGAGAAGGCAAAATTCGCATCATGTTTATTTTTCTTTATTTGACAAAAAGCAGAACACTTTGTTTTTATTGTGAGTATACACACAAAAAAATAAACACTTAACAGGATCGAATGATGTATAACACTTATATGTAAGATCAAAATCAGCAGAGTATTTTGAGTCTCTTTTGCACTTATAAGAAAAAATGTGAGCTGGTATTGCCGGCGATACCGCCTACCCCAGAGGGTTAATTAATTTTAAAACTAGAATGGATGAATTCTTACAACACAGTTTTATTTAATGTTGACACAAACACTGAAGTGTACACGTGTAATTTTTCTGCGCGTTTACTCAAGTTTTTCTGTATCCTTTTGCATTCAACTGAAAAAAAAAAAACCAAATATATTACAGGTTAAGTTTACCAAGAACTCTTATAACTGTACTTGACAGTCCTTGAGTTGCTTAAAAGGATAGACCACCCACAAATCTAAATTCTGCTTCTGTGGCACACACATACACAAAAAAAGTTAAGAAGAATGTTCACACTTTAGCCTTTGAATTACAGTTTATTGGGTCAAGATCAAAAAGGACAAAACACACAATAGACCTTATTTAGCCCCGCCCCTTTCAGATCTGTGCTCGTTGTGTTCTGTCTCGCGGTTTGTATTTCCACAGCATGGATGTAAGATCTTACGGATTTATGCTTAAGATAACTTCCGTTGACTACAATAAGTAAATCAATTTCACCAGCTAATTACAGTGATGCCATGGAAATATACAGAGCTACCGCAAAAACGGAAGTTCAAAGAAGATGGTTGCGCGCTTGTTTCTCTGGTGCATAAGGTATAAAAAAGCAGTCCATACAACTTGTGCAGTATGTTGGAAGTCTTCTACAAACCGATGGTAATGTTATGTGAGGAACAGAATGAAAGTTAAAGGGGTCATGTATTGCATTTTTAGAACTTTAAATATCTACGTCCAGGGACAGAACAGCATCAGACAGTTTTACTCGACAGCAATATCACAGTGGACAGACATGCGTTGTTAATTTTTGCGTTGGAAAATTGTGTAGTCACAGGTTCAAAGACTGGCATTTCTGGAGGGAGGAAAACTCATAAACTAGGGAGCAAGCTTTGAGGTATGCAACATGCAGTGTTTTCATTAGAGTTAACTCATATATGTAAAAATCAAGGACATTATGATTTTCCATTTCATGACCCCTTTACGTTGTTATTGAATTAAAATGTTGCCCTCTGCTCTAGCTGTCAAATGGAATTTGCTTTGAAGATGCGTAAAGTTACTTTGCACCAAGATAATGGCACTAAACGGCATTGGTTCCATGTGTCTTGTAACCAAATGCGACATGCAAAGTTTGAGTGAGAACATGGGTGAGATTAAAAATATTTTGTTGTATGTCAGTAATGGAATTTTGAGCAATCTGCTTTCATTTATTAGAGGTTGACAACACCTGGCCAGCATTTACTTTCATAAAAATAAAAAGTCCTTTTCATGTTTCAAGCAAACCATACATTTTTTCATTTAGCTGACGCTTTTATCCAAAGCGACTTACAATTGCTATATATGTCAGAGGTCGCACGCCTCTGGAGCAACTAGGGGTTAAGTGTCTTGCTCAGGGACACATTGATGTCTCACAGTGGATTCGAACCCGGGTCTCTCACACCAAAGGCATGTGTCTTATCCACTGCGCCATCACCACCCCTAAGTACACCCAGTATGGCAGTATGTTTTTGTAAATGTTGACAGTTTTCCGTTCTTTCATTTGGTGCTGACTTTGTTGCTAGATCCTTTAAGGATGGACTTATTATTCTAATTGAAACTTTGGATTTACAAATGAAGAAACAACAGACAAAAATCCTGAGCTGTGCACTTCAACAAAGACACCAACCAGCCGAGTGATTTACTGTAGTCATATATAAAATTCTATTCTACACATAATTTTGTTATACGAAGGTGACATCACCCCGTTGTTACCGCTTCGGCACTCTTTCTCTCCATTTTGTCATCCTCTTTCTCTATCTCGCCCCCTCTCTCAGTGTCAGTGTAATAGAGCATTTGATTTGAGAGTCTTGGAAAGACTGTGCTGTTATTGATAAGATCGGCCACCTGCCGCAACCACAGAGATGAACGGCCCCAGACTTTTCATTACTGAACACCAACACATTTATAAATCTTTCATATGACCGGCGTGCCCACACCAACCAGTCTTCTCTGAATGTGCTCAGTGTGCACATCACTCTTTGATTAAGACCAGAAAGGTCCAACATGGATATAAGGTAATGTAATATTCATGTGTATTAGTCAATTGATCAGCAAGCTGATGGACTTTAAAAATACATTGTCATTGACTCATGTTCCCTCTAGTATAAATGTCAGCTAGTGTAAAGCTCATCCAAAATAAATCCCCTGAAACATTTTTTCCCCCTAACTGATGAATAATGAATTTGGAATGGCGTGTTTTCAACTTTAGGGCAAAAATAATAAAGTTTCTTAAATGCTCTCTCAAAGCTATAGTAGAAAAAGAAATATGAATAAATTATTATAAATTGTAATAATTAATTATAAATATTTGGATCAAATAGAGGGATTATCTTGATGTAGCAGAATTAATATTAAAATCAATTAACATGTTCGTCCAGCGAACACTCTGTATTAACCGTCTAACATTTCTATTTTCTACAGAACATGTAGCTGTGATCACATTGTTAAAGGCACTTTGTTTTGTAAGCAGTGACCACATAATCAACACTCTCATGAATGTGCACAAAAGTTGTATTTAACTAAAACGAACTAGACTAAACAAACACATACACAGACCACGCGTATACATGGGTAAAAAATTTAATGAATGAAACCGAAACAAAAACCGAATGAAGCTATGGAAACATAAGAGTCAGATAACCTCCTGAACAACCATCACTTTCTTAATTCAAAGCTACTTGCTAAGGGTTCTACAGCTTATACTAAACCTCCAACTAGATAGTTAAAGGAGTCATAACCTAGTATTACCTTGGATACCCACGCTCTATTATAGTCTTTCAGGCCCTTCTAAAAAAGAAAAGTGGAAAAAAAGTAAACACAGAGCTCCTCTGACCCTTATTTCTGAATGCATTATTGTCTCGCGAGATCTGATGCGATATTTTGGCTGCCGTGGACGGTCATTTTAATAATGCAAATGAGGGGCGCGTTGATTGGTGGCAGGAAGGAGGGGGCTTGACACCGCAGGTAACTTCAGCATATCATTCCAAAATGACATCATGGCGCAAGTTGTGAATGAACCCGACCTGGCCGCGACCTACGGAATTCAACCATATATGTTTGAGCCAGACTCTGAGCCAGAGCTGGAAACGGAAGATATAGAGTCAATGGAATGACGTCTAGCTGCTACATCAACATGTCTCTGAATGGTAAAGACAATCATTTTGACTGAGACATACATTAACATCAGTAACGAGCTAAAACGTTTGTTGCTATTTTCTCCCACATAAGTTTACCTTTTATTTAATGTAGATTACATTAACGGAGATGTAGTCTACTTTTTTTATCAGCTTACAGTGGTTATAGAGATCAACGTTTGCTATCATGTGTTGTTTTTGCCTTGTTTCACGTTGTGGTTTTTTAGACATTCAATATTTTTCATCTACAGACATGTAACGTGATGATTCCTGTGTAAAATGTTTAGCGCACACCTAACGTGCAGCCAGTTGATAGGGTTGTTGGAACAGCGTCATTAAAAATGAATTTCATCCACTGGTCCCTGGTAGTTTGGTCCGTTTTTGGTAGAGAAAACACATTTGATGTTGATTCTGGCAGTCAACCACAGAGCAACTCACGTGTGCACTACATTTCTGCATCTTTCTTGACTGAATATGAGTGGAAGAGGGGCAGGGCGGGCTTCCTGCAGCATATGTCTGCGGTGTCCATATATGGTATATCCTGCCCCGTCTTGACGTCAAGTCGGGGGAGAAATTAAAATCTCGTATTTGAGTGCACGTGGACTGGTTTACGAACCCTGGGGTAAACAAACGCTTCACTTTTGAATATCGGCTTCCCGGCCAATGTATAATCGTTAGGCAATCATAACATACATTGATTCTCGTGGAAAAGTGAAAATTACAGGTTATGACTCCTTTAAATGTACGATACTTGCACAATTCCTAAGAAATTGAACGAGTGTCCTGTATCAGCAGAGAGTCTCGATGGTTCAGTAGTTGGATCTTAGTGAAGTTGCAGCAGGCTCCTCCACGTTGAAGAATGATGAACTTCAGTGATGTTAGTATGACTTGTTTGTGGTTGGGAGAATTCTTTCTCCTGAATGGGAAATTTCAACATGGCTGGTTGTAACTTTGAGACCCCTCCTGCGCGTCGGGGTAAAGTGAAGTACCGTGGTGCTGTGGTCAGACCGAATGTCTCCAGTCTTCCCCTCATGAACAGCAACTAGAAGAGAGAGGGAGATGGTGCCCTTTTAACTTCTGTGGAGTTCACAGCTCTATAATTTGGCTCGACCGATGAAAAGGATGCAATTTCAAGTGGGAAAAGTTCCTTTGTTTGAAAGCTGACTCATTTGCATGATCATAGTGGGCTTAGGGTGACCAGATTTCTCATGGTGGAATACGGGACGGGATTAACAGGCACCCAGACCCCCCCCCCCACCCCCACCCCCATATTTCATGATAATGATATATATCATTATATATATCAACAAATAATTGTGTGTCTGATTGGTCCAGCCGCTACACTGATACATTTTTAATTGAACAAATAATGAAATTATTATTAATGGGGAACTAGTACAGTTATTTTTGATTGTATCCAATAATTTCCCTGCCCCATGCCCCATTTTAATGTTTTATTTTTTTTGCTCAAGGCTTTCAGAACTTTTACAATAATCATTTCACTTCTTCTGAGGGAGAAGCACTCTGTAATGACAACTTTCATACCCTCTCTCGTTCTCGCTTCACATGCCGGTCTGTGATATTGGCACAGAATAAGTGACAGTGCGATACAATCTGCTTTTTATCCAGCACTGGATTTTGACAAGTGCAATTAAAGCTCCTTTAGCTGTCGTCTGGTAGGACAATGCACATTCACCTTCTCTTTCCTTGATGTGCAACATCTCTTTCTCACTTCCCTCCCTAACTCATTGTGTCTGCCCGACTTTGTCTCCTTCACTGTCTCAAATACATATTTCAGCTCAGAAAACTGATGTTCTATTGTCAGACGTCTCTTGCACTTTTTTCATTCAAGTGATGTATGATGTGTGTGTGTGTGTGTGTGTGTGTGTGTATATATATATATATATATATATATATATATACACTCACCTAAAGTATTATTAGGAACAATTTCTGTTCAATTTCTCATTAATGCAATTATCTAATCAACCAATCACATGGCAGTTGCTTCAATGCATTTAGGGGTGTGGTCCTGGTCAAGACAATCTCCTGAACTCCAAACTGAATGTCAGAATGGGAAAGAAAGGTGATTTAAGCAATTTTGAGCGTGGCATGGTTGTTGGTGCCAGATGGGCCGGTCTGAGTATTTCACAATCTGCTCAGTTACTGGGATTTTCACGCACAACCATTTCTAGGGTTTACAAAGAATGGTGTGAAAAGGGAAAAACATCCAGTATGCGGCAGTCCTGTGGGCGAAAATGCTTTGTTGATGCTAGAGGTCAGAGGAGAATGGGCCGACTGATTCAAGCTGATAGAAGAGCAACTTTGACTGAAATAACCACTTGTTACAACCGAGGTATGCAGCAAAGCATTTTGTGAAGCCACAACACGCACAACCTTGAGGCGGATGGGCTACAACAGCAGAAGACCCCACCGGGTACCACTCATCTCCACTAAAAATAGGAAAAAGAGGCTACAAATTGCAAGAGCTCACCAAAATTGGACAGTTGAAGACTGGAAAAATGTTGCCTGGTCTGATGAGTCTCGATTTCTGTTGAGACATTCAGATGGTAGAGTCAGAATTTGGCATAAACAGAATGAGAAAATGGATCCATCATGCCTTGTTACCACTGTGCAGGCTGGTGGTGGTGGTGGTGGTGTAATGGTGTGGGGGATGTTTTCTTGGCACACGTTAGGCCCCTTAGTGCCAATTGGGCATCGTTTAACCCTCTGGGGACCAAGAACGCGCCCGCGCGTTTTGCTGTTTTTTTTTCACATAGCAGCAACATAGACTTAAAATACTCCGTCATTTATGGTCATATAAATAAAATCAATACATGATTATAAACTATAGAGGGTCTTCTTTTTTGTGTGTACACTCACATTAACATCAAAACCTTGTGTTTTTTTTAAAATAAATGAAATAAACAGGGTGCGCTTTCAGCTCACTCTGTCTCCGCAAAAATCTTTCTGAAACATGTCTGGAAAATGAACGGAAACTCCGCTAATACTTAAAACACAAACATGAAAGATATGTCTAAAGAACGCTTTAAATTTCTACTTTTAAATAAAACAATTCACATTTAAAATAAATATTCTCCTGCAATGTAATCTGTCTGAAACTAAAGAGAAGTACAGTTTCTCCTGTCTCAGCTCATTATCGTTAATTTGTTCACACCCACTCGCAGAGCGCGCTATTCATAAGATAATGTGTTGAGGCCATTTGCAAAATAGATAAACGCCCCCAGGCAAATGCTGTAAACGCACTATATTTTTTAGTCAGATTAAGATTCGTCTTGCGCGGCTATGAGGAATAATCCTGGGACATTTAATACAGAAGTGATGGTTTATTTTCACTTCGAGGAGGAGCAACAGATTCAGCTGAGAACTGTAAGTGTTTTATGGCTGTGCTTTGTTCTAATCGCGATATAGAATAACGTTAGTGTCTGTAAACGGAAAAATAGCATACTGTTTAAATGTGAATCATGTTTCTCTCTGTGTGTGTGTGTAAATGAATGAATGAACGCACAGATACGCACTGTTACAGACGAAATAAAAGACAAAATTTCGTTGACTAGTTTTGGATAAAGTTTTTCAAATCAAATAAGCATCAAATAAGCTTCAAATAAGCTTCAAAATAAAGACATCAGCTTTTGTTAGGAGTTTCTGGGGATAGAAGTGTCCAGACGTATGCACCCTGTATTTTAAAGAAGAACATTTAATTATTTGCGATACATTATTCATTCACAAAGAATTCAGGGACATTATTCACGTCCCTAAAGGTTAGAGTTTTCCTATTTTTTTAATTAAGATTTTTTTATTCCTCTTTTTAGTCAACTTTAGCATGGGTGTGTTCTCTTCTAATTCTAAGCAGTGTGTGTGTGTATATATATATATATATATATATATATATATATATATAGCCTATAATTAAATAGCTATTTTAACCAGAAAAATCTACAACGCATGCCCAAAGTCGTGCAGCCGTATAGTTTCTCTTGATATCAGTCCTGCTGACTTCAACATTCACAGGAGACTGTAATGAAAAATCAAACACCTTGGAAATGACAGGTATGTACTATGTTTCAGGAATGGGACAATGCTGTGTGACTGTGCAAGCCTCTGTATTTAGATCAGTGTGTTAACTAATGTGCTTTTTTGTCCTTTGTTGTGTATCTTTGGATTATGTTGTGTTGTAAATAAATCCAAACAATCTAAAAGCCATTCTTTTTTAAATCTCCTCATTCTTTGCGCAAGGCTCCTCGTAATGGGGCCTGATAGCACCTAATAGGGCTATTATGGGAGGGTCTTTGTCTTTCTCAGGTGTGAAATGCCAAACATATTAATGAGAGATCACGCCTCCTTGCATAAAGCTTTCTCACACTAAACACGTCATACACATTATAAAAGACTTTATTGACTTATCTAAATGAGTAGTCAGGATGATTCTCACATAGTTTTGGAGCAAATATTCTAGACTATGTGATACAATTTTCAAAAGTCTTGTGAAGAAATAATCAATATGTGTTTTGTGGCCTTATTTCAGAAACTTTTATTTTTAAGTTTTTCAATAACCATGCATAACTAATATTCTCTCAAAAATACAAACATGTACATACATGTTGTTCACAGATTATGGTAGCCCCGTTTGTGCTATATAGAGTGAATTTACACCTTTGCCATTAACATGTTTATAAATAACTGAAAAAAGCACAAATGTCAGTGCATGTCAAAACATCCCAAGGGCCCCAAAAAACCCTTGGTCCCCAGAGGGTTAAATGCCACGGCCTACCTGAGCATTGTTTCTGACCATGTCCATCCCTTTATGGCCACCATGTACCCATCCTCTGATAGCTACTTCCAGCAGGATAATGCACCATGTCACAAAGCTCGAATCATTTCAAATTGGTTTCTTTAACATGACAATGAGTTCACTGTACTAAAATGGCCCCCACAGTCACCAGATATCAACCCAATAGAGCATCTTTGGGATGTGGTGGAACGGGAGCTTCGTGCCCTGGATGTGCAACCCACAAATCTCCATCAACTGCAAGATGCTATCCTATCAATATGGGCCAACATTTCTAAAGATTGCTTTCAGCACCTTGTTGAATCAATGCCACGTAGAATTAAGGCAGTTCTGAAGGCAAAAGGGGGTCAAACACAGTATTAGTATGGTGTTCCTAATAATCCTTTAGCTGAGTGTACATACATACATACATGCATACTCTACTCTAGTGTCATTTTTTTTAAACTAATAATAAACTAAACATGAAAAAAATTTACATGATCAAAGAACATTCAAGAACATGTTCCTTTTTTTGGGCTACTGTAAATAAAAAAAATGGGACCTATACAGTTTTTTCAGTTAAACTTTTAACTCAAATTATTATTGTGAATATAATTTGTAAATAAACATTTGGTATTAAATTAAAATTAAATGATAAAATAATACAAACTATGAGCATTTTCACCACAGACTTTTGGACCTTGTTATACTTACATTATACTTACATACTGTATACATGTACAACTTTTATACACGTGTCACCAGAGTTCAAGATAATGAATTGCATTATGTATATATACAACAAATCATGCCATTTATGGTGCAATTCATAATTATAAAATTATCATGTTATTAAATTGTAGATAACTTAATTGTATTAATTGAGGTCAGTTTCAGACCTGCTAGTGGAAGAGTTCTTATTTCGAATCATTTAATTACTGCTATTGATAAAAAAAAAAGCTTCTATTCTCTCACGGCCCTCGGCCTCGTCCTGCTCGCCACATTCACCAGGCCACCTTTTTTTTTCATTTACAATTGCTCATATTTTTATGAATTTCTTGGTCATCCTTTAGCTTTCACACTTGCACCATTTACACATAATTACACAAAAATGTTAGGTGTGGAAGAATTTTTAAAATATGTATTATTAATGGGTTCTATCCTAATTTTACGTTGCAGTATTTGCAGTATTTGAGGGTTATTCAACTGTACAATGTGTCTATGTGCTTGTGCAAAATGTACATTTCTATGTGCTTGCATCCTTTATGATGCCATGATGCATCACCATGCCACCATGGTTGTAATGGGAAAGAAGAAAGACATGAAGAAAAATAGGATGAGTTAGATAAAGAGATGTCAGAAAGCATCCATCACCTGCTGCAGTTGAGAGACTCGATTCCTGTGAGATGTAACAAATAGATATGAACACTAAATTATAGTGTGTGTGTGTGTGCGTGTGTGTGTGTGTGTATTGTGTGTGTGTGTTTGTGTCCCAACAAAGATGGCACTATCCAAAATCCTTGTCCTTGTAAGGACATTTTTAGTCCCCATGTGAAAACGGCTTATAAATCATACTAAGTGATGTTTTTTTGAAAATGTTAAAATACATTGGGCTCTATCTTGCACCCGGCGCAAATGAGTTTGTACACTGACGCATGTATCATTCCTATTTTGCACCCGCGCAATGCGGGCTTTTCCCTCCACAGACGCACGCCGGTAAACTAGGAAATGAACTTGCGCTCCCTGGGCGTGTCGGCGCAAAAAGGAGGCGTGTTTCGGCGCAAACATTCCCTAGTGCTATTTTGCACTTCCAGAAAACAATTCCGCCACTGACCAAAAAAAACCTAGTCTAAAGTCAGTGGCGCGTTGCGTTGCGCGTTGTTCATAATGCTATTTTAAGTGCGCATGCTTAGCCATAATGTAGCGGGCGCACAACGCGCATACACTTTGATTCTCTCATCAACACGGATGCAGCAGTTTTTATTTTTTGCAAATCATACATTATAACAAGGAAATATATTACCACACGAGGGAAATCATTGTGGTGTCCATGAAGATGTGAAAAATAGGCATAAATCTAGCTTACACATTTACCCAAATCTTTCAGGCAAATTGTAGTAATGACGGATCAGACCTCTTTGCCCAATAGTGGCAAGACACAAATGTATATAAGGACATCTGACAAATTAGTTTGTCCGTCAAGAACCAGGAAAAAAAAATCTGAAGACTGCGAAATCACCTTTACCATAATGTAAGTACATTAAAAACCTTACTCTTTAACTTACCAGTTAAGTGGAGCTTTCTCATATTTTTTTTTTCTATTGATTTGGGTGGGTTTGTCCCATCCCCAATGTCAATTCTCTTTCTTTTATGGCCCTGACGAGAACATCGATCTCCTTGGCTGTGAACCGCTCCTTGTGCGCGCCTGGTAAATGCGCCATAATAATAGCAATCCGCCATGCAACATGCACACCTGCTCTTAAAGGGATACTCCACCAGTTTTTCTTATTAAACTATGTTATTCCCTTAACTAAGACGAGTTGATACATACCTCTCTCGTCTCAGTGCGTGCACTATATCGCTCTGTATTGCCGCAAAACTATGTTAGCACTTAGCTTAGCCCATGCATTAAATATGGGCCAAGCAGAGAAGCGACCAAACACTTCCACGTTTTCCCTATGTAAACACAGTTACTCGAGTAGTGTAACTTGACCTGGGCTGGTGACACAAAATAAACCGTTGCGCTTTTCTAAGCGTTTAAAATTGATGACTATATTGTATGGCGGAATACCATAACAAGTGCTTTTGAGCAGTTCGACTTGGCGCAATAATATCTTCACTAGTGAAAAGTCCTCTTACCGGCTCCCGCTTCCTCTCCCCCTCCCTCTGACATTTCCGTCAATACAACCAACGTGACATGCGCCGGTAGTAGTAGTTCGAGCGGAGTTGACGAAGTAACAGGTTGTTGGAAGCTAGTTAGCATTCTAAACAGCACAGGCTCTCAATTTCGGTCGGCATCTGTTCGCAACAGTCACACTTGCACCACCAATTGCTGTTTGCCCGTGGTCTTTCGCCAGCTCCGGTCTGTTCTGGATCATATCTTTCTTTCCTCTCACGGTCCATAAGAGCTAATTCCTCCTCCGTGTACTCGGGTTCAAACAGATATGGCTCTGGGTCTTCTACAAAGAAGTCATAATCATCTACAAAGTCCGCCATTGCAAATGATCTGCAGTTTGCCAATAGCACAGGTAGTAAAAGCCACGTTGGTTGTATTGACGGAAATGTCAGAGGGAGGGGGAGAGGAAGCGGGAGCCGGTAAGAGGACTTTTCACTAGTGAAGATATTATTGCGCCAAGTCGAACTGCTCAAAAGCACTTGTTATGGTATTCCGCCATACAATATAGTCATCAATTTTAAACGCTTAGAAAAGCGCAGCGGTTTATTTTGTGTCACCAGCCCAGGTCAAGTTACACTACTCGAGTAACTGTGTTTACATAGGGAAAACGTGGAAGTGTTTGGTCGCTTCTCTGCTTGGCCCATATTTAATGCATGGGCTAAGCTAAGTGCTAACATAGTTTTGCGGCAATACAGAGCGATATAGTGCACGCACTGAGATGAGAGTGGTATGTATCAACTCGTCTTAGTTAAGGGAATAACATAGTTTAATAAGAAAAACTGGTGGAGTATCCCTTTAAAGGGAATGTGAGATGACGCTCTGATTGGTTTATTTCACGTTACGCCCAAACCACACCTATGGATAATGAAGCTACTTTAGACCAACCGCTTTTAGATTTGCGCCAGGCTCAAGAGTCATTTATCCCGCAGGGAAAATAGCAACAGCGCCGGGATCCGCCCACAAAGTTACTTGCGCTTTGCGCTTTGACACTTGCGTTTCAGATTGTTAGAATAGGGCCCATTAAGTTTTCTGTGAGGGCTGTGTGCTTAAGGGGTAGGGTTAGGGTTGTGGATATAATATACAGTTTGTACAGTATAAAAAACAAACCATTATGCCTATGGAAAGTGCAAAAATGGAAATTGTGATTATTTTTTACATGATCCTTAGAAAGTTAAAAAAGAACAGTGTGTGTGTGTGAAAATAGATTTTTTTTTTTTTTTTTTTTAGAATGTAAGCCTTTAACTGTCACTGTTGTTCAATTAAATGCTTCCTTCTTTTGGTTATGCCTTTGAATATGCAGGTTTGGTTTGGTTATGGCAGGTTTGGTTTGGTTATGCCTTTGAATATGCAGTATTTTAAATATGAAAAGTTTGAAGGCATTAACCGACATGCAGTGTTTCATGCAGATGTATTTTGGAAACTGCATAACTACATCAGCTACACATTAACTGTACTGCTTTCAACTGAACTTACTAGGTTTCAAGTTTAGAGAGTTGAGCACCTATGTGTCAGAAAATAAAAGCACTTGTATAATGCAAGAGCTATTCAACGTGTTTTTTTGGTTTCACTTTATTTTACAGTATGTGCACTTATGTGTACTTCCAGTTTAATTACCTAAGAAAGTACTGGGTAATATAAGCTAACTACAAAGTTATGTTTAGAGGTAGGTTCAGGGTTAGAAGGTATTACCCAGTTATTGCAACTATAATAAGTACAAAGTGTACATGGGGAACAGGACTGTAAAATTAAGTGCTACCATTTTTTTTTTTCCTTTCTAGTGAGCAGCTATGCTCTCCAAAGGGGGAATGAAAAAGATCAATGTTGGAGAGTTTAATGAGGATATAAGATGTCTCTGGAGGCAGTTTTTCTCCCTATGAATTTTAAGAACGTTTCAGGCCCAGTCCAATGTCAGGCAGATTTGCATTTGATTTATAGTCACTGTCACTGAGATTTTGACAGATGAGTAAAACCAAAATATTCCCATCTTTTGCTCTATTCACCCGGGAACATAAACACAACCATACATTTTTAACTTGCCCTTGCTTTTATTAATAAGTTTCAGAGGATAAACCACAGGACAGTATTACATTTGAAAGAAGCATTATTGCATTATAGCTGATGATGAATCTTCCCTTATGGCACACTTTGAGACAGGAATAAATTACATGCTTCAGTATTAAACAGAAATGAACAAAAAATCTTTCCAAATTGCTCTTTGTGTTAAATTACTTTTAAGAGTCTGAACTTAGTTTTGAACCATGTGCAGCTTTATTTTTTTATGTATTTTTATGGACCTGTGGACATATAAATAAGAATGAAGAAATCACTCTTCACATCCAGAGCTCTCCAAGAACAGCTTGAGAAAGCAATATACTTCAACATCAATACATCAGAAGCAAAGGCATACCTTCATCTCCTCTGAAATGAGCCCAGTGGTCTCCTCCCACATTTCAGGCTCTCATTTTACCGCAGTTCATTCGCCTGAAGGGCTAAATTGTCCCCTCTGGAATATTGGCTCCAAATATACTATTACAAAGCAATTTTGTTGGTAAAATAAGCATAATGTGACTGCTGTTTTTGAGGCAGCAGTCTTTTTTCATTATTAAAAACTTCAACCCTCCTGAGATGTACAGTAGTGTCACATTTAACACAATTGACCAACATATACTATTCATTATATGGATCTATTCTGGTAGAGAGAAGATGTCTATGCTGTGTTGTTTTGAAGGTTTTTTTTTTTTTTTTGAAGGAGACTTACACTCACCTAAAGGATTATTAGGAACACCTGTTCAATTTCTCATTAATGCAATTATCTAATCAACCAATCACATGGCAGTTGCTTCAATGCATTTAGGGGTGTGGTCCTGGTCAAGACAATCTCCTGAACTCCAAACTGAATGTCAGAATGGGAAAGAAAGGTGATTTAAGCAATTTTGAGTGTGGCATGGTTGTTGGTGCCAGATGGGCAGGTCTGAGTATTTCACAATCTGCTCAGTTACTGGGATTTTCACGCACAACCATTTCTAGGGTTTACAAAGAATGGTGTGAAAGGGAAAAACATCCAGTAAGGGGCAGTCCTGTGGGAGAAAATGCCTTGTTGATGCTAGAGGTCAGAGGAGAATGGGCCGACTGATTCAAGCTGATAGAAGAGCAACTTTGACTGAAATAACCACTCGTTACAACCGAGGTATGCAGCAATGCATTTGTGAAGCCACAACACGCACAACCTTGAGGCGGATGGGCTACAACAGCAGAAGACCCCACCGGGTAACACTCATCTCCACTACAAATAGGAAAAAGAGGCTACAATTTGCAAGAGCTCACCAAAATTGGACAGTTGAAGACTGGAAAAATGTTACCTGGTCTGATGAGTCTCGATTTCTGTTGAGACATTCAGATGGTAGAGTCAGAATTTGGCGTAAACCGAATGAGAACATGGATCCATCATGCCTTGTTACCACTGTGCAGGCTGGTGGTGGTGTAATGGTGTGGGGGATGTTTTCTCGGCACACTTTAGGCCCCTTAGTGCCAATTGGGCATCGTTTAAATGCCACGGCCTACCTGAGCATTGTTTCTGACCATGTCCATCCCTTTATGGCCACCATGTACCCATTCTCTGATGGCTACTTCCAGCAGGATAATGCACCATGCCACAAAGCTCGAATCATTTCAAATTGGTTTCTTGAACATGACAATAAGTTCACTGTACTAAACTGGCCCCCACAGTCACCAGATCTCAACCCAATAGAGCATATTTGGGACGTGGTGGAACGGGAGCTTTGTGCCCTGGATGTGCAACCCACAAATCTCCATCAACTGCAAGATGCTATCCTATCAATATGGGCCAACATTTCGAAAGATTGCTTTCAGCACCTTGTTGAATCAATGCCACGTAGAATTAAGGCAGTGCTGAAGGCGAAAGGGGGTCAAACACAGTATCAGTATGGTGTTCCTAATAATCCTTTAGCTGAGTGTACATACATACATACATACATACATACATGCATACTCTAGTGTAATTTTTTAAAACTAATCATAAACTAAACATGAAAAAAATTACATGATCAAAGAACATTCAAGAACATTCAAAAACAAAGTATTAGTATGGTGTTCCTAATAATCCTTTAGGTGAGTGTATATTGTGGTCATTACTGCCTTCCTTACAAAAATATAAACATCATAAAAAATGTTTGAGCCAAACAATTTTTAATTTCCCTTGAACCAGATAAAAAAAAAAGTTAAAGACACCAATTTCTTTGAGCACTGCTTTTGTTGATCCTTTCTTAAGTGTGTGGTTAACCCAAAGAAAGCAATGCCCGGGGAGTCCGTATCCACACGGGACTCAATTAAACCTTCTGACTTTCTGTAGCAAAAGCATTTAATTGTGTCCATGCGTTTTATTCTTCTTAAAAGTTCAGGGTGTTTGGTGACTAAATCCCTGCTAAGTCATCACACAATATTTTATTATGCTCAGAAGGAGTTGTTTGCCACAGATGAGGTTGTATTAGGAGACTTCCTGCCTTATTTGCATTGTAAAGATAAAAAAACAAACACATTGAATAATTTTTTACACTGAAATTAGCAAGGTGGTGCTAATTATGATGATTATGATTATGATGATTATGGATGCTGAATGATTTGGATCACTGTCATATAGGTTTTGATTGTTGAATCGTTCATTGATTAATGAAACCAGTTAGCATCATCATAGCAGTTGCAACCTGCAGTACAATATATGACAACCAAAGAGAAAGCTTGCATTCTCATTCCTGATTAAATATACTTTTACATACATAAAATGGTAACACTTTACAATAAGGTCCCATTAGTTAACATAAGTTAATGCAATAATACAAATAAACTGTAATATTAAGTAACTGTTGTAAACTGTTGGTTCAACATCGCTTCAAAAAACATAATGACAGCCATTTAAAAGGAGCTATGTAGTCAGATTTTGACATACATATTTCAGTAACATGTCACCCTTGTATATTAAATGTTTATGTAAATTATGTACACACACACACACACACACACACACACACACACACACACACACACACACACACACACACACATAGCTTATTTTAAATAGCTGTCAATAGAGAAATATGAGAATAGAGAATAATTTTTAGAACCACATATTACTACTATTAGGAGCTACCAAGTTCATGGTAATCGACAACAAAGTACAAGGTTTTTACTTTGCTCTAGAGTGTTTGAAATCAAATTTACCTCAGATATGGGGCATCTCTCTTCAGGCAATGTTAAATAGATATCTCATTAAACGGCACACCTGAATTTAATTGCATACATTTCAGGAAAATGTAAAAATGCTTTCACCTCCAAAACAACTTACAGTTGCCCTCTGTTTTGACAGAATAGGCAATATTTCACATCCTGCCTGGTATAGAATTTAGCACATGCATCTCTTAAACCTCTACATAATAAATTGTCATCCCATATTTCACATTCTTGTCTTTAGCAATGTTTTTCTTCACATTCACCATTGCTGGTTCCCTGATGGATTGTTATTGCACTCTAGAAGTCTGGATTCTATTCTAACTTATTTGCTAAGGGCATAACTCAACCTGATCCAATCTACTCAACACCAGACCTCGCTGAAAACAAAAATGGGGAAAATGCTAGTCAGCATCACTCCTGATCCACATCAGTCTGTTTGGGTTATTTTGCATTGCTTAAAATGAAAACATGCATCCTGGATCCATATTAAGCATGCTAATCATTCCCTGACCAAAAATGTTTGCTATAATTAGCTGTTTTTGTCTTCTGGTGCATTCAAGATGATGTTTATACCCTAGAATGGAGAGAACAAGCCTCTGTGCATCTGAAGCCCAATGGCTTCACCCCAGGAGAGACAATTAGGCATGGTTTTTCATGCCTTCTGTAATGACTATGTGTACATTGTTTCTCAGTGCTCTGCAGATGAGCTGTCCAATCATTCTTCAGCTGTCAAACTGTGCTCTGGGTCAACAATTCACCAAACGCATGCTAAATGCCATCACATTCAAATTTAAATAATTTATCCCTCAGACACAATCAGCATTCTGACAGCAGAAACTTAATTAGCAGTAATTACTACATTCTCTGAATATTTTTCAGTGTCAGACCTAAAATTATATTGTAAAACATTTTATGTTTTTGGACCACAACATACTTTGCAATCTTAGATTGCCTCTGAGATGGATCCAAAATCCTGCGTTCACAATATACACTGAACAAAATTATAAACGCAACACTTTTGTTTTTGCCCCCATTTCTCATGAGCTGAACTCAAAGATCTAAGACTTTTTCTATGTACACCATATTGTCTCTTGTGCCCGAGATCTTTAATATTGTGCATCCTAAACAAAATACATTTGCCTTATTTATGTGTAAGACACTCATGGATTGTTTCACATTTAGCATCTAATAATTGTTCTGCGAACTTCTGCCTGTTATACAATATACAATTTTGCTCTATGGTTAATTACTAATTCAAATTTGCCTGAAATATTAAATAAATAGTGTAATGTCAGATGGTTTCCTGTAAAGAAAGTGGCACATGCTGTCACTTATTTAATTAGCATTATGTGACCAGTTAATTATGCTGTATTTGCTGTTACTAAACATATATTTCGTAATAATTTGACTTATGGGTAAACTTTAATGTGTATCAGCGGTCAACGGAAGGTTTCACATGCAATTTGCCAAACTTCAGATCCAAAAGCCCCCCACATTTTGCGAGTTAAATATAGTGTCAAAGATCCTCCCACGCTGTCTCTAGAAGCAGAGCCAGAGTTTGTAACATAAAGAGCCACCAATATCACTTACTGTATTAGAAATAATATTGCTTCAGTCCTGCCTACTTAGTCTTCTAATGAAAAAAGAGAAATATCAACAAGTCAATTTAAATTTCTATGACTTTTGAAATATTTTGAATGTGAAACTTTCATTTAAATTCGAAGGTTGAGTTTATCATTATACTTTCCTAGAAAACACACAAGTATCGGTGTTCTTTAATGATTCCATCCGTATAGTTTCCACAGGTTCATAGGATTGCACTGCAGCAGCTGTAAAGGTGAATGACTGGCCGCAGAAGCGAAGAGGAAGCCAATAAAGTGCCGCCCTTGAGTGTGAGCCAAACGCCCTGTGACACACTCAACCCTCCACAGAACAAGGTCTGCCAATACAATTCATTAGGCAGCCAATTACTCACTGCCGAGGTTTTTTTTTTTTTTTTTACAGTAACACTCCCTGACCCACAAAGAGCTTGCTACTGGAAAGGAAGCTGTTATCTTGCCTGTGCCTTACCTGTTTGGCTTTCCAGACATGGAAATTACTTGACTTTGCCCTGCATTGAGGGCGGGATATTTTGAGAGCGGAGGCCTGCTCCTTCATCGGTTCTTTTCTTTATTGGTGTCCTTTCAGCATGAAGCGTGTCAGCCAAATCAATACAGGACTCTGAGGGAGATAGATGAAGCAGACAGTGATTATAGGACCATGTTTTATGTGTTTGCTGCATTATTAACCAAGAGATTTCATTTCGAATGCTCCTTTCCTCCTGAAAGGCCTGAGAGCTTAATTACAGAAGAACAGCCTTGACAATCTGCTTTCATACAGCCTTGCCTCAGACCTCAGACTGCAAAACCGGAGGCACCTCTGTCTTACATCAATTGTATAATAAAATTTTGATTGAAATTCTCGCCCCTTGCACAATATGAGATGAATCTTGTGCAAACTTGATGTAAAAAATCCTTCTTTATGAAATAAGGATAGAGGTTGCTAATGTATTAAGGTGAACATCAGAAACATTTAAATTGTTATTATTATTTTTTGCATATTCTGTTTACGTGTCATATTAAATACCCCATGAAATCAACATTGGAGTTTTGTGGCATTTATTTCATACTGTATCTGCTAGTTTTGAAGACATTTATATGCTAATGCAGGGGTTTTCAAACTTCGTACCATGAGAGAGTTCAGGGGGGGGGGGGGGGGGGGGTCTGCAAAATCTGAGATAAAAAAAAAGATTTTACAAAATTATTTTTTAAGATAAAAGTTAATGTTTGCTCAAGATATTCATTAAATATGAATTACTGTAACATTTTACGGCATTTTTTATTTTTACCTCTGCTTTCTGAAGACTCGTCGGAAATCATGAGATAAATCACAAATATGTTGTGTACGCTATTGTGTAAAAATATTTGTTGTGTAAAATATTTACGCCCCCAGCGTAGCGCATCTGAAGCATGAATGAAATCTGTCCAATCCTGATTGGTGCTGCGTCATGACGTAGTAGATGACGGCATAACCGGAAGATACAAAGGTACGCTTGGCAAACACAACACTAGCTCTTCGCAATGAAGCTAGCGCTCTGCCTGTGATAGGTGTGGCGACGAGACGCAGTGTCTCGTTCCCTTCTCGGGGAACAAGGGTTACAGTCGTAACCCGAGACGTTCCCCTTCGAGGGAACTCGAACTGCGTCATCGTTGTGACACTTTGGGGAACGAAATACCCACTATGCCACACCGTAATCACGCCCGCCCCTAGTGTGAAGCTGGAAGACCAGGCACACTTAGGACGCGAGCACTCTGGCGCCAGGCGTCACGGGGAGTTGCAGACTGTAAAAACATATGAAGGTGTGCGGGGTGGCCCACCCCGGGGTGGCCCACCTCGCTTCAGATCTCCTGAAGCGAGACGCCAGAAAGGAGGGCCACCGAGGAGGCCATGCTCCTGGTGGAATGTGCCCTCACGGCCCTAGGTGAAGGCAAATTGCGCACCGGATAAGCCGTGGCTATAGCCTGGACAATCCAATTACTAATTGTCTGTTTAGATGCAGGCAGCCCTTTCTTGGGTGAACCAAAGCACACCAACAACTGGTCTGACTTCCTCCACTGAGAAGACTTCTCCAAGTAAACCCTTAGGGCTCTGACTGGGCAGAGCAGGTGAAGTCTCCCCTCTTCCGCCGTCCCATGAGGTGGAGGATGGAAGGCCTGAAGAACCACTGACCGTGCCGCACTAGACGGCACCTTGGGCACATAGCCCGGTCTAGGATGTAAGATGGTCCTAACTCCGCCAGGGGCAAACTCCAGGCAAGTTGGCGACATAGCCAAGGCCTGGAGATCCCCCACTCTCCTCAGAGAAGTGGTGGCAAGGAGAAAGGCCACCTTGAAGGTCAGGTTCTTTGCCTCAGCCGACTCCAGTGGTTCAAAGGGGGCCTCAGCCAACCCTTCAAGAACCACCGCCAGGTCCCAAGTTGGGACTCTGGAGCGAGCCGCAGGCCTAATCCTCCGAGCCCCACGGAGGAAACGTACAACCATATGGTGCCTTCCCAAAGGCCCAGCACCTATAGGTGAGTGGAAAGCCGCAATGGCAGCCACATACACCTTAAGTGTGGATGGGGAAAGACCGGCGGAGAAACGATCTTGGAGGAACTCCAGCACTAAAGCCACTGGGCAGTTAACTGGGTCCACCTCACGCTCTCTACACCAAGTGGAAAACACATTCCACTTTAGGCTGTTCAGTCTCCTAGTGGAAGGAGCCCTGGAGCTAAGTAGGGTCTCGACAACACCTGCTGACAGACCAGCCTCTAAGTACCGAGCCCCCTCAGGGGCCAGACCCAGAGGTTCCACAGCTCTGGCCGGGGGTGAAATATTGTGCCCCCTGCCTGAGACAGCAGATCCCTCCTCAGAGGGACCTGCCATGGGAGGCCGTCTAGCAGTGCTACAATGTCCGAGAACCATATCCGGGTCGGCCAGCGGGGTGCTACTAAAAGTAGGCTGATCCCTTCCCGGCGGACCTGCTCCAAGACTCCCGGGAGCAGAGCGATCGGGGGAAATGCGTACAGACGCAGCCTCGGCCACGTCTGTGTCATAGCGTCCAGCCCCAACGGAGCTGGATACCTGAGAGAGAACCACAGTGGACAGTGGGACGTCTCTCGAGACGCGAACAGATCCACTTCCACTGGGCCGAATCTCACGCACATGGCCTCCACCACCTCGGGGTGGAGTCGCCACTCCCCGGGCCTCAGCCCCTGCCTCGACAGGACGTCTGCTCCCTGATTTTGGTTCCCGGGGATATACATCGCTCTGAGAGACGATAGTTTCCCCTGGGACCACAGAAGGATCTGGTGTGCCAGTCTGCATAGAGGGCGCGACCTCAGACCTCCCTGGTGATTCAGATACGCGACTACGGACATGTTGTCCGAGCGTATCAGGACATGGTGGCCGCAGAGGTCCAGGAAAAAACTCCTCAGAGCTTTGTAGACCGCCAGCATTTCCAGGCAATTGATGTGCCAGGAAGAATGCCGGGTCTCCCACAGACCTCTCGCAAAGCGGCCGTCCATGACCGCGCCCCAACCAGTGAGGGAGGCATCTGTTGAAACAGCTTTCCGGCAACATGATGCTCCCAGCACCGGTCCCTGGGACAGGAACCAAGGTTTCCTCCATATGACGAGGGAACGAAGGCATCTGCGCGTTACCCTGATCATACGGAACGGATTTCCCCTCGGGGAAAATCCCTTGGTTCTCAACCACCACTGTAGGGGTCTCATGTGTAGCAGGCCAAAAGGTATAACACTGGACGCTGCTGCCATGAACCCCAGCAGTCTCTGAAACTGCTTCACAGTGAGGTTGTGGCCTAGCTTCACTCTGGAGACCATCGCCCGTATGGACTCCATGCGTGCGGGAGACATTTGTGCCCGCATCGTCGTGGAGTCCCATACAACTCCCAGGAACGTAGTCCTCTGGTAGGGCGTCAACACACTCTTCTTTGTGTTGAGTCTCAACCCCAGGCTCTGGATGTGGGCGAGGACGACATCTCGATGCGGAATCGCCAGCTCTCGCGACTGGGCCAGTATCAGCCAGTCGTCGATGTAGTTGAGCACCCTGATGCCCTCGAGCCTCAGGGGTGCTAGAGCTGCATCCATGCATTTTGTAAAAGTGCGAGGGGAGAGAGCTAGGCCGAACGGAAGAACCCGATATTGGTACGCTTCGCCCCCGAAAGCGAACCTCAGGAACTTCCTGTGACATGGAAGGATGGAAATATGGAAGTATGCGTCCTTCAGATCTATAGTGACGAACCAGTCCTCGAACTGGATCTGACTCACGATGGCTGGAATTGTGAGCATTTTGAACCTGAATCTCCTCAGAGACCGATTCAAGTGCCTGAGATCTATTATTGGACGCAACCCCCCATCCTTCTTGGGAACTATGAAGTACCGGCTGTAGAACCCGGACTCCCTGTCTGGCAGAGGAACACGTTCTATGGCCTCCTTGACCAACAGGGATTGAACTTCCTGTTCCATAGCCCGAACCTGCTCTGGGCCAACCACAGTCCAGACCACCCCGTTGAACCTCGGGGGAGGGCAACTGAACTGCAGCCTGTAACCCAGTTCTACAGTACGCAGGAGCTGGCAGGCGGCCGAGGCTGCCCTTTAGAGACAGCCTTCCTCGAGGAGCCAGAACGGCGAGGGAGGTATTGCTGGAAGGCCGCCGACTGTTTTTTCACCTCCTGAAACCTCCCGACTACGGTATCAACCGCGCCGCCGAAGAGGCCAGACGGTGAAATCGGGGAGTCTAGGAGAAAGTGTTTTTCTCTCTCCTTCATCCCCGACAAATTAAGCCATAAATGTCTCTCCACACACACCAAGCCAGCCATGGAGCGGCCGATGGCACGGGCCGTCTCCTTGGTGATGCGGAGAGACAAGTCGGTGGCCTTCCTTAACTCCGTGATGTCACTCGGAGAAGGACCCTCACCCTCATCAAGCTCCTTGAGGAGGTCGGCCTGGTAGGCCTGCAACACCCCCATAGTGTGCAGGCAGCTGCCAGCCCGCCCAGCCGCCATGTAAGCCCTGCCCACCAGCGCAGATGTATCGCGGCAAGGCTTAGTGGGCAGCACCGGGGCCTTAAGGGACGAAGCGGCCTAGGGAGAAAGATAACTCGCGAGAGCCTCCTCTACCCGAGGCAACGTCCCATAACCACACTCAGCCGCCCCCAGCACATTCGAAAAATCAAGCACTGGGGGGTTTGAGAGCCTGGCTGAATACGGTTTCTCCCATGACTTACATAACTCGTTATGCAAGTCAGGAAAAAGCTTGGTGGCCCCGGCGTGGAGGCTGAGACCTGCGCTTGAAAAATCTTTCATCCAGCCTGCTTGGTGGCTGGATTTTTAATTCCTCCTGTGGCCAATCAATTTTTAGTTTGGCCACAGCGCGGGTCAAAACCTCCACCAGCTCCTCTTGAGCAGGTGGATGAGGTGGCTGATCGATTTCCACCTCACCCACCTCGATGCTAGAATTATCTGACTCCTCAGAGCCACACAAATGCAGCATCGTGTCCTCCACCTCGCGGGAAGAAGCCGGTTCACGGGCTTCCACACGAGGCGGGAGAACATCTGAATCCTCAGACGAGGACTGGGAAGATGCCGTAGCAGTCCCATGTCCCCCTGAGAGATCCATCTGTGAACCCCACGATCTGCGGCGGCGCGTTGCCTCGACAACGGCGGGCCCAGAACCGCGGGGCTCGCGAGCCTGGCCGTGCTCATCAAACACAGCCAACCGTGAGCGCAAAACCCTGAGCGGCAGCTTATCACACTCACTGCAAGCTGCTCCCTCGAGAGCCGCTCTAGCGTGCTGCACGCCGAGGCAATGAACACACAGCTGGTGTGTGTCCGCGCCCGTAATGTAACGCGGACACGGATGCACACACAATTTAAACTGCTCGCTTGCCATTTGGATTGTTTGAGAACTGAACAGGGACAGACAACAATAAATAGGACTGACAATTCACACAGAGCGCTTTAGCTGAAGAGCGAAAAAGCTAGTGTTGTGCATCTACTACGTCATGACGCAGCACCAATCAGGATTGGACAGATTTCATTCATGCTTCAGATGCGCTACGCTGGGGGCGTTCCCCAAAGTGTCACAACGATGACGCAGTTCGAGTTCCCTCGAAGGGGAACAGGAACTACTGTAACAGAACAGAATAACAAAATAAAAGTCCATAATCGTGACACAGATTAAGCTTATACGTCATATCTATATGTTATGTACCCTATATGTTAGGCAGGCCCAATCACTTTCAGCTTTTAAATCCAGTCTTAAAACTCATTTTTATAATTTGCCATTTAATTCATAAATACATAAATATAACATAATATTTTGAGTATGAAATGTTGATGACTTTTTCTGCATTTGCTAATTATGCCCAATCAAATGTGCTCCGCATTGAGAATGTTCCCCCACTAATAACACCTCAACTGAGTAGAAAGCAACAAATCAATGCCTGTGACATAACTAAAGCCGTTTGGCTATTTTTAAAAGGAAAAAATTGGAAACACATTAGAAGAGGAAATTGCGCTTGCTATTTAATGGGGTATTTTAATGTACATCTTATATATATTTTTTTTTTGTAAAACAAAACCGAATTCTTATTTATACTCCACAGTTTTTGTGATTTGTAGAACAGCTGGTCCAACATGCAGGTTTGTATAGATACAATTGGATTATATATGCCATTATCATGTAAATTATTTAATATTTAATATCTTGTAACAGTTGAGGTGGCTGCTCCCATCTCTTCAAGCCACTGCTATTTGGCATGTGGCATTAATCATGTAATTATCGCTGTTTGCTTGGTGACATCCAGTCAGTGTTTTGGTGGCTTTTACCTCAGCTTCATTATTCAACACTGAAAAGGTTACATTGATTTGGATTTTCTCTAAGGGCGTGGGGGGAGGGGGCCATTTTGCAGTCTCAGGAACGAATCTTAATATATCATATCATTTTTGACAGTTGTGGCGAGGGCCTTCAGGAAACGTGGGTATTGGTTTTTGTGTGTCATGGGATTGTGTTTGCATTGCAGAGCAGCCATTGGTATTAAGAGTAATGACCAAGTGACACAGATAATGTCAGGGTGGAATTTTCTGCATGCACGATGGCAGGTGAAATGACAAGCCTTTATTTACGACACGACAATCTTTGCGCTTTCAATTTGCCCAAGTTGCTGCCTAATGACCTTTCTCAGCATGATATTTCTGTGCAACGTTGGACAGCATTTCATATACCCCCTTTCATGCACCCTCCCTATCTTGATTAATCTTTCTGTCTCCTTCTCTTGTGTTTTTTTTTAAAAGAATTTGCTGAATTTTTATGATGTTTATGCAATGTCTTCTCCTGTCTCTGCATTCATTGTGTCCATTACGGTCAAAACTAAATAGGCTTGTATTATTATGTTTCATATAACAGCTCTGTCTCGCTTGCGTCGTCTATCTAAAACTGAAGTGAAAGAAACAATGCTTTCTGTTTTGAAGGATTGCTGTGGTCCTGAGCTACAAATGTTAAGACTTAAATGCAAGCGACATTACATCATCTTCTCTCTGATCTGGTGAACTGAAACATTGGATCAAACTGCTGCGTGGAGTGCAGCACAATGTAATATTGGTGAAAAAAATATTATCCACTTGCTGTTGGTGTTTGTAACATGTATATTTTCCCACATTTGCATGGACTCTACGGCATACATTGTTACTTATTAACAAGTGGTTATATTTATGTTATGGGTGAAGTTATGGACTCTTATTATGGAGTATTATATTATATTATATCATTTTCAGGGTAAACCACACTCAAAGACAGATATAAAAAAATCCAAACAGTTGTTTATTGAACAGAACTCGGGAGAGAGTGAGCGCTGTGTGTGTATGTAACTAGAGAGCCTGTGGAGACTGTGACAATAATAAAATAGAATAGAATTGGCACGTTATAGTTCTATGGACTCTTATTTTGGCATGCTGTTCTGTTTCCCTTACTTTCTGTTTCCCTGATCTGTTTAGTTTCGGTTTCCTTGGTTTCTGATCATGTCCCTGTTGGTTTCGATGGCTAGGCCTACTTATTATCAGCTGTGTGTTATTTAGTTCCTTTGTTAACTGCATATACTCCATGTTCAGTTGTCTATAATGTGTAATGTGTTATTTACTCCTGTGTCCTTCTAATGATCTCCTGCATTTAAGATTAAATGTGACATATTATGCCCCTTTTCACAAGATGTAATATAAATCTATGGTGTCCCCAGAATGTGTCTGTGAAATTTCAGCTCAAAATACCAACCAGATAATTTATTATAGCTTGTCAAATTTGCCCCTTTTTGGACGTGTCCCTTTAAATGCAAATGAGCTGCTGCTCCCCGCCCCCGTTCAGAAGACAGCCGATCCTTTACACGAGCTTCGGATACTCTGGGGGAGCCGCTAGCAATTTTGGGGCCTATGAAAGAATATGAGTTTGGGCCCCTTACCGCACCCATTCCATTAATAAAATCGATCTCTGGGGGCCCCAAAAGTGCGTGGGCCCTTAGAATAGCCCTTTTCCATAGCGTTAGAACTGGTTAAACTGTTGTCGCTTGCAAAAACAAATGGCAGCGCTGTGGGTGGAAACGTGCATATTAAGGGGCGGTAATATTATAATAAGATCCTTTTACGTCAGAAGGGGAGTGAAATCTGATCAGCTTATTTTTTGACATGCTTGCAGAGAAAGTCTTACCAAAACAAAGTTACTCGGTTGTCACTTTTAACGTTTTCTGGGTTGGTAGATGTACCGGGGACCTGATTATAGTACTTAAAGGGATACTCCACTTTTTTTGGAAATAGGCTCATTTTACAACTCCCCCAGAGTTAAACTGTTGAGTTTTTACCGTTTTTGAATCCATTCAGCCGATCTCCGGTTCTGGCGGTACCACTTTTAGCATAGCTTAGCATACATCATTGGAGTGGACAAGACCATTAGCATTTCAAAAAAAAAAATGACCAAAGAGTTTCGATATTTTTCCTATTTAAAACTTGACTCTTCTGTAGTTACATCGTAATGATATGACGCAGCGCCTGAAAATAGGCCACCTTCCGTCAACACAACGGAACTATTTTCAGGCGCTGCGTCATATCATTACGCCTGCTGCTCTCATGGTACGGCAGTGAAGTTTCTTGATTATTACGCAGGAATGAGAGTATAGTTCCTAGCCATATCAGCCTAGAAAATCGCAACTTTACATTTTCCGTCGGTCTTAGTGCACGGTGTAACTACAGAAGAGTCAAGTTTTAAATAGGAAAAATATCAAAACTCTTTGGTCATTTTTTTTTTAGAAATGCTAATGGTCTTGTCCACTTCAATGATGTATGCTAAGCTATGCTAAAAGTGGTACCGCCAGAACCGGAGATCGGCTGAATGGATTCAAAAACGGTAAAACTCAACAGTTTAACTCTGGGGGAGTTGTAAAGTGAGCCTATTTCCAAAAAAAAGTGGAGTATCCCTTTAAACGGGGTCAGATTTTCATATTATGTACCCTTTTAAAGACTTTAGTATTCCTTGTTCGTGCGTGTTACTTACTACACCAACTCATTATAATATAATATAATATAATATAATATAATATAATATAATATAATATAATATAATATAATATAATATAATATAATACCCGTGCTGTAAAAATGAGTAAGAATGTGCACAGGCTAATTATGAGCTACAAGCTAAATTATTTGTTTTGTTAAGCCCTCATCTAGTGATCCCATGCTCCAAATAGCAAACAAACATCTAAAATAATTTATTTGTACCTTCTCTGAGAGGTGTACCTTCTTAAATATTTCCTTTGTTTTAACAATTGAATGAATATTGAAGAAAAAATGTCTGCTGGCTTCTCGACGACTGGTCCTTCCTCTCAGCATAAGTTTGGTGTCGTTATTAAGCGCAGCATTCCATCTTTGTGAATATTTATTGTGAGTTCTCGATGACATGAGTCTGAACAGACCGGAAGAGAATACAATGCTGAATAAAGTCGTAGTTTTTGTTATTTTTGGACCAAAATGTATTTTCGATGCTTCAAAACATTCTAACTAACCCACTGATGTCACATGGACTACTTTGATGATGTCTTTATTTCCTTTCTGGACAAGGACAGTATACCGTACATACATTTTCAATGGAGGGACAGAAAGCTCTCGGACTAAATCTAAAATATCTTAAACTGTGTTCCGAAGATGAACGGAGGTCGGTGGCTAATGCTTTAAATGCACTAAGGTCGTAAATCTTTTCGGAGCAACTGACATGGAACATTTTGCTCATTAATAGCTTATTAATGACTACTTCTGTGATAATGAGCCACCACCTAAACAGGATGATTATGGACATTAATGTAAGCAAATCTTGAACAATGGTTGGGCATAGACACAATATGAAACTGTGATGACTGTATTAATGAACTTTGCTCACTGTGTTGATCACTATTAATCTTGACACACATCAATGCAGGAAAAATCATGAAAGTTATTTCCCAGAATTTAGTATTTTTTTTATAAACTTGTTAACATGAGATAGGCAATTTGTTGTTTAATGCTGTGCTACATGGTTAGCCCGTAACCAGTGACACACTTCTCAAACTGACTGCTAAGCAGAACAATCAGTTATTATTATAAAATATTCTTTATAATAGTTGGTTACACTTTATTTTAAGGTGTCTTTGTTGTGTATTTATACATTTAAGTGCTAAGTAATATTAATTAACTACATGTACTTTATAGGGTTAGGATTAGGTTTGGTTTAGGGTTAGTTGCATGTAATTATTTATGCATGATTTATAGTAATTACAATAGAAACTACATGTAACGTGTAACAAGGACACTGTAAAATAAAGAGTTACCAAATTTGGTGTTATTACTATGGATTTTAAAGGTACAATATGCAGGATTGTCCGCCACCAGGGGTCGCTAACCTCTTACAACAACAAAGGCGTATATTAATGACGTATATTCCGCATTAAGCGGAATTATGGATATTGTCATCCAGCTGATGGATCTTTTATGGATGAGTGAATACATTGATGTTTTTAACATGACTGTGGTATGAAGCAGGGCGCGATTGCTAGACGTACACCAGCGCCACGCACAACGCGAGTCCCACGGATATAAAGGAATAAGGACATTTCATTCTACCGAACTACACGCAAGTGCTGAATTAACACTCACACAGGTCAGTTTATTAGAGGAATTAAACTTCAGGTAACGCAGCGCTGTTTCACTTGCTTTTTAACACATTGATCTCAGGGGGCTTTTACACTGGGCTCGTTTGCTGCGGTCCGAGCCCGAGCGCAGCGCCCCCCGCAGCGTTGGTCTGGTTTCACACTCAACTTGATTCTATCGAACCCTAGTGCGTTTGCGTGCATATTACGTCATCGCAAACGTGCACGGCGCATGATAGAAAACAGAACGTGGGGCAATATTGTGTTTTTTTATTAATTCGCTGCTATTATGTGCAGTTGAGTGAACAATACAGGTTTACTGTGCGTGTGTCACATAAGGTGGCCTTCTGCTGCTTGCAAACGCACTCTTTTGAGGAGACAGTGGATTCCCAAATTTGTTTCCCTGATTTCACGCGCAATGCACGAATACACTGCAGGCTCACTCTCGCTCGTATCCAAGGTAAAATCATCAACACTATCATCCCTTACAAGTGTTTTATTTAACTGAACACATCACAATAAGCTAAAATGCATGCGTAGGTCACTTTACTTCCTGAACAAGTGCGGACCCGAGTCCGTGCTGCTTTCACATTCACGCGAACCGCGGCACGGTTCGGGAGCAACCGAACTCAGACCACCTCCTCCAGGTAGTCTCGGGTTCGGTACCCCAGTGCGCACCCGGGTCCCATGACAGTGTTCACATTAGCGATTTTTCATGCGAACCGTGCCCCGTTCCGAACTAAACTGCCAGTGTGAAAGCCCCCTCAAACTCAATTCCTGGAGGGCCACAGCTCTGCACAGTTTTGCTCCAAACCTAATCAAACACACCTGATCCAGATCCATGGAGCTAATCAAGGTCTTCAGGATTACTAGAAACTTCCTTACAGGTGTGAGTTGGAGCTGGTTGGAGCTAAACTGTGCAGAGCTGTGGCCCTCCAGGAATTGAGTTTGAGACCACTGATCACACTAAACGGCATTTGTGGGTGGAATGTTGTTAGTTAGGTTGTTTGTTGGCTGTATGAGACTAAGCTAGATTAATATTAGAAAATAACATACAGATCAAATTCTAACTTTTCATCATGTTGAACATAACATTGATTAGTTTTATGTACATTTGCTCACCTGTCTAATAAAGTAACATGCAACACTCGCGTCTCTGTCAAGTCAAAGTTAGTCGCGGACGTGGAGCTCTCGGCATCTCGAAAGATGTTGATCTTCGTTTTAGTCCTCTTTTTGTCTCAAAGTCTGCTTGCCATGGTCTATAATGTTTGAACAAAACAACAACAACGTGAGCGTCCTTCTAGGCATAACAGGCATAATAGTCCATGAGCCAGGGCCCCAAATTTGGTCCATCGGTATCATCTGGGGGGATAAAGTCTCATAGTGATTTTTGGCAAGTTATACACCCCTAGTACTAGAAAAATCACGATAGCAGTGCAGGGGTGGTAGCAAATTCACTTTTTTCAGCTCATGAAGTTACTAACCCCCTAAAATAAATTCCGTTTTTGAAATCTGGTGTATATCTGGTTTAGGCTCATGCTAGGGATATTGTCAATATTCTATAATATGGTGCTTGGTATCATTGGAAAGGGGACCTTTTAGGCTTTCATTTAAGCCCAGTACTGAATCTGTCTGACAAACACAGAGGTCACATGACTTCTTTAAACCAGAAATAACACACATTTGTTCACAATTTCCGCCTAAACTGTATGATTTCTTTTATCCCTGTGGCATGAAAGAAAACCAGGGACACAAAACTCAACAACTTCAGTACTCAAGGCACTCTGATGACTCAGAAAATGTATAATATACCCATACTATATATTTGTGAGAGCCTTAAATTAGACTTGTGCAGCCAGCACAAGTCTTCAAAATAGAATAGAGCCCATAGAATGGACAAATATAATACCCTATTAGTCCAGGGCCAAATGGCCTATTTATAAGGATGTATTCACACCAGGAAAGTCCGATAGTTCACTTGCTTTGGTCCGGACCAAATAATTTTTTTTTTTTTTTTTTTTGGTACGGTTCGCTTTCACACTGCTCTTTTTGCAAGTGAACCAAAATTTGTAAACAAAACCACACGTGTGCTATAAGGTCGTCCATTCATTGGACAAGGATTCTCAAGTAGGGAAATCAGGAAGTGCAAAAAAAGGCTCAGCATGGAGATATTTCGTACTGCAATATTTATTATTTTACTAATTTTGTGTTATTCTGTACAAACGCAATATGAAGAAACTGCGCAGAAGACGGATAAGGTATACGTTTTCATTCATAGAGGCTATGTTCACACATTCAAATAATGAGATTCTTATTGTATATACTGCTAACAAGTGCTGTCAATGTTAACGCTTGCGATTAAGTTTGTCCAGTTTAACGCAGCATCATCCTTGTATTGTAACTATCGTTACATTATATGAACTGCAAAAGCTTTTTTTTGCATCTATGCGCGATTAGACTAAAGAGAACGCTCTGTATGCGAATGTCCTGATGCACACAGTCATTCATTCATTCCATTCCAATGATGCACACGACGTGCAGAAAGACGCGCAACAGTATCGTGTGGCCAGACAGCGCGTATTGAACAACAATAACACAAACCATTATGCCAAAATCTCCGACTACGGAAGCCTGTTAACTCAAAGGCGCAGTGCTTTCTTGCAATTGGGTCGGTTCATGTTCACACCGTAAACGAACCGTACCAGAGTTCGTTTGGAACCGTACCGAGACCACCTCTTCAGCTGGGTCTCGGTTCGGTTGTTTGGTCCGCACCCGAGTTCGATTGCTGTATTCACACCTGCCTAAAAGGTCCGCACCAAGGGGGGAAACGAACTAGAGTTTGATTCAATCGAACCAAACAAGGCAGGTGTGAATACACCCTTAATGTACAGTTGTAATAAAAAGTAATTGTTTCAATAGTGTTGTCAACATAACACTTGTAAGTGGTTTAACAAAATGTTTCTATCATGTATTTTGATATTCACCCACTTTCAGTTAGAATGTCAGAAAGTAGCTCATGCACGGAATGTTGATGGATTTTGACAGTTTGACAAGGTTTTGTCAGTTTTGTGAAAAGATTGTTGGTTCCGTTGACTGGTTATAACAACACTACCAACTATGCCATCTTCAATCAACTTCCATTGAGTTCCAGGGGTATTAAATGTAAGTACAAAATACGTTTTCTCTTGTGAATTGGTGGGGAATAGTAGCTAATGTAAGCTTGGTGTGTAGATAGTTCAAGATCGAGAACTCTTTACCCCTAAATATATTCAGTATGTCACATATGGACTACTGCATGCCTGATGTCCCAGACAGCAACATAGCAGCATAACTGTGGAATCCATATGTACCAGATGTGGGCCGGATCTGGGCCGACACTATGTTGGTATCTGGTGTAACATCAGAAGGAGTCATTGAGTATGTGTAGAAAGTTCAAGATCAAATAGTCTCTCGCCAGAAATATGTTCAGTAGGTCAAATAGGGACTAATGTCTGGATGATATAACGATCTAACTTATTCCTCTGTGCAATAAGAAGCACATATGTGCTTTTGCATTGCATTGCATGCTGGAACTAACTTATTCTAGATAACTTATGTATTGAAAGTAAAATCATTGCATTAGCTTTTTGCATTACAAAAAAAACTCATTCGCTGTTGCATTGCATTACACACACGATCTAACGGTGTGCATTGAAGAATAACATTTAAGGCTATGCACTTGGTGCATTGCCTTGCATACCAGAAATAATTCATTTCGTTGTGCATTATAGAGCTTGAAATTGAAGAGCTTGAATTTGCATTGAAATTTAGCTGTTGCATTGCTACTATATGCTACTTTTTGCATTGCACTTCATACAAGAACTCTCTTGAAGAGCATTGAAGCATCGACCTAATGCTGCAACTGACTTATTCATTTATGTATTGAAGTGAATCATTGCATTAGATTTTTGCATTACAAAAAACCTCAAAAAAAGGTCAAATTTGTGCTATTGCATTGCATTGCACATACACGATCTAACGTTGTGCATTGAAGAATAACATATATGCTACTTTTTGCATTGCACTTCAACAAGAACTATTTCATTCTGTGCTTTATTGAAGAGATAACATATAGTGCTGTTGCATTCCATTGCATAAAAGTTTTATCTTATTCCTCTGTGAAATGAAAAGACAACATATAACATACACGCATTGCAAACGTATTCATTTGTGTATTGAATCGTTGCATTAGCTTTTTTGTATTACAAAAAATACGCTGTTGAATTGTATTGCACTCACTATCTAACGTTTTGCATTGCATATAACTATGCACATGTTGCAATGCAATGCATACAGTAATTAGATCATTTCATTAAGCATTGAAGAGATAACATCTGTGCTTCTGCATTGCATTGCATAAAATATCTAACTTGTACACCCGTGCAATGGACAGAAAACACAAAACATATGAGCTTTTGCATTGCACGTACGATCTAAGGTTTGCACTGAAGAATAACATCAGCTATTTACTTTTTGCATTGCAATAACTATCTCATTCCTTTGTTTATTGAAGAGATAACACATGTGCTGTGCATTGCATAAAAGTTTTAACTTTTTCCTCTGTGCAATAAGAAACACATATGTGATTTGGCATTGCATTGCATGCTGCAACTTATTCATTCATGTATTCAAGTGAAATCATTGCATTAGCTTTTTCATTACAAAAAAACCCCTCATTCGCTGTTGCATTGCATTGCACACAGGATCTAACGGTGGGCATTGAAGAATAACATATAAGGCTATGCGCTTGTTGCATTGGAATGCATACCAGAAATAACTCATTCCGTTGGGCATTAAAGAGGTAACATTTGTGCTGTTGCATTTGCTTTGCACACACAATCTAACGTATTCCTCTGTGCAATAAGAAACACATAAGTGCTTTTGCATTGCATTGCATGCTGCAACTAACTAATTCATTTGTGTATTGAAGTGAAATCATTGCATTCGATTTTTGCATTACGAAAAAAAAACCTCATTCGCTGTTGCCATTGCATTGCACACACGATCTACCGGTGTGCATTGAAGCATATAATATAACATATAACATAATAAGGTGTAACCTGTAAGTCTATGCGCTTGTTGCAATGCATACAGTAATTAGCTCATTCCGTTCTGCATTGAAAAGATAACATGTGTCCTTTTGCATAAAAGATCTAACATTGTGCATTGAAGAATAACATATAATTATGCACATGTTGCATTGCAATGCATACAGTAATTGCTCATTACGCTGTGCATTGAAGAGATAACATTTTTGCTTTTGCAATGCATACAATAACTAACACATTCCGATGTGCATTTTAGAGATATAATTTTTGCTGTTGAAATGCAATGCATTAAATATCTAACTTATTCCTCTATGCCATGAAAAGAAAACAGGACACATTCACATTGCATACAATAACTAACTTATTCAATTGTGTGTTGAAGGTAAATCATTTCATTCGTTTTTCATTCATAGAAAAACGACCTAATTTCGTTGTGCAACGAAAAGATAACATGTGAGCTGTTGCATTGTACACACAATCTAACTTTGTGCATTTGAGAATAACATATTGTATTATATTGTATTATATTGTAACATATTGTATTACATATTGTATTATAACATATTGTATTAGTTCTTGTTGTATTAATGCATAAGAACTAACTCATTCTGCCGTGCATTGAAGACCTATTTTTTTTGCTATTGCATTCCTTTGCATCTAACTTGTTCCTCGTACTTGTACTTGTGCAATGAACAAACCAATTAACATATGTGCTTTCACATTGCATTGCATACAATAACTAACTTATTAATCTGTGTACTGACGGAAAAAACATTACAAGATGTTGCAATGCATAGAAAGAACTACCTCATTCTGATGTGTAATGAAGCATTGCATTAGCCTGGAAAAACCCAGACAACTTCCGGCAAATTTAGATTTGCTCTGCAAGTAGTCTGGCAAAGAGCTCATTCAAGCCCATTTCTAATCCGTCGAAATCGAGGCACCAATCAGAAACGTTGGGGCGGGCTTTACACAATGACGACAGCGCAGCGACGTTGAAGCAGATTTTGTAGAATGGATGGATGGATGGATGCCGCCGTGGAACATCACTCATTCGAATCAGCTATCGCGTCTGTTTTAAGTGATTTAAAATGTTCCTTTTCGTTAAAAGCCTTCATATCTAAAAAAGATGTTATCGCTGTCTTACCGACTGGATTCGCCAAAAGTCTGCATGCGTCATCTCCTTCATCGCTCTGATTGGTTTTAGGTCTATCTAATTGCGCCCAGAGGCATTTGAGCGATGTCCGTTGGTGACGCCCCTTTGGAAATGATTTGTCTATGAAGCTTTGCCAGACCCTTACTCAGTTACAACTGAGAATGGTCTGGTTTTAACCAGGCTAGCATTGCATTGCACTGCACAGACGAGCTAAGGTTGTGCATTGGAGAATAACATACAAAATTACATTTACATAGAATAATTGAAATGCAAGAATTAACTCATTCCGCAGTGCACTTAAAGATAAAGCTTGTGCTTTTACATTTGATTGCATAAAAGATCTGACTTATTCCTCTGTGCAATGAAAAAATAAACCCAAAACATGTGCTTTCGCATTGCATTGCATCCAACAACTAACTTATTTATTTGTGTACTGACGATAAAACATTACATGAGCTCTTGCTTTACAATGAATACAATAATTAACTTATTCTGACGTACATTGAAGAGTACGTACTCAGGGTTCTCAAGTTTTATCAAAAGCTTGGAGTGAGATCACATGCGGTTAGGGGAGGAGCCCCAATGGAGCCCCGCCCCCCAATTTTACCCATTGTTCATAATTAACCAGCACAAATTGAAATTTTAACAATGGGTAAATCTGATAAATGACAGAGCAATCCATCACATTAAATATAGCCTACTCTTTAATGTTATATTTCAAAATTACAAATATGCAAAAATTACAAAAATATAACAAATTGCTCCAAACAGTTTGGAAAAACAAATCTTTTTGCATTTTGAATGTGTCTAGTCGAAATGGTATAATGATTTATTGTGTGGTGGGACATTGTGAACAAATGGACATATTAGAGTATTAAAGGGTCACTTCACCCATTTGCATTAAGGTTTGTATTGTTTGAAACCCAGTCATATATTATAATGATGGTGGAATTTTGCTTGTTTTTTTTCTGAGATGGGAAAAAAAAGGATTTAAGTGCTATCGCTTCCGTCCTATCGTGACGTAAATATCGTCATTTTGCGTCACGATAGGACGGAAGATAAATTTCATTGCATATTAAGAAAACTACAGCCTTTAGCTCATTATTATTCAAGGGCGTGGGACCCACTCACCCCACCGGCCTATTACAGATCAGTGGGTGGGACTAAACCTGAAGAAACTAAACTATTAATCCGCCATCTTGCTTGGAAGACAGCAAGCTAAACTAACAAGCGCTCAAGGAGTTAGATTTACCATAATGCCTGAATTTACGACACACGATATGGAAGACGAGGATTTTGAAAATCTTTTGCTCGAAATTGATGTTCGTGAATATTTATACAAGCCACCATATAGCGAAGAGCAGCTGAGGCTGATGGAGGAACAAGAGGCGGCGGCGTCGGCTGCGTTGTTGTGGGAAGAATGAGACGGGAATCGGCGAACATTTAAACATTTTAATAGTAAAATAAACAAATACAAAACAAAAGTATAAGCCAGCAGCCCCGCACTGCTGGCCACACACAACAGAAACAAAACACACCATAAAATCAGGCCTGTTCCTCTCTCGATCTGCCCTGTCGCTCCTCGTTTTATGCGTCCGCTCCTCGGTGAGAGACGCGAGAGAGACCAGTGCGTCTCACAGGTGTCGTTCATTATCACTCACGCCACCGGCCTCGCGCCCCTCTCACGTCCCTCGTCCTGCTCGCCACAGCCAACTAACTATACATTTTGTGTGAAATGAATTTCTAACTCTGTTGGCAGCTAACGTTAGCCCTGTAGAGTAGACGGAAGAGTGATTTCTCTGATGTTTGCGACTTTGCGCTGTTCTGGATTAGTGGGAGTGGCTTGCGGAGCTGTGCAACATGGTGCATTCTGGGAGTTGTGGTCTTACACACAAATGCGCCCTAAAGTTATTTTCTGTCTTTTCTCGGTCAAGAGGGCACCAAATTCAAAATTTCTTTTACATTTCGACTACATATATGACCCACTTTCAATAAAGATTAATGTTGAAATGGGTGAAGTGCTCCTTTAAGGTGTTTGTGTGTGTGTGTGTACACAAATATCTTTTTGCTTTTTCCCTGACATCTTTGAAAAATAAAAATGCAATGGCAATGATTAATGTATGTTTTGACAGGATATAAAATATTACCCAGAGCACTCTGCTTTACATGTAGCCTTGTAACTAGAAATACTATTAATACAGTATAATATATAATTTAAAATAAAATGAAGAAATACATTTTCATTCCTTCCCATACCCACTAACATTTCCCTTATAGTTTCAGGTAATGTAAGCTAGCCAAACTGAGCCAAAGCTTCTGGCCTGGTTGCAAAGTAGTTGTAGAGTTTTTGACTACATCAATAATAATGTATACGATGGGCTATATATTAAATGTTCTAGCCTAAAAATGTTAGACAAGCTTCCTTCCTTTCTCCATCACGACACGTTTGCGCGATGTTGTTGGTTACCTAGTAACGAACGTACGGTGGCCGAGAATGTTCCGTCAACTTCTGTGTGTTCGAGCGCGTCTATGTTGCGTAACGAACGCAATCTGGCCGAGAGATACGTGCTGGCGGCAGGAAACTTCACTTTGTGTGCCTGCGCCTCGTATACAATGTTATATATAAAGCTTGCAGGACAACTTGGTTGGCATTGCCTTTTCAGCGTGAGAAATACACGGTGTGGCGTGTGAGTGTGTGAACTGGTTGAATTGCATGTGTCTCACGGCCAATGCGTGAGACTTGAGAACCCTGACGTACTGTTGCATTGCATTGCTCTAACTAATTGCTCTGTGCAATGAAAAGAAAACACGTTTGTGTTTTGCATTGCATTGTTCACTACAACTAACATTAATTCCTGTACTGATTGAGAGAAATCATAGCATGAGCTGTTGCATAAAGCCCCGTTCACACTACACGCGACCAAGCGACGCGATACCATTCATTTCAATGGTGAGCGGGCGACTTCCGGCGACACGCGCGACACCGACCGTTGGCGACTAGATGGGGCGTGTCTAGCGACGCGACAAAGATGAGAAATTTTTAACTTTATTCAAATGAAGAGCGATTTTCGCGAGCGACAACCAATAGGAGTGGAGCGCACGTGATCCTTCTCCTCAGCCCCTGGGCCTGCAGTGATGGATGGCAAGAAAGCTGATTCGCTGTCTTTTGGATGTCATACTAGTCAACCAGTAGTGGGAACGCCCACTAGCGACCTCATCGCCAGCGGCTGGCGACTTGCAGCGACAAAGTCGCGTGTAGTGTGAACGGGGCTTAACAATGCATAAAACAACTGCCTTATTCCGTTGTGCACGAAGAGAACATTGCAATGTTCTGTAGGGGCGGCAGTGGCTCAGTGGTTCATGTAGATTGTCTACAAACCAGAAGGTTGGTGGTTCAATCCCCGGTTCCACCTGACCAAGTGTCGAGGTGTCCATGGTGTGTGTGTGTGGTGTATGGGTGTGTGTGTGTGTGTGTGTGTGGTGTGTGTGACCTAACCCCCGCTGCTCCCGACGAGCTGGATGGCGCCTTGCACCGCCGTCGGTGTATGAATGGGTGAATGTGAGGCAATGTAAAGCGCTTTGGTGTCTGTGAAAGCATAAATGCAGTCCATTTACCAATGTTGCTTTGCATTGCACGAACGTTGGGCATTAAAGATAAACATAAGCTTAAACAAAGAGAAAACATAAGTTTTCATAAGATAAACACAAACAAATGAATAAGTTTGTTGTTGTATGCATTGCAATAAAGCACATACATACTTGCTTTATTGCAACAACAAACTTATTCATTTGTGTACTGACGAAAAAAAGATTAAAGGGGGGATGAAATGCTATTTCATGCATAGTGAGTTTTTTACACTGTTAAAGAGTTGGATTCCCATGCTAAACATGGACAAAGTTTCAAAAATTAAGTTGTACGTTTGATTGAGTATTTCTGTTCTCAAAATACTCCTTCCTGGTGGTCACAAGTTTCGGAAAGTTTTTTTCGAGTATGGGCGCGTATGACGTCAGATGCGCCAGAATGTCCTTATACGGTCCTAAGGGTACTTCTCTCGGAAGGGCGCGCGCGCAGCTGTATCATAGCCGTAACCTATGCCTATCAAAGCGCTGTGCATCGGCTGCGCTGCAATGTGTCACCAAAGAAGTGTGTTTTCGGTTGCCAAGGCAAGACAACAGATTCCCAAAGAATCAAGCGTTAAGGGACCAGTGGATGGAGTTTGTTTTTCCAGAACATCAACACAGTTGTGCAAGTGTTCTTGTTTGTTCCATTCATTTCGAGGATGATTTTTTTTATAAACAAGGCCCAGTTCGAAGCCGGATTTGCTAATCGTTTAGTTCTCAAGGATGGAGCAGTCCCAACACTAAGGTTAACGGTCTTGCGTTGGAACCGCAGGCGGTGAGTAGAACCAGAGACTATTTATAAGGACTTTGGTAGAACTGCTTCAACGTGTGTCTATCGGCGTGTTAGCTCCGCCCACACGGCACGCCTCCACCCGCTCGGCTTTTTCCGGAAAGACTCGGTACAGCCTATCTTTCTTTTATAAATATAATAAAACTAAAGACTTTTTGGAGATATGATGGATGCAATATTACTCTATAGGTACTCAAGATTAACATGAGATTGACTGAAACTGAGTGTTTCACCCCCCTTTAATGAGTTTATTGCTTTACAATGCATAGAATATCTAACTCATTCCGTTGTGCACTAAAGACAAAACAGTTAGTGCTGTTGCAAAGCATTGCCCATCTAACGGTATGCATTAAAGAATTACATAAGATATGCACTAGTTGCATAACAATGCAAACAATAACTCATTCCATTGTGTATTGAAGATATAACAGTTGTTGTTGCATTGCATACAGGATCTATTATCCTGTTTTGCATTGCCTTTTGAGGACTCTTTGCTCATATGTTCAGTTAGTCAAATATGGACTATTTATGGACATATTGACTATATGAGGTAACATTAGAAATAATCCATGAGAATATACAGTGTTACGTTTTGACCCTTTGACCAGAAATATGTTCAGTAGGTCAAATATGGACTAATGTCTGGCTGATTTATCTTCAGAAGGAGTCTATGAGATTGTATATTAAAATACCTGGACCCTTTGGCCAGAAATATGTTCACCTACATCAGGAGTCAATGTTTAGAAAGTAAATGTTCGATGGGCAGAAATATGTTCAGTGGATCAAATATGAACTTCTGTATGGTGATATTCACTTTACAACCTGTTTCTTTATTGACTTTTACAACTAATAGGTCTCCATCCATTTTGTCCATTCTATTGGCTCTATTCTATTTTGATTAGACTTGTGCAGCCAGCACAAGTCTTTGTGCTGGCTGCACAAGTCTAATTTAAGGCTCTCACAAATAAATAGTATGGGTATGTTATACATTTTCTGAGTCATCAGAGTGCCTTGAGTATTGAAGTTGTTGAGTTTTGTGTCCCTGGTTTTCTTTCATGCCACAGGGATAAAAGAAAACATACAGTTTAGGCGGAAATTGTGAAAAAATGTGTGTTATTTCTGGTTTAAAGAAGTCATGTGACCTCTGTGTTTGTCAGACAGATTCAGTACTGGGCTTAAATTAAAGCCTAAAAGGTCCCCTTTCCAATTATACCAAGCACCATATTATAGAATATTGACAATATCCCTAGCATGAGCCTAAACCAGATATACACCAGATTTCAAAAACGGAATTTATTTTAGGGGGTTAGTAACTTCATGAGCTGAAAAAAGTGATTTCGCTACCACCCCTGCACTGCTATCGTGATTTTGTTTTGGAACCTTAAAAAAATCTACCTTCAACGACTTCGAACATTTTTAGCTCATTCATTTTTGTTGTCTGATTCCAACAAATCATACATCGTTTTGAAGGTTTTGTTAATGGAGAACTCGTAAAAAAAAAAATAAAAAAAGCTCATTCTGTCTCATTTTGCCAGCACGGGTCACATGTAATATAATACTAAAAATCGACTATACCAATATATTTAGAATATAATAAAAGCATTTATATTTTAAATGGTCTTAAATCATACAAGTAAATCTTTTTTACATGTTAGATACTGTCAATATTGTACATTTTTGGCTTATGTCCAAATTTTTTATGTTAGATATGAAAATTCCTACAAATTCCTATGAGTTCTGGCTTTGTATTCAGAGCAACTAAAGTACAACTATGTATTTTATTAGAAAATTATGATTGCATCACAAAACAAAAGGATGACAGATATTCATCCCCCCCACACAATATCTGTACGGTGAGATTATAAGGTAACAGTTGAATAATTGAACTGACTTTTTGAGTGGTATTCTCTATGATTGCCCTCAAGGTAGCTCTTCTCTTATAAAATGGGCATATAGCAATTTCGGGACAGTGTAGCATCTTTGTGACTATAGCAAATGGATCTATGAAATAGTTTGGCTTTTTGTTTATGATCTTTATAAAGGATATTTGGTGAAACTATAATGATCATTGCTTTGATAGTCACATATGGTCTCATATAGACAAATTCTTGGTTCTTGTTGGTGTATGAAATGATGTGTCTGGATGTTCAATTTCATGCAGAAGCAGTTTCATCTTAAGTGAAACTTTATAGAAAATAAAGATATACGTTTGATGGTTTGTTTGTGTGTGTTTAGGTGACTCAGGAAGGCTGTTAAATTTGGTCATGAAAATGGGTTTACAGCCAGTCTCTCATCCATTTCATGAGGGCTAGAGCTGGTTGCCCAAGAACAGGCATTTGGGTCACTTCAACCTCTCTGCTTTTCCATGCTACATTAATCTAACTATCCACCTCAAATCTGCTGTGAAATTAGCCTGTCTAAATACAGATGACTTAGATATTGGGTGTCCTTGCTCTGTCCAAACATCTAAGAAAGATGTGTGTACATGTTTGTGTACATGAAATGAACAGAGTTAGGCACTGATTTCACAGTAAATTTCTGACTACAGTAATTTATTGTAAAATAATAACTCTTTAATTCTGTATATTCCTGGCCAGTGTACTAGAAGACAAATTGTTGTATTAATATTACATAGGCTACTTGGATGATATAAATCACAAGTTTAAGAGGAAATTTTACATTTTGCAAACTTTTAAGTTTGCTAACAAATAAATAGCCTACCATAATATAAAAGCAATGAGAATGGATCAATTCAACAAATGATGTTTGAGTGTCTGTTATTAACAGAGGTGGAAATACCTATGGATGTAATGGAAGGTCATCCAGAACACCCTGGCTGTTTCTCAACTCCAAGAATGCAAAGAACTTGCATTCTCGTGGAGACTGGTCTTGCCAGGCGACCTTGAAAGAACGAACTCGGAAGGACGAGAGGACACAGAACGCATCCTTGTGAGAATTGAGATGTGCTGCGATCTTGTTGCTCAACTGATCGTCCCAGCATATATGGACATCCAACATAACGTCACAAACAAATGGCACAAACTATTAAAATATTTATTTTATATTATTATAGACATTATTTTAATATAATTTTAAATATTTTTTTTCTTACTCTATTTATGAAAATGAGTAGCCTGTATGTCTTACCTATACTTTGTCATTGTTAAGATTCTTTTTAATATGCCAATAAAAATACTGAAGGCTTTCTTCAGGTTATCATTTTATTACAATTAAGCAAAATAAACGGACAAATGTTTACTTTCACAAGTACTTGCGAACTTTGCAGCGGAAATCTCTGAACTGAGAACGAGAGATGGGAAAACAATCATTTTGTATGTGAATTTTGGCCTCACTGTCTTTTTGACTCACAAAGGACCGGTTCAACAGAGTCATTTGCAACCCGCTATAGGACAATTTATAGAAAGACGTGTTTTTGCCATTATTTTGTAGTACGCTTGAATTGAAGCGCCTCTGCTGAAAAGTGGTACAGGAAGCACTGCTTACATTTTTATTTTATACTGGGATAATTCTGGGGTGGCAGATGTGGTGGCAAAGCTTTTTCTTAGGCTGGCAGTTGGATCCCCGGCAGATCCGCCTCTGAGAGACAGTGAAGGACAGGCTAGGGCCACACAAAGGTGTTTTTGTTTGTTTTTCTTTTTTTTTTTAAGATTTTATGCTACATTTACATTAAAAGAAATGTTAAGACAATAAATTGACCTCAATGGGAGGCTGAAATCGAAACATTTCACTATAAGTTAAATGTGGCAGCTGCAATTGTAATCTTGATTATTTATAAATCATTTACATTATAGATATCTGAATATTATGAAGCAAAATGGAAAAAGAGACAATAAATATACACTTTTGTAAAAAGTACATTTACTCGTATATAAATATTTCGTCTTATATGACGAAATATTCTGCATTTACATTCTTTAGACACTTTTATCCATGACTTACAAATGAGGAACTTCAAAAGCGAGATACTGTAATGGCCACAATGTTTGCAGTATTGAAATGTTTCTAAACTTAAATGTGAACAGAAATGGACAGTACATATTCAACATATGAATTGAAGACTCCAATCATATATGTACACAAAATAAAAGCTTTTATAGAATAAATGAATCATGATGCATTGTCTTGTGCAAAGCTGTATCCACAGAAGTAAGTGTCAGTAGTCTAAAGCGATGCCAGTGCAACCTAAAAAAAAATACTAGTTCACACTTTAGCCTTTAAGTCATGCACATGGATGTTGTAATAAAACACACCAGCCAGTTATTGTAATATCCTATAAGAAAGAAAATACAACAGTTGGAAGACGCAGCACTACCTGCCAGACCATGTCTAAGCCTGTTCTACACATTGACAGCATTTGGCGCTCTAGAAGGGTTATAAAGCCGAGAAGGACATTTACTGGAGTAAGTGGGGCAGTTAGGATTGTGTCGTGGTTGAGGAAGATTGATTATTTCAGCAGAGGATGCTGCTGTGATTTCCTTCAATGGGTAAATCTTGGTTCTTCTACTGGGGTGAGTGATCACATTCTAGGTAGAGGTTTACTGGGGTTTTTTTCCTGTTTTTTTAAACTAAGCAAAGACTCTTGTGTTCTGACCCTGCATTCATCAGAAAGGAAACTGCATGTCCCCAAACACTGGTTGCTAAATGCATCAGGACAGAATCTTTCAGAGGGACATTACAGCTGTCATGCCATTTCAAAAAAATATTTTTTGTGTTTCTGTTATTCCAGTTTGCTCTGGTGGCATTTAAAAAAAAAAAAGAATTCAAAGCTTGGAAAGTAGACTAACCTTTTTTAATAATCCAGTTTTGTGTATCCTGTTGTATCCTATATTTACAGGAATTTATTTGAATCTATATTGTGAAATAGTCATTAGATACATGCATTTTTTCCTCCTTGCCAGTTGTTTCTCTACATGAAAATGAGCAAAGGTGATGAACTTCTGCTGTTGTACTAACTGAGAGAGAAGTTTTCAGACATGTGGTTTGCTGCATGACTGGTGTTAGAAATTCTCTTTTTGTAGCACACAGTAGATGCATTAGTAATGGATGACTCTGGTTTTCTCTCCTGTTTTGCAGAAATATTCATCACAAACTTGTAACATCATTTATATAGAGGAGTTCTTGCTTCAGTACACCTAGTGCTGCCTCATTAGTATTCACTATTTAACAGGTACTTTACGGACTGCAATCAGATGTCACTTTAACTTTTCCTCAAACACCATCCTGAGCATCTCAACCGCATAAAAGATACACAAACCTCTTGTCTACAGGGGAACACATTTTGTAATGAGAAATGGGTTCTGACGGTAGCACTCGTGCTGAACAGCCATGCAAAATGAGGTCATGCTAGAGAAAATGTTAAGCAAGTATCATAAATGGTTGCATTTTCTGCTTCCCGTGTTTTTAAAGAAACAAGTCCAATGTAGAGCTTGTTCACTATCCAAGTGCAGGAAACAGCATCTGGTTGAAGCTCAACATAAGTCTTTTAATTGGTCGAAATGTTATGTGCATGGATGTGGAGGATTAAACCAGTGCTTCATTTAGGTTTGACTGCACATATGGCAAAATCAAGTTAAATGTAATCCTTTTAGTGCGTGTATGTCTTTAACTACAGACTACTGGTAAAAAATAACCCCACACCTCCAAACGGAAAGTTAACACTGAGTAAAATTGATAGGCAATTGATAGGCAATCTGGAGCAATGATTGGGCAGCCTTGCCTGATCTTTAACTGCTTGCTACAGGGATGATAGAAATTGTCTCTTTCACTAAACCAGCCCAGACACCATTTTACGACCATGGCCACTGTTTCGTTCAATGATGCAATGTCCAACAATCAGGGACATCAATCAGGGACCTTCTGTATTGTGATATATCAGCTAACTTAAATGACTTGATTACTATATAACAGATAAAAATGTTCTGTTCTCTCAGCCATATTTGGGGACATACCAAAATGTGGTCAATTCTGCAGGTATTTTTTCAATGCAAACCTGTTATAAGACATTTATACCAGAGAAAACCATTTATTTCTGGGTTGTAGAAAATTAAATATGACAGCACATGTCTAGGACTCATCAATAATGATGTCTGTTGGCTTAAAGCCAGTGTGAAAGCATTTCAGGGCGGTTGTGGAATGGCCACAGTTACTACTAGTCAAAGGTGTGAAATAATTAAGTCTTTTGAAATAAGTCTGTTATGCTCACTAAGGCTGCATTTATTTGATCAAAAATACAGTAAAAACAGTAATATTGTGATTTTTTTTTTACATTTTAAAGGGGTGGTTGATTAGGATTTCACTTTTCTAACTTTAGTTAGTGTGTAATTTTGCTGTTTGAGCATAAACAACATCTGCAAATTTACGACACTCAAAGTTCAAAGCAAAGGGACATATTTTCTTTTACAGATATGGCTTTTTAAGGACTACAAAAAACGGCTGGTAGGGACTACACAAGATTCCTCCCGGGTTAGTGACATCACTAACCCTAAAATTACATAAACCCCGCCCCTGGAACACGATTTATATGTTATCATGACAGAATATGCTAATCAGTGACTAGAAGATAACTACACATAAGCTACATAAATGCATCAACTAACCATTCAGAAATGTTGTCTACATGTTGTCTCTTCCTCTTGAGTCTCTACATCTTTGGCTGACTCCAGTTTGAACATAAAAGGCTAAAAGTTTTTGAAATTTTCAGTGTGTGTCTTTGTGAGGTAATGGAAGCTGCTAAGAACTAGCTCTTGAAGCTCCGCCCTCTGTACTGTGAGCAGCAGCTCATTTGCATTTAAAGGGACACACAAAAACTGTGCGTTTTTGCTCACCCTCAAAAAGTGACAATTTTAAAGTAACACTATGTAGTTTTTCAACCTTCATAATATATTTCCAAGACCCTTGTGATGGTACATCGACTTAAAATAAGTTAAATTACACGTCTGCCATAGCCTGACGTGGTCTGTATCGCTTTTACTGGCACTATGTAACTTCGGGTTTCGGGTAGGAACCCGTGCACAAAAAGAATTACAAAATTCGACTGCTTTACGGCATACGTCACTTCCCCCACCACTTCCTCAAATTGTCTGTGGCCATTGCAGACCATGTTGCAGACATCCCAAGTCTCCCGGGAGTCTCCTGCGTCTCCCTGATGCCCGCAAATTAGTTCAGATCTGCCGGAATCTAGAGTGCGCATGCGAGACAGAACATACTGCGCGCATAACATACAGAGCACGGCAGAGAGAGAGAGAGCGAGAGAGCGAGAGAGCGAGAGACCTTGCGAGTGTGCCTCACGAAAGCTAGTCAACCCGCCACCAGCCGCACCCCCTCCCCCCGTCAACAATCCAGTCACAAAGATATACCTCCCTGAAATGACTTCTTGCAGGTTGGGATGTCTGCCATTGTTGATTCCAAAGCCAGTGCTGGATAAACAGCGAGCGTGCGCGTGCGACAGTCGGCTGCGGAAGGCTAAATTATTTACGACAGCGGTAATGGACAATTCTGCTTCCAACCTGTAGGGCGACCGCTGAGGAAAAATCACATGGTGTTGCTTTAACATGCTATATAAAATGAGGTATTTTGAGCTAAAACTTCACATACACACACACAGCTTTCTATTTGAATGTATTTTAAAATGTAATTCATTTCTGTGTCCAAATATGCCTATAGTAGGCAAAAAAAGATTCTGTATCCGACTGACCTTATTATCCTGTAAGGCCATGGTAGGGGATTTGTGAATGGAGGTGAAGTGACTGTGACAACTTGGTAGATACTTTATTTTAATGGTCCCCTTTACACATTCTGTTGACTGTAAGTAACATTGGCCTGCATGTAAACTAACTCTTAGTAAAGTATTAGTAGAGTATTAGTAGACTATGCTTAATAGGGCTGCCCCCTAAAATTTGACTAATCATTAGTCGACTAGAAGAGACTTAGTCAACCAAAATTGTATTAGTCGAAATCACGCAGTCTGTGAGGGACAGGGCATTAACGGCAGGTCTTTGTGGTAATTGTAGTATGTCGGGGTAGAAATCCAAACGTTTGGCTATTATCCATCGACCTCAAATATGGCTTACAATTTGAAACATGTAAGTAATTTGGCCGCTCGCTCTAACGTTATACAATAACAAGAAAATGTTGTACCTTTGTAAAATAAAGATTTTTCATTACACGAGAGTAGATGTTAAACCTCATGCTGATTTGTACTTGGCTTTCGCCAAGATAAGCACAAACTAAGACGTAGCTTTACAGTAACCTATGCTTCTCTCTCTCCATCTCTCCATCCATTTACGCTTCTTTCCATATGGTGATGTGAATCTCCTTCTGTCCGGCGTTAATGGCTGCAGTATACTTGGCGCGTCAGTACACACAACGGCTGCAACTACAGTGTGGTCTCCCCAGTGGACCAGCACGACAACCGTCTGGATTGAGCTGAGTAGGGGACATCTCTTGGGTCTTCAAGTGGGCACCTTCCATCCTCAGTGTTTCGTCGACTAGCCCACGACACCTCAAGAGGGCTCGACAGTGACTCTGGCGTCCCAGAGTCACCCCCCTCCATCCCCCACTCAACTCAGCCCAGCTTACTGACCTTTACATCCCTCCTGCTGCTGAGGTTGCTCCTTCCTCGTAGTTCACATGTGACCTAACCACAATCTCACAATCTCTCCGCAACCGAACCAGACACGCCAACCCGTTTGACTAAGGCTGTCGAGCCCCACTGTCTTCGTTAAAGTATTTTCAGTGGCAACGGTTCCGTATGGCATATCACCTACCGCAAAACACAATATCTGCCCAAACACCAACCCTCATTCACGCAATATACACAGGAACGTAATAACTGTAATTACTATGCAAACTATACAAATAAACCAACAGACTCTTCGAGAATTCTACGAAACCGTAGCGTGGCGGCCTGTGCACAGCCAGCTAGAATCTTTCCGTCTCAACCACAGCCAGTTGCTGCACCTTTCTGCTGCTTCAGATAAGTTCTTTACTGTGCGACGCAACTCTTGGCCACTGAATGTGACGTCTCTGAGGAACCGGGTTGTAGAGTGTGCCACAAATCCTCTACAACCCACTTCCACTGGATAAACCTGGACTCTCCATCCTCGCTGTTCTGCTTCAGTGGCCAGATGAGCATACCGCAGTTTCTTCCTCTCATATGCCTCATCTACAGCATCCTCCCATGGCACTGTTAACTCTATCAGTTGAACAATGCGTGCTGATCCAGACCACAAAACAATATCTGGTCGGAGGTTAGTGGTGGCAATCTCAGGTGGAAAAATAAGCCGTTGATCAAGATCAGCCAGCATCTTCCAGTCCCTAGCAGCTTCCAGTTGTCCTGGGTGAGAATTGGTTTTAACACCTTTTCTTGGTGGTTGCTCGCCTGGGCGGAGGAATATTGTCTTCTGTGTGTAATGTTTTGCTAGGACAGGTGGCAACTTGTTGGTCATGTTACGCTTGCCTTCCAATGCTAAAGCCAAACATCGCAGTACTTGGTCATGGCGCCAAGTAAACCGACCTTGGCTAAGAGCCACCTTACATCCTGTCAAAACGTGCCTTAATGTGGCAGGTGATGAACACAAAGGACAAGAGGGATCCTCTCCTACCCAGAGGTTTAGGTTCTGTGGTGATGGGAGAACATCATATGTTGACCTGATAAGGAAACTGATCCTACTCTCTTCCATTGACCAAAGGGCTTGCCAGCCCATCTTGCGTTGTTCCACACTCTCCCATCTAATCCAGTCTCCCTGCTTGGCCTGGGAAATGGCCTTTATACACCTCATCCTCTCCTCCTGCTTTCGCACCTCGTTGACTACCAGCTTCCTCCTTTGAGCTGGGCCTGCCTTGTGCCATTTAGGAGGAGCCAAACTGATCCCAAAACCCCCTCTTCCATGCTGTACCTGTCCCACGATATCACCAATTTGAAGGGCAGCCTTTGCCTCTACCACAGATTTCTTTGCTGACCACTTCCTACCAGTTTTTAACACAGGGGCTGCCTCCCTTACACATTTGTCGCGTGACTCTACACTGTAAAAACTGGGAATGGCGTCAATTAATATTTAATAATCAAACATTAGTAACATATACATAATAAAAAAGACTATTTGTAGTTTGGAATCACACTGAGCTGACTTCAACAAATTCTAGTTATTTATTAATAACATTTTACTCAGTTTTGTTTGAATAAAATCAGCTGTGAATCGTTAAGTAGAATTTAATTATATTTTATGAGGAAAGTCAACGATGCAGAAAATTGGTAAATGTTACTCATTGGGAGGTCTTTGGATTTAATCACCTCACACTTCCGGTCCAGCTATTTTCAGCCACATGGATCGTCAACATTTCAGAGACTGCCATTTTCCCAAAGGTAAGACTTGTATAAGTTAATAATAATTTTACAAGGAGTTGCTGTAACAGTTAGCAGTTGAACATTGTTTTGCATTGCTGCAAGTTATCCAACATTCCAACTTTATTGGTTGAAAGTAAAAATAAAGATATGTTAACTTAATGTAAAGTAAGTGATTCTGCCTACTGTTTCGACTAAAAGCGTGGTAATTAATGACTGAAAAAGTAACCTAGTCGTTTAAATATCACACATTTTTTTTCAAAGTATAACGTTATAGATAATGGCCTTTAAGATACCAGCTATGTTAATCTACTTTTGCCAATTTTCCTGGCATCGGCCTGCATCTCCACCCCTCCCCCACCCCAAGCTAGCTAACGTTAGTCTGTTTTGCGCACGCCTGGATGGTGTGCTAATCCCAAATTCACAGAGGCTCCATGTTAAGTAATGTTAGCCACGCAGTTTCAAGTCGCAATTCACGGTAACATACAATGAGGCACAACGGGAGATGGCAAAAAGTTTTTCTCTGTTGGAGCATGCATTGAAGCCGGTTTCAGCACGTGCTGACAGATTACACCGGCGAGCTACGTCTGAGGTCACTAAATTAGAGCATGATGTGGACTTGCGCTGCCAGAGAGAGGCATCGTCCGTCTGTTTGCAACAACAGATTTATCATTTAACACTATTATGTTAGCATTTCATGCTCAGTATATCCTCATTCTGTCATGAACGTGTCTCCACAAAACAGAGTAAATAACTAATTTAGGCGATTGACCTTCTTGTCGAATATATAACACCCTTGTAGGTTTAAAAGACAAATTATTAAAACGTCACATCACTGTATATTAGGAATTTTCTTTGTCAGGTTCACTCTTTATTCTTATTTGCATAGTACATGTTTCAGTGTTCTTAAGCTTTAATAATTACTGTTTGTTTAGTTACTCCTTATGTTTCCTCTTATGTATGTGTAAAATACAATTTCAAATTAAATCTAAGCTCATTTATCATTTCTTTTCAGATGCATGAAGAAACTTTGACTGAAATTTATCAACAGGTATGTATTTGACTTGTATGAAAAACACAAAAAGCTGTGATACCACATTTCACATGTTGATTATTACTATTTCTTGTATCAACATTTCCTGGTTAAAAGCAGATTACCTGCAGGTTTTTTTTTCAATTATGTCCAAAACCTGTAGTTCCAACTTAAATTTGAAATTTAAACAGCAGAAAAAAATAGAAATACTGATAACATATGTCTCATAGACATACAATTAAGTTATGATAACACATTGTTTGTACATACTTTTTCACATCCTAGTTACCATTTAAGGGAATTTTATTACGTTGACACTAATTAAGCAAATTTTCTTTAAAACGGTTTATTGCAAAAATTAGATGTCAGACAAAAACTTAATATTTAACATATGTACCTGAAATCAAAGGTGTCCAATCTCTTACATGTCATGATCCATCATTTAATTATTAGACCTATTAGACTCGTTTAGCGCCAGTTATCACTCAGTTCTGTGTACTTACTGCTTAAAGGAATACGTTGAGGAACGGCTAGTCTGGCTCTGTCCAAAAAATTTGCCTACCAGCACATCTAAAGCACACCGATTGACATGTTATGTCTTGTTTGTTTAATCCATACAAAATCCAAGGTGTAAAAATTGTGTGGTTTTATGGGAGTTCATATGCACTGTTAGTTGACACCTAAGACATTTTGTTTAGCAGTAATGTAAGCCACCTAGTGTTAAAAGTTGCAGCTTTAAGAATGTTTTATGTCATTAAATGATTTTTACATCATAAACTTGAATTATGTTTATGTTTGTCATTTCAGGCTCCAAGCAACCCTAGCATCAGCATGACCAGAGATGTTGTCATTCGGTGTTTGATGGTGTATCTGGGGGAATCCACAGATCACCTCTTAAAGGAGTATGATGTAAGTTGACGAACATGTTAAAATATAAAGAAGGTGATCTGTCTCATCTCTAGGGCTGGGTGTCGACAGCCAAATTGCTTCGACAAGTATTAAAAAGTGCCTGGTCCTTCTGTACCAAATTTGATAAGGAGTAAATCTCATCAGCCAAGCCAATATGCATGCAGCATGCTTGTACTACCAAGATCTACCAAGATGCTGCTCATTGGCTGGCTAAGGTTAACTAGATGTGTTAAATAGATGTGCACCAGGAAAAAGACAGTATACAGTACTCCCAGAGGGTCACTAGGTGACCAGCCTGTGTCAGTGAATGTAGAATAATATGTGTGCAATAGATCACAAAGTGCACAGACAAGTGCTGGGAAGAAATTCATTTCTGTAGCAATGAATGGATTTAATTTAGCCGATTTAACTGTGACTAAATTAAGACCATCATCTCTGGTGTCATTGAATTGTTTTCATGTGGTGGTCAGCTGATTAGATCCTTTTTAACTTACCTGGCATGAAAATATGCTTATGGAAGTACATTATCTCTGATTTTTTTCTGTGACTGAAGTAAATCATGTGCAACAGCCATGATAGCCACAGGTTTTCTTGTCCAAAGGGTTGAAAACAATTTGGGAGTTGTTGAATTAGAATCTTCTCCTTTGGTGGTGCAGTCTGAAATACCCAATGTTGTTGCTTTTTCAGGACGCTGATAAAGACAGTGTGTCACAGGACCTTGCTGTACAAAGGATTAAAATCTACAACATCAAGCCTACTACGCCAGAGGGTCCTGATGACATCGGTATCGTAGTAGAGGGCGTGAAAGTTCTGACTGCTCTGGGTAACTTTCCAAGGGCTTGCTCCATGGTCATTGGCTTGGCATATGCAGTGAATCTTGCCTATCCCAAGGAGCTCAGGTACACGCTTGAAGTCTTCCAGAAACTCCTCCTTGAGCTGGATTGTTCAAAGCTGTCCCCAAAAGTGAACAGCCTCAAGAATAAGCTACTAGCTTAAGAAAAGGGACCCTCGCAGAATGAAAGGGGACAATTAAGTCACTGTCAAAACTGTCACACGGTTACCCACTCACTGTGAAGGAACTGCAAACTGTTACTGAAGGAGACCTTTGGACTTTCTGATGAGTTCAGTCGTTAGTGTTCGGACTTGGAATTTGAAGATTACTTTACTCTTCATAAAAGTGACCAAATTAAACATAAAGGCACCATAAAGATTGTTCACGCTGCCCTGATTGTTCTTAACTTTCTTCCACTTGATGAATGTTTGGGCATTTTCTTTTTCAACTGTTAAGTAACTGAAAAATATTGATTTTCAGTGCAACATGGGGTTGTTCAGAAATATCAAACCAACCATACTCATTTGGCATTGTGTTTTTGAATTTATATTGCCACAGGCAGCTGTTATTGTACATTGTGATTCCTCTGTGTACACCAGGGGCAAATTTTACATCTTTTAATTGAGAAATTTGAACAAATTCATGTGATTGTTTAAGTGAGACCTATTTAAGCAAAAAGTAAAGTAAGGCTAATGGAATTACTTGACCTTATCCCAGGTTCCATGTGATATTTTAATCAATTACTATTACCCGTTTGAATAACATAATGGCCCTGACGATTTCAATTGGCACATGTAATAAAATATTTTAAATGAAAATGTAAGAAAAATTTGTAGACTAAAAACTGGCATAATAACTGTCATGGTCATAATTTAAATGCAGTAACAGGACTAAACCTTAAATCACATCACAAATCACTGGAAAATTTAAGCCAATGATGTAGCAGAAATTAAACACCATTAAATGAACAAACATTTATTAACATCCGAATCCCAAATGCCATTATATTGTCCCTATTGTACGCATACATGTTTTCTGCCTTTGTTTTCTTAGCCTCTTTCTGTGTTTTATTGTTGTATTTTGACATTTTGCACTAAACAACTTGAAAAATGTCAGATAAACATGTTTAGAAAAAAATTGACAAATAAATGTTTACCTGCTGTTATGCATGATGATTTATTAACCCAATTTAAGTTACCTGTGGCACCAAGAAGGCACGATATTGAGTGTATTATACATAGAAAAATTATGGCAACAAAGTGACATCCAATATAATTGAATAGATTTAAAGCAATGTGATACCAATTAAAACTTCAATTTAAACAATTCATTTAGGTACGGATAAATATGAAACGCAGAATAAATGTGTTGAATTAGGCAAAAATGTGCTAAAATATTAGTTAATATAACTTATTTTTATCCAGATATTTAGTAAATCTAAAGCAATTTCTCCTAGATATTTAGTAAATCTAAATTCACTTCTAGATATTTAGTAAATCTAAAGCAATTTCTCCTAGATATTTAGTAAATCTAAATTACTTTTGCTCAGATATTTATTAAACATAAATTGCTTTTCTTTGTGAAACTGATTTGGATTTACTAATAATATTTTGGCTTAAAATTTTGAATGCTATTACTAAATTCAACACATTTTAAGTGTTGCTTTTATGAACATGTACTCATTTTTTTTGGTTTAAATTTAGTTAATTTATTCAATACTTTTTAATCAAAGATGTAGAACTTAAAATCTATTCAATTATATTACGTGTCACTTTGTTGCCATAAATTTTTTAAGTAACCATTGGTCACATTTTTTACAGTGTACTTAAGGTCATTTCCAGTCTGACCTTGGCGCACTTAAACTCCTCGGCTAAAGCAGAGACTGGCAGCTGCAATATTCCTTTACTATAAAGTCCCACTCTGCTGAGGCAGCGTGGAACTCCCAACCATTTCCTGATGTATGAACTTATTAACGCTTCCAGCTTATCCACTGTTGTCAAATAAACCTCGTACACAGTCAGTGGCCACAGCAACCTCGGCAGTAGACCAAACTGAAAGCACCAGAGTTTTAGTTTGCCTGGTAGAGGACAGCTGTTTATGCTCTTCAAGAAGACAAACATGTTCGGTCTCTGTGTACTTGAGTGCGTAAAAAAAAAAAAAAAAAAAAAAAAAAAAATTGTATACTTGCCTCACAGACATGAGAAATATATCTATAAAAAGCTTGAAATGGCAAGCGATTGTCAACCAATTCAAGTGGAAAACAATATTCTCAGATTATGTAATCCCTATGAAACGTGCATACAAGCCGAAAACACAGAAAACATTATCAATAAATTATTAAAATGTTTAGACTGTCTCCTTGCTGTTTTTTCACCACACGTTCATAATCATTACTTTTACCAGTGCCCTGTTGCAAGCTTTATGCGTGCGCTTGGCTATGTATTATATATAGGCAATTAATGGCTTATTATTATGGTTTACATGGCTTATTAATATACACGTGGGATTGGTAGACTAATTGCTGAAATAAAGTGTAAAGCCCACAGATGTTGTATGGCCAAATTTCATTAATATTACACGCATTCATACTATATAGAACATACTTTTTTAACGATCCTACCTACAGTATGCAAATCCGGATGTGGCATAGTTTTTCGTGCATTTTTTATTACAGTTATTAAAAAAAAGTTTTCCTCCTGTGACCAAAAAAAAAAAATATCATCACACCTATGTCAAGTCCATGTCCTAGAACAGACATATCATCCCCTTGGAATTATATGGTTCTTTCTGACATTTTTGACCAAATTTAGTTATCCACATATTCTTATTCTGTGACCACTTCTTTACATTATTTGATGTTGTTTTTTAAGTTGTGTACATTTTGGAACTTTTTAATTAGAAAATAAAAATGTTCTTTCTACACAGTCAAATGGAATGCAAAAACTTTAAAGTTCAATATCTCAAAACTGCTCAGAACGCAGATAGAACCTTATAATTCCAAGGGGACGACATGGCCTATTAGCAGACTCACACTGAATTCGCACCCACTGAATCCTTTATAAAGCACCACAGATTTCCATAGAATTAGAACATCCGTCATTCCCTTGCCTGTTGATTTATCAAATGTTATTGGCTTATTCAATTATGCTTTCAGCTACCAATTAAGAGTGTAGGTCTTGGCTCCATTTAACATATTTTGCCATATTTAAAAGCATTTCACAAATTTCCCCCCAGTCAGTGCAGGAAAAAATAAACCTCTGCTGATTCAATCTGTACGAGTTTTCTTATTAGCATCTTTCATTGACATGCAGTAGGCTATTGGTTAGAACTGAGATGGATCTTCTTGATGCTCTGTAAACATTCAATTAGGGACTCATAGATGGATTTAAGTAGACAAATAGGCTAAATATTACTAAATTATACTTGGCATATTTGCTCAAGCAGGATGGCTTTTCCATCCATAGATCTTCCTTTGCAAATATGTCTTGATATCCACAATCTAGCCTGGTTTGCGAGAACCCGTAACACATGACTGCAATAGGTCCCTGGTGCAATCCAGTAATAATTAGGTTTGAATCCCCTGTGCTGTTTTGCTCCTTAGAGGCTGAACCCCATCAGAGCCTAGACAGAAGCACAGAGGACACGTCGACTCCTCGTGTCCCTGAGAACCAGAGGCTCAAATGTTGCTTTACAGGAAATCAATACAAGCAGGGACCCTACCAGCTGTCCTAGGATCAGTGGGAGAGCAAATAGACAAGCTTTTTTGACTGTTCGCTCAGAAGAGAAACTAGCAGAAAATGTTGTATGCTTTCTACTGAGGTTGGCTCACATTCTATAGTAATTCACTTAAGATTGTGCTATATAAAGTTGCTACAGAGATTTGACTTGGCAAAGGAGGGAAATACAAATTATGCATTTAAGGAATGAGCACATGAGCTGTGGTTGCTTATTCAGAGGAAAGAATATATGTAAACATGACTGTAGTAGAAGGTTACAGCCTTCTATTATATGTTTGTCTGTAAAACCCAGCAACAAAACTTAATATACACAAGTAATTGACCTTTACTCAGCCTTGCCCAAAATGATACATACCAGTTATACGTTCAGACTTTGTGTAATGACAGTCTATGGGTGGTCTATGTATTTAGATATTTTAGATTATTATGAAAATACTTTGTTGTCAGGTTGATAATAATAGTGAAACAAGGTATAGCCTACAGGAGATAGTCATCATTCATTCGTTAGTTTGTTCGTTCATCTGTCCGTCTATTTATGTATTTGTCTGTTTATTTTTTTATTTGTTTTATTCTTTAAATATATTTTGAGAAGTGCATGCTGTTTAAACCATGTGTCATCCCTCATTCTAATATATCTCTCATTCTTCAAATACGTATACCTGTATGAAACCCACATTCAGTTAATTAAAGGTTGACATTATCATTGTTCTTTCAATAGAAGAGTTCACAGTATCTGTTGAATAACAAAATATTGATGTTTCTCTGTCGCTGTCATTCACTCTGATAAGCAGTTGCTGTTTGCCACTGCTCTTTAAAACATATTTTCATGATTTCTTATTACAACTTTTCACATCTTTTGTCAAATCAGCTTAGGTTCACAAACATTTTACCGATAACACAATATTTTGAGTTTCTGTTTAATAAACTAATCTCTTTTTTTTTGTATCAACTCAAATTTTTAGTTTAAATGAACTCCAAATTTTAAGGCAACAATATAGGCTACTTCAAGTAAAATCAACAAATAATTTTTACAGTGTGATCGTGTCTTCAATCATTTCTGCGTGTGATGCTAATCTAATGCCACATCTAAAAAATATGTTTTAAAAAATGTAATTTTCAAATGAAAACAACATTTCAACACTAAAGTGTCTTCACGTTCTGTTTTCGCTGGAGGAAAACAAAAGTGTGATGAGGGGTGAACACAGGGAAAATGTTACAAGATGGGAAACAGTCTCATATTGGATTCCATAAAATAACACTGTCTCTGAAGAAACAAATATGCAATCAAACTTAAGATGAAAAAAAAAAAAACAAGCAGGGAAAGGAAGATTCATTGTGGAATATAAGGCTTCAACAATAAGATCACACTGTCAGTTACACAAAATAGCTCTCATCACACAGAGGCTGTTTGCGATCAATAGCTCTTTTCTGATTCTCTCTCAGTCATACACATTTAGGTTTTTTTTTCTCAGGGAAGATGGGTGGACACCGTCTGCCTGCTTGCATCCAGCATGGATCCATTTTTAATTTGATGTGCTAGGAGCTGCTGACAGTCCCCATATCTTCAGATAACGTAGGAGGATTATTAATGTATGACTTCAATATAATGATTTTCCCATCTGCCAATCATGCAGCCTCCTTTTGTGGCAGCCCAACACAAATGGCTCCACTGATGGCATTTACACAATCCCATTATGTCAGTCTGGAATATAACGAACATTAGAAAAGACTTTTGAATCAATGGCTGGTAATTAATTTTATCTCACTAAATAAGTCAATAGAAGTCACCTACAGTAGCTGAGAATAACACTGCCTATTAATAAGGGGTTCATTTTTGGAGGTTCCATTGTAGTAAACATCAAAGAAGAACAAAGAGGGAAAACAGAAACAGCTATATTACATTGATGAGCTACAGTACAATGCAGGATGAACTTTATGATAATATACAATTAATTTCCCTAGATATTTATTAAGGTAAGATAGGGAGCTAATATTATTTTTTATGCAATATGGGTCTTATGTGTCTTCTATTTTGAACTATATTTAATTATACTCTACTCTAATAATGTGGGAATAGCACTTCGAGACGGGTGAGATTTTCTCATTCATTTAATCCTCTGGTGACTGAAAATGGAATTTATATAGGTGCAATACAATTTTTCTTCACTAACTGAAAGGTTCTCATATATTTTATTGATGAAAGTAATATCCTATTCAGTCTACAACTTTAGGTCCTGCATGCACGATCACATTCCAGAGGATGCTTAGGTTCTCAGCCTTAAGTGGCACGTCCACACATCACTGCCAGTTTGATGCATATAGCACACAAGTCTGGAAAGCCCTTTCTCCATCTGGCTAACTCTAATCTGACTGGCTGGTTTGATGCAACTTCATTGAGTAAGGCCCTGTTTGAGTAAGTTATTGGTAACACTTTACAATAAGGATACATGAATAATCATGTACTAATGTCTGAAGTAATAGTTTCTTCAACAAGAACTCATGATTAGTGAAAATATGAGATAATCATGGACAAATGAAGATCTATCCTTAACTGCGACAGGAGTCACAAGTATTCATGCATGAATAACAGCAGCCTTAACTACATGTTAGTACATGTTTGGTAGTTAATGCATTAATTAACATTTAGGGGTAAACTAAATCAATCATGCTCCGTAAGAAGGAATAATAAATATTTTGACTTTGAAATACATTTAAACAATTTATTAATGTCATAATTTAAACTGTTGACACCAACAGCTTCATCATAAACATTACTGAAAGGCACAGTATTAGTTTGTTATTAATTTCACTGATCCTCCTTATCAAACATTGAAAATACTAAATACACTAATACTTTATCTTAAAAGGTCTTAATCTGTTTTGATATATTCTCTTTCCCATCAAACTAAACCTACTGTGACTTACAAAAGTTCCTGAGGAATCGGTTGCCAAAAAAAAAGACCAAACAGGAAACATGATCTAAGGTCAGGGGAATGTTTGCTCGGATCAGTAGTTCACTCTCAATCAAGACACAGGTCGTGATGATACGGTACCTCTGTTCTCTGACTTTTTGAAAAGCCACACAACATCACTTAACTGGGCTGAATACTAGTTGTAGTACATGTGTATTTGATAGTAAGTTTATGATTAATCATGAACTTGGTAAGTAGTTTATTAACAGTGAATTAATTATGATGTGGCCCCTCAAGTAAAGTCATGACACAAAGATGCATTAACAAGCCATTAGTTGATGTCAGTGTATGGTTAGTTAATAACAAGTTAATTATAATGTGCCCCCTCAAGTAAAGTTATGACACAATGGCTATGTTTACATGCAACCAAATAATCCGTTAGTAATTGAATTATAGGCTCAATCGGACTGAAAAACCTTCATGTAAACACCTTAATTAATCCGATCGAGCTCGATCCGAATTAAATTTCGATCGGATTGAAAGGGGTGGTTTATTCCTTTTCTAACCGAAACTGAAAGGACTGCGCATGTGCAGTGACGTTGAAGTAGCGTAATGACGTGTGGAGCGAGCTGTTATTCCTGTTGAATATAGTGTCAAATAAATGAGTGTCTCATAATTCTAAAATTCTCCTTTCACTCAGCGTATGTGAAGTGGAGCAGGACAACGTCCCACCAGTCCTTGTTTCTGATTCTCATCCACAGACGACTGGTTTTGGGAGCGGGGAGGGACATTTTTACTGTGTTATAAATATAAGCAGCACAGCACAACGGTTTTTGTGCTCATTGTCTCCAAATTATGACCAGAAATGGATAAATATTAAGTCTGATAAATAATAAAGAACCAATGTAGAAGAATGGTTATTATTAGTCGAGTCCCAAAAAAAGATAAATAGCACTTGATAAGATGCAGTTGGCATTTTTGAGGAAAAGTACTTCAAGTGTTGTTTCTATATGATTTTTAGGTGCTGAATCCATTTCTGCCGTATAACAAGTTGTAAACATCACTATTTTGGCATAAACAATAAAAACAAAATGGCTGCCAAAAAAAAAAGTTTTAATGCATTTATTGCAGTTTAAACATTAAACATTAGAACTAAACTGTGCATTCTCAGAATATTTAAACATGTAAACAATGAAAAAACAACATTAACATGAAAGGAACCGTTTTTAATGTTTAAATGGCAGCTGGAACAAAATCAAGCAACAATACTGTGATCACAGATATTCCAAAAGTTATTTGTTCATAGAAGTATCATTGGACTTTCTGCATTTGCAAGATGTAGTGCATGGATTAGGCTTGCAGCCGCATCAGGCTGTCTTGCACCCAGTGGTACCAAGATGTCGGTGTCTCTTGCAGAGACAACAATTTTTGATGCTTTGCTTTTGATGCAGTGAAGGATAATTCTTGTGTCTGCTTCTTTATGTTTAGTTTCCAAGCTGTCAGTGTTAAGGGTTGTGTTAGATGCTTCAACCCTCTCTTCATCGCTGAAGCCACCTGCAGCAACTATAATATTGGTGTCTGGTGCTCTCATAATCAGCTGTTGTGATAGAAAGCGAGCAAGGAAAACGTCTCAGGTTACGACTGTAACCATAGTTCCCTGAGAAAGGGAACGAGACGATGCGTCAACGACGCTTTGGGAACGCCCCCAGCGTGAATGCGTCTGAGCATCAATGTCAACTAGTCCAATGGAAAGAATGAGCGTCACGGGCGGGTGACGTCATGACCAGGAAGGGATAAAAGCACATCCGGTGCAAACCGGCATTAGCTTCGAAAATTGCCGAAGCAAGCCGATCACAGGGATGCAGGAAGTATGGCAGGGTGACGCATCATCTCGTTCCCTTTCTCAGGGAACTATGGTTACAGTCGTAACCTGAGACGTTCCCTTTCGAGGGAACTCGCGATGCGTCAACGACGCTTTGGGAACGAGAATACCCAAAACGCCAGAATTCCAAGTACCTGAGTGTTAGTCAGTTGTAACTAAGCACTAAGCACCTGAGAACCTGGGGCAGCATCCAGGTCTAAGCTGTAAAACCTAACGAATGTGAGCGGTGAGGACCAGCCTGCCGCATCACAAACGTCTTGAAGAGAAACCTCAAATAGTAAAGCTTTAGAGGCCGCCATACCCCTCGTAGAGTGAGCTCTGACAGCCAAAGGACACGGCTGGTCAGAGTACTCGTATGCAAGTGTAATAGCCTCAACTATCCACTTACTAACCGTCTGTTTAGAAGCAGGAAGACCTTTCTTAGGTGATCCAAAGCAAATAAATAACTGGTCGGACTTCCTCCATGAAGATGTCCGATGAACATAAGTATCCAGTGCTCACACTGGACACAAGAGGTTCAGCCTTTCCTGGTCCGCAGATGTAAAAGGAGGAGGACAGAAAGCCTGCAGCACAATAGGCCTCGGAATCAAGGTCGGCACCTTAGGGACGTATCCCTGTTTCGGATATAAGAATTCCTTGACCATCCCCGGTGCAAACTCAAGGCAAGTGGGGGAAACCGAAAGGGCCTGAAGGTCTCCAACTCTCTTAAGGGACGAAATAGCTAGCAGAAAGATAGTCTTAAGGGTAAGAAATTTCTCTGAAACCGAATCTAAAGGCTCGAATGGAGCCCTAGACAGGCCTTCTAGTACTATAGCAAGATCCCAAGCTGGCACCCTAGTGCGAGTTGCAGGCCTCAGCCTCAATGTGCCACGAAGGAAACGAGTAATCAGGGGGTCTCGACCCAACAATGTACCCGCCACCAGGGCGTGGTAAGCCTCAATGGCCACCACGTAGACCTTAAGCGTGGAAGGACATAGACCTGACGTAAAGCGCTCCTGCAGGAACTCGAGTACTGTGTTCACAGAACAGTTAACCGGATCCCACTAATGTCGGTGACACCATACAGAAAAAACTCTCCATTTAAGCGCATATAGTTTCCTAATAGCTGGAGCTCTGGAGCTTAGAATGGTCTGAACAACCTCAGTTGAGAGACCACTCTCTATGAGTTGGGCCCCCTCAGAGGCCAAACCCACAGGTTCCAAATCTCTGGTCGGGGGTGAAATATTGTGCCCCCGTCCTGAGACAGAAGGTCTCTCCTGATCGGGATCTCCAAGGGAGGACCGTCTAAGAGATGGATCAGGTCCACAAACCAGATCTGACTCGGCCAGCGTGGTGCTACTAGCAGTAGGCTTATTCCGTACTGGCGGACTCGCTCCAGAACTCCTGGGAGCAGAGCAACAGGGGGAAATGCGTACAGACGTAGCCTCGGCCACGTCTGCACCATAGCATCCAGCCCCAGGGGGGCTGGGTGAGTAAGGGAGAACCAAAGTGGACAGTGCGTCGTATGCTGAGACGCAAACAGATCCACCTCTGCTTGGCCGTAAAACTCCCAAATTTTCTCCACCGCCTTGGGGTGGACTCTCCAGTCCCCTGGCCTCAGCTCCTGCCTCGACAGGATGTCTGCTCCAATATTCTGGTCCCCAGGAAAATACACTGCCCTCAGGGAGAGTACCTTCCCCAGAGACCACAGGAGGATCTGGTGCACCAGCTTGCAAAGCGGACGCGAACGCAGACCCCCCTGATGGTTCAGATAAGAGACCACCGATGTGTTGTCTGTACGGACGAGCACATAATGGCACCTCAGGTCTGGGAGGAATTGCCTCAACGCATTGAAGACAGCCATCATCTGGGAGGAATTGCCTCAACGCATTGAAGACAGCCATCATCTGGGAGGAATTGCCTCAACGCATTGAAGACAGCCATCATCTCCAGGCAATTTATGTGCCAAGAAAGATGTTTCCCCTCGGGGAGAACCCTCTGGTCCTGAGCCACCACTGTAAAGGTCTCATGTACAGCAGGCCAAAAGGTATCACGTTGGACGCTGCTGCCAAGAGACCCAACAGTCTCTCGAACTGTTTTACAGTGCGTGACTGGCCAAGCCTCAGCTCTTCTGTGGCTGTCAGGATAGCAGCTACACGAACGGGCGATAGAGAGGCCCGCATCGTCACTGAATCCCATACCACACCAAGGAAAGTGGTTCTCTGTACTGGAGAAAGCACACTCTTCTTGGCATTGTGCCTCAACCCCAACATCTGCATATGAGCGAGAACGACACCTCGGTGCCGAACCGCCAACTGCTCTGATTCCGCTAGAATCAGCCAGTCGTCGATGTAGTTCAGAATACGTATGCCCTGCAGCCTGAGTGGGGCTAGAGCTGCATCTACGCATTTCGTGAACGTGCGGGGTGATAGAGCTAGACCGAAAGGAAGTACCCGATACTGGTATTCTTTGCCCCCGAAAGAAAACCTTAGGAACTTCCTGTGCTGAAGAGACCAAAAGGATCGACTGGGGCATCTAATAAAAAATAATGATCTTTTTCTTTAATCTCAGCGAGATTCAACCAAAGATGCCTCTCAGTAGCTACCAATGCTGCCATAGACCGCCCAATTGCTCTGGCGGTCTCTTTGGTAGCCCTGAGAGAGAAATCAGTGGCCCGACGAAGTTCTCGAACTTTAATCGGGTCCAACTCCCTCACTCCTGTCTAAATCCCCCAGCAGATCAGCCTGATACGCCTGAAGCACCGCCATAGTGTGAAGGCATGCTCCAGCCTGACCTGCTGCCGTATATGCTTTGCCCACTAAATTAGATGTTGCTTTTAATAGCTTAGTGGGCAAAGCTGAGGCCTTCAGAGACGATGCTGCACCAGGTGACAGATAACTCGCGAGCGTCTGTTCAGCCCGGGGCATCGACTCATAACCATACTCTTTCAGCCCCCTTATACCTGAATAAATATGCACTTGGGGACTGAAAACACATGCAGAGTATGGCTTATTCCACGATCTGGACAGCTCACTGTGCAGATCGGGGAAAAAGGGAAGGCCTCGTGATGGAAGTGATATATTAGAAGGTAAAAAGCGCTCGTCTAACTTGCTTTTAGGACGAATACCCTTTTTCTCGGCTGGCCATTCAATATGTAATTTATCTACAGCACGAGTAATCACATCCACCAGCTCCTCATATGCGGGGGAAATAGTTGGCGAATCTCCTTCCCCCATGTGTGTGCTTGCATCACTTTCGACGTCCAGCACATCTACCTCCTCAGAGCTAGAGCACTGGAGGGAGAGCACAGGATCCTCCAGAAAAGGAAGGCGATAAGGTCCGGGGACCCTCTTCCACGCCTTTTATGTGTTCCACTCTTGATTGAGTGTGTGGGGTAGCGATCAAACAGAACATCAATTCTCTGGAACTGTGCTCCACTTCGGAGAACAGTTTCCACAAAGATGTCTGCCAGGTCTCCAAAAGTCTTTGCTTCTTGTGGCTTCCCAATAGCAATGACCAAAGCTTGACCATCAACGATAAGCATTGATTCGTCTTGTAGGTCTGTGTGTAGGTCCAAGGTGGTTGGGACATGGAATGTCAGCAGTCAAGACCTTAGCAAGTATCGCCTTTGAACCTGAACGAAGCTGCCCATTAACCTCTGCCAAGGACAGAGTTACAACGAATAGTTCATGCATCATAATGCTTTTGAGGTTGACTGGGTGTCCTGCCTCATATGCAGCAATGGGGCGCTGTAGAATGTTTCTGTCTGCCTTGACAGTTTTTGCCTTCCCAGTGATTGGGTCTGACTGTTGAACTTCAAACAGGGAAGCAAAAGTCAAATACTTGTTCTTTTTCAGTTTGTCCCTGAAAGTGACTCTTCTCCCCTCAGATGGCAACAGCCTCTCCTCTACAAATGTATCCAGTTGACTTTTCCCTTTCTGTGTAGCTGTCAACTGCTCATCTTCAATATCCTGGGTGGCAAAGTCTTTGTTTGCAATGTTTTGCAGTGTCTGGGGCAGGTTAGCCGAAAAGAGACCAAATCTCTGCAATACTGCAAGCAAAGCATCTTCATCTATTGAGTACCGTTTCATTCTGCCTTTTGTGGTTTCATTGTGGATGTAGTCATCATCTGTATCCAGACCAAAGGCAACTTTTGTGTCATGGGCAAGATGGGATCGGAAGTTGAAAGACAGAGCCCATCTGCCAAGAGCTGAAGATGTCTTTGTGATACCAACAATTCCTCCTCCCTTTTTTCCAGTACAGCCTAGCCACTCCTGACTATGATCGGGATCCACTTGGTTGAAGCGATGTAAAGAGCGCTTGACTACAAAGTTTCCAGCCTCAAACTCCTTCACAGGCTGTGGAAGTTGGTGCATCTCATTCAGGTAGATGGTCCCCCACCGAGCATAGTTGATGTGTTTTTTTATGCAGTGGTCAATTGAGATTTTGTGTTATTTTGCTTCCTTAACTTGTATTCCTTCAGATCAGTGCAAAGAAAATACACAACAATACAAAGCATAACTGTTAATTCCACTACACTTTGTCTATTCGAGTCTGTGGATTTCAATTCCGATATAAAAGTTTAGATTATGCAAATTAGCACATATTTAAATAGATAATGCATCATTTGCATATGTAAACATGACATTTCAGAAAACTTGTAGTACAAAAAATGTTTGTCTCTATGTAAGTGAAAAACTGGAAAAGTTTTATGGTGATATCTATAACTTACAGATTTTACCCTATCCACATGTAGTGTTTCGGCTGTGAATAATGCACCTTTTGTTTCGATAACAATTACAAGAAAATGGGACCCTTATTTCAATGTTATACGGTGGATCCTTATTCAGGAGACATATAACAACTTTTCCTCAAAAAATTGCCTACAGGGTTACACAATCTTGAAGATTTGGACCTGACCATATGGGCAAACAGCAGGAAACTGTATATTCGTGCAGTGTGCACATGTCAAAAATATATCCCGATTTGAAGCTTGTGACATATAAACGCGCACATCGTTGTGCATGTAAACGTAGCCAATGATGCACTTACAAATCATTACCTAAAATATGAATAAACATATACACTGAGTGCCATCCCTATTCCTTCACACATATGGTACAAAAAACAAAGATAAAAATTATTTGCGGTTATTTTATTTTTATTTATATAATTAAACATATATGGACTTAAAAGAAAGCCCAAACATACCTGTAAAGACACAAATACGGCACGTTTACATGTAAAATATGGCACGTCCATAAGCTAATGCTAATCGAAGCATATACATTCAAACGACAAAGAATGCAGTTAATTACTGTGCAAAACTTCCTGAAAACTCCCAATACAATATGCAAACATCAAAGTCTTTAATTATTATTTCTGTTTACCAAAGCAGTCAACATTTATTAGATTAAAATGCCAGCATTACCGTAGGAACACAACTTACGTGCCGAGTTGTTAACGTGTCCCACCAGAGACAAATCCCACATACTGTAGTTCCTGGAAAAGTAACTATTACTAAACATAGGCTGTAGCAAGGTTAGTTGTCATGGGAATAAGGAGGCGGGAACCGGTGAATGATCAAAGACTTTTAATAATCATAAAATAAACAAACAACAAAACGAAAGTAAAGGGGGCAGCCCCTCGCGGACGACTGCCGACACATATAAACAAAACATGTCATAAATGTCCAGGCCTGGTCCTCTCTCGTCCTTCACAGTCGTCGCTCCTCCTTTTATGGTTCCGCTCCTTCGTGAGAGATACGAGACCGGTGCAACGCGCAGGTGTCGCTCATTATCAATCACGCCACCGGCCTCACGCCGTTCTCTCACGGTCCTCTACCTAGTCCTGCTCGCCACATAGGCATAATGAACTATAAAAAATCTGAAAACGGTTTAGATCAAATTAACTATTAGTGGTAGTTAATAGTCTATTTTCCACGTTTGGTTAGACGGATCTGTGTAATTAATGGCTAAATAATCACGTACCATTCCAATTATTTGTCACAAAGCTGCAGATGGCAGATTATGATATTACAGTTTAAATGATGGCAGTATTAAATCATATGTTTAATTTAAATTCAGATTACTTCTTATTTATTCTTATGAAGCCTAATTGATTTAGTTTACCCCTAAATGTTAATTAATGCATTAACTATAAAACATGTACTAACATGTAGTTAAGGCTGCTGTTATTCATGCATGACTTGGTTCATGATTAGTGGACATATGTACTAATCATGAACCAGTGAAGAGCTATCTGTTATAGTTTGACTCTTTGTTTCCCCCTTTTTCTTAGTGTTTTGGTTTAGTCCTATTTAGTTTTCCCGCTCCTCGTTTGTCCTCAGTTTATTCACCTGTGTTTAGTTATTATCTTCATCTGTGTCACCTGTGCCCCAATTATGTTCCTTTGTCTCCCTGTGTTATTTAAGCCCTCTGTTTCTCCCTATTCCTTGTCCGTTCTCGTTAATGTATAGCGTGTGTTGTGGTTCCTGAGTTCTAGTTAATAAATTCCTGTCTGCAGTTATTCCTCGTCTCCTCGTTGTTCCTGTTTACCACGTACCATGACAGAAGAACGGACCAAAACAACAATAAATGCTACAATGCAGCTGATTTTGATGGAACAAGGCCAGCAATCTCTCGAGGCCCACACCGCGGCTTATCTCGACCTGGCGTGCCTTAGCTCCTTCCCCGATCGCTCATTGAGTGTTTTCTTCCATTCTGGCCTCAATGCAGAGAAGAAGGCACGCCTGCCCGGTGTGGGACCTCGAGAGAACTTTGAGGCTTTCGTTGAGTGGGTGCTTTTGCATAATGGGTCACCATTCACCGTTGGGCTCTGCGACACCCACGAAGAGGAAGCCACCCTTCCAGAGTCAGTTCACGTCACGCCAACCACCAAGCCAACTACCGGATCAGTTTATGGCCGTCCAGGACTGATTTCCTGCGTGGCCGATCCCCCGCTGATGTCAGCGCGTGCTGCCAAATGGGCCATCGTCCCAGAGTCTCGCCCTGCCGAGACCGTCCAGCCTGAGTCTCGTCTCGCCGAGACCATCCAGCCTGAGACCGTCCAGCCTGAGTCTCGTCTCGCCGAGACCATCCAGCCTGAGACCGTCCAGCCTGAGTCACGTCCGGCCGAGACCATCCAGCCTGAGTCTCGTCCCGCCGAGACCGTCCAATCTGAGTCTCATCCTCCTGAGCCCTCACCGCTGGTTCCGTCCAGCCCAGAGCCCTCACCTCTGGTTCCGTCCAGCCCTGCCGAGCCTGCGCTTCACGTCAGCCACGCCGAGCCTGTGCTTCACGTCAGCCACGCCGAGCCTGCGCTTCACGTCAGCCACGCCGAGCCGAGCCTGTCTCCGCCATGGCCACCCGAAGGGGTCTCTCCGCCCTGGCCACCTGCACTTCCTGCTCCGCCCTGGAGGCTTCCTACTCCAGACCACGCCCTCCTCAGCCTCCAGGGCGCCCGCCCCCCCACCCTATTGATGTTATACGGCGTGAGGACGCACCTTTTTGGGAGGGGGCGTACTGTTATAGTTTGACTCTTTGTTCCCCCCTTTTTCTTAGTGTTTTGGTTTAGTCCTATTTAGTTTTCCCGCTCCTCGTTTGTCCTCAGTTTATTCACCTGTGTTTAGTTATTATCTTCATCTGTGTCACCTGTGCCCCAATTATGTTCCTTTGTCTCCCTGTGTTATTTAAGCCCTCTGTTTCTCCCTATTCCTTGTCCGTTCTCGTTAATGTATAGCGTGTGTTGTGGTTCCTGAGTTCTAGTTAATAAATTCCTGTCTGCAGTTATTCCTCGTCTCCTCGTTGTTCCTGTTTACCACGTACCATGACACTATCCTTCATGTTCATGTTGAAGTAACTAATAATTCAGGTATTAGTACATGCTTATTCATGTACCCTTATTGTAAATTGTTACCAAGTTATTTTATGTTAGAAAGTTATTTTGTGTTAGATCAGTGGTTCTCAACCCTGTCTTGACGTACCCCCAACACTGCACGTTTTCTTTGTCTCCCTAATCAAACACACCTGATTCAACTCATCAGCTCATTATCACATGGGTTAAACCCTCTGGGGACCAGAAACGCGCCGGCGCGTTTTGCCGTTTTTTTTTTCACATAGCAGAAAAATAGACTTAAAATACTCTGTTGATTTTGATCGTACATATAAGTGTTATACATCAATCGATCCTGTTAATTGTCTATTATTTTTCTGTATACTCACAATAAAAACAAAGTTTTGTGCTTTTTGTCAAATAAAGAAAAATAAACATGATGCGAGTTTTGCCTTCTCTCTGTCAGAGCAGTCCATTCTGAAACACGTCCGAAAAATTAACTCTAACTCTGCAAATACTTGTCATACAGGCACGAGAGATTTTTCTTTATGAAGCTTGAATTCTCTTCTTTTCAATGAAGTAATTTATATAAAAAACAAATATTCTCAGTTTATGTAATCTGTATGAAAAGAGAGTGCTGTCAGAATTTTTTCCCCCAGCTCATTACACTTCATTACGCGTTAATCTGACACGCCCACGGAGGACGCGCGCTATTCAAACGCAAATGTTGAGGCAAGCCATGACAATGCCCAGATCAGCCGTTCCACCGCGGCGGTAAAATGTGGGGTGTATTTTCTGCCTTTTACCGCTAAGAGGCGCTACAATCATAGACTCTGAAAAGTGTTCGTTTATTCTTTCTAATGCGTAATCTGCCGCCGCACCGCGGCTCATTCAGAGCGATTAAAAGCTGGTAGCAGATGAATTCAACAAGTGAAACGTAGTTAAAATAATTCATAATCACAATACTGAAATCAGGCTACTGTAATGAAATTGAATAAATAATGAAAACATAAAACATTGCAATAAAAACATTTACAGACGTACAGACGATAGCTCAGTGGTTAACGCAACAACACGAGCTTCGAGGAGCTTCAAACGACTCGAGATCGAATCTCAATGTAGCATACATGTTGTTAACCGATGTTGGCCAACAGCGTTTATATTTTACCTTCTTGATGCTTAAATAGCTAACTGTTTATTACTGTTTACTTATTTAAAGTCAAGAGTTTTGTTTAATTATCATAACATAAATTTGCTACATTCCTAGAACCGCAGCCGCTGCACAAACGACAAAAGCTGATGAAGGAAGATTGTCAGCCGATTGCATCAGAAAATGAAAATGAAGAATCTCGTCTTTAGTCTGCTAAATTATTGTGTAATGTAAAAGAACACTAAAATTACTTAAGTTTGAAACCAAGTTCGAACATTTCAAGGTTTAAATAAAGTGTCGGGACAGTTTTTTTTATTATTTAAAACAGGGTTGCATCGGGTTTAGAGTTTATTTCTTTTGCGATGCAAAATAAGAAACACTATAGGCTAATCTTATTCTTGCGACATTTTAAATTTGTATTGCCAAAGAAATGACAGCTATATTAAACAATTAAAACAGTAGGCCTACAAAACGAAAATTGTCCAAAGCAACATAATTAAATTAAAACATGCGTTTTTCTTTGCCTCTCTCGCGCTGAATCTCTTTTTTTAACATGTTTATTTAGTCTCCCTCGCTCTCCATATGAAAGAGGAACATTAACACCTAGGCCTATTGTTCTGCGCGCACGATACAGCACTGAACTGTCCCTCCAACCCCCCACCGGCTATCGGAGTCTGAGGCTGATTTAACACAAAGAGAAGTCGCAATTCACACTTAAATCGCTATTCTAGACAGTGTTGATAATGAAGGAATTAAATGATTTAAGTTACATGTAGCCTAGTGATATTTCTGTCATAAAAGTTTATTACTAAATATTTCATTATTTCAATAATTGATGAAATAAAACTGGTTTGGGCCAGCTTTTTCCAAGCAAAACTAAATATAATCTGAAAAAACGCATGTTAATTTGTTGTCATGAACAAAATGTTCAACTCAATATTAAAGTCTACAGGGATCTTTGGATCCTTTCAACCAGGCATGCAATTTGTGAATTAAGTTTTTATTTTTTGTATTATTCAAATAAACATCGAAACACGGTGCTTCGTGGTAATGCTGCTAAATTAAATAACATGTATAGAATAATTATGAACTTAAATGAAACAATATCGCAACATTTCGACAAATACATTATTTGATCTGTTTTTACATTTTAATTCAGGGCGATTTAGCCTGCTACATTTAATTAGAGCGAGATTTTCACCCTTGTCATTTTCTCATTGGGAAGAGCTTACAGGCTACATGTTTGAGTACATCCTCTGTACCTCTCGTTTTCATATGGATTACATAATCAGATAACATTTATTAGCCTGAATATTTAGACATTTAAAGGCTTTAGACAGAGCCGATTTCTTATAGTGACTGAGCTGAAGTGGCTTTCGGTTCATTTTTGTGACGCGCAGTTCCTGGAGACAGAGACGACAGATAAACTTTTGTCGTTAGCAAAAGTTCGAATAAAACCCGACTTTAGAAAAATGCATAGGGCCACTCGGCGTGGTCTGCCAAAACACTTAATTATAAACTTCAATATTTCATTCAAAATAATCTCAAAAAGCTTTGTGAAATTTTGAAAAGCCGTGCATGCATTAAGGCCACTTGAACTAATGAACAACTGAAACGCTGGTTTTGATTTTATTGTTTGTTGTTGTTTAAACGTGCTTGTTGCATATCTCTATTTTATATTTGATATGGACTATTGGTGAAGTAGCCTATAGCATTGATTACTGTGGAGGGAGGGGTGTGGGGATTCAAATAATTCAGCAGAAGCAGGGATGTTTAGACCAGAAGGAAATCCCCGTCCCCCCTGGCAAATCACACTTTACTTAAAACCATGCTTTTAAAAACTCTAGGTTGTAGGGAATCAAAATAATAATAATAATAGGCCTAATAAAAAAAAAATATATATATATAGGCTATATATATAAAATTACTTTTTTTACAGAACTGCTTTTGAAATTACGATTGGTAGCCTCGTATGATTGGTACAGATGCAACGTCGTTCTGTTGGATACTATTGTTCCTTAGTGTAAAATGGAAATGCATGGTAATTTTATTTTATAAATATAAGCAAAAAAACTGTATGGTGTAACAGAGTTTTAGAGCTAGACAAATCTCTCTGCATTAATAAATATAAAATTTACAGTAGACCATGTTTGATCGGGATTTGAACCCGTGTCATCTTGATGATCGAATCGTGTGTTCTACCGCTCGGCTATGAATTTTCTCACTGAGATATGCCCAAACGTTTGTTTCTCAAATGAGCGAGAAAACGTTTTGTCGTTAGCCTGTGATTGTAGGCCTACTTTAGCCTACATGAATAAAAGTAGACCTTTTACAGTTTTAAAAGATGATATCTTATCTGTATGACCAACAATTACGCAGTAAGTTCTTTTAGCTGTTATGAGAAAAATAAATCCAAATGAACGCGCCGCCGCGTTTGTCAAACTCTAATTCAACATGCCAGAATAAAGCCAGATTTTAGAATAATGCATAGCCACTCGGCGTGGTGTGCCAAAATACCCTAATTATAAACTTCAATATTTCATTCAAAACCATCTCAAAACGCTTTGTGACATTTTAAAAAGCCGTGAATGTATTAAGGCCACTGGAACCAGGATCGTAACTGAAACGCGTTGCATGTCTCAATACAGGAAGCGCTGGTTCAGATTGTATTGTTTGTTGTTTAAACGTGCATGTTGCATATTTAAAAATATTTGTTTAAAAATAAATGTTTGTTGTAGGCTTATTTGTAAATTACCATAACTTGTAGAATTTCATCCTTACTGTTAATTGACATTAGCCCCACTTACGTTTTGATAAATGTCCCTTTGCGCCACCTGGCGGTCATTTCGCGAGCGACTTTGAAATGCGACTGGTTTATTTTTATTGTATTGGTCTACTTTAAAAAATAATACTTTATAAGACATTTATGGGAAAAGACTATTTTCTTTTCAAGATGTTTCCAACTGTAACTTTGAACCAATTCTGTAGACTGGCCCATATAGCATTTGACCAGGATTTGTTTCCAGGTATGACTAAAAATGTGCTTCTGGCTTTCATTTATATTTTGATTGTTTGTATATATATATATATATATATGTGTGTGTGTGTGTGTGTATATATATATATATATATATATATATATATATACATGTAGGCTATATATATATACAAGAAAGAATGCAATGACAATATATATATATATATATATATATATATATATATATATATATTGTCCTTACATTCTTTCTTGTGTGACACCCCTGAATGAAAGGCTCATTATTATGCAGGGTCACTGTCTGAGAACCACTTAATTATTCATGATAGGGGTTGGGCCGTTCCGCCCATCCGCATATTGCCTTGGCAAACAAAAAAATGTTTTTCACAATTTAAAACAATCTATTGTTTGATGTGAATGATTAGGAAGGATGATTTTCAGATCATTTTGAAGCAAAAACTCTAGGCGACAACGTACATTAGTCAAAAGTCTTGTGGACTCATATTTAGTATGTTTTTTGTGTCCTTATTTCAAAAACTTTATTTTTTAGTTTTTTCAATAACCACGCATAAACAATATTCTCTCAAAAATACAAACATGTACATACATGTTGCTCACACATTATGGTAGTCCTGTTTATGCTAAATAGAGTGTAATTTCACCTGTGCCATTAATATGTTTATAAGCAACTGAAAAAAGCACAAATGTCAGAGCATGTCAAAACTTCTCAAGGACCCCAAAAACACCTTGGTCCCCAGAGGGTTAATGAGCTGATGAGTTGAATCAGGTGTGTTTGATTAGGGAGACAAAGAAAACGTGCAGTGTTGGGGGTACGCCAGGACAGGGTTGAGAACCACTGTGTTAGATCAAATAAACACTTCACCTGATGCTAGGTGCATCGTTTGAGACTTTTGCATTTTTAATTAATTTTTTTTTATACATTTTTGGTCTATTATTGGGGTACTGTCACTGTTATGTTAAGTTCATTTCAGTGTTCATGGACTTCTAGTTTGTTTTCATTTGTCACATGTGTTCTTTTGTTTAGATTCCCACCACTCTTTAGTTCCCTTTCGTTGTCACTCCGAGTTACGTCGGATGACGATGAATGGGGTTTTGCTTAGAAATCCTATCGACTTCGAGTATACAAAACGAGCCAATGGCAAAGAAATGCCATGGGTTTGCGGAATTTGCATAGCGTATCTCCGCCTTACCTCGTGGGTATAAAGGAGGACGCCGGCAACATGCAGATATGTTTTCGATTCGGAGCCAAGAGTATCTCTTCACTCTACAGCCATTTCTGACTTCGCTCTACGAGACGAGCCACTCTCTCCGGTGTTGGTGTGACGGCGATCTGCAGCGAGTTCACATTGCCTGCTGATCTGTGCAGTGATCTGCCAGTGAGTATGTTTCTCCCTGCTCACTTCAACATCGCAGAGTTTTTTCTCTGCGATGTTTTTTCTTTTTAAAGACGGCTCGCCCGTGCATTTCTGGTTGCGGTCGACTCATTTCCGATTTTGATGGGCACATTCTCTGCTCTGCGTGCTTGGGCTTGATCAAGCTAGATCAGCGTTTGTGGATGACTCACGTTCTCCCCGCGGGAACGTGACCATTGCGTCATTACGGTCGAGACTCAATGATCTCGTTAGAGAGAGAGAGTCCCCTCATCCACACCCCGATCTAACACTCTCCACGTGAGGTGCTACTTCGGCTGGTGGCCAGGGTGACCTGAGGGTGAGAGTATGGAACAAACCGCCGACTGTTTGTCCGTGGATCACGCCCCCCTCTTCAGTGACGCAACCCGCGAGTGTTCAGGGGATTCCCCCGGATCTATTTTCGGATGCCCCGCGGGTTTCCCTTGACGCTCCAGAATCGGATCTGTTGTCCATCGCAGCATCACAGGGCGGGCTAGAATCTTCAGGAATTGAAGATTCGACAGTGCTGCCACTTTTGGGTGTGCATTTGGCATTTGTCGAGTCAGATCCTGAGATGACGGCCATGCTCTCCCGGGCCGCTGCGAGCATCGGACTAGAGTGGAACCTTTCACCCTGTCCTGAGCGCTCGCTGCTGGACGATTGGTTTTTGGGTGTGGCCGCTGACTCCTGTCAGCGTCCACTCCAATACCTTTCTTCCCGGATGTGCATCAGGAGATCTCGAAATCCTCGAAGACCCCCACGTCTTCCAGCGATCCCTCGTTGATCTCCTCCGCCCTTACTTCCCTCGACGGGGCCGCTGCCCATGGGTACACTGGGGTCCCCCTGGTTGAACGCTCTGTTGCGATGCTAATTTTACTTTAGACTTTGCGCAAGGTCAGGGAGGACGAGGAGCAGGTCATTCTGGTCGCGCCACACTGGCCCACCCGGACCTGGTTCTCCGAACTTGTACTACTCGCGACAGCACCTCCCTGGCCAATTCCTCTGAGGAAGGACCTCCTTTCTCAGGGACGGGGCACCCTATGGCACCCTCGTCCCGATCTTTGGAACCTCCACGTGTGGCTCCTGGACGGGACGAGGCAGGTTAGAGTACCCTACCACCAGCGGTGGTGGCTACCTTCACTTCCGCTAGAGAGTCGTCCACGAGACACCTCTACGCGTTGAAGTGGAACCTCTTCATCAACTGGTGCTCTTCTCGCCGAGAAGACCCCCGGAGATGTTCGATCAGTGTTGTGCTTTCCTTCCTTCAAGATGGGTTGGAGCGAAGGCTGTCTCCCTCCACCCTCAAAGTATACGTTGCCGCTATTGCCGCACACCATGATACGGTAGAAAGTAAGTCTGTTGGGAAGCACGACCAGATCGTCAGGTTCCTGAGAGGAGCGAGGAGACTGAATCCTCCTCGCCCTCCTCTCGTTCCCTCTTGGGACCTCTCAGTGGTTCTAACTGCCCTGCAGAGTGCTCCCATTAAGCCTTTGCAATCAGTGGAGCTAAAGAAAGTCAATGAAGACAGCGCTCCTGGTTGCATTGGCCATCAAGAGGGTAGGGGACCTGCACGCATTCTCCGTTGACGAAGCGTGCCTGGAATTAGGGCCGGCTTACTCTCACGTGATCCTGAGACCCCGGCTTGGATATGTGCCCAAGGTTCCCACCACTCCCTTCCGAGACCAAGTGGTGAACCTGCAAGCACTGCCCCTGGAGGAGGCAGACCCAGCCTTGGGACTGCTCTGTCCAGTACATGCTCTCCACGCCTATGTAGACAGAACGCAGTGTTTCAGGACCTCAGACCAGCTCTTGGTCTGTTATGGTGGGAAGCTGAAGGGAAAGGCTCTCTCCAAGCAAAGGCTGTCTCACTGGATAGACACCCAACACATTCGCCAGATTCTACAATGGAGCCTGTGTCCTCTCATGTACTCACTTCAATCAGCTAGTACTGGACCCGCTCAGGTGTCTTCGCTTGCTCGCCATTCCACTCCACGGACTGGATACATGCGATATTCTCCTCAGGTGAGCTTCCCCGAAAGCCCTGAGTTCCTCCAGCACTCCTGACGTCGGTGCCAGTATCTATTGCCTGTGCGTCGGCTAGGTGCCTCCCGTGTGCATGGTCCCTCCCCTGAGCGACCCCCACATGTGTATTTCCACTGTAAGTCTCTCTGAGCATGTGTTTTTCCCTTGGCAAGCCACCTTGCCACCCCTGGGGTTGAAATATTCCACCTGCGGCTGGACACCCCAGTGTTCTCCATATGCATTCCTTCGGGTCATATGTGTATTCTCTAAGTTCCAACATCTTCTGGGTTGGCATTTATTGCATATTTCTCTGACATATGAGATATGCTCTCCAGTGTACCATGATATTCCTGTGCTAAATAGGAGTCCTTCGTCCGTGCTAGTCTCACGACAGGGATCTCAGATTTATGCAGGGCACTGGAAGACAGCTGTGAAGGTGGCGTGATTAGACTGGTAACCCCATTCGTCCTCATCCGACGTAACTCGGAGTGACAACGAAAGAGAACGTCTAGGTTACGTATGTAACCCTCGTTCCCTTACGTCTTCCTGCTACTTTCCGCTGTACCGCGGGGATCGCCTGAAGTTCAGTCTCGGCTCCCCAGCGAAGAAATATATCTGCATGTTGCCGGCGTCCTCCTTTATACCCACGAGGTAAGGCGGAGATACACTATGCAAATTCCGCAGACCCATGGCATTTCTTTGCCATTGGCTCGTTTTGTATACTCGAAGTCGATAGGCTTTCTAAGCGAAACTCCATTCGTCTTCATCCGACGTAACGTCTCCGTTCCCTACTCAGGGAACGAGGGTTACATACGTAACCGAGACATTTCTATGGTTACTGTTATTAGTTAGTTTGGTTCAGCTGTGTTCACCTCGTTATCTTTAGTATAAGTTCCTATGTGTTCCAGTTTGTCTGGTCTCGTTTCAGTTAAGTGTGTGTGTATCCTGCTACCTGTTTGGATTTATACCTATTTGGATCCTTATATTAAACCTTGTTTTGGAACTTTATTCCTCTTTGTCTTCATCAGTCTGTCGACGCACACACATTATGTATTTTAGATGAATTCGCTCATAAACTGCACATTAAAACAAAAGAAAAATGATGGTTTGCTGCTTTATATTTCAGTCAGTCTTCCTGTCTAAGTGGTCTGACCTTGGTCAGAATAAATGGCTAAATTTTTGTAGTCAAAATTGTCTTGCAGGACAAGAGTATTTTTTCCCAATTTTCACTTCATATTGTATCTCACAGCATGTCATTATTTCTAAAAGGGACTTTATCTTGCATTGCAAATCACAAATTATAAAACTTTTTCTCATAATTGATTTATCTCACAACTGCCACTCACACAGACTTTTGACTTTCTTATTTTGAACTTTATCTCACAATTACCTTGTTTACTCTGAGACAGAAACAGGCGTCTGTGGATATAGGACATTTTTTTAAAGTAAATTTGTGTGCAACCTTTGACATGGTGATATTTGCTGGGGTATTTTAATCCAATGACTGTCTTCTCTGTGAGTTTTTTTTTTTTTTTTTTTTTTTTTATTCCACTCTGTGATATGCCTCAGATTCTCATATCAAGAAGACAAACATGTTGTTCACAAAACACAACTCATCCTTTCAGTTACACTTCATTCAGCTGACAAAATTACATTTTGAGATGAAGGCACACACCTTGTTCCAACAAGACAGAATGAAGCTTAGCTTTAGATGTGTCAGATATGGAGCTTTATATAGCAAAATGTCAAGACAGGAGTTGTTGTTTTTGTGGGAAATATTTACAGCATAGTCATCTTTAAAGTAATATGCGTTCTTTAAAAGCATCTAAATTACGTAACTGAATTAGTGGTGTGTTTTAGGTCAAGGTGTGTATTACGAGGTCCTATAATTAGATAAATGTGCAACGTTAGCCTCTGGACTGAGAACAGGTAGGCATATTAATGGTAAATAGAGGTACTCATTAACCCGGGCAGTGACACTGACGGTAACATCATCTAATTACAGCTGCAGCGCGTCCCGTTGGGGCAACCATGTGTGGAGGGCTGAGGAAAAGGTCTAAGTCATTATTAGCTTTTCCACGCACCTCACACAGTAATAGTGTTCTGGTTTAGTGGCGAGTGCAACAATTAGTTTATTTTTAAACCTGGCATATTTTCAAGCAAGTTGATTTAATTATTTATACATTCAGGACTACTTGATCCATTGCTAATAACTGTAAAATCCTGTTCCAGTAAAATAACTGCTAATTGAAAGTACTTACTTAGTCAGCTGTGGATGTTCAGCCTGCAGTTGCAGTCTGATCACAATGAATGATGTGAACATCAACAGTGCTATCACGGTGTAGCCCTTATAGATCAGTGGGAAACAGACCTCTGTTCTACAATTGACTGTCTTCTGAGTCCATAGATTAAATCACCCTCTTGTCTTGCAGTTGGGCTTTTCTATTACAAAAGACAGAAGGAGGCGGCTTCTTTTGCACTGACATGCCAGACTTGTGCTCGCCACTAACATGTCAATTTGTTTAGGCTTTGGCCATGGAATACTAATGATCCTGCAGTTATCTAAAATCAGGTTTTATATAGCCATTCCAGAATGTGTAAAGCTTTAAATATAGGTTAAAGCATGATTGTTTGTTATGCAAGCAAATATATAATTAGCTTATTCAATTAACTTAAAAAAGTACCATAATGCCCAAATTTATTCTTGTTTCCATACAAGACAATTTAATGAAAATTGTATCTGATTATTGTTGAAAATTGGTTATTATTGTTATTTACTCAAGCATGATTCCAGCTCTTTTTTATGCACTCATTCTGTGCATTTTGAAAAATAAAAAGATTAATAATGCCTACATTTTGGCTGGCTTTCATACAAGAAAATCGCAGTTAAACATATTGATAATTGATTATTGATGAAACCGTATTATTGTAATTTATTCTAACATGATTCCAGGAAATCAGGATAAAACTTGCAACAATAATACCAAACAATCAACATATATCTAGCTATTTTAATTCACTCATTCTGTGAACTTAAAAAAAAATATCCATAATGCCTAGAATTTATGACATTTGCAGACAATTATAGAGGTTATACATATATATAATTTGCAGATTCAAAAAAAATTGCAACTGGTTATTGCTCAAAATTGATTATTATTGTTATTGTTATTTATTCTAGCATAATTAAAATAACTCAGAAAAAGGATAATCAACATGAGTTTTATTTTGTTTATTTCTTGAAAAATCCAGTCATTTTTGCAACCTAAAATAAAAAGATTTATAATGCCTAAATTTAAGCTGGTCTCCTCTCCATGCGAAACAACTGTAGAAAAAGTTTCAGTCTACAGTGTTTTTTTCACAGGTATGCTTCGAGACTGCATTAAGTTTACTTCAAACACAAGTTTTATATTTCTCTGCATGAAATACATTTACAAGCCTTCAGAAATGCCATGCAGAGAACCACATTAAACCTTTTTTTTTTTTTTTTTTTTTTTACTGAAAGGCTCCCATGAGAGAACGATTTCCCACAAGGCTTTGAAATTTCACAAGCAGTTCACTTGTTGAATAGCGTCTTACTTGCCTAACCTGTCTCCAAAAATATGTTTGTACAGTGCATCACCTAAAGCCTTTTTCCTCCTCGCATATTTCAAAGTTAGGTATTCCTACATGCTTCTTTTCAGAGCTTGCCTCATACACTATTTTATGACTTTGCGCTATGGTCCTTTCTGGCGAGTGTGAAACTTAATTTGTGTGAATCTATCTAGTCCATTGCACTGTTTGACAAAGAATATCCCTAGAAGCGTGTTTTGAATTTTCTGAAGGATTTGATGTGTTTTTTCCCCTCCTATTTCCAGCTCTCTGGAAGAGCAGTTGTGTGACAGCATAAATTGTCAATCCGCAGATTTTTTAATTTGTCTTAATCTAATGCATTTTAGAGTAATAATGATGAGATGATGAGAACAATTGTACAGCCCAAATAATACACTTCTTTAATAAAAAATAATTTCCCCCATTCACTTCCATTGTAAGTGCCTCATCTTAACCTGAATTTTTTTCTTTTTTTTTCTTAAGAAAACAAAGGAATGGTTGAATTTTTTTTGTTGTGATAATAAAAAAATATCACAAAAAAAGAAAAATATTATTCCATATAATACATGATGGTGGTTAAGCTTATCTTGTTTTGAACCCAGAAAAAAAACAGCTTCCCACATGTCCATTCTCTCACATATCTTCATCTTACAGGTCTCTCTCTGTCTTATACTGGCATTAGGCCCAGGCAATAAGAATAGTCAATCATAGACCTTCGTTATTTATTTAGAAAGAGAAAACGCATCACCTCCAGCTTGAAGCAAAATGATGGCCTCTCAGTCTGCCTGCTAAATAGGGCCCCCATATACTGTGGAAATAAGGGAATTCCTCACTTCCAAAAAGCTGGCAGGTAATAACACACGTTGTGTTCTCTGGGCACCGCAAGGTATGTGAGTCTGGCCGCTGTTATAATCCAGTGACAAGAGCAGATGAAGGGTGACTGTGTTTATGTGTGTGTGTGTGTGTGTGTGTGTGTGTGTGTGTGTGTGTGTGTGTGTGTGTGTGTGTGTGTGTGTGTGTGTGTGTGTGTGTGTAGAGAAAGACTGCACTCTGGCCTTCTGCTGTAATGCATATAAGTTAGAGGAGTGGGATCCACGTATCCACATATTCAGTGGAGGTAGAGTGTATGAGCTGTCAGCTGGTCCGGCTCATTGTTTATTCCACCAGTGTTGTCTATTAACATTCAGGAGATGGTTCATTTTTAAATGGGCAAGTTTTTAGGAGACGCGGAGGTTCATGGATTCCTGGCAAGCAGTGCTTAAACTGTGCCGGCATTGAAGTCGAACATAGGATCAGACAATCACAACACAATACTGCAGTTACATTTGGAATAATTGCTGACTGTTCTCTCTATGTCTTCAAAACCTTCATCTGAATAAATTCGCAATATATCACAAATCTCAAGTTCCTTATGGCTTTAAAAAATGCTTACTATATAATAATGTTTTTTTTTTTTTTTAATCTGAACTTTAAACTTCACACTCCCTTCATGAACTTCTTGAAGCATAGTTGTGGTGGATTGGACTTTCAATGGAGGGAACGAAATATCTCATTAAAAAATATCTTCATTTGTGTTTCAAAGATGAGTAAAAGTCTTATGGATTTGAAATGGCATGAGGGTGAGCATATGATGACAGAATTTTAATTTATGGGTGAACTGTTCTCACTGTGCCTGCAAAACCTTCATCTGTGACTAAAGATGGAATATAGCACATATCTCAAATTCCTTATTGCATATCAAGAAATGGTTGCTATGTTATACAAATAATATATAAGTACTATATAAATAAATAAATCAGTTCATCATATAAATTGATCATGTTTCTTCGGAAGACTTGATATGGATTTATTTTATGTTCTCTATGTACTTTTTGAAACATCAAAGGATTGGTGAATTGGACTTTCAATGGAGGGCCAGAAATCTCGCAGGCTTCATTAAAAAATATCGTTATTTATGTTTCAAAGATAACCAAAAGTATTTTGGATTTGGAATGACATGAGGGTGAGTAATTGATGATTTTATTTTATTTTTTATTTTATTGAACTTACCCTTTACGGATAAATTATCATCAATACATTAAAGCTGCAGTCCGGCGTTTTTCCTCTTTGTCGCCATATCTGTTCGAAATCTGCAATTGCAGTCATTCGCGAAATTATCAACTTTACGTGAGTTGTACTTCAACACCCTCGACACGGCACAGCGCGGATGAACACAATGTTTGAGGAGACTGTGCAGCTGTCAGTCACCGCGCCGATGTGGATACTGGCATTTAGAATCACAGATTATTCTTTTTGGAAGTATGACCAACATAATAATTTTCACCAGAAAATGTCATCTGAACTAGAAAGAAACATCCACTTTTGTTCTGGTTCTGACATTGCAGTAAATCGCGCTGATTAAATCTAACAATCGCTTATAAGTTATCATATCACGCAAAACCGTGCAAATTTGACTTTGTTCTCAAATTGTTAATGTTAACAACGTAAGCAAGCATTGCGTGACTACATGTAATGTCCTTCCGATATGTATCCTTGTTTTCGCATGGGTCCGGTTGCAGTCTCTTTTTTTCTGTAGCCGCTCCGAAATCCAAACAAAGTCTTTTGCATTTTACAGTGGGTGAATCTGTTGTCACTGGTGATTGTCGTTTGAACCTTTCTGGATCCGCCATCAAATTGATAAGTTTAATTATATCAAGTGCTGTGAGAAAAGACTATAAATCTCCACCTCCAACATCCTCACACGCAATATAGCTTATACTAGCCGAGACTCTTCTTTATGTGTACAGATGTGACGTAATGACGCAAAGACATGCTTGAATCTCCCGCGGAAATCCACCAGTACCACTGGAATTAAAAACATTATTACAAGCTTACCGTTTTGAATCGAGCTAAGGCAAGCAGATAGTTTTGAACACTGGCTGGTCATGTATTTTCTCAAATATGTATTTTGGATCATTTTTAACCCCCAAAAAATGAAAATCTGTCATCATTTAATCTCCCTTTATCATTCTAAACTTGATTGACTTTCTTTCTTCTGTGGAAAACAAAGGTAGACACTGTATTTTGAAGAATGTTTCAACTGTTTTTGTTCATACAATGAAAGCTAATTGGGTCCAAAACAACATTGGACTGAGACTGACTGTCATTGTATGGACCTAAAAATAACTTCTTTTATGTTGCACAGAAGAAAGAAAACTTCATAATCCATTATCATTTGCTAATTAAAATCTCTTTAATTGAAATCTACCTCAATTAATTAACATGTACTAAATATAATAATCATTCCTTTTATTTGTTCGTTTGTGTCTTGCTGAGACAATCTCGCTCTTTGTTGAAGCTTCATTCTCTCGTCCCCCCCATAGATGCTTGTTTAAAGAGACATGCTGTGTCTCCCACATCAGCATTTTACCTCCTGGAATCAGAGCCAATTTGTTGATTTAAGTCACACACTGAGTGGAGATGGATGGCTCTGGAACTGCAGGACTCCTTATCGATTGATCACAGAGCCTGTGGATATGTGCTCCACCGAATCGTTCGTCATTGTAAAGTGCGTCCATAAACACCTAATGAAAGTGCTTAAGTGTACGTAAGAATGCATCGAATGAATTCAATAGGATGCACAAAAATGAATGTCGTAATGGGCCATGCAGATATTTGGGGCGATATTTTAGTGAATTGCCATCATTTTCTTTTTCCTGTTTCTTTATGGAAAACTGTTCTTGCTGAAATGTCATATTTCATATGAGAAGCATGGAAAGCAAAATGTCTGCCGTTCATTCAGCATGATCATATTTTTTTTTTTTTCAAAACAATCACCATGTGTTGGTGGATCATTCTGTTGGTGAATCATTCTATGCCATTCAGTATTGAAATAGATCAATTCTGTCCATGTGCTCTGTTTCCATGTATTAGAGGGAGCTGGCATGTCACTGAGCTTCTGTGCTTTGCATATGTGTTGTGTGATTACAGCGGTGGAAGCAGCCAGCTGTCCATGAAGACAGCAGAGGCTTACAGATTTGCTGCACAGCTCTGGGGCAATGGCATTACACAACACGTTGGCAGGAAGAGCTTTGTGCACACGAGAGACTGTGGCCATCGAAGCTCTGGATGAGACCAGAGAAACTGTCATACAGCTGGCTCTAGGTAGGAGGCCTGTGGGTGTTTTTTTTTTTTTTTTTGTGAGTTCATCTTAAATATCTGAAACATAAGCAAAAATCTCACTGCAAAACCATAGCAAGCATGAGAGAGTGCAGTAGCGACTGTTCAGGTAAATTTTCAAATCATTTTCTCCGCAGACATTTCGAAAAGTTTCAATAAAGAGTTTTAAGCCTTGAACCAAAGCATCCAGCTCCTAGATGAATCGCAGCCTATTATCCGAAACAAAACAATCTGAAATATTTTCAAAGATCACAGTATACAACTTTGCAACTTTAACAGAATGAATAAATGACAGTGCATCATTTATATATAGTGTGCAATAGACTATATAGTACAATATGAGTAATGTGTATTACGAAGTATTCAAATATGCACAACGCAGTATTTTATTTTTCAAATATACACAAATCCCAACACTTTATTATGAAATCAGAGAAGCAAATGATCTTGGATATGATGAGCATTGATGGTGCAATATAAAACTGTTATATGTAAGTATTAGGTGTCTTTAACTACTATGCACTAAAATTTAAATTGATAATTTGATACAAGTTTACCTGTTCAATGTATATTGAAAAAAAAAAGAAAAATATATTATATAGTTTACAAATTTGGCCATTTGATTTCATAATGTTATGTTTAAGTGTGACCACAGTCCTCCAAAGGGACTGCCAATTGATTGAGAGTGTGGGGTGACAGATTCAGTTATTTTGAACAATTTTTGAACCAAACCATCTGTGGTTCTGTCTAACATTTTCTTTCCTTAGCATCTCATTTTTGCATGTAGATATGAATATGTATGAATAAGTACAGCATGCATTATCACAACACACAAGTCAACACTGTCAGTAATTGAAACGACTCTATCGGATTGCGAGGAGAGTTTATTTTGGTTGCGTTATAAACCCTCCCTTGTAATAAAAGTCACTTGAGAAATTGCGAGGAGCCATAAATATGCAATTACATGTGCTGCGCTGCATAAGAAGAGCCAGAGTTGCAGATGCTGCGTTTGTGACCATATTAATATGCACCTGTCTGGCTTTCTCAATAGACAAGCATTGTTTAAGCACAGCAGGGAGACGTCGAGAGAAAACAGCTCCTCATTCATATTCATCTCTCTCTCTCTCTCTCCCTCCGTCAAACACACATTTAGCACCGCTGACTTGCAGGCAGAGTTCTATTCACGCATTCTGGACAGCTGGCTGCATTTATTCTGTCAGAAGCAAACTAAACTTCACTCTTCATTTGCTTTTCATGGAGCTCCTTTTTGTATATTATAAATAACATACATATAATGTAATACAATATAATATTTATTGAATATTAGCATTCATTTTATTGCATTATTATTATTACAAAAATTTAATGAAAAACATGAAACACTGAAGAGTTTTTTTGGTCATATACTGTGGCTGTCTCGAGAATCACACACATTGAGAGAAATGCTCTAAATTAAGTCCTTCTTCGTCGACTTGTTTACATGACTGTTCGATTGCGTTTTGATGGAGCAGTCGGCAGTGAAATCTCTCTGAGAGGGGGAGAAAAAAAAACTAATTTGAAAGCTGTGTATATTGTCTTTTCCCATCATGGTTACTGTAATAGTCAGAACAGTGAATTTCCATCAGCACTGAAGTAAGACATGCCAATTTGAAACAAATTATTTTGTGATTTTTGGCCGAGGAATTCTTTGCTGAGTTAAAACAAAGAAATTTTGTGGTTTGCTCAGACTAATGAGCATGATTCTCGAACCCAAACTATTTTTTTCTCATCATTTTGTCTTACTAAACTAACTTGTAAGGCTGACAATTTCACTAAAAGACTGTTTTATCACTCACACTTTTGCTCGGTTTGTCTTCCTTTTCACTGTACTTCATTTTCCTACCTGCAATTTTATGAAGAGGCCCATCGAGGCCCTGACCTCATTTTTCAGTAGAATATGCTGATGATATTTCATGTGAAACCAGACTTACGGTAAAGGCAGATATAAAATGTTCAGTGACTACAGCAGCTTAACTGTCACAACAAGGTACATGAAATGAAATTGGTAACACGTTACAATAAGTTCACATTAGTTAACGTTAGTTAATGCATTTACTAGCAATAACTATCAATATATTTGTTATAGTATTATTTATTTAACAGCTCAAAGGAGGAAGCTGGTAGTCAACGAGGTGCAAAAGCAGGAGGAGAGAATGAGGTGTATAAAGGCCATTTCCCAGGCCAAGCAGGGAGAGTGGATGAGATGGGAGAGTGTGGAACAACGCAAAATGGGCTGGCAAGACCTTTGGTCAATGGAAGAGTGTAGGATCAGTTCTACCAGAAAGACTCGGGAGAATTAATACTGTGACAATGAACATTTATTACGAGCTCAGCAAGCAATCAAATTCTTTTGCGTAGGCCCCGTCCGTAACTCGCATTCAGAGGGTACGGAATCTGCGTATCCTGCCTGAAGACGAAGGAGTAAGGAAGGGTGCCGTCTGGTGGTGGTGGGGTGGAAGGAGGAGAGGGCATCCTGGCGTCTTCAGGGTAGAGGGGAGAGCCCGTCTGTAGGTGATGGGAAGTATGGAGGGGAGGACCCGGCATAGAATATTAGGGAGATGAAGGGAAAATCCCGACTGGTGGTGGATGGGGAGGATGGAGGTGGTTGAAGCGACAGCATCTGCGAACTCAGACATGAGTAAGTACCGCCCTTTTATACTGGCTATAAGGATATAATTGGATAGGAAGAAGGCAATACATGACACGAACGATTGAGTCTTCCTGGCAGAACTTGTGCTGGGCTTCATTTTTCTTATTAGGTCAACATATGATGTTCTCCCATCACCGCAGAACCTAAACCTCTGGGTAGGAGAGGATCCCTCTTGTCCTTTGTGTTCATCACCTGCCACATTAAGGCACATTTTGACAGGATGTAAGGTGGCTCTTAGCCAAGGTCGGTTTACTTGGCGCCATGACCAAGTATTGCGATGTTTGGCTTTACCATTGGAAGGCAAGCATAGTATGACCAATAAGTTGCCGCCTGTTCTAGCAAAACATTACACGCAGAAGACAATATTCTTCCGCCCAGGCGAGCAACCACCAAGAAAAGGTGCTAACACCAATTCTCGCCCAGGACAACTGGAAGCTGCTGGAGACTGGAAGATGCTGGCTGACCTTGATCAACGGCTTATTTTTCCACCTGAGATTGCCACCACTAACCTACGACCAGATATTGTTTTGTGGTCTGGATCAGCACGCATTGTTCAACTGATGGAGTTAACAGTGCCATGGGAGGATGCTGTAGATGAGGCATATGAGAGGAAGAAACTGCGGTATGCTCATCTGGCCGCTGAAGCAGAACAGCGAGGATGGAGAGTCCAGATTTATCCAGTGGAAGTGGGTTGTCGAGGTTTTGTGGCACACTCTACAACCCGGTTCCTCAGAGACGTCGGATTCAGTGGCACGTGGAAAGTGTAATGGAAATCATTTATCTTTCTTAACATTAGTTAATAAAATACAGCTGTTATCACAATCAGAAGAACCCTTATTGTAAATTTTTACCATTGAAAATACCATGAAAACTGGTCAGAGCTCACTCTTCGGCCGGAACTCGACTCGCGTACGGCCGTTGCCGGAAGCCAGTGATTGTAGTTTATAAATATGGATATTTGGTAACACTTTATTTTAAATGTCCCTTTTGAACATTCTGTTAACTATAAGTATATTTGCAACTACATGTCAACTAACTCTCATTAGAGTATTAGTGGACTGTCTGCTAATACCCGCAAACTCTTTATTGGGATGCTCCTCCAACAGACACTCTACTGACTATAAGTAACTTTGCAACTACATGTCAACTTATTCTAACCCTAACCTTACCAGTTTACTAAAACTCTAATGAGAGTTAGTAGACATGTGCCATGTTATTTATAGACAACATAATGTGTTAAAGGGACCATCAAAATAAAGTGAAACCGGATATTTTTCTTACAAAAATGCATCACTTTGCTTCAGAAGGCCTTTATTAACACCCTAGAGCCTTATGGATTACTTTTATGATGGAATGATGTGCTTTTTGTAGTGCTTCAACATCTAAGGTACCATTCACTCCCTTTATAAAGTTTGGAAGAGCCAGGATATTTTTTAATATAACTCTGATTGTGTTTGGCTGAAAGAAGAAAGTCCTCTAAACCTAGAATGGCTTGAGGGTGAGTAAATGATGGGATTTATTTTATTTTATTTTATTTTATTTTATTTTTGGGGGTGAACTAACCCTTTAAGCCTTTAGAGTGTCCCATAGTACACTGAACTAAATTATAAACGCAACACTTTTGTTTTTGCCCCCATTTCTCATGAGCTGAACTCAAAGATCTAAGACTTTTTCTATGTACACAAAAGGCCTATTTCTCTCAAATATTGTTCACAAATCTGTCTAAATCTGTTTTAGTGAGCACTTCTCCTTTGCCGAGATAATCCATCCACCTCACAGGTGTGGCATATCAAGATGCTGATTAGACAGATTATTGCACAGGTGTGCCTTAGGCTGGCCACAATAAAAGGCCACTCTAAAATGTGCAGTTTTACTGTATTGGGGGTTGTGGGGGCTGTGTGAAGTTGCTGGATATTGGCAGGACCTGGAACACGCTGTCGTATACGCTGATCCACAGCATCCCAAACATGCTCAATGGGTGACATGTCCGGTGAATATGCTGGCCATGCAAGAACTGGGATGTTTTCAGCTTCCAGGAATTGTGTACAGATCCTTGCAACATGGGGCCGTGCATTATCATGCTGCAACATGAGGTGATGGTCGTGGATGAATGGCACAACAATGGGCCTCAGGATCTCGTCACGGTATATCTGTGCATTCAAAATGCCATCAATAAAATGCACCTGTGTTTGTTGTCCATAACATATGCCAGCCCATACCATAACCCCACCGCCACCATGGGCCACTCGATCCACACTGTTGACATCAGCAAACCGCTCACCCACACAACACCATACATGCTGTCTGCCATCTGCCCTGTACAGTGAAAACCGGGATTCATCCATAAAGAGAACACCTCTCCAAAGTGCCAGACGCCATCGAATGTGAGCATTTGCCCACTCAAGTCGGTTACAACGACGAACTGCAGTCAGGTCGAGACCCCGATGAGGACGACGAGCATGCAGATGAGCTTCCCTGAGACGGTTTCTGACAGTTTGTGCAGAAATTCTTTGGTTATGCAAACCGATTGTTGCAGCAGCTGTCCGGGTGCCTGGTCTCAGACGATCTTGGAGGTGAAGATGCTGGATGTGGAGGTCCTGGGCTGGTGTTGTTACACGTGGTCTGCGGTTGTGAGGCCGGTTGGATGTACTGCCAAATTCTCTAAAAACGCCTTGGGAGACGGCTTATGGTAGAGAAATGAACATTAAATTCACGGGCAACAGCTCTGGTGGACATTCCTGCAGTCAGCATGAATTAATGTGTTTGGGATGCTCTGGATCGGCGTATACGACAGCGTGTTCCAGGTCCTGCCAATATCCAGCAACTTCGCACAGCCATTGAAGTGGATGGATGGATGGATTATCTCGACAAAGGAGAAGTGCTCACTAACACAGATTTAGACAGATTTGTGAACAATATTTGAGAGAAATAGGCCTTTTGTGTACATAGAAAAGTCTTAGATCTTTGAGTTCAGCTCATGAAAAATGGGGGCAAAAACAAAAGTGTTGTTTTTATAATTTTGTTCAGTGTTTAAAGCTATTGGAACGGAAAAGTTTATTCATAGAAGTTAATCTGGCTCTACTTTTGAGTGAAATGTCCACATCTCAAAATCCAATCAACAACCAATGGATAAAAACCAGTCCCTACCCTACATTTTTTTTAACTTTTCCGACAATCCATTACACTTGGATGTACGTCACAATAAATTATGTCGCTACCTCTGTTTAATCATGACTTTAAAAACAACATTCCCCTCTTGTAGTGCTGCAGTCCAGCACAGCTAAATGCCATATGCCATCATGCTGCATTAGTGATGCCACATTACACCAGGTGGACAAGTCTTGTGGATCACTCGATAAACTTAATTTATTGTTATTTAATACACAAACAGAAGCTTTTATAGATTGTAAGCATAAATAATAAATAATGAAAAGTGTCACTGGCATTATAAGGGAAATGTAGGTGTGTGACAGGAAGACAGGTTAAACACATCAGTTTGATCACCTCAGCATCCTGTCTGGTGATTAAGCTTAAACAAAGAGCTGTTTCCCTGTCACCTCTGTCGTGAGCCGGCCAATCAGAGGCCAGTAAAGAGCAGTGCTTTATTAGCCTGCATCTGCTGTGCAGCTGCTCTCTTCCCATCAGGAGATTCTCTTTTTGGCAGGTGTCACCAGCCGCCAGATGCATTAACCACCTCCCAGAGACCTGTCGCATCATTAAGCCATCAGCACATCACTGCGGACAGAGAGAAAACAGGCCATGGCAGGGACTAATCCAGCTTCAAACCTGTCCAGATGAATAATACATCGGCCTGCCAGACAAATGTTCAGCTAAGCAGGAGTGGACCACCGTGCCCTGCTCGAGAGGGTCCAGAGATTGACTTCCTCCCATCAGGGCTATAAGCAGAAAACACTCTTCTTTTGTGCTGAGATTCAGCATGTTTGTACAGAGAGGGATATTTTCATGGGCCGACTCCACCTGTCTGTTTGAGCTGCACACTGATTCTTATCCTCCTCACTCACTGTTTTTCTCTTCTGTTCTGGTTAGCTGCAGGTCACATTATCCGACAACACCTGATAAGAAGTTGACGAGATTGTTGAGACCATAACAGTAGTTCATAACAACAAATAAGACAATTTAAACATCATACTTTCTGCACTTTTCTTTTCAATCTGTCAAACTTGAGAATAATCTAAGCAGGCAGCTGACAGTGCTGTGAGCACCAGAAACGCTCCTCTTCTCTCATTACTGAGAGCTACCACAGGATTACTGTCTCAACCATTTGTCCAGAACCAGGGTGAATTCATCATTTTTACTAACACAAATTCCCCAGCAGTGCAGGAAAAGAAGATTGTCATTTGAGTAAGTATTTGACACTGTCAGGTTCATAAGCATGACTGTAACGAAGAAGGGAAGAAGGAGTCAGGAACCAGCGAACGTCCAATTTAACTTGATAGTAAAATAAACATGAAAAACAAAAGGAAAGGAAAGTGGCAGCCCCTCATGGACGATTGCCACATAAACTAAAGAAAACAACAACATAAAGTCCAGGCCTGCACTGTTAAAAATTTCCTGTAAATTTTACAGTAAAATACTGGCAGCAGGGTTGCCAGCCAGTTACTGTATTTTTTACAGTAGCGTTTCTGTAATTTAATTTACAGATTTTTACTGTATTCTCTGATTACAGTAAATAACTGTATTTTTTTAATTGTTGTATTTTTTACAGTAAGTTACATGAATCTTTGTATTCACTATATCTAGAGGAAGTATGCAAAATGCAGTATATACAATATATTTTCTTGATTTTTGAATATTAATGACTGGCAGCTGAATTTTAAATGTTAATTATTTATCAACTGCATAAGCTTTAAACAATTGTTTTTAAATACATTAAATGTTGTATAACGCACAACTTAATTCCCCTATTACTTCACAAAACAAACAAATTATTCAACATCCTAATCTTGAAAAACAGGTCAACATTTATTTAATTTATAACTTTAAATGTACATAAAATTACATTTTTAATTACTTGAAACAAATTAGCCGTCATGGCCCTTCACACAAAGAAGAAATACGCAAATGACATTTAAAACCACAAGTTGACCAAAATGATCATAATAAAATGATTCTGAAAAAGACAGACACAAATTAATTTTCACCACTTCATTACCAGACAAACATGTCCAAACAACAAGGCCCAAAAAACTTATGATCAAAAATGGAGAATAATTCAGCTCCAGATGCTGTTCCATCACAGGATGCAAAGAGTGGCTAGAAATATTGAAAAGGACAATACATTAGATATATTACAAAACATAATGATACAGTCAGAGACAGACAGAGGGATGACAGATACAGTTAGAGTCAGATAAAGAACATTAAAAGGTTACAATTAAAGGAAAAAAAGATGTTTGTGTGTGTGTATACTACTTACATTTCAGAAATTCCACTGATAACACACCACTTTGCAGGGAAGAGTGGCAACATGTGGGTTCACTGCAACCTGTTTCTTCTGTACCATTTCCCCTGTCGTAGCAATTTTCTTCTTTGTTCCTCTTACAAAGCACCTAATGGGTCAGGAAACAGACAGTATGTAATTAGGATTGGTTTTAAGTTTTGATGCTTGTAATCATGTTTTTGAAATCTGTTAGAGCAGTGTTTCTCAACTCCAGTCATGAGGACCTCTCAGGAAGACCTCCCCAACCCTAACCCTATGTCCACTAATTAAAACACCTGATTTAACTAATTAAGTCAACAGATAATATATCTAAAGGCAAGTTCTGATATTGAATAAATGTGTAAAATGTACTGAGGTTGTTAAGAATTCAATCATTACCTTTAAATGAACTCCAAGGTGCAGGCTGCCTCCTCCTGATTTATGTAATATGCAGTGAACAGTAGGCCTATGTCAAGGCCAGACAGGAAGCTGGGCTGAATGCTCTCCTCACACACAACTTGGTCTTCCAGTGTCCACTTGTCAAAGTGTCTCCTAAAACAATACCACATGTGACAATAGTTTATTTTTATTTTTCAGCTTTTTAAATTTAAACTATATTTTATTCAGAGTGCAGGAAGTCTTTCTATTAAATAAAATTAACAAAGGAATTATGAAAACAATAAGCAAATTACACACAGAGAGTAGGCTAAAATATATAGGATATAGGCTAGCCTATATTCGTAATGAAATGTAAGGGATTTTTACACCGGCATATTAAACATGCGACACAGCAACATTCAGATTCTGACGCAAGGTTTTAGCAACGGCGTTTTCATTTCGGCGCCCATTTTAACAGATGACTTGATTTTGATTTGATTTACACCATAAAATAATCACGACGAAGTGTGCAGATCAACACGAAGCTCGTGTGAATACCAACTGTTGTCATTAAAGCATGTAATTCTTCTTAACATAGGAGCCCATAGATCCCGAGGAATATGTGAAATACTACTGCGTCCGCGATGCTGAAGCCCCGCGCAAGTCTCCCTCGCGCCCCGTACGGAGGATGCGTGATCCTCGGTTACCAATATGAACCGCGAATATAAAGTTACCTTCATAGTCTACGAGTAACACAACATAAAAATAAGAAACTGAAATAATAAGTCACTTACCACAGAGTTAAGAATCACTCCTCTTGCCGCTACCCGAAAGTCGACGACACGACCGTTGAAGATCACAATGCCTCTGTAGATTTGAAATTTACAGCAATATTCTGTATTTTGAATCAAACCGTCACGTGACCCCAGAATGCATTGCAGTTTACAGCAATATGCTGTATTATTAGAAAACAGCCAGCTGCTGTAAAATATTGCTGGAATTTTTACAGCAATTCATTACAGTGTGGTCCTCTCTCGGCCTCCACTGTCATCACTCCTTTTGATCTTTTCTGAGCTCCTCCATACTCATTAACACTCACGCACCACAGCTCATAGATGTGTGTAATTAAATCAGTTCATTATTAGCCAATCAATGATATGCTCAAATTAGCCATTGGTGACAAACTAACTTGTCAACAGGAAACTTTTCAGTCGATGTCAGCAGTGTTTGGGTATTTTGTGGACACAAGATGTTTTATTAACCTGTATGTTTGTTGACATCTGTTTTTCCATTATTTTATAGAAAAATTGGTCACACTTTAGATAAGGGTCCAATTCTTACTATTAACTAACTAACTATTAACTATGACTTTTGCCTCAGTAAACTCTTAATTACTGCTTATTAAAGTTAGTAAGGTAGTTGTATTGGGTAGGATTAAGGGATGCAGAATATGGTCATGCAGAATAAGGTGCTAAAAGGTCCTAAAGTGCTAATAAACAGCCAATATCCTAGCAATATGCATGCTAATAAGCAAATAGTTAATAGTGAGAATTGGACCCTAAACTAAAGTGTTACCAAAAAGGCTTTGTTATGCAGACCCAGGACAGTCATGAGAAGCATGCGGGTTTGCAACAACATAAGGGTAAAAAGTAAATAGCCTAATTTCAAAATTGTAAGGTTTGGCACTGGACCAAAGCATGGTCCAGTTTAGAGCCTGCTAGTAGATGCCATGACTATGCTGTTTTGGTGGCAAAATTCCCAATTCCAAACACACTTTCAAACTGAAAATACTGTTCGTGTCTGTGTCAAAATAATTTCTTCAATTTTCTACAAACAATAAGGGGAAAAAGCTCAAAATGAATCGGTAGTCTTCCCATTTTGAATTTGCTCATACCCTATCCTCTTATATCTTATCAGCTATGTACTGTATTTGTTTTCCATTTTTAGTCCAGCATATTATTGTCTTCCGCATGAGCTAACCACCTCACTCCATCAGTTTCCTCATTAGTAATCAGCTGCATGCCGGTGATGTTTAATTGCTGGAATATGTCAGGATGTAATTATTGCAATCATCTCCATTAAAAAAACGGCTGCCTTTCTGAGCGAAAACGAGCCCAGTGACACAGTGATGATTCCACAGCTGTCAAAGCAGGTTTTAGTTGCCAGATCTCCGATTCCGCTCATCCTCTTTCATTATGTAAGGAATTACGAAGAGGCCACGAGGTTAACCAGATCGGATTTAGCACACTGCTGTAAGTTTCTACAAAACACGCTTGTCGCATATTGACCAGCTTTAGACACGGGGCTGGCAATTAACACTGTTGTCTAGCACATGCAGGGGAAGGTTGAGCTTTTGAGTTATTATCCAGGGATTGGTGGAACAGAAGAGGGACGCTGTAGAATTCTGCTTTTTTTGTTGAGGTCATTTTTAACCAGTGCAGTCACTGTTATACGCAGCTCTCAAAACCATAGCGGAGGCAGTAGTGACATGGGACATGCTGTGAGCTGTTGCAATCCATCTAATTTAGGTTGAGCGATTGTTCACCTTTCTCACCCTTATCCATCAGCCAGGCTTTTTGCAAAGGATACACACAGTGGCAGGACAGGGTTTTTATGCTGTGAAGACACGTATGAGAATGTTTGCAGATGTGCAATAGACTAAGTTTCTCTCGGACGAAATGTCATTTGTTGTTTATTTCTCATTAGGCTTATTCGACTTGAACTGGCGCTGCACAGACCGATTGGTTTATGACATCAAAGTACCGCGATAGCGATCAGAAAGCTGACGGCTCCTTATGCTTTTTGAATCGCTCTCGCGGTACTTTGATGTCATAAACCGATCGGTCTGTGCAGTGTTCAAGCAAGGGCGCAGATGGCACTGGGGACGGGGGGGACATGACCCCCCCAGATTTATAGTGACCCGATCCGTCCCCCCCTCACTATCCCTACAAAAGGTGACAAAAATCGGTAAAACAGAGGATTAACCAATGTTTTCGCTATATGTACATTAGCCAAAGTAGAGTGTCCCGGCCCGCCGCTGCTTCAGAATCGGGTCGGGACAGACGCAGGCTGATCTACACCGGTCACCATTACTTTGTCCACGTTCTCACTACACGCCGTTCTGTTGTCAATAAACACACGATGCCTTCATGCCACCGACGTTTACACACTCTCTCTCTCTGTGTGTGTGCTACGACTCCTCCTGAGTGACGTCGCCAGGGTCCTATGAGGAGCTAGTAGCTGCCTTAATCGTGCCTGTAGGAGCGGACCGGTAACCATAGTGATCATATACCATCTATGACTGAGCTGAGTCGGTGATTTTCTGAACTGAACAAAATCGACTGTATAAATGCCACATAAAGGCAATGAAGAGACAGAAAACAATCACCTCGTTTTTTCAAAAAACAAACAATGTAAGTATCCTATGCCTGTTGACTTTCCCAGATGTGGCAGATTAGATTTGTTAAGGGGAATAGCTAGTCTGACAATAAGGCTTTTGCACTTAGCAAAATGTGGAGACCATAACTATGCATTTAGGTGAGTGGACAGAGACAAATAATGAATGAACACAAAAAGAATGGTTGGATAAATCAAACAATTTATCGTCGTCAGGAAATAATGTTTTATCTTATCATTTAACCCATGGTACTGTATAAATTGATGAGGTATGTTCACTGTCGTGTAAACCACTATAAGTAAATTTGTGTGGTGCAAGGTTTATGCAAACAACAAATAAAGGCCTACATAAACTTTTGACATCCTCTTATAGCAGGAAATCATGTTTTTTTTATTGTACGGAGCAACGGAGGATATAGATTCTTAAATTATGGGCTATGAAAAACATTTCTTAATATGTCATACATCATTTGAAAGATATTTCTAATCTATAAATTGCAATAAAATTGTAATTAACACTTACATTTTTTTTTTTTTTTGTTATTCTTAGATATTTTTGAAATATTAGTTTTAGCCATTAATTCTCAGGAATATGTTGTATTTCACATTGATATTCACATTCTATAGAGGTATAGAGGGTTAACTGAAATTATAAGATTTAAACTGTTGTCCTCCTGGCCTGCAGGCGATTTCTGATGACAGTAAGGCAGGCCCTAGTCAGTCAAGTGAGGATCTGCAGGAGGGCAGCCACAGTAGAAAATATGTTGTTGTTATTTTATTTTTATTTTTTGCACATAGGTTCTTTGCTTTTTTGTTCATAATGATAGACTTTGTATGCTGAGATAAGCAAATGTTTAAATAAAACATACTTTGCTGAATACATGAAGATTTGGTGGGTGATTGGCATACTATCAGGCCTTTGTTTGCCTTTGTTCATTGTTGTTTATCCATGATTTCAAACAAGAATCCCCCAATGGCTTTTTAGTGCAAATCATTAGCCCAAATTACATAAAGAAACTACTTGAGCACTAGTTAAAGCCAAAATTACGCAAAATAACGAATTGAGTTTAAATCATTTGCTGACAGCTCGGTCCCCCCCAGTTAAAAAATCCTATCTGCGCCACTGTGTTCAAGTCGAACAAGCTTATTGTCACAGAGTCAGCCACGCGGTCACAGCCCCAATCATCATCCAATCACCAGGACCCGCCCACTCGTTCACAATCACCAGAGTACTGACTCACTGCACCTGCACTCCCTCATCAACACAGCCTATATATTCACAGTTCACCATCCACTCATTGTCTGGTCTTGTCGCAGTATACACTGCTTTCTGTCAGACTCCTTACCACTCTACTCACCTGAGATCGTCTCGTCCTGTATCCAGTCTTTCTTCTGTCTGTCATCCTGATCCAGATCACTTGTCACCTGCACAGAGAATCCACTTCAGTCATCGCCAGCTGAAGTCACCGTCACCATCCTCTCACCATCGTCTGGTTCCCGCTGTTTCACCACCACTTTTCTTCAATAAACACTGTTTGCACTTTAACACCTGTCTGTCTCCTATGTTGTGACACTCATCATATGGTTGATAAATCACTTGGATAATTCTTTCTTTCAGAGTCTTCATCATCTCAAAGAATGTTTTAATCCTTTTTATCCAAAGTCCTCAAAGCCTTCAGAACAGCCGATAACATAATATACTATCTTATTATAACATGGGAACTGTTGAATGCCTTGTTCAATGTTTAAATGGACTTTGCTCATATGCTTTATGGTTGTCACGTTCATGTCTTGTTTAGTTTCATTATCTTGTTCTGTTTCTTTTTCCCTGTCACCATTTGCCTGAGATTTTGGTCATAGTTGGTAACCACGGTTTCTAAGTTTCTAATTGAGTTACACACCTGTTTCTTGTTATGTTTTTCATTCCTTCTGCATCTTTAAGTCGTCACCTTCATTTATATAGCACTTTTTGCAACAAAATTGTTTTGATTGTACAGCAGCTCTATAAGAAAGTCATTGTCCAGCTTAAGTAAGTTTTTGATTGAATTTCCATTGTAAAAAATGTTTTTATTAGTTATTAACTTAGGGGCCGCTTACACGACACCATTTATAACTGAAAACGTTTAATGCGCCCTGGCTGTTCATTTACACAACAACAGTGTTTTGGTGGCCTGAGAATCCAAACTTTGAAATGGGTTTCAAGCCCTCAGGTCTTTTTGTTCATAGTTCTTGGTGTTATATATTTATATTTATCATTCTTTGGATTAATACCCAGCTCTGTGATTTATCATCGCGATATCATAGAAAAACACCTTGGACAAAAACTAAAAGGTGACTTCATACAGATTTGAAGCATTATGACTTCAGTGCATTTCCAAAGGAATTGAATCATGCCTTGTTTTTATAAGCTGCTGGTAATTATGAATTCTGAAGAAATCAGATTAATCAGGTTTCTGTTGCATACTTTTAGAATTTCCCACACTAATACTTTTATGTGCACAGTTTCAAAAAAAGAAGGAAAAGTAAATGGGATGCCATGTGAATTTTAAAATGTGACAGGTGCTTTGAAATGCAAATATTTTGCTAATCAGAAAATGTGTGTGCTTGGTAATACATTAAAATATTGTTTTAAATGTCATTTCCAATGGGGAATATCAAACACTGATCTTTAATTAAAATGCTTTAAATATTGAGGCATTGATTTGGGCCACAGTGAAATGTCTATATAAGTCAAACAGACCAAGATGCTTTTACATAGAAAGTTTATTCTGACATTACAGCATGTAAAATACAAAGTGTTGCATTTATCACTTCAGAAGGCACACATGGATTCTGCACCCATAGAACACTTCACAGATTTCTTTAGAATTTGAACACCCATTATTCATGTATTCATTTTGAAATACTAAATGATTTCAGCTGTAAGACAACTTACGTATAATAATATGTAATTAAAGGGGCCAGACAGGCCAATATACACTCACCGGCCACTTTATTAGGTACCCCATGCTAGTAACGGGTTGGACCCCCTTTTGCCTTCAGAACTGCCTCAATTCTTCGTGGCATAGATTCAACAAGGTGCTGGAAGCATTCCTCAGGGAGTTTGGTCCATATTGACATGATGGCATCACACAGTTGCCGCAGATTTGTCGGCTGCACATCCATGATGCGAATCTCCCGTTCCACCACATCCCAAAGATGCTCTATTGGGTTGAGATCTGGTGACTGTGGAGGCCATTTTAGTACAGTGAACTCATTGTCATGTTCAAGAAACCAATTTGAAATGATTAGAGCTTTGTGACATGGTGGAAGTAGCCATCAGAGGATGGGTACATGGTGGCCATAAAGGGATGGACATGGTCAGAAACAATGCTCAGGTAGGCCGTGGCATTTAAACGATGCCCAATTGGCACTAAGGGGCCTAAAGTGTGCCAGGAAAACATCCCCCCACACCATCACACCACCACCACCAGCCTGCACAGTGGTAACAAGGCATGATGGTTCCATGTTCTCATTCTGTTTACGCCAAATTCTGACTCTAACATCTGAATGTCTCAACAGAAATCGAGACTCATCAGACCAGGCAACATTTTTCCAGTCTTCAACTGTTCAATTTTGGTGAGCTCTTGCAAATTGTAGCCTCTTTTTCCTATTTGTAGTGGAGATGAGTGGTACCCGGTGGAGTCTTCTGCTGTTGTAGCCCATCCGCCTCAAGGTTGTGCGTGTTGTGGCTTCACAAATGCTTTGCTGCATACCTCGGTTGTAACGAGTGGTTATTTCAGTCACTGTTGCCCTTCTATCAGCTCGAACCAGTCTGGCCATTCTCCTCTGACCTCTGGCATCAACAAGGCATTTCCGCCCACAGAACTGCCGCTCACTGGATGTTTTTTCTTTTTCGGACCATTCTCTGTAAACCCTCGTCCAGCGTTCATTCGAACGGTCCGTAACTATAACCTGCAGCGGATATAAATATCCAAACTATAGTGAAACACTATTTATTAGCAAGGTAACTTAGATCAGCCGTTTAAGACATTAAATCTGTAGCACATAACACAAGAACAATTATCTTTAAAATATAAACAAGACTTTATTGATTATTCTAACACATACAACTAATATCTAACACAATCACACGCACACACACATTCATACGAGTTGCAGAAAGAAAGAGATTGAGGAAAGAATGAGTTTTAAGAGTGAGATGGTGAAATCCCAAGTTTCTATATGCACTGTCCTTGCGTTTCTTGGGGGATTTCCCTTTGTCTGCTTAAAAGGGGTTTTCCCGGTCCGTTGCTTGGCTGGCGGTCTTCTCGTGCCTGGATAGATCTTGGGGTGGCCAATCACGTGGTGTGTTGGCGGATGGATGAAAGTCGTTTGAAGTTCGAAGCGCTTTGCAGTCGAAACGTGTTACCGAAACTTTGCAGCAAAACTTAACTTAGAACCGAGACTCTCAACGGAAAAGAAAGAAAAACTAAGGAAAGAAAGAAAAGTGAGAAGAGTAGTCATGGCTTGGATGAAGCTGTTTGAACCCATGTTCTTCTGATCTTTTTTGGGTTCTTTTGCCTGCTGGTCTACATGCTTACTCGTCTTTCCGGTTACTCGTCATGGCTTCTCCATGACTTCTGTAAATCTGCTCTAGTGAACAAATTCATAAACCAAATCTCAACCCAACTTAACAAAAACTCTACATAACTCTTCAGTATAACAGCAACATAATTCTAAGGCTTTGTTCAGGTCTAAGATTTTAACTCAAAAGTTTGTCCAGCCTCCGGGATGAGATCTGACCAATTAGGCACTGTCTTTATCTGAGAGGTGGTATTTTCTTCAGCTCTCATCGTAAATCATGCGTTATCTGAAATCCCTTTACTCTCCAGCTTTAGCAGAGTACATAGGATGCAGTTTAGACATGATTCCTATTATAAGAACATTAAATACATTTTACACAGATTTCAATCAAGCCATCTCCTGAATTAAGAACATATGATCTTACTGATAGGAAACATGATACACTTTCATTCACACGTCTAATAGTTATAACAATTACATGACTTATATGTGATCTAAGCCTAATAGACACATACAGGGGTTGTAGACACAATATAGAATTATGTAGTTGAACGATGTTTGATTATAAGTTCGTCAAGAATTGTTTTGGGATGATTTTATGCATTTTATATGTAAAGTTTCTAAAGAGATTAAAGAGATTTCGGCTCTGGGTCCTTCAGAGGTATTTATGACTACGGTGGTCTGTTTTAAATCCGTTGTCCTGGTATCAAACACCTTTGTCGTTATCTTGGTGGGTCCATCTCTGAACCAATCAGTCTTTTCCAAACTATCTAACTTTGACAACGTTTTTCCAGTTGGGCTCATCCTTTGGAGCCTGCAGGGCCATAAAGTTCTTTCTGGGGGGGTTTGTTGGCTAGCGTAGACTAGCTGGAGCCGAGATCTTTTATGGTTCAGAGTGTTGAGTTCTGTGTGGAATTATGTTTGAATGAATCACATGGAAGATTAATTTGTGTTTGGTTCGCCCTCAAATCCTACACAGCAATAAGAGAGTATAACTTGCTGTTTAAAACATGTTATGATGTTTAAATCTATTCCACAGAATTCTTCACCCCAAATACTCTTCATATTCCATCTGGGTCTGCATATAAATTAGTCTCACAGCAGATTCTCAAGTTGGTATTTCCAGAAAGCTGTGTTTCAAAGCACCATTTACATTTGATGCAAGCATTAAGGATTTAAAAAAAAAAAAACTTTTTATTCAATTATTCAAAACACAGACTTATCCAAGCACTAAATCAAGGCATAGGTGCCCCATGACAACATTATCAAATACTTTGTGTTTTTAACCGCAGACCAAATCCCATGTGTTAGTCGAAAATAAATAGGTTAAAATGGCCTTTTTAAGGAAGTGTGTAGATACTAGGCAAGTTGCTAAGTAGAAGTTAATTGAAGTTTATCTTGCATGAAATGTCACAGTGGCAGTGTTAATCACTAACTGTGCTTATAGGCCAAGTTAAATGAATGCCATACAATTTCACAAATTTCAGAGCTTGCTCAGCCTCTAGCAGTGATAGTTTACACACAAGTGTCAGCAATCCAAAAGACTTGAGTCACATGGGAGGATCGTGCACAAGATGAATGATATGAGTGTGCGAATCACACGCTGAGCCTGAAATCACAGGGTTTTAGATCTGCCGACAAGCATTCCTGACTCGATAATGCAGGGGAGCTTGTGAGGTGGAAACTTACTTTATATTGGGAAAGCTTACAGTCTGATAAAACAAAAAACTCTACTAATATTGAAGGATCTTTAAGGTTCAGTTGTTTTGTAAAAAAAAATATATTCATCATTTTTATATGAACAGTTTTATGTAAAACATGTTGGGGTCATTCTTGTTTGATCATTATCTAACATCAGGTCAGAGAAAATTTGCATGCCGCTTTGAACACTTTTAAAGGGTGATGAAATAAAAGCCTAAATTTCATGCAATAGACAGGGGGAAAACACATTAATAGCTTTAATGCATATTGCATTTTATGCATATGCATATAGTCCCAGAGCAACAGCTAAATTGTACTAATTTGTGAATGTGAATCCAAGTGTGTGAGGCAGAGAATTGCTCTAATTTGCATGTTTACACCTGGGTTCCGAACAATATCATAGAGGATGTCTGTGGCCTCCGCATCGTTGTTAGCCAGTATGGTTGTTGTCAACGAACATTAAATCTGTCATTAAAATTGTCCTGATAGTACCGTGCCTGTTTTGGAATGCTTTTCTCATTATGGCATCCATGACGATGTTGAAGAGGAGAGGAGAAGCCATTTAACCCCAAATATTAAATGCATGTTATTCATTAGACTTGCTCTCTACTTATTCATATAATGACACCATAATTAAAAACGATGGACTATGGAATTGAAACATGCAATCAATATTATTGTGTTAATATTTACTCTGATAAACATGTTAAAAAAAATGACATGCAGTAAAAACAGAAAACTGTGCTGTGCTCTCTTTTATGTTGGGATTTGGTGAAACAATTTCATATGCTAGATTTCATATCTTGTACACCAGTCTTGGAGAATGAAATGGCTCCCCAACATAAGAAAAATAAATTATTTAATTGCATTTAGTGTGCAGCTAATAGCTTTTTCTGAACTAAAAACATTATTTGTAAATTTACCATTTTGAGACTTGAAGAAAGAAGAGGTGTACAGTGAGAGTGTTTTCACATACGGCTGGGTTTTCATCTGCCCATGATTGATTTCCGGTGGAAATAAAAGCAGCAAAGCTTCAGGGCATCGGAAGGGCACATCTCTTTCACAAGTTAACCGTAATAGATGTGTCCATGAGCATAGAATTAGAGTGTGTGTGTTGTCAGGCTGGTCCCTGTCCTCAGAGGCCCTGTCTTTCTCGCTGATTGAGAGGAGTTTTAATTAAGATAAATAGGCTGTGCTTAGTCATCTGTTTAATACCAGGCCTGGAAAGTGAGTGCTTTATCCTCTTACAGGTTTACAGAGGTAATAGGGAATTATTGTTTTGGAGATGAAAAAGAAAATCCCATTAGCGGCCAACTTTTTGCATTTCATCTAAACTTCATTAAGACAATGGCACCACTGCAACAGAAAAATAGATTATAATGATTTGATGAGTACACCTCTAGGTAGGCATAAGTTTCATTAAAGGTTTATTCATTTTCCCCTGGTGTTTCAATAGCTCTGGTTGTGCCTCTGTCTTATTGTTCACATTAGAAGTTAATGAGCTTAATGTGATGTAGACAAGGAGGACATGTTGCTGAATCAACATCTTTGTTGGTCCTGAAAGAATATTTTCATCTGATAATCAGGTTTTATGGGTTAGGTTTATATTTAGGCAGGTTAGGGATGCTGCACCACGGATCCGTTTGGTTTGTCACAATGTTTCATAGTATGCACTGTCTACAATAGACACTCATGTGACACTGAAACCTGGAGTAATTATGCTGAAAAAAAAAACGACGGAATTTTGAAATAGAAAATAGTTATTTTAAATTGTAACAATATTTGACAAAATTACCACTTTGACCATATACTTTTGATCAAATAAATGCAGTCTTGGTGAGTCTTCTTTCAAAAACATGGGGGAACAAAATCATACTGACCCCAAACTTTTGGTTTGGAATGGTTGTGTTATGATTATATTATATTATAATAATTAATAATAATTATATTATTATATTAAACACCATATGTGTGTAGTTGTATTTAGTATTAACATTTGTATGTAAAATTATTTTGTATGCCAACTGAATCCCTGCCAAATTTAGGGATTAGGGTTATTTATTTTACTGTAGGTTTTAGGGTCAGCTTTGAGTTAATTAATATTCCGAGATGCTGTGCTTATTAATGCTTTCAGTGCAGACAGCCTCAAGCTGTTTTGGCATGACGCAGCATGTGATGGTGTAGGCACGGGTATAGTGTTTGGCTTATTATTGTTATGAAAATATGCTGAATGTGTTAAATTACACATAATTGAATGTGTTAAATCACATTGTGCAGATTATTAACACAACTAAAACATATTGTTGTAATAAAAGGGTTTAAATGGCTAGCATGGTCCGGTTACTAGCATAATATGCTGTAACTACACTATTTACAATTTGATTTGTGGATATTTGAATTAACACATACACTCATACGGAAGTTTGGGGTTGGTAAGATTTTTTTTTAATGTTTTTGAAAGAAGTCTATTATTCTTAATTTATTTGATAAAAATACAGTAAATGTTAATATTGTGAAATAATACTTGTATTGTAATTTTAATAATATTTAAAATATTTGAAAATGTAATTTATTCCTGTGATGCAAAGCTGAATTCTCATTATCATTACTCCAGTATTCAGTGTTACATGATCCTTCAGAAATCATTCTAATATGCTGATTTGGAAGAAACATTTCTTATTATTATCAATATTATCAATTCTGCTTAAAATGTGGAAACAGCGATTTTCTCAGGATTATTTGATGAATGGAAAGTTCAAAAGAACAGTATTTATTTTTAAATGTATATATTTTGTAACACTATAAATGTCTTTACTGTCACTTTTCACTGATCAATTTAATCCTTCCTTGTGGTATAGTATTAAAGGTCCAATAGGTAAACCTCTACAGAAACATTTTTTGTTATGTTGGGTGAAAGTCTCCTCATATCCTGATAGCAATCACTATGTTAAGTGGTCTAAATGTATTTTTATACATATCATCTCTGGGAGGCGTAAGACCATAAAATGTTTGTTCAATCATTACATTCGATCCGAATGAAATGATACCATGTGTTCCCTGTCAGTCATCGTGTGTTTGCATATCACTGCGCAGCCTTTTCACGCAGACATCTTACATCAGCGTGTTTCACGTACGCTGTGCAGACAGAGAGCGAACGGCAGGCAAACAGTTGTTTACGTTTGTTATTGTAGTACTGTTACTCACTGTACTGTAAAGTTTTCTCCTGGTGAATGACACATGATGTAATCCAATATTGTCTCTGGTTGTCTCGCTTCTGGTCTGTGTGCGTTTGTGTTTTGGAGGAGGCGTGGCTTTGGATTGCGATTTGCAGGGAGGCTAAATTTAGCATTTCCCAGATCACCTATTGCACCTTTAATTCCCTTAAAACTTAAACATTAAAACATATACTGTGAGTCACTAATATTTCATTATTATACTATACTTTTTAATAACCAGTGTATGACTGTTGAGAGGGCTTTAAAGCAGCACTAGGTAACTTCTCAAGCTTCATAATATATTTCCAAGTCTCTTGTGATGGTACATCGACTTACAATAGGTTGAATGACACGTCTGCCATAGCCTGACGGGGTCTGTAGCAGGGGCGTCACTAGGCCCTTTTTAGGGGGGCTTCAGCCCCCCTAAACTTCTGCCTAGCCCCCCTAAAAATGTGAGATTAATGTAGGCTACACAAATTCGTGTTCGCTTCAGTCTTGTTATAATCAGATTCAGCGCGTTCTTCATCTTCAATCCGCAGCGGCGCCGAGCAGAGAGCACGTCAGAAACAGAGGACAGGGTGTGTGTGTGTGTGTGTGTGTGTGTTCATGTGTGTTCATCTGAGCCTCATTGGTCTGTCACTGCTCGTCAATGTCAGAATATTTGAGATGACCAATCAAATCAAAGTAGGCAGGCTTTATGTTCACAGAAGCTGAGCGCGAATTTTAACAGTGCGACTCGACGCGTACGGTCAAGTGCGAGATAAGATGTAAGTAGCTAAACTTAACATTTCATATTTTACTTTTTTTAGGTCATAAATGTTAAACGAATGACAAAAAATAATCAGGCAAACTAATATAGTTTTGTCTAATTTCGCCATTTTGAACTGAAAATAGGCTGTAACGTGACTCATGTAATGTAATAATTAGTTTACAAGAAACATTAACAAAGCCGTTTTCATCATGTTAGGCACAAGATTAATAATGAATGTGTACATATTGAGGATATAATACAAATTGTAGCCTTTAGTAAATTAAAAAAGCTCAGCTTTAGGAGGGGAAGAGAAAGGGACGAAGAGACTGAGAAAAAAAGAAAGAGTGATGGAGATGAGAAGAGAGCAGGTATTGACAAATAATCTGCCCACTGACATGGTTTTAAAGCTATTTCTTATCCTTTTTTGGTCTTCAAACGTCTTGAAATGCACATATCAGAGAAATAAAAAATTTGAACCCCCTACCAACCTCAAATTTAGGACCTCTGTGACTAAAGCCCTGTCTACGGCCCTGTATTAGGCATAAGATCAATAATAAATGTGTAGCCTACATATTGTGAATGCATTTAATAAACTTAATTACCTTTAGTAGCTTTCAGTAAATAAACGCGTCTGAGAAAATGATTCATAGGCAAAATCAACCTATCAATTGACCCTATGTTTACTTTCTTCACTGACAGACAAAAATGAAAAGCCTATATCAGTCAAAGCTCAGCTTTAGGAGGGGAAGAGACAGGGCAAGATAAAAACAAAGAGAAAAAGAGTGTGATGCTGATGAGGAGAGAAAAATAATCAGCTGCCCACTATCCAAGTTTTTTGGCCTTCAGAACATCTTAAAATGCACATATGTAGATCAGAGAAATCAAAATTTTCTCGGGGAGACCCCGAACCCCCTTATTTGCCCTACCTCACATTAGGGACCACAGTTATTATAAAACCGTGCCTTTGCATCGTAATGAAAATGGTTAATAGTGATCTTTAGATCCTAAACTAAAGTGTTACATTTTTTTATTTTTAAAAAAAAAATCATATTGGGGGCTTAGCCCCCCTAAAATGAAAATCCTAGTGACGCCCCTGGTCTGTAGCATTTTTAATCGTACTTTTAAACTTCGGGTTTCGGGTAGTAACCGGCGAACAAAGAGAACTACAAAATTCGACTGCTTTGCGGCATATACGCAGTGGTGGAAAGAGTACTGAAAAAGCATACTCAAGTAAAAGTACTGTTACTTGTCAAAAAATGTAGTGAGAGTAGAGTAAAAGTACCTGTCCTAAATACTACTCAAAGTAGGAGTAAAAAGTAGCCCTTTTAAAAGTACTCAAGAGTAGTGAGTAGTGAGTATTATGCTATGAATGTTAGTCCACCTTATACCCTGCAAATTGAAAATGTAGAGCTCTTTTGGGTCATTCCTGGTATGCGGTGACATTTTGGCTTCATAAGTGTTGAAAAAAAAAGAACATGATTTTCATGTTTTTAGCATTCTACCAAAATAGTGACATGTTTAACTATAAGGAATACATATTGGTCAAGCTCAGGGACTCTATAATAATAATTATGTTTGTTCAGACACTGTCCATGAAAATATTCCACCCTGTTAGGGACATATACATAGTTATCACAACATGTTAATAATGTAAATGTTAAACAATAATGAGCTTTTCTTTGATAGTATATGTCCCTTATGCCATCTTAGATTTTTTTTCTTCTTGAAACAAGCAAAACAATTTTTGATGAATAGAATATGTTTCACATTCCACCCTGTTAGGTTTATAGACCTAACAGGGTGGAATTTTTTTTAGCTAAATTAGCCTTAGCTCTTTGAGTGATCAACATTTAGCTAACCTTCTACAGATAAATATAACTTTTATAACTATGTCAGATTTGTTTTTAAATTTTTTTGATAGGACAAACATTCTCCATAACATAGCCTAACAGGGTGGAACTTTAAGGGTGGGACAAGCAGGATAACATAAAAAAAAAAAAAAAAAAAAGTTAGGAGTGAGAGTTGAAGCTTACTTCAGTTTGTACAGTTGAATTCCAGCAGGTAAAAGAAATTAAGTCACTTCTTGAAAATGATCTCAATGAAATTGCAGTCGGATTTGGAAGGCAAAAAAGTACATAACAGGGTGGAAGACTACTTCAGGGACGCAGTAATTGAAGAAAATGACCTATATTTTCACATGATGTATATGTATGATTAGAGGCAATTTAGCCTAGTCTATAACATAATAAAAAAATATTTTGAGGTTTTTGTCATTTCATGGTTTATATTTCTTGCTGAAGTTGATTACTGTGCACTGAGGACATGATATAATTGAAAGCATACATCAATTAAAATTGTGTAAAATACAAAATAGTATTTGTACTGTCTATTATCTCTGTTTAAATGGTAAAGAATACTTAAATCTACAATTTAAGCCATTTACTATAATATGTGACTCATTTTAGAGAAAATATAAATCATTGGGACAGGAAAAGTCACCGCATACCAGGGGTGCTTCTCTTATCACAGATTCATAGAAAAAAAGAAACAGTAGGCCTATTTCAATATCCAACAGTTTTATTTTTGACTGCTAGCACTAAAAAAAATACAGCGTTTCCCCAACCATTGTTTTGGACTAACCCCCCCCCCCCCCCCTCCCCCCTAAAATGATGACAAAATCCAGTCATAAAAAAGGAATTTACTGTATAACGCGGAATTTCACGGAATTTGTACATTTTTTGAGGAATAAATAGAAAGTCGTTCAGTACACTTGAAATCAAATCGCGATATACACTCACCGGCCACTTTATTAGGTACCCCATGCTAGTAACGGGTTGGACCCCCTTTTGCCTTCAGAACTGCCTCAATTCTTCGTGGCATAGATTCAACAAGGTGCTGGAAGCATTCCTCAGGGAGTTTGGTCCATATTGACATGATGGCATCACACAGTTGCCGCAGATTTGTCGGCTGCACATCCATGATGCGAATCTCCCGTTCCACCACATCCCAAAGATGCTCTATTGGGTTGAGATCTGGTGACTGTGGAGGCCATTTTAGTACAGTGAACTCATTGTCATGTTCAAGAAACCAATTTGAAATGATTAGAGCTTTGTGACATGGTGGAAGTAGCCATCAGAGGATGGGTACATGGTGGCCATAAAGGGATGGACATGGTCAGAAACAATGCTCAGGTAGGCCGTGGCATTTAAACGATGCCCAATTGGCACTAAGGGGCCAAAAGTGTGCCAGGAAAACATCCCCCACACCATTACACCACCACCACCAGCCTGCACAGTGGTAACAAGGCATGATGGTTCCATGTTCTCATTCTGTTTACACCAAATTCTGACTCTAACATCTGAATGTCTCAACAGAAATCGAGACTCATCAGACCAGGCAACATTTTTCCAGTCTTCAACTGTTCAATTTTGGTGAGCTCTTGCAAATTGTAGCCTCTTTTTCCTATTTGTAGTGGAGATGAGTGGTACCCGGTGGAGTCTTCTGCTGTTGTAGCCCATCCGCCTCAAGGTTGTGCGTGTTGTGGCTTCACAAATGCTTTGCTGCATACCTCGGTTGTAACGAGTGGTTATTTCAGTCACTGTTGCCCTTCTATCAGCTCGAACCAGTCTGGCCATTCTCCTCTGACCTCTGGCATCAACAAGGCATTTCCGCCCACAGAACTGCCGCTCACTGGATGTTTTTTCTTTTTCGGACCATTCTCTGTAAACCCTAGAGATGGTTGTGCGTGAAAATCCCAGTAGATTAGCAGTTTCTGAAATACTCAGACCAGCCCTTCTGGCACCAACAATCATGCCACGTTCAAAGTCACTCAAATCAACTTTCTTCCCCATACTGATGCTCGGTTTGAACTGCAGGAGATTGTCTTGACCATGTCTACATGCCTAAATGCACTGAGTTGCCGCCATGTGATTGGCTGCTTAGAAATTAAGTGTTAACGAGCAGTTGGACAGGTGTACCTAATAAAGTGGCCGGTGAGTGTAGTGTGTGTGTGTGTGTGTGTGTGTGTGTGTGTCACGTTTATATCGCGATTTGATTTCAAGTGTGTGTGTGTAAATATTAAACCACAAAGACAATTTAAATATCCTGCATGTTCTGAATCCTGCATGTAAAGAATCCTGCATGTTCTGTGTGAATGAATGGTGCAGCCGACGCGCAGTTTCATTTACCACACACACACACACACACACAGAAGCACGTGTGACGCTTGCGCTGTTTTTTTTGCCTATATGAAGACACGAATGCATGAACTTCCTCCAGGCTCAAGATCCACTCCGAAAGTCACTTCGTGAACAAAATAAATTGGCGCCAGGTGTCTCGAAGTCTGTTGATGCTGGTTTGATGCAAAGTTTTCCGCGCGCGATTTGATTTGACGGGAATCACGCATGGAGTCACATGACTTATTATAAAAATAAATATTCATATAAATGTAGCGACGGCAGGTTCAGGGAAAATAGCGCAGTAAAAGTAACGATACAGCACTTAAAATGTACTCAAGTAAAAGTAAAAGTACACTGTTTTTAAACTACTTAAAAAAGTACAATTCCTAAAAAAAACTACTCAATTACAGTAACGAGAGTATTTGTAATTCGTTACTTTACACCACTGCATATACGTCACTTCCACCACCACCCCCACTTCCTTAAAATCGGACGTGCGAGCCAAATGTTATAGTCATGGCCGAAGCAGCAAAGAAAAACAAGAAAGCAAAGGTTTTATCGGAGCAAAGCAAAAAGAGAAAAAGAGAAAGTGATCGCGTTAAAGGCAGAACGAGGATCAACAGTGGGCCAGCGTTTTCTCGCTGGTGTGAGCTGAAGGAGGAGGAGGGGTGCCCGACCGATGCGGACTTGGCTGTCATGCTTTTGAACTAAGTATATTGCTTGCATACTATCTCTTTGTTGTTTTTTTGTCTGCCTGACTATGTTACGGAAGCTATCTTATCCTCCGTTTATCTTCATGAATCAAGTAATGATAGTAGAGTAACGAATTATCAATCAGGTAGCTAGTAAACGATATTCTAGTTTTTGATGGTTAGCTATCGCTAGCATTCTTGTTCTGATTTGAACTTTGCAATCGATGAAATGCAAATAGCAAATGTTTGACCTTAAAAGTGTACTCTACTCAACATGTACAACTAAAGGAGGAAGATTATTAATATTATCATTGTGTTCATAGCTTCTCATTTGTTACATGTGTAAAGTTACTTGATTGTGTAATTTCCGATTATTGATAGCTACAGAGGCAAACGGGATTCCCATGAATAAAACCCATGAAGAAATATTCATATGACATGCTGAAATATATGCCACTGTACCTGGGATGAAGACATTTCACACGCGACGCAAGCAGAACACCTGCATGTGACCTCCCCCTACAGTGTTCAGGACTATCATGGTTGTCAACAAATGCACGTGCATGTAGGATGACAGAGTTTATGACAGTAGTAGAGGACAATACTGTTTCCCAACTGTAGGGGGACACCGAGAGCAAAAGTTACCTGGTGTTACTTTAAAGCATTAAATGTATGTACTGTATGCATGTATGTATATATGGACCTGTATCTATGTATATGTATGCCTTTCTCCTCATAACATAACAACTTGTTATACTGGGAATGTACACATTTTATGGTCGCGTCACCTAGTCAGTGTTACTATGGCGTCATTTCCTCTTGCTCCAACTCAATAAGTCACATGACATTTAAGGCTCAGTTGATTTGTGTCAAAAGCTCTGTGATGCTAACGTAAAACTTACTAAGAGATAACTTTCTCCAAGTAATTACAACATTATTGGTTGTAACATACATATACTGTACATGTACATTTAGGGCAAGATTTACTAAACAAGGCAAATTAGCGTTAGAACACAATTCCAAAAAAGCGCCAATAGGAGTGGAAAGTTCTGCACGTGATCTACTGACAACACGCAAATTAAAGAACACAGACACATCCGGATCATTTCCATAATGACCAACGCAGTCTACCAGGAGAAACGCAAATTGGCGTCTGGTTTAATACATGCTTTTTTTGGCCGTTAAATACTGCCACAAAAAAACAGTAAATACCTTAGTAAATCATCTTGTGTGATTAATTTAAATACTCTTCTCTTATAAATATTGCGTCTGAAAGGGAAACTCCTACAAATCCATATGCAATAAGGTCAGTCGCAAAAATAACCCTGTCCACACCTTTTCAGTGCTAAATTTTCACTGTGTCTTAAGTAAATCCTGACAGTAGGAGGGTTTGCGCTGGCGCAAGCTGTTTGTAAATCTGGCCCTTATTTGGTAATTTATGAATTCAAGTATCTGAGCTAGCAGATTGCTATTTAAACTGCCAGTGCATGATTCAGCCCTTCTCGGACCCCTCTGTGAAAATGCCCATGGATGTGGACAGAAATCTCACTGGAGCATGAGACAGAGACTGAAGATGTCACTTCTGGTATTAAGCACCGCTGTGAACATCATCCGTGCGTCTCTCTCCTCAACCTGTCACTGAATCACATCCATAGCCTTCACACACACGCGGTCTCACCTTGCTGCAGGCTGCTCTTATCCTCACCCTCTTCCATCCTCTGCTGACACTTAGAGAGAGTTCGAGAGGTGTGTGTGCGAGTGCGAGTATCTAAGTGTACGCACTCTGTGCACACACATCCCCAGGCTCTGCTCTTGTTCTCACCTTACAGTCTGTTGGACTGCAGAGGAGAAATGAATCACACTGTCAGATGCTCTGAAAATAAGCAGCATCAAGCTCAAGCCCTGCTGACTTACAGCCACACCAGCGCAGCGGACGAGACCTCTCCTCTGAATTCCGCTCTCTTCTTCTTACTTCACCTTCACTAGTGGCAGGTGTGAACTGGCCCAGTTTGCTTGCCATTGTGAAACATGCTGGCAGTGTGACCTGAAAACAAACGGGCAGAATAATTGAATTAGGAAGCAACTGGAGTGTTAGACGGCATCTGTTGCTCACCTGATGTGCTGCTGTGTAGGTGATTAGCGTGACAGAAAGACTCAAATGCAGGAGGTCTCCAATCAGAAAACACACACACACACACACACACAGACACGGATGCTTGTAGGATTTCTTCTTGGGGTATGCATAGAAACCTGACTGTAGCAGCCCAGTTGAATAAAGAAATTCGCTCTCTCACGGATGTTGTTGGTTTATTGTCCTTAATACCTTCACAACACCGTAAGAGCTAGAACAGATAAATTAACATTATTGGAGTTTGAAAATGATTCACGTACATATAAATCTAAACAAAACAGTAGACGATATAGCAACAAATTACGAAATTAATACTAACATTTATCATAAACAACTTATACTCTTAAATCAAACAAACACATAAAAAACAATCATATTGACAAGATATGCTATGTAGCATTATACAAGTGCTTAAATATACATGATGTACACCTTGTACTCCTTTCCAACCAGGTGCTAAAAACAGACACAAAACAAATACTACAAAAAATAAAAAACAAACCGCGACTAGATGCCTAAATTCACTTTAAGGTGACCTTAATACTATAGTTCAGATGCGTGAATCCGTGACCGCATGGTTCCGTGTCTCCGTCTGTCAGCAATCTCTGTAAATGCGCGCTCCCTGTGCGCGAGCGATCTGTTCGCATTTCCGGCAAGCTGCCTTTCAAAATCAAGGTCTAGGTTAAATAACTAAGAGTGCAAAGCAAACTTCCAAAAATAATTTTAAGAAATATAGAATTACGATAATATCAGAATAATATATTAAAGCTGCAGTCCGCAGTTTTTCCTCTTTGTCGATTGGATGGGATTTTTGATTGATTTTGTCATGTCTCATAGCAGTGTAAAAATTGCTTGTCGCTGTCCGATCACACCTCTCTTAACAAGTCACACGATTTGAAGTATCATTAATGCCTTTGTGGACAAGTAACTTGCCAACGATTATTTCCTGGAAAACACAATAAGCACCACTTAGCAAGCACCATTATTAACCGCAATAAGCAAATGCTCATTGTACACATGTACAGCTGCACAGCTGCAGGCGCTGTTGGTGCAGTAAAATGTATTCTCGCTGAAGAACACATGCACATCGAGGGGAAATGCATTCTATTGAGTGTTGTGTCCTAAGCCATTCCACACTGACAGGAGAACTAGACTGTTGCCATGTGCGACGCAGGCTGGATGTGCCCAGACATGATGCCAGGGGAGACGAGGTGACGAGTGAATGTGAAAATGGTGCCAAAAGAAGAGAAGTAAAAACGAATGGCAGAATGGGGGAGAGGGGAACAGAGAGAGTTCAAGCTGAAAGGGATGTGTTGAGAAGACAGATGAGCCGTGGGAGAGGAAGCACAAGCTCTCTGCAGTTCAGCATGGAAATATGAGGTTGAAGGTGAGCATGGAATGGAAAGAAGCAGACATGAGAGGCTACAGAAAGAACAGAAGCGTGCTGGAGGAAAAAAGTCGAAGAACCTTGTCTGGCCTTCTCAGTCTTGATGAATGTGCCCTGTGTGGGAAAAGTTGCGCCCTGTTCAAGATAACAAGCTTTCCACCTGTGTCTTTGCTCGCACGGCAAACCTCCACAAGCAACAGTGCTACGTCAGGGTGCCTTGCGAGCACAAAGATGCTAAGTAAACAAATACATAACCTTTGCCAGTCTTAGAAAGTTCACAAAGAGTTTGCGTCACTTTTGTTGGGGTTCAGCTTTCCACTTCAGGGCACAGTCAGGGACTAGCTTCATGCCCGCTGAACATCATATGCGAAGTGCAGTTGTAAAATACTTATTTTTCCTATTTTTCAGATCTCTTTTCCATTATGTATGAAAGTGCTTGTGGCTGAGGCACAGAGCGATGAACTCCACTTTCAGTTATTTGTCGATGTGATTTTCAGATGTACAATATGCAGGCTGTGCTTGTATGACGGGACGCCGCAGGTACCGGTAGTGCAGCTTCAATTTAGTTTTTTTTCCCTCCAGCACAGGTTGCAGGGTGAGTGATTCTACGGCACTGTAGAGAGCTGGCTTTAGTCAAAATACTTTCCTTTATTGAGCAACAGTTTTGGCAACATTCAGAATTTAAGAATTGGTTCAGTTTATGTGTTTGGATTTTATTTGAATTGTTCACGCTCAACATGATGTTGAAATGTAATGGGTAAGAATGACAGGAAGTGGAATTGCTAATCAAAGAAATTCAACACTCACTCAAAAGAGATATTTCATTTGTCAAACGCAATAATAAAATCAGCAAGAATAGTTTTCTTAGGTTTGCTGTCAGTAGCGGTTTTAGACACGGGCGAACCGGGCAGTCACCCGGGGCGGCATTTTTTCATGTCACATGGGGGGCGGCACGAGCAGTTAAAAAAAAATCCTCTGCGCCGCGAAGGTTTTCTATTTTCTATCATTTCAATTCAATTATTGGCAATGGCGCCCCTGCTTGCTGAGAAGGTGCCGTGCACAGAAGCTATGTCAAGGGGGTCTCCAGATTGGAGGTAGCTCACCAAGGGGCCGTTCACATATCGCGTCTTTTGCGCGCTCGAGGACGTTATTTCAAATGTAGGCGCACGGGAAGCGCGCTCAAGAAGCGACACGCTAATTTTTTCCAGGAGCAGCGAGATGAACATTTTTTATCTTTTCAGTATGGGGGTGCACCCAAACACGTGGGTGTTTTTCTCTTCTCCGTAAACAAATCTTGTAGCAGAGCTACAGCAAGCGTTTTTCTGTGGTGGAAATCCATTAGCTACTAAAACTTCTTTGTCGTTGTGGAGAGCGCAGTGCATGGTTGTATAGCAACGACAGCCATGGGAAAATCGGACCGAATTTTACTATTAATAATAAAAAATAAGCTACTGTGCATTATAAATGTCAGGAATTTATCTTTATTGACCCATTATTTTTATAAAGATGATTTAAAGGCTGAAATATGTGAGGTTTATCTTTTTATAAAACCTTTTTTGTCAAAAGTTTATTTGAACGTGTACATGTTATTAGATAACATAAAACACACTCCTTTAAAATTTGGCCATCATCTTTAATGTTATTAACTTGGTGAATAGATTTCATTGTGTATTAGGCCTACTTTTTGAACAAGATTCTGTGTTTAACCGTGATCATTTTGGTCACTATATTCATGAAATGAAAATAATTTTCATAATGATCAACTAAAATCAACTATAATTATGTGTTTTTACAGTAGCCTATAATATGCAAAGTACAATTTTCTATTAAAAAATAATCTCTGATTCTGTCCTTTTCTCTGACATTTAAGGCCTAAGGTATTTTAGGTCTAAAACAGTTTGGATAGTTGTTAATATTAGAGTTATTAGAAATTATTTAAGAGATAAGTATTGTGTTACTACATAAGTATCTCTCGGCCACTTTCACTTATAAAAACTCTATTTCGTGACAAAGTATAGTTTAACAAGTCATAACTAAAAGTGTGCCATGCATAGAATTCGAGGCAGTAACCAATGAGCTAATGGTTCCTCCCTGAAAGTTAGATTAATATAGCAAAATAACTGGATTTTCTTACTGTTTTTTTTTTTCTTCAAATGAACGGTATGTGATTTTATTGTTGTTGTTTTTTTCTTGTGTGGGGGGTGGGGGGGGGGGGGGGGGGGGGGAGTTGCTCGAAGGGGGTCTCGCCCAGGGTGTAATTCAATGTAGAACCGCCACTGTTTGCTGTTTATGATTTTCATCTTGTACACTTCATTTAGTTTGGCTTGATTTCAAATCATTTTCAGTAAAGTATTAAATGTATTTGGGAAAATTTATTTCTAACTTCTATGGTTTATTACACACACACGGGAGGTCTCCAATCAAAAAAACACACACACACACACACACACACACACACACACACACACACACACACACACACACACACACACACACACACACACACACACACACACACACACACACACACACACACACACACACCTTTTCCTTCAAAAATCATTCCAATGATTCCAATGTGCATCTTCCCAATCCTAATCTTATGTACAGTATATATATATATATATATATATACTGTATATATCTATATATACGTATATATGTGTGTGTGTGTTTGTGTGTGTGTGTGTGTGTGTATATATATATATATATATATATATATATATATACACACAGACACACACACACACATACATATATATATATATATAAATTACAGTACAATTAAAATACATTTACACACAAAATAATCTTGTCATTTTTCTATTCGGGCAAAGGAAAATAAAAACCCACAAAACAGATCGACAAATGCAAGAAAAAGACTTTGCAGAGTTCCAAATGGTTCCATATGGCAAAAATCTATTTTATGAGAACATCTTGGATTTGATAGTTGAACTGAGCTGTGATCCAAACAGCTCAACATTCTGACTCTACTGAATCCCTTGCTGAAGAGACAAATTGATGGATTTCAAAGTGCAAGATTTGTTTGATCAGCTGTTAGAACCTGCACTTCACAAAACCATCACCACCATCTGCTGTCAGTTTATGGTGAAATATATTTTTTTTGCAGCTCTTATTGTACCTCATTTTAAAACATAATAAACAAAACATGATACCAAAATTGTACAAATTATAGTATATTTTTATATTGCTCCATACATAGCCTAAATCAGTTTAACTACAAAATAAAGAGGGGGAATAGACTGAATGACAGAAAGTGAAGGACTGAGTGAGAGAGAGGAAGGTGGTACATCACAGAGAGAGTCTGATGGAACGTGAACGCCTTAGCTGTTGACAACCGAGGGGAGTTTTTATCAGGCTTGTCAAGGTCCAACGATGGATAATGAATGAATTACAGTTTCTTACAGTCACTTATTCCGAGGGAATATCTCATAAAAATTCTGACATGCATAACAAAATATAGAGAAGTTTTAAATCTAGCATTAACCTCTATAGGGGTGATCACACTCCAGGTTTCTATGTTAGCAGAACATTTGTCAGATTGGGGATCTTCTACTGAGAGATGATTTCGAGCAAATCATGGCGAGTCACATGCAGTTGCATCACTTAATGTATGTTGTTCATGAGTTGTTGTAGATTCCACTTCCTCTTAACAGTCTATTGCATGATGTTGCCTCAGGGTAGCACAGATTTTCTTCACTCTGCAAACACGACGCATACAGAAGGCCTGTAAAATGGTTAATAATGACGGAATGAATTTGACTTAACCAATAAAATCTTTTTGTTGGTCACACATCTTGGCAGTCATTTTAAATTATTTTTCTGGCATGGCACACTGTGGAGATGCACATTTGTGCTCTGGAGAACACTGCCCTCATACTGCCCTTTTTCAATTAAAATTTTCAGCAAAAAATATTATTCACATTTGTTAGAGAGCGAATGTCATTTTATAACAGTTACAGTCATATAAATTATTTTTATGGTATGAAAACGTCTCAGGTTACGTATGTAACCCTGGTTCCCTGAGAGGGAACGAGACACTGCGTTTGAGACGCGGTGGGAACGCTCTGCGTGATTGCGTCATGAAGCACGTGTAAAATCAGTCCAATGGAAGCCCGATACGTCATAGGTGACGTCATAGACCAGGAAACTATAAAGCACCCTTGAAAACAGACCGCGCCAGCTTCTGAAAAGTCTGAAGCAAGTCGATCAGGGTATGCAGGAAGTATGGCAGGCAAACGCAGCGTCTCGTTCCCTCTCAGGGAACCAGGGTTACATACGTAACCTGAGACGTTCCCTTTCAAGGGAACTCGAGCTGCGTTTGAGACGCGGTGGGAACTCCATACCCACTACGCCATAGTGACAAATGCCCGTTCTGTGTGAAGTCCTGCGCACACTAAGAAGCAAGCAACCTCGCCCCTGGAGTGGAGAGGTCAAGGTCATAAAACCTGACAAATGTATGCGGAGAGGACCAACCTGCCGCATTACAAATATCAGGAAGGGAAACCCCCGAAATTAAGGCCGTAGAGGCTGCCATACTCCTAGTAGAATGGGCCCGTACAGCCATAGGTGAAGGCTGACCGGCCGCTTCATAAGCTAATGAAATAGCCTCGACTATCCATTTGCTCATAACCTGTTTAGATGCAGGGCACCCTCTTCTGAGTGACCCAAAACAAACAAATAATTGCTCTGACTTACGCCACAGGGCAGCTCTGTGAACGTAGGCATCTAATGCCCGAACTGGACATAACAGGTTCAGTTGTTCCTGATCTGGGGTATTAAAAGGTGGAGGATAAAAGGCCTGCAGCACTATTGGGCCCCAAACATTAACTGGGACCTTAGGAATATAACCCGGTCTAGGGTATAGAAATGCTTTCACCATACCAGGTGCAAATTCCAGACATGAAGGAGCAACCGACAGGGCATGCAAATCTCCAATTCTTTTGATAGATGAAATAGCAAGGAGAAATAAAGCTTTCAAAGTAAGGAATTTTTCTGGAACCTCTTCAATAGGCTCGAAGGGAGCCAGAGCCAGACCCTCAAGTACAATGGCTAAATCCCAAGCCGGTGCTCTAGAGCAGCCTTTCTCAAAGTGGGTGCCGCGGCACACTGGGGTGCCCCCTGACTTTGTCAGGGGTGCCGCCAAAAAATTACGTAGGCTAAAATATATATATATATTTGAATTTACATAAATACATTCTTCTTCTTTTTAAACATATGAACGTATTAATAAAATTGTAAATTCATTTTAGATAAATATATATATATAAAATTAACCATAAAAATCCGTCTCACAAGACCGAAGCAAGACACACACACAACTTGACGCAACCCATAGCACCGCGTCAACAACACCGACCGCGCGAACGCGCGTCACACAGCAACTGCAGGCTCTGACAAACACACATACAAACTATACTATACTTCTGCATAACGTGTCTCTTTTTACAACAAAAATGTGAATTCTGCCGGTATTCAGACAGTCCCATGCATACAGATACAGATCCGGCCTACAATCGCCTACGTAGGCGAAATTTGTTTGACATTTCTAATCGTAAACACAGCCATGTCGAAGCCTGCAGTAATATTTTTCATTGATGTTATGGCAGTCCACTCTGCTTATTGTTTTTCGAGAATCTTGCACTCCTGTTTGTCATTGTGCACGAAACTTCATGCCAATAAATCATCAGAAATGTTGCTGACTTGTGCGCGTCTCAAGCGCACTCTTTACGCTCGTCCTAATGCCTGTTAGTTGTCCGTGGATTTGCCTATATTTGGCGCTGAAAATGGAAACGTCTTTAGACATGGAAAATCGATTTTACAATCGATTCAATGAACGTTTATGTCTCAAAAATCGATCAGGATTTTTTCACAAAAGTGATAGCCCTGTAAAGTTGTTATTATTATTATTGTTATTGTTATTGTTATTTACAGTTCGTATTATGCTCTGTTCATTACTGTTCTGTCTAAATAAACAGGACATTTGCATTTACATTTGGGTTATGCAGTGTTTTTAATTTATATTTTACTCTGGGGTGCCTTTAGATTTTATGCACTTTTGAAAGGTGCCCCGACTGAAAAAAGTTTGAGAAAGGCTGCTCTAGAGTGCAGTGCAGGTCTCAACCTCAATGTACCACGGAGAAAACGAGTAATCAGAGGATCTCTCCCAATAGAATTACCCCCCAGAGGGGTATGGTAGGCCGATATAGCCGCCACATAAACTTTTAAGGTGGAAGGAGATAATCCAGCAGAGAAACGGTCTTGCAGAAAATCGAGAACTGAACCAACAGGGCAGTTAACAGGATCTAACTGACGCTCACCACACCAGGTGGAGAATAATTTCCATTTCAGTGCATACAGTCTTCTCGTGGAAGGGGCTCTGGAATGGAGAATGGTCTCAACGACCTCAGTTGAGAGACCGGATTCTATGAGCCTGGCCCCCTCAGAGGCCAGGCCCACAGTTTCCACAACTCCGGCCGAGGGTGAAAAATCGTGCCCTCTACCTGGGACAGCAGGTCCCTCCTGATTGGAATCTCCATGGGAGAGCCGTTCAGAAGAGACACCAAGTCCGAGAACCAAACTCGAGTCGGCCAGTAAGGGGCTATTAGTAGCAGACGGGCCCCTTCCCGGCGAAACCTTTCCAGAACCCCCGGGAGCAACAATATCATGGGAAAAACATACAGGTGCAGCCTCGGCCACACCTGCACCATCGCATCCAGTCCGAGAGGAGCTGGGTGCGTGAGAGAGAACCACATGGGACAATGGGCTGTATCTGAGGATGCGAAAAGGTCTATCTGAGCACGACCAAATTTCTCCCACAGGAGCTCCACCACCTCGGGGTGAAGTCTCCACGCCCCAGGCCTCAGCCCCTGCCTTGACAGTATATCTGCTCCCACATTCTGACGCCCCGGAATGTAAACTGCTCTGAGAGATAGCAACTTCCCCTGGGCCCATAGGAGGATCTGATGGGCCTGCTTGCAAAGGTGACGTGACCTCAGACCCCCCTGATGGTTGATATATGAAACCACCGACGTGTTGTCCGTACGAACCAACACATGATGGCCTCTCAGGTCTGGGAGGAAATATTTGAGAGCTCGAAATACCGCCATCATCTCCAAACTATTTATATGCCATGACAGTTGATGGTCCTGCCAAAGACCTTGCCCCGAGCGGCCACTCATGACCGCCCCCCATCCCGTGAGGGAAGCATCCGTCGAAAGCGTGACACGTCGACAAGAAGCCCCCAGCACTGGGCCCTGGGCGAGGAACCAAGGTTTCTTCCACATGACCAAGGCACGAAGGCATAGCCGCGTGACCTTGATCTTGCGGAACGGATTTCCCCTCGGAGAAAACCCCTTGGTTCTGATTCACCACTGCAGGGGTCTCATGTACAGCAGGCCAAAAGTAATCACGTTGGACGCTGCTGCCATGAGCCCCAACAGTCTCTGAAACTGTTTCACAGTGAGTGACTGGCCTAGTTTTACATTTTTTACGGCTGTGAGAATCGCAGAAATCCGAGCAGGAGATAGACGTGCCTGCATTGTGGTCGAATCCCAAATTACACCTAAAAAAGTGGTCCTCTGAGCAGGGAGGAGAACACTCTTCTTGATGTTGAGCCGCAACCCCAACTCCTTTATGTGAGACAGAACGACATCTCGATGCCGAACTGCCAACTGCTCTGACTGAGCTAAAATCAACCAATCGTCGATATAATTTAATACGCGAATGCCCTGGAGTCTCAAAGGAGCCAGAGCTGCATCCACGCATTTTGTAAAGGTGCGGGGTGATAAACCTAGGCCAAACGGTAGAACCCGATACTGGTAAGCTTCGCCCCCGAAAGCGAACCACAGGAACTTCCTGTGATGAGGATGGATAGATACATGGGAGTAAGCGTCTTTCAGGTCTAGTGTGACAAACCAGTCCTCGGACTGAATCTGTGATACAATTTGCTTGAGTGTGAGCATCCTGAACTTGAGTTTCTGAACTCTGCTGTTTAACTGGCGCAGATCTAGAATAGGACGCAACCCTCCATCCTTTTTCGGAACAATGAAGTAACGGCTGTAAAAACCTGACTCTCTGCTGGGAGGAGGCACCCCCTCTATCGCTCCCTTTTGAAAAAGTGTCAGAACTTCCTGCTCGATAACCAGAGCCTGCTGTGAGTCCACCACTGTGGGAAGGACCCCTTGAAATCTGGGCGGACGAGAACCGAACTGAATTCTGTAACCCTTTTCTATTATGTGCAGGACCCATAAAGAAATATTTGGCAGAAGTTTCCACGCTGCCAGAAATTCTGATAAGGGAACCAGTCTCTCGAGACTGGCCTCTGGATTTGATTGAACAATCATTTCGGTGCCCTGAAGCGGCGAACCGGCAGGGAACAACCGAACTGACCGTTCTACAACCCTCCTCAGAGGATTGCACGGGGACGCTGACACATCGGTGCCCTGAAACGGCGAACCGGCAGGGAACAACCGATGTGGCAACGCTGCGACTCTCCTCGGAGAATCGCCCCCCGGAGGGCGCCAAAGAGAAACGGTTCCTCAGGATCGTTCCTCCCTGGAGGGGACCACCCTCAGAAGCCTGGCACACTCGGCGTCAGGACTTCTTCTTACTCCAGCCTCTCTTGGAGAAGACAGTCCTCAGATCCTGTCTGCCCCCAACAGGCCTGGACTGCGAACGCCACTCGGGAACCCCGGATTGTGGAGGAGCCCGAGCAGCGACGCTCTGTTTCTGCTGGAATCTATGTGCGGAGCTCGAAGACGGACGAGGCTGCACGTAATATAAAGATTGAGCAGCCTCGTCCGTCTACGAGCTCTGGGGACACTGGACCGGCGAGGAAGAAACCTCTGAAACGCAGCTGCTTGTTTTTTTATTTTCTTAAAACCTATCGACAACACAATTTATAGCATCGCCGAACAGACTTGTAGGAGAAAGTGGTGCGTCCAGAAGAACAGATCTATCTTTTTCTTTAATTTCAGAAAGATTTAACCATAAATGACGTTCCGTGGCCACCAGGGCTGCCATAGAACGGCACACAGATTTGTCCGTCTCCTTGGTGGCCCGGAGAGATAAATCTGTTGTGCGACGTAATTCTCGAATTGTATCAGCACTAACTTCCTCACATTCATCCATGTCCCTCAGCAGGTCAGCCTGGTAAGCTTGTAATATCGACATTGTATGTAAGCATGCCGCAGCCTGACCTGCTGCCGAATACGCTTTACCCACCAGCACTGATGTATTTTTTAACGGTCTGGTGGGTAACGTCGGGGCTTTCAGTGATGGCGCTGACTCGGGGGAGAGATAGCTCGCAAGCGTCTCTTCCGCACGAGGCATCGTCAAAAATAACCATAATTATCAATACCTCTGACTTTACTGTAATTGCTAGTTTGAGGATTATGAACTCTGAAAGACGCCGGTTTATTCCATGATCTGGACACCTCAGTGTGGAGATCAGGAAAAAACAGGAGTTCCCGACGAGGAGGTCGTGATCTAGATGGTAAATAATGTTCATCTAGAAGACTCTTTCTTGATTCAACATCAATATCATCAGCTGACCACTCAATATTTAATTTAGTAACAGCACGAGATAAAACCTCCATAAGCTCCTCATCAGCAGGGGTATGAGCTGTCGAAAACTCAAATTCCCCCATATCAACGACATCCAGTTCCTCAGAACTGGATAGTCGCATCATTGGTGCCTCAACCTGGGGAGGAGAAACCGCAGAGCGGGCTCCTTCCTGGGCTGGGACACCGGAACCAGCAGGTAAGGGCTGAGAAAGGGCTGGGCCCGTCTCAAACCCCGCTACTAGATCCATCTGTGAACCCCAAGATGCACGCCGCCGCTGTGCCTCGGCAGCAGCGGGACCCGCACCTCGGGGAACACGAACCGAACCATCCTCATCAAAGAATGCCCGGCGAGAGAGGAGAGTTTTCATGGACAAACTCAAGCAATGCTCACAGTCAGCCCCCTCGAGGACCGACTGGGCATGCTCCACTCCCAAACAAGCAACACACATCTGATGTGTGTCCCCACCCGTAATGAAACGAGGGCAGGGAACAACACAACGTTTGAAATCTTACTTGCTCGCCATCATGACATAAATATAGATATACAATGATCGGACAGACAACAATAAATAGACAAGGACAGAATCACAGAGAGCTCTTGCTGAAGAGAACAGAAGCTGGCGCGGTCTGTTTTCAAGGGTGCTTTATAGTTTCCTGGTCTATGACGTCACCTATGACCTATCGGGCTTCCATTGGACTGATTTTACACGTGCTTCATGACGCAATCACGCAGAGCGTTCCCACCGCGTCTCAAACGCAGCTCGAGTTCCCTTGAAAGGGAACTTGCAAAACTGTATGTTACCTAGAAACAATGTGTTGCAGTAGAATGGCTATCAGTAAAGATGTTTTTGTTTTTAACTTTGTTATTTGATTGCCTATAGGCAATATACAGTTGTGGTCAGAATTAATGACACCCCTGGTAAATAAGATCAAAAATGGCTGTAAAAAATAAATCAGCATCATTTATCCTTTTGATCTTTCATTCAAATAATTGTAAAAATCTAACCTTTAATTGAAGTAAAATAATTAAAAGTGGGGGGGAAATCACATTATGAAATAAATGTTTTTCTCTAAAACACGTTGGCCACAATTATTGGCACCCCTAGAATTTTTTACAAGTAAAATATCTCTAAAGTATATTCCCATTAATATTTACCTTTTTTTAGCACACCAGGGTGACTAGGAACATAAAATTGTCTAGCTATGACTTCTTGTTTCACAGGAGTTTAAATATGAGGAAACACAAAGGCCAAATTCCCTTACTCATCCATCACAATGAGTAAAACCAAAGAATTTAGTTCTGATGTGCATCAAAAGATTGTTGAGCATCACAAAATAGAAATTGCCTGTAAGAAATGATTTCCATTACACGAGAGTAGATGTTAAAACTTCATGCTGATTTGTACTCGGCTTTCGCCAAGATAAGGAAAACTAAGACGTAGCTTTACAGTAAACTATGCTTCTCCATCCATTTACGCTTCTTTCCATATGGTGGTGTGACTCCCCTTCTGTCCGGCGTTAACGGCTGCAGTGTACTTGGCGCGTCAGCACACGCGACGGCTGCAACTACATGACCAACACGACAACCGTCTGGATTGAGCCGAGTAGGGGACATCTCTAGGGTCTTCAAGTGGGCACTTTCCGTCCTCAGTGTTTCGTCGACTAGCCCACGACACCTCAAGAGGGCTCGACAGTGACTCTGGCGTCCCAGAGTCACCCCCCTCCGTCCCCCACTCAACTCAGCCCAGCTTACTGACCTCTAAATCCCTCCTGCTGCTGAGACCTAACCACAATCTCACAATCTCTCCGCAACCCAACCATACGCGCCAACCCGTTTGACTAAGGCTGTCGAGCCCCACTGGTGCGTTAATATGCAGTTTCAGTGGCAACGGTTCCGTATGGCATACCACCTACCGCAAAACACAATATCTGCCCAACTACCCGTCATTCACGCAATATCCACAGGAACGTAAACCAACAGACTCTTCAAGTTTTCAAGAATTCTATGAAACCGTAGCGTGGCGGCCTGTACACAGCCAGCTAGAATCTTTCCGTCTCAACCACAGCCAGTTGCTGCCCCTTTCTACTGCTTCAGATAAGTTCTTTACTGTGCGACGCAACTCTTGGCCGCTGAATCCGAAAATAGCTATAAAGAATTTGAAAATCCCATTTTGACCATCAGGGCAATAATTAAGAAGTTCTAATTAACTAAAGATGTTACGAATCTGCCTGGAAGAGGACGTGTGTCCATATTGTCTTAATGCACGGTGTGGATGAAAGTTTGAGTGGCCAATGACTCTCCAAGGATCACAGATCGAGAATTGCAGAGATTACTTGAGTCTTGGGGGTCAGAAAGCCTAAAAGATATTTATCAAACAACCCCTCCATCACCATGTTGTTTGGGAGGGTTTAAAGAAAAATCCTCCCCGCTCCTTCAAAACAGATAGCCAGCATATTCAGTTGTCAGACATGACTGCAACTTCAAAAGGGAATGGATTCTATGGTCAGGTGAAACAAAAAAGGGCTTTTTGGCAGCAAACCTACCAGATGTGTTCCCTTTCGAAGGGAACTCAACAATACGTCATCGACGCTATGGGGGAACGCCTCAGGCGTGACAGGTGTCTGAAATCACTATCAAATCACGTCAATCACATTGACAGGCGACAGCCCGTGAATCATTAACGTGAATGATTGACGTGCGACCTGGAAGTATATAAGGGCGCCTTGCAAACATGACAAATCATCTTTTCGTCTTCAGGGACTGTTTTGTCTGTAACTGCTTTGAAAATCAGGTAATTATGAAATGCTTTCAGAAGTGTGCAGACCCGTGCTCAAAATATCTGAAGCTGGGTGACATACGCGAACTGTGCATTTTTCTGTCTGGGAAGGAAGACGCGCACAAGCAGTTCTCGAGGGAACTGCCTGTACAAATTGTGATCGCGCCTGTCCCTCTTCTCGAGAGAAGAGGGTTCAGCGTCTGGATGTCACAGATGAAGCTCGCCGATCGCCTTGAGAGGGGTGTAATCCACTCAGACGATGCGGCGGCTGACGAGAAGCTGCAATTGGATGAAGTTTAAAAAAAAAAAAAAAAAAAAAGGGAAAACTTAGTCCGTCAGCAAGCGCTCTCCCGGACAAACAGGAGATGGCTGATGAGGGTGGTAATAAGATATTTTCCTGTATCTTCTCAGCCACCCTGCCCCGTGTATGCTGAGCTGGTTGGTGGTGCTCGTTGGGGGAGAAATCGCTCGCGATGAGAGCGGTTTTTCCCCGGTCATAGAACCACCAGCTCAGGTGAGCCTTTCATTTCTTCCCGATCTCATACTGAGATCGAGAGGACATGGAAGAACCCATACTCTGCCTGTATCCACCAACATCAGCAGGCTAGTCTCGCTGATGTTGAGAGGATAGGAGAGCGTGGGTATGTGTCGATGGGAAAACAATCGACACTGAGAGCTCAAACCCTGCCAGTTGAATGGCGGGCCGGTGCTAGCCTGCACATCATGGCGGTGTTGCAGGTACACCAGGCCGATCTGCTGGGGGATCTCGACCAGGGGGTGGGGCCCCTGAGGCGGTTACTGAGCTGCGCCGCAAATGAAAAAAAAATAAAAAATAGCTCTCCGGGATGGCGACGATACTGGCCACGGAGAGACATTTGTGGTTGAACCTGGCCGACATCGGGAAGAAAGAGAAAGGCTTTCTCCTCGATTTGCTGGTTTCGCCCTCTGAGCTTTTCGGCACCTCCGTGTTGGTGGTGGTTGGAAAGTTCAGAGAGGCGAAGGCGCACTCAGCTGTATCCAGGACATACATACCGCTGAGATCCGTGTCCACGCCCAGACAGATGGAAGGGCCTGGCCTATCATGGTCCGAGGACCTTAGATGAGGCCAGAGAGCCAGTGTCACCTCTCGTGCACCTCCTCCGTGGAGTAGTAGGTCGCAGAGGAAGCACGACTCCTGCAAGAAGAGGGATCTGAGGGAGGTGATCCAGCACAAACACACATTGCGTCGGTCATGGATCATCTTCCCTAAGGGCGTGATTATATCTTAGCCCTTTCCTCTCTTCCCCGACTCCCCAGGCGCTTCTTACATCAGGCATGAGGCTGGGCTCATGGTTAGAACAATGTTCTGATGGCCCGCCTCGGCTTGGTTAGTGAGAGTGCCTCTTTCAGGTATGTAAAGGTGGTAGACCCCATGTTCATGAAGAACTGTCTGGTGAGTCTTCACTTCGCACGCCGCAGGTGAGCTGCTGGTCTTTCAAAGAGTATTTTTTGTGATTAAAAAATAATATGTTTCTCTTTACAGACCTCGTTCCCTGTATAGAGTTATGGGGCCATGTCAAGGTAATAAGGTAAGAGAACTTTTTTGGATTATCAGGGCCCTGAAGTTCCCCGTTAGGTGGCCAGGACGATAACTATGTTAGCCTTCGGGCTATTAGCCACCTCAGGGTAGAGTAGTTGGTCTCTCTCTGATAGAATGTTTTACTTAGAGTGTTGACTGACGCTAGAGCTTCAGATAGATCTTATGTCCGGCCCATGGGACCGTTTTGACTTTTCTGAGTATTTCGCCCCTTGAGCTCTGTTGAGTTTTCATTAGGTTGAGCGTTCTGCAGCCCTTTGTATGGAATAATACAGACTATATTCTTTAGTAGGCTGCGGCTACTCTGAGCCCTCAGATAGATCTATGCTTACAGGTTGGCCCTCACCAGGGCCGCCTCTGTAGCTGGCCTAGGCTGTGCCAGGGATATTAGAGGCGTTCTGCTAAAATTAGCATTTCTTCCTCTGACCCTTCACTTTGTGAATGTAGGTTTTTGGCATCCCTGTATAATCAGCCTCCTCCCATGGGAGTCGTTAGGCCAAGGCCCGCCCCCTTCTCTGCATTCTGGGGTGACTAGAGTAATGCAGCGTGGTGCAGAGGATGGTTTATAAGGACATGGTAGGCCTCAGTTAGGCCTCCGTGGTATATAAGTCCTTTTGAGCAGGGTTAGGCCGTCTTAAAGAGAAGACTGAAGAAGACTGAGTCTCCTGCCCGACCTCGCCGTGCAGAACTGGCCTACGGATTTAGGCCGCCAGTATGGGCTTCACTTACCTCGCTGAGCTACTGCTCGAGCACCGGGTTGTAGGTGGTTGGCTTTCATTCAACCCCACTCCCCTAGGTTGGGCACAGATACATTTCTGTCACCCCTAGAGCCGCTGGCAAGCCCGCCCCCTAGTAACCTCAGGGTGAGGTGAGAGTATTCCCCTGTGATTCAGGGTAGGTCTGAGTATTTCACTCCCAGTTCTGTTTATCCTACCTCGCACCACTATGGCTCGGGTCGAGTATGAAGTAAGCCTTCACTTCTTCTTTGGTCGAAATACACTCCCCTGTAGCCAGAGCATTGCTCTGAGCTGACGCCCATGCATAGATGGTAGGCCCCTCCGTTGAGGCACAGTGGCGTATGTTGTACTCCCCTTGGTTTTTAAGAGTGCTAAGCTCTCTTGCTGAGTACACTGCCGTGGGCAATGTGATTAGGCACCAGGATGCTGTAGGCGCTGTGTAAACAGCTTATCTGCCAACGAAGGCTGCGCCATCAGGTAGTAGGCCTCAGCAGGCCTCCTTGTATGGGCAGCCCCCAATAGGGCGCTGTAGGCCACTTCTCGAGAGAAATGGTTGGCCTTGGTGGTTCGGGCAGTTGGCTCACCGGTGGGTAGTAGGCCTTAAACAGGCCTCCTCGGAGGTGAGTCCCAACATTGTGGGACATACTTTATAGCCGCTACAGGGAGCTAGCCATACTAGGCCGCCTGTGGGTTTGCCCAATAGTTACGTTGGTGTAGTATGGTTCCCAACAGTGTTCCTTTGTAGCAGAATTGACTTGCTATCAGCTAGTAGGCCCAACCAGGCCTCCCTGATAGGCGAGTCCCCAGCTGGCTGGCCTTAGCAGGCCGCCTTGGAACTGTCACCTTGACTCAGCTACCAGTTGCTATCAGGTTGTAGGCCCCTCAGGCCTCCCCGAAGGTAAATTCCCACTTAACCCTCTGGGGACCAAGAACGCGCCCGCGCGTTTTGCTGGGTTTTTTTCACATAGCAGCAACATAGACTTAAAATACTCCGTCATTTATGGTCATATAAATAAAATCAATACATGATTATAAACTATAGAGGGTCTTCTTTTTTTGTGTACACTCACATTAACATCAAAACCTTGTGTTTTTTTTTTAAATAAATAAAATAAACAGGGTGCGCTTTCAGCTCACTCTGTCTCCGCAAAAATCTTTCTGAAACATCTCTGGAAAATGAACGGAAACTCCGCTAATACTTATCACACAAACATGAACCATACGTCTAAAGAACGCTTTAAATTTCTACTTTTAAATAAAACAATTCACATTTAAAATAAATATTCTCCTGCAATGTAATCTGTCTGAAACTAAAGAGAAGTACAGTTTCTCCTGTCTCAGCTCATTATCGTTAATTTGTTCACACCCACTCGCAGAGCGCGCTATTCATAAGATAATGTGTTGAGGCCATTTGCAAAATAGATAAACGCCCCCAGGCAAATGCTGTAAACGCACTATATTTTTTAGTCAGATTAAGATTCGTCTTGCGCGGCTATGAGGAATAATCCTGGGACATTTAATACAGAAGTGCTGGTTTATTTTCACTTCGAGGAGGAGCAACAGATTCAGCTGAGAACTGTAAGTGTTTTATGGCTGTGCTTTGTTCTAATCGCGATATAGAATAACGTTAGTGTCTGTAAACGGAAAAATAGCATACTGTTTAAATGTGAATCATGTTTCTCTCTGTGTGTGTGTGTAAATGAATGAATGAACGCACAGATACGCACTGTTACAGGCGAAATAAAAGACAAAATTTCGTTGACTAGTTTTGGATAAAGTTTTTCAAATCAAATAAGCATCAAATAAGCTTCAAATAAGCTTCAAAATAAAGACATCAGCTTTTGTTAGGAGTTTCTGGGGATAGAAGTGTCCAGACGTATGCACCCTGTATTTTAAAGAAGAACATTTAATTATTTGCGATACATTATTCATTCACAAAGAATTCAGGGACATTATTTACGTCCCTAAAGGTTAGAGTTTTCCTAATTTTTTAATTAAGGCATTAAGATTTTTTTTATTCCTCTTTTTAGTCAACTTTAGCATGGGTGTGTTCTCTTCTAATTCTAAGCAGTGTGTGTGTGTGTGTGTGTGTATATATATATATATATAGCCTATAATTAAAAAGCTATTTTAACCAGAAAAATCTACAATGCATGCCCAAAGTCGTGCAGCCGTATAGTTTCTCTTGATATCAGTCCTGCTGACTTCAACATTCACAGGAGACTGTAATGAAAAATCAAACACCTTGGAAATGACAGGTATGTACTATGTTTCAGGAATGGGACAATGCTGTGTGACTGTGCAAGCCTCTGTATTTAGATCAGTGTGTTTACTAATGTGCTTTTTTGTCCTTTGTTGTGTATCTTTGGATTATGTTGTGTTGTAAATAAATCCAAACAATCTAAAAGCCATTCTTTTTTAAATCTCCTCATTCTTTGTGCAAGGCTCTGGTAGCACCTAATAGGGCTATTATGGGAGGGTCTTTGTCTTTCTCAGGTGTGAAATGCCATACATATTAATGAGAGATCACGCCTCCTTGCATAAAGCTTTCTCACACTAAACACGTCATACACATTATAAAATACTTTATTGACTTATCTGAATGAGTAGTCAGGATGATTCTCACATAGTTTTGGAGCAAATATTCTAGACTATGTGATACAATTTTCAAAAGTCTTGTGAAGAAATAATCAATATGTGTTTTGTGGCCTTATTTCAGAAACTTTTATTTTTAAGTTTTTCAATAACCATGCATACATAATATTCTCTCAAAAATACAAACATGTACATACATGTTGTTCACAGATTATGGTTGCCCTGTTTGTGCTATATAGAGTGAATTTACACCTTTGCCATTAACATGTTTATAAATAACTGAAAAAAGCACAAATGTCAGTGCATGTCAAAACATCCCAAGGGCCCCAAAAAACCCTTGGTCCCCAGAGGGTTAAGATGGTTATCAGGTAGTAGGCCTCACCAGGCCTCCCTGGAGACAAGCCCAAGGACAGACAACTGGACAGCTAGCCTGACTTTTTATCGGGAAGCAGAAAAAGCTCCCAGATATTATGGCGGTCAGGTAGTAGGCCTCACCAGGCCTCCCTGAAGACGAGTTCCCACATACTGTTGCTATCAGGTAGTAGGCCTCACCAGGCCTCCTTGTGAGTGGTTCCCTAGCGGTGCTGGGTTCAGGAAGCTAGTGGCCTCTTGCTATCATTTCAGCTGGCCTTATCAGGCAGCTGCTGAAGGCGAGATTGCGCCCTGGCTCGAATAAAGTGTTCATTCTCTGCTACTGGTTCCCTCTCGGAACCTCTTTCCTGCCCACAGCCTGGTTTTGCCTACCAGGGGGACCATATGCTCCCCTCATTGAGGGTCACTGTGGGCACGCGGACTCCTGAGTCTGGTCAGACGGTCGTAGGCCTCTCGTGAGGCCTCCCAGTTAGATCAGTCCTTAGGCCTTCACAGGCCTCCTCAGTGTTTTGAAACACAGACACTGGGTTGATCCGTGGATCGAGTAGAGAAACTCCCCTCGCTAGCAAGGGTTGGAAAGCACTATGCTGAGTCATACTCTCCGGGATATCCCGTCTCTGAGATCCGGGCCGAGTGGTTTACTGCCAGCTTCGCAGTCCCTCGGGTTGGATGCCTTACCTAAGGCAAGTGTCCAGAGGCTCTGTCTTCGGACAGACAGGAAGTGGCCAGACTAAGTGTCTATGTATCTGATGCCGGGTCAGGCCGTCCTGGTGGCATTTCGGGGTGAGTACGTTCCCCTGAATAGTGATTGGCTGGGGTTCCTTCGGGTTCCCTAGCCACATTCCCTAGGAATTGAAGTCCCTAGGAAGAAATCCCTTCTAATTGAAGTTGTGGTCCTAGGCATTTGAGCAGGCCCAGCTAGGCCTTTCATTTAACCATGTTTAAGGAGGTTTTCCTGTGAGGCTTATAGCTTGGGCTATGACCGTAGGGAATGATGTCACTGACAGCCCAGTGTGACCTGAGGGTGAGTGGTTCTAGCATTTCATTTGAATTTGCTGGTTCGGACAGTTGTCACTGCCTGAGGGCATGCACTCTCCTCAGCATGGCGGAGTGGGTATTTCGTTCCCCATAGCGTCGATGACGTATTGTTGAGTTCCCTTCAAAAGGGAACGTCTCAGGTTACGACTGTAACCTTTGTTCCCTGAGAACAGGGAACGAGACAATACGTCTCCCTGCCATGCCTCGGGGCCCGCCTGCCGTACAGTCCCTTCAGACGATAAGGTGATTTGTCATGTTTGCAAGGCGCCCTTATATACTTCCAGGTCGCACATTAATCATTCAAGTTAATGATTCACGGGCTGTCGCCGGTCAATGTGATTGACGTGATTTGATAGTGATTTTAGACACCTGTCACACCTGAGGCGTTCCCCCATAGCGTTGATGACGTATTGTCTCGTTCCCTGTTCTCAGGGAACAAAGGTTACAGTCGTAACCTGAGACGTTTTATGCAAACAGGGACAAAAAAGTACCCCATGCCTACGGTTAAATAAACTGCTGGATCTTACATGTTGTGGGCCTATTTTTTTGCTGGAGGTTCTGGACATCTTGTTCTGATACATGGTATTATGGATTCTAGCAAATTAAAACCTGACTGCCTCTGCTAGAAATCGTATAATGGGCCGTGGTTGGATCTTCCATCAGGACAACGGTCCAAAACAAACATCAAAATCAAACACAAAAATGGGTAACTGAGCACAAAATGAAGCTTGAAACGAAGCCATAACCGTCCCAGTTGTCTAAACTCAACCCTATAGAAAATGAGTGGGGTGAACTGAAGAGAAGAAGCACCAACATGAACTTGTGAATCTGAAGGATCTGGAGAGATTCTGTATGGAGGAATGGTCTCTGATCTCTTGTCAGGTGTTCTCCAAACTCATCAGGCATTATAGGAGAAAACTCAGAGCTGTTATCTTGGCAAAAGGAGGTTGCAAAAAGTATTTAATAACAGGGAGCCAATAATTATGGCCAGCGTGTTTTGGAAAAAAGCATTTATTTCATAATGTGATTTACCCCCCACTTTTAATTATTTTACTTAAATGAAAGGTTAGAAAGGTTAGATTATATATATCACTCCACAGAACACGTTTCCACTGCTCCAGAGTCCAGTAGCGGAGTGCTTTACACCACTCCATCCGACACATGGCATTGGACTTGGTGACGTGAGGCCTGCATGCAGCTGCTCGGCCATGGAAACCCATTCTGTAAAGCTCCCACCACACATTTTTGTGCTGATATTAATGCCAGTGGAAGTTTGGAACTCTTCAACTATGAAATCAGCAGAGCGTTGGCAACTTTTACATACCATTTTGCTAGGGCTGTGCGATGGATTGTTATTGATTTTCGATTTCGGCTTCCAATGATTATGAAAACAAGATAATTCGGTCCAGTGCACCTTCCTTTTCTCCACATAGGTGCACTTTCATTCCTCCCTAAAAGCCCAAACTTAACATCCAAATCAGCCAAATAAGTGAGTGATGTAAAATGCAGTCTACTGTTGCTAAACTGCTGATCGTGTTTGGTATCAAACAATGTTATTAAAAGCGCATTAAGCCAGAAAAGAGACACTGTTCCCCTGTCAGCTTTACTGTATGCGCTCCGAGCCGAGCCGAACGCAGATATGCAAATGGTCTTTGATTACATGCCTAAAAGCATGCACACAAAAATGTCAAAATGCCTTTTTGGAGAGTCCCAAAACGTAAACACAGTGGGTTATGTCTTAAAGGTGCTCTAAGCGATTTCAAGCGTTTTTTAGGCCAAAACATTTTTTGTCACATACAGCAAACATCTCGTACACACTGTAAAAAAAACACGGTCTCTGTAGACACCCCAGGCTCCACAAACGGCAACAAAAACAAACTGGGCCAACCTGCACCACGAAACATAACAAACAGTGTTCCAGCCAATAACCGACAAGAAGGATTTGGGGGTTAGTGCGCGGATGAGGAGGAGGGAGGGTCGAGCTAGCCCCAATTTTGTTTGACAATACTTCAAACGTCAACAAAAAGTGACGTCACCCAACATAGAGCACGCTTAGAGCACCTTTAAGTAAACGTACACAGTTGAATAAGATAACACGCCTGTGACAGTAGGCTAAATTGGATATGTCCATTAGCTCTTAAAGTGACAGCTGCCTAAAATACCTGCTGCAGTCTGTCATTAATGATAATCAATTAAACAACAAATGACAAAGGGAAATCACTCACTGATCTTGACTGAATAACTTAAGTAGCTTTAATAAGGATTGATCTATACTTAATGTGTACAGTAAGACTATGCAGTGTGATTTTAGATTTGATTACATTTTTTTTGTAGGCTATTACTTATCTGAATACCACTGTTAGTACATCACCCTGTTTGTAGTACATCCGTTTTATTTGTAATTAGTTTCTTTGTTCTTATTGTATTGCTGTTAACTTGTTTTATGTAATTGTTTTAAGGAAATTTTACTTACATTAGTGAACCTAATATTAGTTTTTGATGAAGTATTGGCAGGGCATATCACCCACCAATTATCGTTTTAAATAATCAATAATTCAATACTGACCATCATGATTATGATTTTTGCCATAATTGAGCAGCCCTATCATATGTATCAGCACTCAGTATCCCCACGCTGTGACTTTACATGGTCTTCCACTTCTTGGCTGAGTTGTTACTGTTCCTAAACACTTCCACTTTCACAATAATACCACTTACAGTTGACCGTGGAATTTCTAGCAGGGATGAAATTTCATCAACTGACTTATCGCAATGGTGGCAACCTATCACAGTACCACGCTTGAATTCACTGAGCTCTTCAGCACAACCCATTTTATTATTATTATTATTATTATTTTCCAGCATTGCACGGTGTTGCTTCTAGGATACTGTATGTACTTTAAAAGATAAAAGACCCATCAAATAGTATTGACGACCATTTTATTTTTTCAAGAAAATGTAATTAAATATTTTGTAACATTGCTTTCATAATGTGTGCAATAGAGGGTTAAAGCTCAGTTTGCTCTGGTGGTTCCTCTCCATGCAGTTATGCTGTGCACGTGGCTGTGCCTCATTCGAAAGCGCTTGCTGATGTTTTACATTGATCGTGACTTATGAAGGCGATTCAGCATGACAGTTAACAGGGCAGTGAGTTACAGGAGGGTTGATGTCCAATTAGCGCCGTCTCCTCTGCTTTAATGAGTGGTGGTAAATTTCAACTCCATCTCCCTGGCACAGTTTAATTAGCTGTAATTACATATGGCCTGACCTTTGCAGAGCCCTGTCCTGTTGATTTACAGGGCTGCAGGTCTCTTGATTTATCCCCCTGGGAGGCTGAAGGAAGGCCAGAGAACGTGAGGGACAAGAGAGTTCAGTTCAGCCTGATAGAGTTCTTCAGGTATCTTGGCTCAGGCTTACTGTTGATCTTGGATGAGTTGTTTTTTCTTTTTTTGTATTTGGGAGCATTTTCCATTGATTAAACGGTTGCTAGTTCCCATAAACTAGGGAAGAGTGTGGAACTGAGAAAAATGACTTAATGACTAAAATAACAAAATTTTGAGCTCAAACTTGACTTTTGACCACTATTTTAAAGTTACTGTACTCCGCCTTTGTATTGTCAGCAAAAAGTGAGAAGTCATGCCAAGGCAAAAGGCAGTAACTTCCACATTATCAATATTTGGTTGCTGATCACCATTAACAAAATCATTATACACTCTAAAAAATGCTGGGTTGTTTCAACCCAAATTTGGGTCAAACATGGACAAACCCAAATGTTGGGTTAAAAATGTACTTAAAAAATGTACAGTTGAAAGTGAAAGTTGAAGTTGGGTTAAAATTTTAAATTACATTTTTAACCCAACATTTGGGTTTGTCCATATTTGACCCAAATTTGGGTTGAAACAACCCAGCATTTTTTAGAGTGTAGTAACACCTGTATAAAATCTAGTGATCATGGCATTTAATTTGTATGATTTACAATTATAGCCTTCTACTTATTGTGCTTTGGTTGCATTCTGGTGGCCCTATTAATACATTAGACATGACAAAATACCTACATAGCGGTAAAGACTATCTTCAAGTGTTACCGAGTGGCATAAGACTTGCTAAACACGCGTTCAAAATGATCACGATAAAACAGATCCTCACGCACATTCGACCCGGAGACTGGTTTATAGCGGTGGATCTGAAAGACGCATACTTTCACAGGCGTTTGTTTACCAAGATTCGTGTTCGAAGGTGTCACGCTCCGTTCACGAAAAGTAGCCTATGCAGTGCTTTACCCCTTAGGACTCAGTAGGGAGCGCGTTCTGGACTACCTAGACGACTAATGGATTTATAGCACGTCCTTCTGTTTTCTGCGTCTTTTCAGTAGGCTATGCATTGGTTTCAGCTGTCTGCCCCATTATTGTGCGTGCACTTCACTCGTCCCGCGGATTTATCCCAGACGCTGTGTTTTGTATGCATGTTTTTAACAGGTGTTCTGATGTTGTATGCACCAGCACTTCTTGCTTCATTATGTTGTATGCACCAATATACCCTTGTTGCTTCATTATTATCACTCCCTGTGATATATTAGTCCCGCGCGTCGGCTCGACCGTGTTCAGGGCGGAGCTGAAGGCGCCGGCGAAGTTTTGGCACTCTGCCAGCTAGATGCATGATTGTTTCAACTAGGTCCGGTACCCGAACTGGGTGAGGCGGGGTTGTAGTTCTTTGTTGTATTGACCTACTACGGCATGTGTAACATTTTTCTGTCAACTCTGCATATATCCTTCGCAATCGATATCGCACTTTTGTCGATGGAACGGGTTAAGAGCATAGGCTACTAAATGTTCTGACCGCATTAGTGCAGGACAAAGCTCTGAGGACATCATAAGTTACAGGGACGGATGGTAGCTGTACAAAGTACACAGGCTACATCGTAATTTCAATTTTAATGGAGAGTAAAACAAAGGCAGACACCGTATAATCTGATTGGTAGCATTATTTGATAGAACACCGGCACCGTAACTTCATATTGACTGGCTGACTGGCCTAGCGAAGTCTGTGACAGGAGAGAGGATCGGGAGACAGGTGCGGCGTAAGTGGGTCAAGTGCAAATGACAAACACCTGTGTCTTGTTTCAGTGATTGGAGTGGAGAGACCGCATATAAGTGACGGGGAAACATCATTCAACAAAAAGACAGCTGGGAGACCTGTGGGTGAGCGTGCGTGAAGCGGCACGGAAAGGATTGTATCCAGTGAGAGAGAGAAGCAAGAGTGTGGGAGCGCGAGCCGTGTTGAATGAATTAACCCTTTTTGAACTGAGTTGATGCTGTAGCGCTGTGTGCGCACCTTTTCTTTGTTCTTTTATATTGTTTTGGAATAAAACCCACAGTCTACCCAAGCCGACCCTGTCCTCTTCCTTCCCTTCATACTGAACCGTACTACAGCCACCTATAATGTAAATAGCCTTAAGAGGCAGGCTCTTTAGCTTACAATAGCTTATTTCCCCCATATAACATGAAACCAGTTTTTTTTTGTAACATCATTAATATTGCCTGGGGTTTACAGAAACATCTTCTGATGCACGACCTTGGACACATCATCAGTGTTGTTTCCTGGAGTCACTCGGTGTTTCGGGTCTTACAACAGACACCCTCGTGCAGGCGACTCAACCGAGGCTGATCAGACCCCGGCCTGTGTCCAAGTGGCATTCTACTGCCCCCACTGCTCTCCCCTCTTTAACCAGAGCCATCTGGATGGCTGCATTTTCTGCTGCCTCCACATTGTTGCCTATGGCTCTTCTTCGGTTAGCACCTGTTATGCCCAGCCTTGTAGGCCTTGCTCAAGAAGTAACTGGCAAATCCCCTACTACCCACCTCTACTGGCATACACCTGTTCCTCCGACAATCCTCCACCAGTTCTTGGTATTTCTCCCTCTTTCTCGCTTGAGCTTCCTCCATCCTCTCCTCCCAGGGTACTGTCAGCTCTAACAATATCAGATGTTTTGTAGCCTCAGAGACCAAGATGATGTCAGGTCTCAATTTGGACTGGGTGATGTGTGTTGGGATTTTCAGCTGCCTATCCAGATCGACTGTCATCACCCAGTCTCGGACCGCGGAGAGCAGACCTACAAAGCAGTTTTTCGATGTTTTCTCTGGCTTTTGTCCTTCCTTGATGAAGTGAATGGCCTTGGATGTAGCTTGGGTGTATCGGCTGTCATTGATCCCCTTGCTAATTGCCTCAGCAATGGATTTGAGGACCTGGTAGTGCCTCAATCGATACCAGCCCTCACCCAGCGCCTTGGAGCAGCTGCTCAGGATGTGTTCTAATGTCCCTATTTTGGAACAAAGAGGGCATGCAGGTGTTTCTATTTTGCCCCATGTGCACAGGTTGGATGGACTTCTGAGGACATCATAGACCCCCTGAATCAAGAACTTGATTCTCTGGGGGTTCCCCTTCCAGATTTCCTTTCAGGTGACACTCCACTCCTACACCTGCTCCCACTTCATCCAGGCGCCTTGCTGCCGCATGGCCACTGCTCTGCTGGTTAGCTCTACCTCGACTGAAGCTCGTACCTCCTCCTGTACCAGCCTCTGCCTCTCCTTTCCGCTGGCAGAGTCATATTGGGTCGCTGTTAGGCTCCCAAGTACGGCTCTGCCTTGCGCCACTGTTCCAAGGATGTCCTTGTGCTTGTGCCGCATCTCTGCCTGCTGGACTGCCTCGGCTGCCCTCCACTTCCTCCCTGTCCTAACAACAATCCCTGCACCGGACACTTTGTCATCTCAGGATCTAGAGTACTACAGGTGTGCCCGTGCAACGATGAACTCCTCCCTGACTGAGCTAAAAGAGAGCATGAGATTGTTGGTGTTTCCATATAGCCCAATGTTACTTAGGCTACTCGGCAGGCCCAGTCATCTGCGTAGATAGCTGGTCACCCTTTTGCTCAAAACCTTCCACCACTGTCATGGGGACCTCATAGATAAGCAGAGGCCAGATGATTCTTGGGAGGATTCCGTGCTGGTAGACCCAGGCCTTGAATCTTCCAGGGAGCCCAGACTTATCCACTGTTCTCAACCATCCCTCCAGGTCAAGCACCGGTTGCCTTGACGGAGTCTCTATTGTTCAGACTGCAGTTGAAGACTTTCCCAAGGCTCTTCACTGGTCTCCCAGTGATTGACGGCATCTGGTGTTCTCCCAGCCTGAAACGGAATCTGTCTGTAACCTTCCCCTTCTTTAGGACCAGAGACCTGGATTTGCAGGTTTTAAAGGGTCACTCCACCCATTTCAACATTAATCTTTATTGAAAGTGGGTTATATATGTAGTCGAAATGTAAAAGAAATTTTAAATTTGGTGCCCTCTTGACCGAGAAAAGACAGAAAATAACTTTGGGGCGCATTTGTATGTAAGACAACAACTCCCACAATGCACCATGTTGCACAGCTCCGCAAGCCACTCCCACTAATCCAGAACAGCGCAAACATCAGAGAAATCGCTCTTCCGTCTACAAGAAGGCTAGCTGCCAAATGAGTTTAAAATTCATTTCACAAAAAATGTCTAGTTAGTTGTGGCGAGCAGGACGAGGGCGAGGGACGTGAGAGGACGACGCGAGTGATAATGAATGGCACCTGTGCAGCGGTCTCATATCTCTCACGGAGGAGCGGAAGCACAAAAGGAACAGGCCTGATTTTATGTTTTGTTTCTGTTGTGTGTGGCCAGCTGGCTTATACTTTTGTTTTGTATTTGTTTATTTTACTATTAAAACGTTTAAATGTTCGCCGGTTCCAGCCTCCTTCTTCCCACAACAACGAACCCCGTTACATTGGCAAACTCATTAGTGAATTACTCGTTTGTATTTCTTTCTATATGGTGAATTATTGCATGATACCTGCATGTTCAGTCAGGCGAAACTAGGATGGTTCACATCACAACACAAACGTCCGTGTGGTCGTCTGATTCAGAGATTTCGTCCAGGAGAAACTGCCTTGTTGAAATTCTCTGCAGCAGACGGACTCTATCTGTGTCCGTAGCGCACAGCGAGAGCACACGCACCAGCAGTCCGCCCAGCTCAAGCCAGCCCGGGCTCCTCGTCCGCGACAGGCAGCCGCCTCCTGTTCCACCATCAGCCTCAGCTGCTCTTCACTATAATGGGGCTCGTAAAGATAGCCACGAACAGCGGATTCGAGCAGCAGAATTTCAAAATCCTCTTCTTCCATATCATGTTTAGTTTCTTCCGTCATTGTCGTAACTTCCTATATCCACAGCGCTTGTTAGCTTAGCTTATAAACAAGATGGCTGATATTGCTTTCAGTATCTGCAAGTGAAGTCCCACCCACTGATCTGTGATAGCTCTGTTAGCGCATTAGGTCCAACCCCCTATGGGCGGGTTTGAAAGGGTGGGAATTTGTGCTTGTAGTCTATACAGAAATCCCCCCTTTTTACACTTCCTCCTACAATGACGTCAAATGACGATTTTTGCGTCATTGTAGGAGGAAGTGAAAAAGGTAAATAGTAGATTTCTCTCGTCTCAGGGGAAAATGAAAGAATGTTGCACGACCATTCAATAGTATGACTGGTTGTCTAACAATGGACCTCTTAATGCAAATAGGTGGAGTGACCCTTTAAGCTCATGCGTGCCCATGCCATGAGTCTCTCCATCCCCTGGAGGATCCACCTTGCTCCTGGTACCGCCGTTGTTGTCACTGTGAGGCCGTCAATGAATGCTCTTATGCGAGGTTGCCTTACTCCAGCCTTGCTGAGGGGGCCTCTGCACTCTGTTTCAGCTGCCTTGACCATCATGTTCATTGCCAGCGCAAAGAGGGTCACTGAGATGGTACAGCCAGTGATTATCCCCACCTCCAGCTGGTGCCAGTCAGATGTTAGCTGGCCAGTGGAGACTCTCAAGCTGAACTTGCTGTAATAGTTCAGGATGAGATCTTTCACCCTCTGCGGTACATGGTCTTTCTCCAGTGCGACCTCCACCAGCTTGTGGGGTATTGAGCCATAGGCATGGTGAGGTCCAGTCACAGTACAGCCAGGTCCCCCTCTGCCTTCTCTTGCTTCCCTGGTGAGCTGGGTTACCACGCCTGTGTGTTCAAAACAACCAAGAACTCGAGGTATTCCTCCCTTTTGCACAGACGTGTTGATGTACTAATTGCTCAACAGGAAGTTGGAGAGCCTCTTGGCCAGGATGCTGAAGATTTTACTCTCCACACTGAGCAAGGAGATCAACCCGGAACTGGTCGATGTTCTCAGACTTCTCCTCTTTTGGTATGCACACTCCCTCAGCATACCTCCACGGCTGGGCGATCTTCCCTCTCCTCCAGATCACCTACAGGGCCCTCCAAAGCCGATGTAGTAGCTTTGGGCAGTTCTTATACACCTTGTAGGGCACTACACTTGGGCCTGGTGCTGAACTCGATCTTGCTCTCCTCACCACTTCCTCCACTTCACTTAGGCGGGGCTCCTTCAGGTCGAAGTCTGATGAAGGCTCTGGTGGTATTAACGCATCGCATGGACCCAGCATTTGTTCTCTGATGGAGTCACTATAGGTGGCCTTGAGGTGGTCGTTTATGGCATCCTTGGAGCAGGTGAGGCGGCCAACCCTCTTTTGGCCAAGGAGCTGCTTGGTCAACTTAAATGGGTTGGCCAAGAATGCTGCCCTCTTCCTGGCTCTCTCCTTCCACCTCCTTCTGTGGAACTCTGCCCTCCGTAAGGTCAAGAGTTGTTTCCTTAGGATTGCTCTCAGGTCCGCTAGGCTGACTCTCTCGACTTCCCCCACTGATTTGTATTGCCTCTTTAGCAGCCTGGGTTCTTCCCTGAGGCACTGCATTTTCCTTACTCTGTGGCTTGGAGCATATGCAGATGGAGCAGGCTTGGGTGCCTCGGTTCCAAATCGCTCAGCTGTGATATTCAATATGAGGGTGGTCATCGTTCTCAATCGGTGGTCCACGTCACCCTTGGCTGTCCCTTCCAGGACCTGGCTTACATCTTCATCAAATTGTTGCCACTCAACTCTCTTGTGGGATTTGGGCCACTGGATCCTTGGTTGGCTTGCTGGCTTTGGAGGCCATGTGTGTTGTCAGAAGATGCTGCCTCTTGGGTTATAGTGGCAGGTGAGTTGCTGGCAGCAGGTATTGGCGACACTAGGAGGCTCTGGGCACTGTGGGTTGCCTTCGGGCCTGGCTCCTCCTGCATCTTACTATATTAATATTAATAAGGAATAATGTGCAGTCTTCCAGTTATTGTTGCAATATAAACCTTGGCAGAGTGATCAGACCCCCAGTAGAAAAGGGGGAAGGTGGCAAGATGGTAACAAGGAGCCATAGGGGGCTCCACAAATATTGGCACCCAATTTGAGTAAATAGACATAGGCGATCACAGAGTGCTGATATATAGCCATATCGCACGGCAACGAGTATGATATTGCGTTTATACAGCAGTTCGACGGCACAAGTCAGTAAATAAATAAGTAAATAAACAACAACGGAGTGTCTTTAAAACCCCTTTTTATGTGCAGAATTACTTCCTTCCGCCACATATTCAAATCTCAAGTTGACAGTTTAACAGTTTACCTGAAGCCTCTGTTACTAATTCTAAAACGTCACTTTAGAGCTAGTAAAGAAGGAACACTGAGTCGCTTCATTGAAGCATATTGTACTATGTAGACCGTATAGAGTATTATGGTATTATGAGAGAAAGATTGACTAAACAAGTGTATTACCTGCATATAGCATTCATTCTTCAAGTCCATCTCCATAACATTATATCCATTATAAATGGATTGTAAATTATAGTCAGATTGAATCTCCGCTGAGGAAGGTAATATCTTACTAAACCAACTTCCTTGTTCTGACTCACTCATAAAGACAGTCTTTGCTGCCATCTAATGGGGGAATAATGTAACTTTCACTGAAGTCCATATCACAATCACTAACGGACCATTTCTTAAAACCAAATATGATGTATTATTTATACAAAATAATATTTATTGATCAACCATTTTAAATTAATAACAATAGCCACTATAAAAGACAATAGGAAATAAACACAAGCAAACAATTCAGTCAAACATTCAAAAGCAGCACTCTAGTACAGGATTTCTGTTAAATATAGCCTAAATATAAAGTTATTAAACTTAATTTCCCCTTAACCTAAAGATTGCCCATTTGATGTACCCCAAATGAATTATATCTCATGTTTAACCACTATCTACATAAGAGCCAGTCGAAAATTCCCAAAGGATTGGCCGAGATGAAGCTGTTCTCTGCGGGTACATGAGCGCTGAAAGGCGGCTGACGGTCTGAAGCTCGCATCTGCAAAATCATCTTAACAAATTGTAAAATAGGCACTATGTTTATATATGAGTCACATATTTGAGGTCTAAATAACTACATCCTTGCCTAAAAACTTTTAAAACTACATTTTGAGACAACAATAGTAGTATTTTTAATAAATATGGTGGATTTGCATGACTGTCGCAGAGTAGGCAGAGTCATACAAACGGTGAAACAGTTCCGGTGCTGATACTGGGGGAATATCGGACGGCTGGAAGAGGCTCTCAGCCAATCATATTCTAGAACTAGAAAGAACTGTTGTATAGTATATATATAAATAGTGTGTGGCGGGCTTTAAGCTGTGAAGACTCACCTCCAACATGTACTGTAACATGTAAAGTCCATGTTCACACCATCTCCACGACTCCACTCGCAAATTTTGTGTAAAAAGCAGTCCATACACTATAAGCGCCATTTCTTCTTGCTGGTCGTCCACCATGTTGGTTTACTTTAAAGGGATGCGAGAGATTATCCAAGATTTCCTCTGTTCACAGGCAGGACTCTGGTTGTTTGTGAATGGAATCTTTTAGTGTGTGGTGTGCTTTCCTGGTCACATTGCGGCACTCCACACACAAGATGAACAAAATGGTTAAATCTATTATTTCTTATCGTCATGTTTGTGGTCTCTCACATTTTGAAAATCTTATAAGATTTTAAAAATATTTTAGTATGGCCCAGCCTTAAGGACTACAATGATGTCAACCCAAAAATGGCCATCCTCAACCTCTGAATCAGCCAATAGTTAGCTTGGAAGGGTAGTCACGCAGCATGACATCATTTAATGTCATTATTAAAAATCACTTAATTAAGACACTGAAATATTTAATGAAGTATTGATGATGTGGAATCCTTTCTTTTAATATATATGTCTCCTCACTCAGGGCTCCAGACTGCGACCACATGGTCGCATTTTGCGACCAAAATTTGAGAGTGTGCGACTGAATTTTACATCCAGTCACACGTGTGCGACCAGTAAATTTGCCCTTTTTTTGTACACGTTAAACGTGGAAGGAGCGCGTCAATGAATCCGGAATGAGTGGCAGTCCAATGAGTGTGACAAGAATAGGGAATGGCCACTGTAAGTCAGTAGTATGTGTAAGTGGCTAATGTGTGGAGGGGGAAGGTCCTAGAGTTAATCGAGCGCGCGCAAACGTCTGTGGGAAGGAGACATAGACAGTAAAGAAAGGGAGGAGACGGAGACAAATATCACAACCTGCTATGTGCGTCTGAGCAACGAGCAAGCGATCTATCGACTCGTCTGGGTCATATGGCACATATAGTACATGAGAGGACACAGGCTCCACTCGGAGATTGTAGAATCCGGTGAATGTGTTGGGTGTCGCCCAGCCTGCAGCTCTGCAGATGTCTGTTAGCGAGGCGTCATGCGCTAGAGCCCAATAGGACGCAACACTCCGGGTGGAGTGGGCAGTCACACCAAGGGGGCATGGTCGACCTTGCTGCTGGTATGCCAAAGCAATGATGTCCACTATCCAGTGAGACAACCTTTGCTTGGAGAGATCCTTTCCCTTCAGCTTCCCACCATAACAGACAAAGAGCTGGTCTGAGGTCCTGAAACACTGCATTCTGTCTACATAGGTGCGGAGAGCACATACTGGACAGAGCAGTGCAAAGGCTGGGTCTGCCTCCTCCAGGGGCAGCGCTTGCAGGTTCACCACCTGGTCCCGGAAGGGAGTGGTGGGAACCTTGGACACATATCCAAGCCAGGGTCTCAGGATCATGTGAGAGTTAGCCGGCCCGAACTCCAGGCGCGCTTCGTCAACGGAGTATGCGTGCAGGTCCCCTACCCTCTTGATGGAGGCCAGTGCAACCAGCAGAGCTGTCTTCATAGACAGGAAATTAATCTCCACTGAGGGAGCACTCTGCAGGTCAGTTAGAACCACTAAGAGGTCCCAAGAGGGAACGAGAGGAGGGCGAGGAGGATTCAGTCTCCTCGCTCCTCTCAGGAACCTGACGATCAGGTCGTGCTTCCCTACGGACTTACCTTCCACTGTATAATGGTAAGCGGCAATAGCGGCAACGTATACTTTGAGGGTAGAGGGAGACAGCCTTTGCTCCAACCCATCTTGAAGGAAGGAAAGCACGACACTGATCGAACACCTCCGGGGGTCTTCTCGGCGAGAAGAGCACCAGTTGACGAAGAGGTTCCACTTCAATTCAATTCAATTCAATTAAAATGTATTTGTATAGCGCTTTTCACAATACATATTGTTTCAAAGCAGCTTTACAGAAAGTGCATTTCAGAAATGTACATAGAAGAATATAGTTAGTTAATCATCATGTATTAATTTAGGGCATAACATATCGCCGGCGTTGAGTCGTCTCTTCACAGGCATATCTTCACAGGCGTCGAGTCGTCTCATCGCAGGCGTCGAGTCGTCTCATCGCAGGTGTTGGACCATCTGAAGTCTCCGTGAGAGGCTGGATACAAACTGGAGCTGACGAACGCTATTTACCTCGGGACTAGCGTCCCGAGATAACAGCAGAAAAGCAGATGGGAAATAATTAGCGTAGCTGCTGTTCATAATATTAATGCATTCGATCTGATTCAACAGTGGTATAAAAGGTAAGCATTATGTGAATGCTTGGCTGAAGAGATGCGTCTTTAATCTAGTTTTGAACTGGGAGAGCGAGTCTGCGCAACGAACAGTATCAGGAAGGCTATTCCAGAGTTTAGGAGCTAAATGTGAGAACGCCCTCCCTCCTTTAGTGGACTTAGATATCCTAGGAGTGACCAGAAGCCTCGAATTTAGGGATCTTAAAGAACGCGATGGATTGTAGGGCGATAGAAGGTCCATTAAATACACAGGAGCTAAACCATTTAGGGCTTTATTGGTCAGTAGTAGTACTTTGTAATTGATACGGAACTTAATAGGTAACCAGTGCAGAGATGATAGAATCGGTGTTATATGATCAAATTTTCTTGACCTAGTAAGAACTCTAGCGGCTGCATTTTGCACTAACTGTAGCTTGTTTATTGAAGATGCAGGACAACCAGCTAATAAAGCATTACAGTAATCTAGTCTCGAGGTCATGAATGCATGAACTAACTTTTCTGCATCAGAAACAGATAGCATGTTACGTAATTTAGCAATGTTTCTAAGGTGGAAAAAGGCAGTTCTTGTAACATATGAAATATGATTTTCGAAAGACAAGTTGCGGTCTAGTATAACACCCAGGTCTTTTACTGTAGTGGATAAGGTAACAGGACATCCTTCTAAATTAAAGTTGTATTGTAAGAGATTTTGTGGGTAGTTTTTTGGACCAATAAGTACCTCCGTTTTATCTGGATTTAATAGCAGGAAATTACACGTCATCCAGCATTTTATATCTTTAAGACATTCTGTCAATTTAGATAAGTTAGTGTATTCATCTGGTCGTGATGAAATATATAATTGAGTGTCATCAGCATAGCAGTGGAAATTAATTCCATGTTTTCTTATAATATTACCAAGTGGCAGCATATACACTCACCGGCCACTTTATTAGGTACACCTGTCCAACTGCTCGTTAACACTTAATTTCTAAGCAGCCAATCACATGGCGGCAACTCAGTGCATTTAGGCATGTAGACATGGTCAAGACAATCTCCTGCAGTTCAAACCGAGCATCAGTATGGGGAAGAAAGTTGATTTGAGTGACTTTGAACGTGGCATGATTGTTGGTGCCAGAAGGGCTGGTCTGAGTATTTCAGAAACTGCTAATCTACTGGGATTTTCACGCACAACCATCTCTAGGGTTTACAGAGAATGGTCCGAAAAAGAAAAAACATCCAGTGAGCGGCAGTTCTGTGGGCGGAAATGCCTTGTTGATGCCAGAGGTCAGAGGAGAATGGCCAGACTGGTTCGAGCTGATAGAAGGGCAACAGTGACTGAAATAACCACTCGTTACAACCGAGGTATGCAGCAAAGCATTTGTGAAGCCACAACACGCACAACCTTGAGACGGATGGGCTACAACAGCAGAAGACTCCACGGGGTACCACTCATCTCCACTACAAATAGGAAAAAGAGGCTACAATTTGCAAGAGCTCACCAAAATTGAACAGTTGAAGACTGGAAAAATGTTGGCTGGTCTGATGAGTCTCGATTTCTGTTGAGACATTCAGATGTTAGAGTCAGAATTTGGCGTAAACAGATTGAGAACATGGAACCATCATGCCTTGTTACCACTGTGCAGGCTGGTGGTGGTGGTGTAATGGTGTGGGGGATGTTTTCCTGGCACACTTTAGGCCCCTTAGTGCCAATTGGGCATCGTTTAAATGCCACGGCCTACCTGAGCATTGTTTCTGACCATGTCCATCCCTTTATGGCCACCATGTACCCATCCTCTGATGGCTACTTCCACCATGTCACAAAGCTCTAATCATTTCAAATTGGTTTCTTGAACATGACAATGAGTTCACTGTACTAAAATGGCCTCCACAGTCACCAGATCTCAACCCAATAGAGCATCTTTGGGATGTGGTGGAACGGGAGATTCGCATCATGGATGTGCAGCCAACAAATCTGCGGCAACTGTGTGATGCCATCATGTCAATATGGACCAAACTCCCTGAGGAATGCTTCCAGCACCTTGTTGAATCTATGCCACGAAGAATTGAGGCAGTTCTGAAGGCAAAAGGGGGTCCAACCCGTTACTAGCATGGGGTACCTAATAAAGTGGCCGGTTAGTGTATATTGAGAATAGCAGAGGGCCTAACACCGATCCTTGCGGCACTCCATAGTCTACTGACGTTATCTTCGATTTTTCCCCATTTAAACAGACAAAATGGTAACGGTCTGATAAATACGATCTGAACCAGCTTAATGCCTGTCCCTGAACACCAGTGTAGATTTGTAGTCGATCCAAGAGTATTTTATGATCTATAGTGTCGAACGCAGCGCTAAGATCGAGTAGAACTAGTATTGAGATACAGCCTTGGTCAGAAGCTAAAAGTAAATCATTTGTAATTTTAACTAGCGCAGTTTCTGTGCTATGATGCGGTCTGAATCCTGACTGAAATTTTTCATATATCTAATTTTTTTGCAAGAAAGAGCACAATTGAGCGGACACAATTTTTTCTAGTATTTTAGACATAAATGGAAGATTTGAAATGGGTCTGTAATTTGCTAAGTTATTTTGATCTAATTGCGGTTTCTTAATAAGAGGTTTTATTACTGCCAGCTTGAATATTTTTGGAACATGACCTAAAGATAAAGACGAGTTAATAATATTGAGAAGAGGCTCTTCCACTACAGGTAACACTTCTTTCAGTTGTTTAGTGGGTATTGGATCCAATAAACATGTTGTTGGTTTAGATGCAATGATAAGTTTATTTAGCTCTTCCTGTCCTACAGTTGTAAAGCGGTGTAGTTGTTCTTGAGGGACGATAATTGAGGCTGAATCACAAGACACCATAGAGGATTGTACATTTACAATTGTATTTCGGATGCTTTCTATTTTCTCATTGAAGTAATTCATAAAATCATTACAACTATACTGTAACGGAATATTTTGCTCTGGTGATGTCTGTTTATTTGTTAGTCTAGCCACGGTGTTAAATAAAAACCTTGGATTATATTGGTTATTTTCTATTAGTTTGCGGAGATGCTCAGCCCTGGCTGCTTTTAGAGCCTTTTTATAACGTGACACACTGTCTTTCCACGCGATTCTAAAGACCTCTAAATTAGTTTGTTTCCATTTACGCTCTAAGTTACGAGTTTCTCTCTTGATAGCATGTGTAGTACTATTGTACCATGGTGCTTTAGTTTTCTCTCTAACCTTTTTCAATCTAATTGGTGCAACAATATCTAATGTACTAGAGAAAATGGTGCTCAAACTGCTGGTCATTTCCTCTAGTTCATCTGTTTGTTTGGGTTCACTGAGCAGCTGAGATAGATCAGGTAAGCTATTTGAGAATCTATCTATAGTGATTGGAAGGATTGTTCTGCCTGGTCGATAACGCGGCGCAACATGACAAATTTCTGCAGTGCGTAGTATACAAGTTACCATGTGATGATCAGTGAGATCGTCACTTTGCGGTATAATATCTATATCGGTTGGATCGGTTCCATATGATATAATTAAGTCTAGTGTATGATTTAGACGATGAGTGGGACCACTGACGTTTTGCTTGACCCCAAAGGAGTTTAATAAATCTGTAAACGCAGTCCCTAACGCATCATTTGTGTTATCTACGTGTATGTTAAAATCTCCAACAATTATTGCTTTATCGACATTGACCAATAGATCTGAGAGAAAGTCTGCAAACTCTTTTAGGAAATCAGTGTAGGGCCCTGGAGGTCGATATACAGTAGCCAAGGCTAGAGATAATAGGGATTTCTTTCTTACATCTAAGAGCGTAACATTTAGCACAAGTACTTCAAACGAATTAAACCTGTGACCTGTTTTCTGAGTAACATTAAGAATATCTCTATAGATTGTTGCAACACCGCCGCCACGACCGATCAGACGGGGCTCATGCTTATAACAATATCCTGGCGGAGTAGACTCATTTAGACCGAAATACTCATTTGGTTTAAGCCAGGTTTCAGTAAGGCAAAGTACATCGAAGCTATTATCTGTGACCATTTCATTTACAATAACCGCCTTAGGTGTGAGCGATCTAATGTTTAGAAGACCTAGTTTTAGAAATTGTTTTTGTTCACTGATATTTAGATTTTCTGGTTTAATTACAATAAGATTTTTCCAAGATCCTACACTAGATTTATTGTTTGGCCTCACTAGACGAGGAATAGACACAGTTTCTATATAATGTTCTACACTACTTATATCAATTAAGTTGGGACAGCAAAGACTGTGAATTGGACTTTGACTTACTAGTCAGATGGTGTGCAACGTCTTGGAGATGTTGTCCGACAGCACAGCCGCTCCGATTCTGCTGGGGTGCAGGCCATCAGCACGGTAGAGCCTAGGTCGCTCCCAGAACAGATTCCAATTATTTACAAAGAGCAGTTTCTGTTCATTACACCATGACATTAACCATTCATTTAGAGCAAATAGTCTACTGAACCTTTCTTGTCCTAGTCGGTACGTGGGAAGCGGTCCAGACACGATGATCGTTGCCTCAGGCGCTGTGCTGCGTACCGTCTCGATCAGGCTCCTGTAGTCCATCTTCAGAACCTCCGTCTGCGGCAGCCTGATGTCGTTCGTTCCCGCATGGAGGACAACGGCTCCGACGCGCTCTTCACCGTTCAGGATCTCGGGAACCTGTGCGGCGACATCAAGAACACGAGCACCAGGAAAGCAGTGAGTGCGCACCTTACCCTTACCTGAGGTAGCGCGGACATGACGGACCATGGAAGTGCCGATGATCACGGCGTCGTCACGTTCCGACTCGCGAAGGGGGGAGAAGCGGTTCCGGGTGGAGATCTCGAAGACCGGGAGGGGCGGAGAGGTTCTTGCTCTGGTCCTGGCTCGTGTCTTCCGCTGTGGGATCACCCAGGTCCATGGTGCTGTGTCGGTGCCGGAGTGAATGAAGCCAGAGATGATCGCGTCCTCCTGGGCAGAGAAACGCACGGAGTAGAGGAAGTCGGAGTCAAAAAGTTACTAACCACTAAATGTGAGCATCGGCGCGTGACGTTTCAAGCGCTGATCGCCGATCCCGCAGCTCGGCTTGCCTCTCCAGCAGACCACGGATCTGTTTCTCCACCGATTCCAGTTCCAATCGTACCGAGATCAGCTCGAATGTATCCTCACCTGCACTCAGAGGTAACGTTAGACACACATCCGATATGTTCGCCATTATAACAGATGAACAGTAAATTAGCAGTGATACTACCAATATCACTACTAATTTAGGACTGGAATGCTGGATATAACCTGTATCCTTTCAGTGAAACGGGTGTAAAATCAGACGCTCGATAGGCGCGAGCCCACGCGTGAAATGCTAGCGGGCTAAAGGCTAGTAGCCGAGATTCGCAAAGTTGGATCTAAGTAGCGATATCAAAGCAATCCGATTGTTTTTTTATAGGGAATAGTATCGAGGATAAGTTCACACGATATAACAATAGAAAGTGCTTGTTAATAAATGAGTGGTAAAGAAGAAAATCAAGGATTAATGAATCAATTCGACGGAGCTCTAAACACAAACAAACACCACACGCGTATGCGTGTTAATTCAACGCGTAGTTGTGTCTCGTGGACGACGTTTTAGAGGAAGTGATGGTAGCCACAACCGCTGGTGGTAGGGTACTCAAACCTGTCTCGTCCCATCCAGGAGCCACACGTGGAGGTTCCAAAGATCGGGACAAGGGTGCCATAGGGTGCCCCGTCCCTGAGAAAGGAGGTCCTTCCTCAGAGGAATTGGCCAGGGAGGTGCTGTCGCGAGGAGTACGAGTACGAGTCAGCCAGGTTCAGCCAGAGATGTCCCTCCTGGACCACGGCTGTGGACATCACCAAACCCAGGGAGCGTGCGGTCACCTTCGTCGCCCGGAGAGCGAGGTCGGTGGTGGTGCACAGCTCATCAAAGAGCCCTGGGTCTGTCCTACCCTCGTGCATGTCTCTGAGCATCTGGGCCTGGTAGACCTGCAGAGTGGCCATAGCATGCAGAGAAGCAGCCGCCTGTCCCGCCGCTCTGTAAGACTTCGCCACTAACGTAGATGAAAATCTACAAGCTTTGGATGGGTGCTTAGGCTCGCACGAGAAGAAGCACTCTGAGGACACAGTTGCATCGCAACAGAGCGTTCAACCGTGGCGAGCCCAGTGTACCCACGGGCAGCTGCCCCATCGAGGGGAGGAAAGGCGGATGAGATCAGCGAGCGGTCTTCCAGGGGGTCTTCCAGGGGGTCTTCCAGGACTTCGAAATCTCATCATGCACGTCCGGGAAGAAAGGTATTGGGGTTGGCTGCGGACGAGGGTCGGCGGCCGCACCCAAAAACCAATCGTCCAGCCGCTAGCCCTCGGGACAGGGTGGAGGGGTCCACTCTAACCAGATGCTCGCGGCCGCCCGGGAAAGCATGGCCGTCATCTCAGAATCAGGCTCGGCGAACGACTGCATGCCCGAAGGCGGCAGCGCCGCCGAGTCTTCACTCGATGAATCTTGCCCTCCTTGTGATGCAGCGATAGACATTGCATCCTCCTCTGTAGTGCCAAAGGAAACTCGCGGGCCATCCGGACAAATAGTCGGCGCCTTGTTCCACACCGTCACCCTCAGGTCACCCTGGCCACCAGCCGAAGTACTAGCTCTAGGTTTAGAGGAAGTAGATCGGGGTGTGGATGAGGGGACTCTCACTCTTGCGAGATCATTGAGTCTCGACCGTAGTGACGCGATGGTCATGTTCCCACAGAGAGAACATGAGTCATCCACGAGCGCTGCTCTAGCGTGATCAATGCCCAAACACACTAGACAGCGCTCGTGCCCATCAGAGTCAGACACGAGTCTACCGCAACCAGAAGTGCATGGGCGAGGCATCTTTAAAAAGACGTGCCGCGTGCAAGCTCTTTTGTGAGAGGAAACTCAAGCGTTGAAGCGTCTAGGGAGAAACACACTCACTGGAAAACCACTGCACAGATAAGTAGGAAGTGTGCACTCCCTGGGAATCGCCGTCACACCAACACCGGACAATCTCGTCTTGTAAAGCTGACAGTTCAGAGATGGCTGTGGAGCGAAGGATTAACTTGGCTTCGAAGCGAAAAACATATCTGCATGTTGCCGGCGTCCTCCTTTATACCCACGAGGTGGGGTGGAGTTACGCCATGCAAATTCCGCAGACCCATGGCATTTCTTTGCCATTGGCTCGTTTTGTAATACTCGAAGTTGATAGGCTTTCTAAGCGAAACCCCATTCTTCGTCATCCGACGTAACTCGGAGTGACAACGAAAGGGAACTTAAGCTACCCTGGGGGCCGTACCCTACCCGTACCCTACCTGGGAGCTACCCTACCCATTGGCTAGCAAGCATTCACCTGCTGTTAGCATTCCATTGACTCCCATTCATTTTGGCGTCACTTTGACAGCGAATAACTTTACATCTGAGGTGTTTAAAGACTCCATTTGTCCATTGTTTATTTCTAAAGAAACACGACAATGTATAAAAGGCTCCATTACCTTGTATCTTCCGTTATGGCCCCGTAGAAGCAGTTTTTGTAAAAATAGGCTAACGATTGCGTCATATAACGCGACTCTCTGTCGCACAGTAGAGAAATTACCCTATAGACAGGAGGAGATGCTTGCGGGCAATCGGGGGGACGTGGAGGCATAAAGTCAAGGGAGAAGACCATAGAGAGTCATAAAGTTGATCCTGCTGCTAGCTCATGGACAGCTCCTACTTACGCTCTCCGTCTCTGCAAGATTCGGAAGGGAATGATTCAGATTCCTCTTGGCACAGCTACTTGAAGACTTACAGTTGTAAGTGTTCTAGTAGCTGTGCCAAGAGGAATCTGAATCATTGAGTCTGAGTCAGATAGGTTGTTCACGTCACATCTCGTCACATCACATGTCGTCAAGCTCAGTTTGAGCCTGCGCAGTACGCTCAGCCATCAGAAAGTGAGTGCTTCTAATTGACTTTACTTTTCTCTGTTGAAGTGTATGGGGTCGCTGTGTCCATTTCTTTTATGTTGCCGAGCAGCGAATGCAAACAAAATGAAAGCGGAACGAAAATGCGCTACTCATTTATGCTTCACGGACCGTTTATTAGTTCGGACCAATAATAGACAGCGCAGCGCCCCTAACTTGCCAGTCGCGGGCCGATCTCGATCACGCGAACTGTTACTACGAGTTCCAGTAAAGAAATCCATTGAATTCGCCTCAGAATTAATAACATCATCGCTACGAGATCCAGTGAGAAACATTACAATTTGACGCAGAGTTCTCTGTTATAAACCATAGATATCAGATCAAACAGCGCTGACGTGGAAACCAGCAGAAACACTTAGAAGGCTTTCAGTCCACAAATCAGAAACATTCACTATGGATTTAGGTTAATGTAGTAACTCTAACCATAAATATGGTATTGTGACAGAAATAGTAAAACGCTTACAAGTACTACACATCTTTTTCCAGCACTTCAAAACTATAATATCATATATAAATGTTATTTTTTAATGTGATGACCAACACTTTTTGTTCATCCTTCAAAGATTGTCCTAAAACGAAAAATTTTAAGATGTAGGAAACCTCTTATTTAAACCTCTTATTTTAAACAGTAGGATGTTTATTGGCTATTTTCACTCCTTAATATACATTTTTTCACTCCTTTTGCTTTTTAATTAATATTAAGACATTATGAATGATAATAACTAAAGTTAATTTCATCTATTCTACACCCTAAATTAAGCTTAGTGCTGTATTGTCAGCCCCAGTGCTACCAGATCTTTTTTTGTAGAACTCAGTGGTGCTCCGGTGATGCTGCCCTCTAATGTTAGTCTGGAGCCCCGTGAACTTAAAATAAAACTGCATATCGTAATATCTGTACTTTAAGTCTATTTATTATTAAAGAATTTGTCAGTATAACAGTTATTTTGGGGAAAATTTGAATAATTGCATTGCAAGCCGATTTAAGGTGTGCCCCTAAATTTTCTGCTTGCGCTCCTAAAATTTTCAGTCAGGGGCTACAGCGCTCCTAGTAAAAAAAGTTAGTCTGGAGCCCTGTCATTTACAGTTGGAGCAATGATGCGAACATGAGTTCCATCAATAGCTCTAACAACTCCAGGGAAGCTTGCAATCCTCATAAAATCGGCTTGCTTTGCCACATGGTCTGAACTTCAGTTGGGAAGTCAATGAAGTGCCATAGAGGCCAAAAGTGATGCCCGGCCTAGGGAAATTTACATCTTCACCCTTTATCCAAATATTATAATATCAAAGAATTTGTAAGCATATTGTGTAGTTGTGCTTGGAGTCAATTGTTTTAGTTGTGATAACGTAATGAAACATGCCAAAGTATGCAGACATCATTTTTGACCAGGATGTCATACAAAGAAATTATGAACACATGCAAAAATGAGAGATTATGTTGTAGTCATTGCTTTTACCTGTGAGCTTTTTGTGCTTTTTTTTTCTTTCTTTTGCATAGTAAAATTAAAACTGTAGTTTGACTTTTTTTTGCCAAATAATTTTGTGAAAACTAAAAAAGTTTAGTGTTTTGTTCTTCCCTAATATTAAAGGCACAATATGTCATTTTTTTGCTTAAAAAATATAAGAAATCACTATATCTACACTGTAAGAAATTTACTGTAAAATTTACAATAATTTACTGGCAACTTCGGTTGCCAGTAAGACTGTAAAAATTTACAAGAGTCCTGTAAATCATTAACTACAACTATACTGTTAAACTTACAAGAGTCCTGTAAATCATTAACTACAACTATACTGTTAAACTTACAAGAGTTCTGTAAATCATTAACTACAACTGTACTGTAAAATTTACAGTCTTACTGGCAACCAAAATTGCCAGTAAGACTGTAAAAATGTACACAATTACTGTAAATCATTAACTACAATTGTACCGTAAAAACACAGCACACTGCTGTATATATATGTATTTCCTGTAAAATTGTCTTTACAGCTGTAACTCTAAAATTAGTCGAAATAATGTTTATGAATGCAAGAGAAATTACAAGAGCAACTATGAACTTACATGTACTGCTATACATTTTACAGTAGAGCATTTACTGTTGAATTTAATTCACTATCACAGCAGTGAAAAATCTCAACTGTAGTTAGTGTAAACATACGTTTGCTTTAAGTTTCAGCCTTTTTGTCAAATAAAACTCACAATAACAGGTTTTCGTAAATATAACAAATTTATTGTGCAATAATGTCTGTTTAACATAAGCACCAGATTCCAAAATATATTTGGAAAAACACAAATGGAGATTGCACATTAAATGAAAGGCTTTAGCCTTGGAAAGAACCACTGAGAACAGAAGCATTTAAAGGATTAGTTCATCTCAAAATGAATATTTCCTGATAATTTACTCACCCCAATGCCATCCAAGATGTTCATGTTTTTCTTTCTTCAGTGGAAAAGAAATTACGTTTTTTTAAGAAAACATTTCAGGATCTTTATCCACACAATGGATTTCAACCGCAAACCTAACCCTAACATGTTGAAGTCCAAATCAGTGCAGTTTCGAAGGGCTCTGAAGTGCTTCAAAGGGCTCTGCACGATCCCAGCTGAGGAATAGGGTCTTATACAGCGAAACGATCTGTCATTTTCTAAAATATATATATAATATATATATATACTTTTTAACCACAGATGCCTGTCTTGTACCATCTCCGAGATGCGCTACAGCGTATTACTTTATCAAGTTGGAAAGGTCGCGAACATTTAAAAAGAAAATAATAAAATATTTTTCACCCTTCCCTACCTTTTTGAACCGGAGTACACAGACAAATAACTTAAACTGATAACGTGACCCGATGACGTGTCGCAGACCAGCACAAGATGAACAATTGTGGTTAAAAAGTATCTACTTTTTTTTTTTTTAAATAACCGATCGTTTCGCTGTATTCGATCGATCGCCCTATTCCTCAGCTGGGATCGTGAAGAGCCCTTTGAAGCACTTCAGAGCCCTTTGAAACTGCCCTGATTTGGACTTCAACATGTTAGGGTTAGGTTTGCGGTTGAAATCCATTGTGTGGAGAAAAATCCTGAAATGTTTTCCTCAAAAAACCTAATTTCTTTTCCACTGAAGAAAGAAAAACATGAGCATCTTGGATGGCATTGGGGTGAGTAAATTATCAGGAAATTTTCATTTTGAGGTGAACTAATCTTTTAAATATCAATTAATAAAGGGCACACATCCCTAAAGTGTGACTGAACTTCAGTCATAAACAAAAGAAATGGTCTAAATTGTGCCTACCTTTAATTTGCCAAATCCATAAAAATGGCAAGAATACTTGAACCTCAATCATGAACTTCAGGTCAGAGTCTCTTGTATCAATTCCTTTGGAATACTTATGTTTAAATGACAAGCCATTCAAAGTCCATTGGCTTTCGTAACAGTGTGCATACATGTGTGTTCATTCCATGCATTTTCTTGTCTCGCTTTCCAGCAGCAACTTTTGATCCAGTTTCCGGGTTAATCCCCACAAGTCCTCTGTGGAAAAAAAAACACAACATCCAATTATCAAAAAAAAAACAGTATACACTTAGACAAAATACATAATTTGTCAGACAACTCATAAATTACATTTAATGAAGGGTCATATTTAATTTTATCAGAAATTTAAATATACAAATATTTAGCCTTCCATGTTTACAATAATCAAAATGTACAGATTATATCATTATACGGATTATGTGCAGAATTTTTAGATTGAGCCATATGCTGGGATTCCTCGTGTTTAGCATTTTAAAAAGTGCATTTTTTTAAATTTGGCTATAGAACATGTAAATCATGTGCACTAGGGCTGCACGATATTGAAAAAAAAAAAAATTCACATTGCGATATTTTATTTTTCTGCGATATATATCGCGATATGAAAACAATTTCACCAGATGACTTTATTAGCTCTCTTTGGAAAGAATGAATCATCTGAATGACTGGGGTGATTTTGTAATGGAGTAAATCTGCATAGCAACTATTATAGTTAACTAATGTAGTTAACTAGAGTTTAATAAATGGAACCTTATTGTAAAGTGTTACCGATTTGCTATGTCTCGTGAGTTCAGTGTTGGACAGGTCAGTTGTTTTAACCATTCATTAAAGGGATAGTTCGGCCAAAAATTATATTTAAACCATGCATTACTCACCCTCAAGCCGTTCGAGATGCATATGTCAATCTTGTTTCAGACGAACACATTTTCAGTTATTTTAGAAAATGTCTTAGACCCTTCAGTGGATATAATGTGAAGCAATGGGGTCCACCTCCTTCAAGTCCCAAAATGTGCATATATCCTTCACAGAAGTAATCCATCCGGCTCCAGGGGGATAAACGAAGGCCTTATGAGGGTAATCCGTGCGGTTTTGTCGTAAAAATATACATATTTAAAACTTTATAAATAAAAATATCTGACTTCCGGCAACGATCGACGCGCGTCCACGGGTGATGGAAGTCGGCGTACGAGGTAGGACGTAGCGTCGTGACGTAGAACGAACGCGCCCGCGCAGCCAGAGAGCAGAGCAAAACATAACCCGTGAACGTGCGTCGATCGTTGCCGGAAGTCAGATATTTTTATTTATAAAGTTTTAAATATGTATATTTTTACGACAAAACCGCACGGATTACCCTCATAAGGCCTTCGTTTATCCCCCTGGAGCCGGATGGATTACTTTTGTGAAGGATATATGCACATTTTGGAACTTGAAGGAGGTGGACCCCATTGCTTCACATTATATCCACTGAAGGGTCTAAGACATTTTCTAAAATAACTGAAAATGTGTTCGTCTGAAACAAGATTGACATATGCATCTCGAACGGCTTGAGGGTGAGTAATGCATGGTTTAAATATCATTTTTGGCCGAACTATCCCTTTAAAGGAGAACTCCGGCGCAAAATGAACCTTTGGTCTAATTACACATTGTTACCTAGTCAAACGTTATCTGAGATTTGTTTTCATGATTATCGAATGTAAATAGTTTTATCTCTAAAAACAGTTTAGCCTATAAAGCTAGTATAACGCTAGTATATTGGGCATAGATCAATGACAAATAAAAATCGCTTGTTAATAACACTAACAAGGCTCAAAATAGCCCCACACTAACACGGTAGCATAATGAGGGTCCCTACCTTCAAACCGAAGCATTGAGAACTTTGTCAGTGTCCAGACAGTTTAATAAGAAGATATTTTAAACATACAGTCAACTTCGTGTATACAGGCAGGAGCCATCTTTGAAATACAGCCTTTACCAGTCGATCTACGAACGCCGATCCAAGTGCGCTGGTGAGATGTGAACGAGCTATAAGTTGTGATAAGGTGAGCGCGAACAGCAGGCTTGGATCGGCGTTCGTAGATTGACTGGTAAAGGCTGTATTTCAAAGATGGCTCCTGCCTGTATACGCGAAGTTGACTGTATGTTTAAAATATCTTATTAAACTGTCTGGACACTGACAAAGTTCTCAATGCTTCGGTTTGAAGGTAGGGACCCTCATTATGCTACCGTGTTAGTGTGGGGCTATTTTGAGCCTTGTTAGTGGTATTAACAAGCGATTTTTATTTGTCATTGATCTATGCCCAATATACTAGCGTTATACTAGCTTTATAGGCTAAACTGTTTTTAGAGATAAAACTATTTACATTCGATAATCATGAAAACAAATCTCAGATAACGGTTGACTAGGTAACAATGTGTAATTAGACCAAAGGTTCATTTTGCGCCGGAGTTCTCCTTTAAAGTAAATCGGTTCAAAGGAGTCATTAGTTCGCGAATTGGAGGTGTAATTAAGCTGATCTCTCGCTCTCAGACACGACATCTGAAACTGGAGTTTCCATTGTCATAGAAGGCTCTATCAGATGGTTTACAGAGCACATTTTATGTGTCCGTGATACATGTGATGCAAATGTAGATCTCACCTTAAATGTCCTGCTGCAACCAAATGGGCACTGGATCTCCAGACCTGACTGAATATGGCTTATTAAATGAGACAAAAGCTGTGTTAGTGTCCCACATTGAACATCACAAAACTCTACATGGCATTTAAATGTTTTATCATCACACATCTGTGCCTGATGCTCTTTAGCAGACCGGTGATGTTCACTGTGATTTCTGTATATGTGCGACTTCAATGAAGAAAACTTAGTGAAAATATGTGGGCAATCAGGTACACCACATCTAAATCCTGATTTAGGCACATTTCTATGCAATTTCACATGCTGCACAAAACTCAGAATTGTACTGCTCTCATTATTACATAAGTGACAGATAAACATGTTCAACTGCAAAAATCTAAACTTCACAAGCTAATAAATGCACAGCAATAAAGCATGTGCACAGCAAATTTCAATGTACTTTCTATTTAGCAACTAAATTACAAATATGAATACCAAGCACCCTTACAAGTAATATTAACCAAATTAAATAAATAAATAAAAACCACTTCATTACAGCATCTTAAATCGAACAAACACGGGCTATTAGCTAAAACTTAGGTAAAGTTGGTTTTATATTCGCACATTCGCACATTCGCGTTCAAGAACTTTTTCAATTAAATAGTCAATGAAGCAATTTTTTTTCAGATTCGAAGCAGCTACACAATATTGACAACAAAGACTGTGAACTACAACATTTTCTACAATCGATCAAAATGGGCAAGTATATTTTTAATGCATACACACTTTGTTGAATATTCAATGTAGTGTGGTAACCAAGATAGGGACCGTCTAAAAAGTTTATATTGTTTTTCATCGTGTGCAAACAGACAACTACATTTTAGCCAACTACAGATGTACCAGCAAATATCTCTCACATTATGTGTTTTAATGCAATAGAATGTCCTTTAGCAACAATAAAAACTGCATTATAATGATGGTGTTTAAAAAGGTGTTTAGGAAATAATAAAGAATGAACATGTAGGCTACATGAACTGTAATCTGGTAACAATCCAGACTGTAGAAAGTGGAAAATCATGTGTAATCTCCTGAATATAGTTAATTGCTTCATTTTACATCTGTTTATATTTATGTTTATTTATTTATTTGAAATCAAAATGAACAAGAACAGTGTTGGTGTTGGTTTTAATAATGACATATGATTTATTTCAATAGGTTTTGAAAGGATGGGCCGACTGTTCCAAAGCAAGTTGGATCGTCTTGTCTGGACCCTACAGAACATACTGTTTTATCCACCTCGGTTTTTCTGTTTTTAAGTGTAATAAAGACTTTACAGTGTAACAGTGTTCTCCAGGTGCTGAATAAAAAGAATGGCCTAACAGTATTTTATGTTTTCCTGTTGTATAGCATCTTCAATTAACATTAAACTCTCACAATAACACAATTCGTGTGCATTGATTGATGTTTACAGTCCTGCAGAAATGTCACTGTCCATTGTACTGAATCCATCAGATTATTGACAAGTACTCAGAAAGCATGACAGCAAACATGATGTTTATTTTGGGTGTGAAGGGTGTGGATTTTGGAATAAATTGCTGCTTCAATGTATATGTAATGAGTGATTATAATCAAGGTTTTCTTTCTAATTATCACATGAGTGGAATGACTTATATAGGCATGTGAGATTTTACTTAGTTATAGAAGTTACCAGTATGATTACTGAAATGTTTGTTTCATGTATTTTCTAATGTCTGTATTTGATATCTGAAAACAGTAACAGTGCTTGCTCATTTAGTGATTGAGTCTTGAAGCTGACTTCTGCTGATGAAACTGAAAACTATCTTCAGTAAATCTTTTCTTTATTATAATTCTGACTCCTGCTCTTCATTCATCATATCTGGTTCTGGGTCTTTGACTGTGCGCCCCTAACAGGTGAACATTTAAAAAACTAGCAAAACTCCTATGGGGTTTCAATTAGTTTCAATGGCACACCTTCCATAAAAAAATATTACATTATCTAAATGTATTTATTACTGTAATGGCTGAAAACAGTAACTTATTTACTTCATGGATGTATTTATAGAAGAATGATTTGCTTTAAAAGAACATTGAAACCATTAAACAAAGTACAGTTTTGAAAATATCTCCCTTACTGTACGTACAATTATCAAATGTGTATTAAAAAAAATACTGTATTTCCCCTAAAGTATTCTTTCCCGTTCCAAGGGCTGTAGTGCTTTCCTAGTGACCACACTGACTTACTACAGGTAAAATTCTGACAATAACTCCCTTACTGTACGTACAATTATCAAATGTTTATTAAAAAAATGTCTGTACTTGCCCTGGTCTAAAGTATTCTTTTCGTGTTTCAAAGGCTGTAGTGCTTTCCTAGTGACCACACTGACTTACTACAGGTGAAATTTCCACAATAACTCCTTTACTGTACGTACAATAAACTAATAAGTTCAAGAAAAAATTACTGTAATTCCCCTAAAGTATTTTTTCCCGTTCCAAGGGCTGTAGTGCTTTCCTACTGATCAGACTGACTTACTACAGGTGAAATTTTGACAATAACTCCCTTACTGTACGTACAATAAACTAATAAGTTCAAGAAAAAATTACTGTAATTCCCCTAAAGTATTTTTTCCCGTTCCAAAGGCTGTAGTGCTTTCCTACTGATCAGACTGACTTACTACAGGTGAAATTTTGACAATAACTCCTTTACTGTACGTACAATAAACTAATAAGTTCAAGAAAAAATTACTGTAATTCCCCTAAAGTATTTTTTCCCGTTCCAAGGGCTGTAGTGCTTTCCTAGTGACCACACTGACTTACTACAGCTGAAATTTTGACAATAACTCCCTTACTGTACGTACAATAAACTGAAATGTTTATGAAAAAATTACTGTAATTCCCCTAAAGTATTTTTTCCCGTTCTAAAGGCTGAAGTGCTTTCCTAGTGACCACACTGACTTACTACAGGTGAAATTTTGACAATAACTCCTTTACTGTACGTACAATAAACTAATAAGTTCAAGAAAAAATTACTGTAATTCCCCTAAAGTATTTTTTCCCGTTCCAAGGGCTGTAGTGCTTTCCTACTGATCAGACTGACTTACTACAGGTGAAATTTTGACAATAACTCCCTTACTGTACGTACAATAAACTAATAAGTTCAAGAAAAAATTACTGTAATTCCCCTAAAGTATTTTTTCCCGTTCCAAAGGCTGTAGTGCTTTCCTAGTGACCACACTGACTTACTACAGGTGAAATTTCCACAATAACTCCTTTACTGTACGTACAATAAACTAATAAGTTCAAGAAAAAATTACTGTAATTCCCCTAAAGTATTTTTTCCCGTTCCAAGGGCTGTAGTGCTTTCCTACTGATCAGACTGACTTACTACAGGTGAAATTTTGACAATAACTCCTTTACTGTACGTACAATAAACTAATAAGTTCAAGAAAAAATTACTGTAATTCCCCTAAAGTATTTTTTCCCGTTCCAAAGGCTGTAGTGCTTTCCTAGTGACCACACTGACTTACTACAGCTGAAATTTCCACAATAACTCGCATACTGTACGTGCTATTATCAAATGTTTATTAGAACAATTACTGTAATTCCCCTAAAGTATTTTTTCCCGTTCTAAAGGCTGTAGTGCTTTCCTAGTGACCACACTGACTTACTACAGGTGAAATTTTGACAATAACTCCCTTACTGTACGTACAATAAACTAATAAGTTCAAGAAAAATTACTGTAATTCACCTCAAGTGTTTCTTCATGTTCCAAAGGTTATAGTATGTTTCTAGTGATCACTCTACTCAATTAATTTTGATAAATGTATTAGGTAAAAGTATTTATTACAACTGCTGTTCCTGGTACAACACATTTCGTTCATTGATTAAAAACTGTAAAGATTTTAGCTCAATCATATTTTTAACGTTATAAATAAGCAACAATCTTATTGTAATGATTTCAATCTGGAATCCATTGCTGCTTCAGTGTATATCTAATGACAAATTGGTAACACTTTACAATAAGGTTCCATTAGTTAACATTAGTTAATGCATTAGTTAACATGTACTAACCATGAACAACATCTCTGTTCAGTATTAGTTCATATTTGTTAACGTTAACTCACACATGTACTAATGCATCAATTCACATTAACAGCACGGTTAGTTAACATTAGTTAATGCATTAGTTAACATGAACTAACCATGAACAATGCCTGTAAATAGCTTTACTGTTTTGTAAGGTTAACTTACTGTACATATTTACATTAGTTTACGTAGCAGTTGACACACACTAAGTATGAACATTTCTAACTCAACATGTTATCCTAAATGTAAAAATACTGTTGTGTACCTTATCAACACTCTTTCATATTTATAAGGCAATTGATTTGTTGGTAAACATAATTCTACAGCGTAAAAATATGTTGTTCATGTTTATACGCACTTTACTATCATTACTTGCATTCAAATAAGCATTTATTAATGGATTGACTGAAAAGTGTACACTATTTCAACATTAACTGATGTGTTACTAACATTTGTAGACTCTTTATTAACATTAATTACCATTAATAACGCATTTATTAATGGAATTTATAAACCTTATTGTAAAGTGTACACCATTTCAACATTAACTGATGTGTTACTAACATTTGTTTTCCGCTGTAGCATTATGTTTACCAACAAATCAATGCCTTATATGAAAGAGTGTTGATAAGGTACACAACAGTATTTTTACATTTAGGATAACATGGTGAGTTAGAAATGTTCATACTTAGTGTGTGTCAACTGCTACGTAAACTAATGTAAATATGTACAGTAAGTTAACCTTACAAAACAGTAAAGCTATTTACAGGCATTGTTCATGGTTAGTTCATGTTAACTAATGCATTAACTAATGTTAACTAATGGAACCTTATTGTAAAGTGTTACCGACAAATTTAATCAAGGTATTAATCAATATTTTCATTCTAAATATCAAATGAGTTGAATGACTTCTCTAGGCTTATAAGATTGTACATTGTTATAGAAATTACCAGTGTGATTATCGAAAATGTTATTTCATGTGTTCTCTAATGTCTGTATTGAATATCTGAGAGGTGCACTGTAAAACCCAACACGTTAAGCTAACTCATTTCAGTTGAGACCGATTACCTCAATTCAGTTAAGTTTATAAAAACAATAGTTGTGAGTACTCTGAACTTATTTTAATCAAGTCCACTAAAACAAGGATATTTCTTAATACACAATTAAACTTCTGCATTCAAATATATTGTAAAAACAGTGAAATTACAAACTTTAAATGAACTTTTAAGTGCTTGTAGTTACTACTAGCTCACAATATCACACACAAAGTCAAATCCTTAAGTTAAGCTAACTCATTACATGTGAGGACACCGATTACCTTAATTGAATTTAAAAAACAAAAAGAAGATATACATTGCAATCAATAAGTTAAGCAATTATTTAAGTGACTAATTAAGTGATGATTGAGCATTAGTGATGAACACCTGCTGTTAACAAGCAAAATCACTGAAGGAAAGAAAAACTTGAAATGCAAATGAGCTGCTGCTCCCAGCACAGGGGGCGGAGCCTCATGAGGTTCTGTCATTTTACCTCAAACAAACATGCACTGAAACTTTCAAAAACGTTTAGCCTTTTATTGTCAAACAGGAGACAGACATAGATGGAGTGACACAAGAAGAAGTGACAGAGGTTTAGAAGGTGATGATTTATTGAGTTTCGTTCAAGGTCACCATATTGGAGATTAGCGGTTATTTTAGTTGGACTCTTGACCCTTGCAAATTAGTTTGTGTTTGGCTGCTGTAACTCGTGTGTTTATTAAACACATTTGTAATGGCACAAAAGTCAAAAGAAAGTATGATCAGGTGTCAATGGTTGTGTTTTGATGATGAATTTCATGATGAAACTACAAACTTCAGTAAAACTTTCATTAATTTATTATAATTCTGACTCTTGTCTTAAATTGACTGACTAACTCCTGGTTTTAATTAATCATATCTGCTCCTTGGGTCTTTAACTGTATACAGTGGTAATCTATATTGCAACAAGAACAATAAAGCAGAAGTTTCGGCAGATATTATTTAATGATACAAAGTTTAGCCAACTTATCAAGTATTCTTAATGTAAGACATTACAATTTTAAAAGTGGCGTTAGGTTCCACTGTTTAACTAGGTACCCAGTGAGCACAACCATTGGGCATCTTTTCAGGTAGCTTGTCTGGTGATAGTCCAAGGCATGGTACCAATATTTTGCACTGTTCACATTGCTAAACATGACAAGGACTAATTATGTAATACACCACTAGCAGTTGTGTGTGTTAACCAATTACATTATGTAATAAAGAAATATTAAATAATTTTAATATGTTCAATTGCTTCAATATTTTGGTTTACCCAAAGTAGTACTGACTGAAAACTGTGCTGAAAACAATATTTTAATTCAAATATACACATTTTTATTCGATTTATATTTTATTGTCACTTCACTAAAAGAAAAGATAGTAAAGTAAAAATTACGTGACAAAACAATCAGTTAAAGGGTTTATGATAATATAAGAACAACTTAAACCAAGAGAGGATCAACAACAGCAAAATTATGAAGAGGTGATATTGAAATATTACTCTAACCATGAGGAATTAACTACAACTTTTATGTATAATCCCAGTTGTATTCCATGGACAATTAGAAAGATAATACATATAAAACAGTGTTTACATCAACAGTGACTTTCTACGTTACTTTGGTTGAATTTGGAGGGGGGAGAAGGAACATAAAAGTGAATGTCATATAAGTTTTTTGGCTGGTGGCTATATCAGCACATGTGACTTAATATGTGAAAATATTGACCATGAAGGACAACTACACTACATACAGATTGACAGGAGAGTCAGTGTCAGAAAAGATGATGCCAACAGCATCCTCTGAACAAACCATTATTTTGGATATCCTTGCATACAAAAATATACCGGACTCGGACTCCTGCAATCAGACCCTTTATTCCTGCTGTACAAGAAGCAAAAATTACATGTTGGTCATAAAATTCTGCACTGTACAGTATCTTGAATGCCTTCTTGATCTTGCTGTACATTATCTGTCAGATTTGCTGCACCAATGCCAACAGGTTCATTCACTGCTGTTATTAATAATTTAGCCCCTATTAATATTCTACAACCTTAAACAAACAAAACCCCTTTTAGTGAATTACAGTATTATATTAGTATGTAATGTCAAAATTTCATGTGTATTAAGTCAGTCTGGTCACTAGAAAAGTACTACACCCTTTGAAACATGAAAAGAATGATTTAGGGAAATTACAGTAATTTTTTTTAAATTAACATTTGATAATTGTACGTACAGTATGGGAGGTATTGCCAAAATGTCACCTGTAGTAAGTCAGTGTGGTCACTAGGAAAGCAATACACCCTTTGGAACACTAAAAAATACTTACAGTGAATTACAGTAATTTTTTCATAAACCTTTTTGATAATAGTATATTCAGTTAGGGAGTAATTGTCAAAATTTCACCTGTAGTAAGTCAGTGTGGTCACTAGGAAAGCACTACACCCTTTGGAACACTAAAAAATACTTACAGTGAATTACAGTAATTTTTTCATAAACCTTTTTGATAATAGTATATTCAGTTAGGGAGTAATTGTCAAAATTTCACCTGTAGTAAGTCAGTGTGGTCACTAGGAAAGCACTACAGCCTTTGGAACGGGAAAAAATACTTTAGGGTAATTACAGTAATTTTTTCTTGAACTTATTAGTTTATTGTACGTACAGTAAAGGAGTTATTGTGGAAATTTCACCTGTAGTAAGTCAGTCTGATCAGTAGGAAAGCACTACAGCCCTTGGAACGGGAAAAAATACTTTAGGGGAATTACAGTAATTTTTTCTTGAACTTATTAGTTTATTGTACGTACAGTAAATGAGTTATTGTCAAAATTTCAGCTGTAGTAAGTCAGTGTGGTCACTAGGAAAGCACTACAGCCTTTGAAACAAGAAAAAATACTTTAGGGGAATTACAGTAATTTTTTCTTCAACTTATTAGTTTATTGTACGTACAGTAAGGGAGTTATTGTCCAAATTTCACCTGTAGTAAGTCAGTGTGGTCACTAGGAAAGCACTACAGCCTTTGGAACGGGAAAAATACTTTAGGGGAATTACAGTAATTTTTTCTTCAACTTATTAGTTTATTGTACGTACAGTAAGGGAGTTATTGTCAAAATTTCACCTGTAGTAAGTCAGTCTGACAACTAGGAAAGCACTACAGCCTTTGAAACAGGAAAAAATGCTTTAGGGGAATTACAGTAATTTTTTCTTCAACTTATTAGTTTATTGTACGTACAGTAAGGGAGTTATTGTCAAAATTTCACCCGTAGTAAGTCAGTGTGGTCACTGGGAAAGCACTACAGCCCTTGGAACGGGACAAAATACTTTAGGGGAATTACAGTATTTTTTTTCTTGAACTCATTAGTTTATTGTACGTACAGTAAGGGAGTTATTGTCAAAATTTCACCTGTAGTAAGTCAGTCTGATAACTAGGAAAGCACTACAGCCTTTGAAACAAGAAAAAATACTTTAGGGGAATTACAGTAATTTTTTCTTCAACTTATTAGTTTATTGTACGTACAGTAAGGGAGTTATTGTCCAAATTTCACCCGTAGTAAGTCAGTGTGGTCACTGGGAAAGCACTACAGCCCTTGGAACGGGACAAAATACTTTAGGGGAATTACAGTATTTTTTTTCTTGAACTCATTAGTTTATTGTACGTACAGTAAAGGAGTTATTGTCAAAATTTCACCCGTAGTAAGTCAGTCTGATTAGTAGGAAAGCACTACAGCCTTTGGAACAGGAAAAAATGATTTGATTATTGTCCTGTTGGGGGGGGGAGATGGTGGGTTGGGGGGGTGGTACAGTTGTAAGACCTAGGATCAGATATGATGAAAGAAGACCAGGAGTCGTGAAATTTAATCAAATAAGTAAAATTTTACTGAAGAATAGTTTGCAGTTAAATTAGTAGAACCAGTGTCAAAGTCACGAGGAGGTCCCAAGCCAACTCTACCTTACACAAAAATCTCACACAATTATACATTTTACAAGGACATGCATTACATAATCATTTACTTCTGATTGGCTAAGACAACATATAGTCTAAACAATAATACATTTTTGATAGATAAGTGGGTATATAGCCAATAATCAGAATATTTGTCGTCCATTTCCGAGATTCAAGTCTATGGTGACCTTCTTCCAGGGTACGAGAATGTTGTATATCACAAAGTTCAGAACCTCCAAAGAATATCAAACGCACACACACACACAGAACACTGACAAACAACAGTTCTCTTCGAGGCTGAAGAAGGCCTGAGCTCATTATCAGAACAGCAGTCTACCTTAACAGGCTGATAAAACATTTCACTCCAGGAAAGCAGGAACGATAATATTATACCCCTTTACTCCACTCGCTAAAGAAATACACATGAGATGTTCACTTAATGAAAATAAGGTGAAATTATGTATAAATTGATGATTGAGCATTAGTGATGAACACCTGCTGTTAACAAGCAAAATCACTGAAGGAAAGAAAAACTTGAAATGCAAATGAGCTGCTGCTCCCAGCACAGGGGGCGGAGCCTCATGAGGTTCTGTCATTTTACCTCAAACAAACATGCACTGAAACTTTCAAAAACGTTTAGCCTTTTATTGTCAAACAGGAGACAGACATAGATGGAGTGACACAAGAAGAAGTGACAGAGGTTTAGAAGGTGATGATTTATTGAGTTTCGTTCAAGGTCACCATATTGGAGATTAGCGGTTATTTTAGTTGGACTCTTGACCCTTGCAAATTAGTTTGTGTTTGGCTGCTGTAACTCGTGTGTTTATTAAACACATTTGTAATGGCACAAAAGTCAAAAGAAAGTATGATCAGGTGTCAATGGTTGTGTTTTGATGATGAATTTCATGATGAAACTACAAACTTCAGTAAAACTTTCATTAATTTATTATAATTCTGACTCTTGTCTTAAATTGACTGACTAACTCCTGGTTTTAATTAATCATATCTGCTCCTTGGGTCTTTAACTGTATACAGTGGTAATCTATATTGCAACAAGAACAATAAAGCAGAAGTTTCGGCAGATATTATTTAATGATACAAAGTTTAGCCAACTTATCAAGTATTCTTAATGTAAGACATTACAATTTTAAAAGTGGCGTTAGGTTCCACTGTTTAACTAGGTACCCAGTGAGCACAACCATTGGGCATCTTTTCAGGTAGCTTGTCTGGTGATAGTCCAAGGCATGGTACCAATATTTTGCACTGTTCACATTGCTAAACATGACAAGGACTAATTATGTAATACACCACTAGCAGTTGTGTGTGTTAACCAATTACATTATGTAATAAAGAAATATTAAATAATTTTAATATGTTCAATTGCTTCAATATTTTGGTTTACCCAAAGTAGTACTGACTGAAAACTGTGCTGAAAACAATATTTTAATTCAAATATACACATTTTTATTCGATTTATATTTTATTGTCACTTCACTAAAAGAAAAGATAGTAAAGTAAAAATTACGTGACAAAACAATCAGTTAAAGGGTTTATGATAATATAAGAACAACTTAAACCAAGAGAGGATCAACAACAGCAAAATTATGAAGAGGTGATATTGAAATATTACTCTAACCATGAGGAATTAACTACAACTTTTATGTATAATCCCAGTTGTATTCCATGGACAATTAGAAAGATAATACATATAAAACAGTGTTTACATCAACAGTGACTTTCTACGTTACTTTGGTTGAATTTGGAGGGGGGAGAAGGAACATAAAAGTGAATGTCATATAAGTTTTTTGGCTGGTGGCTATATCAGCACATGTGACTTAATATGTGAAAATATTGACCATGAAGGACAACTACACTACATACAGATTGACAGGAGAGTCAGTGTCAGAAAAGATGATGCCAACAGCATCCTCTGAACAAACCATTATTTTGGATATCCTTGCATACAAAAATATACCGGACTCGGACTCCTGCAATCAGACCCTTTATTCCTGCTGTACAAGAAGCAAAAATTACATGTTGGTCATAAAATTCTGCACTGTACAGTATCTTGAATGCCTTCTTGATCTTGCTGTACATTATCTGTCAGATTTGCTGCACCAATGCCAACAGGTTCATTCACTGCTGTTATTAATAATTTAGCCCCTATTAATATTCTACAACCTTAAACAAACAAAACCCCTTTTAGTGAATTACAGTATTATATTAGTATGTAATGTCAAAATTTCATGTGTATTAAGTCAGTCTGGTCACTAGAAAAGTACTACACCCTTTGAAACATGAAAAGAATGATTTAGGGAAATTACAGTAATTTTTTTTAAATTAACATTTGATAATTGTACGTACAGTATGGGAGGTATTGCCAAAATGTCACCTGTAGTAAGTCAGTGTGGTCACTAGGAAAGCAATACACCCTTTGGAACACTAAAAAATACTTACAGTGAATTACAGTAATTTTTTCATAAACCTTTTTGATAATAGTATATTCAGTTAGGGAGTAATTGTCAAAATTTCACCTGTAGTAAGTCAGTGTGGTCACTAGGAAAGCACTACACCCTTTGGAACACTAAAAAATACTTACAGTGAATTACAGTAATTTTTTCATAAACCTTTTTGATAATAGTATATTCAGTTAGGGAGTAATTGTCAAAATTTCACCTGTAGTAAGTCAGTGTGGTCACTAGGAAAGCACTACAGCCTTTGGAACGGGAAAAAATACTTTAGGGTAATTACAGTAATTTTTTCTTGAACTTATTAGTTTATTGTACGTACAGTAAAGGAGTTATTGTGGAAATTTCACCTGTAGTAAGTCAGTCTGATCAGTAGGAAAGCACTACAGCCCTTGGAACGGGAAAAAATACTTTAGGGGAATTACAGTAATTTTTTCTTGAACTTATTAGTTTATTGTACGTACAGTAAATGAGTTATTGTCAAAATTTCAGCTGTAGTAAGTCAGTGTGGTCACTAGGAAAGCACTACAGCCTTTGAAACAAGAAAAAATACTTTAGGGGAATTACAGTAATTTTTTCTTCAACTTATTAGTTTATTGTACGTACAGTAAGGGAGTTATTGTCCAAATTTCACCTGTAGTAAGTCAGTGTGGTCACTAGGAAAGCACTACAGCCTTTGGAACGGGAAAAATACTTTAGGGGAATTACAGTAATTTTTTCTTCAACTTATTAGTTTATTGTACGTACAGTAAGGGAGTTATTGTCAAAATTTCACCTGTAGTAAGTCAGTCTGACAACTAGGAAAGCACTACAGCCTTTGAAACAGGAAAAAATGCTTTAGGGGAATTACAGTAATTTTTTCTTCAACTTATTAGTTTATTGTACGTACAGTAAGGGAGTTATTGTCAAAATTTCACCCGTAGTAAGTCAGTGTGGTCACTGGGAAAGCACTACAGCCCTTGGAACGGGACAAAATACTTTAGGGGAATTACAGTATTTTTTTTCTTGAACTCATTAGTTTATTGTACGTACAGTAAGGGAGTTATTGTCAAAATTTCACCTGTAGTAAGTCAGTCTGATAACTAGGAAAGCACTACAGCCTTTGAAACAAGAAAAAATACTTTAGGGGAATTACAGTAATTTTTTCTTCAACTTATTAGTTTATTGTACGTACAGTAAGGGAGTTATTGTCCAAATTTCACCCGTAGTAAGTCAGTGTGGTCACTGGGAAAGCACTACAGCCCTTGGAACGGGACAAAATACTTTAGGGGAATTACAGTATTTTTTTTCTTGAACTCATTAGTTTATTGTACGTACAGTAAAGGAGTTATTGTCAAAATTTCACCCGTAGTAAGTCAGTCTGATTAGTAGGAAAGCACTACAGCCTTTGGAACAGGAAAAAATGATTTGATTATTGTCCTGTTGGGGGGGGGAGATGGTGGGTTGGGGGGGTGGTACAGTTGTAAGACCTAGGATCAGATATGATGAAAGAAGACCAGGAGTCGTGAAATTTAATCAAATAAGTAAAATTTTACTGAAGAATAGTTTGCAGTTAAATTAGTAGAACCAGTGTCAAAGTCACGAGGAGGTCCCAAGCCAACTCTACCTTACACAAAAATCTCACACAATTATACATTTTACAAGGACATGCATTACATAATCATTTACTTCTGATTGGCTAAGACAACATATAGTCTAAACAATAATACATTTTTGATAGATAAGTGGGTATATAGCCAATAATCAGAATATTTGTCGTCCATTTCCGAGATTCAAGTCTATGGTGACCTTCTTCCAGGGTACGAGAATGTTGTATATCACAAAGTTCAGAACCTCCAAAGAATATCAAACGCACACACACACACAGAACACTGACAAACAACAGTTCTCTTCGAGGCTGAAGAAGGCCTGAGCTCATTATCAGAACAGCAGTCTACCTTAACAGGCTGATAAAACATTTCACTCCAGGAAAGCAGGAACGATAATATTATACCCCTTTACTCCACTCGCTAAAGAAATACACATGAGATGTTCACTTAATGAAAATAAGGTGAAATTATGTATAAATTGACCTTCAAACTTATACAAGTCAACTAAGACAAGATATGTGGATATTGTTATGAAATATGCAATTATTCTATTCTAACCATGGCTTTTGGTATATGAAGTATTTATGGGTTAGTAAGCCACAATTGCAACCAATAAAAAGTGCTTTTATAATGAAAGGTATCATAAGTAGTTGTTAAACAATTTATTAAGAAAGTGTTTACTGTAAAACACTTGTATTAATAATCATTGTAACCAGAAAATAGTTTATTAAGAAAAACAACTTGTTTTTATAAAGATTTTTATTATGAAGCTGGTTTATTAAGGAAAACACTGTAACTTGTTTTATAAATATTTTTATTATGAAAATGGTTTATAAAGAAAAACATACCACACTGAATGTTGCAAGCATTTATTAAGCAGATGATGGTGGCAGAGTAGAGAGGAATTGAAAATTTATTAGAAAGAGCTTTGCAAAAGAAAGGAGAAAAATGCCATACCGTCTGTGTTGCGGACGAGATACAGAAGATACAGCGATGATGGAAAGGTCCAGAAAAAGAGGACAAAGGGACAAAGACTTTTATATGGAAAAGTCCTAAGGGCTCTTCTAGAAATAATGACAGTTCAAGATTTTGTGTTTGACCAATTGGCTGTAAAAGACTGAATGTATGCATGTCTCTCTCTCTCTCGCCGCTCTCTGAATCCCAAGACAACTATCATCAAAAGGCTTGCATGTGAACACAACCCAAGGGCACACACTGGAATGCACCTAAAAGAAAATGAATAAAGAATTGATTAGGATACATACTCGATTGTTGATTTTTTAATAAGAATAAAGTAATCATTCAAAAGGATATAAAAGGATATATAATTAAATTGAAGAGACAGGGGATTCTGACCCCAACCCTTCAGTACATACAGTAAGGGAGGTACTGTCAAAATTCCACCTGTAGCAGCAGTAAGTCAGTCTGGTCAGTAGGAACATACTACAACCTTTGGAATATGAAAAAAATGTCTTTGGTGAAGAATTACTGTAAGTTTTAAAACATTTTTGCGTACTGTATGTACAATAGCCTACACAAAGGTACACTAAAGCAGTCGTGATCTAGGTGAATACTCAGCAAATATCAAACCTGAAACTATTTTCACCCTGGTTGATTTTAAAAAAAATAACTTGACTATGTTCATGGTGCTGTCCACGTACTATGTGGTCCTGAAGGTCCTACATGATCAAGTCTGCAACTTGGGTACAGTTGCTTTTTATATTCGCTTCGCATATTTGCGGAGTTCCGCGTTCAATATCTCGTAAGCTGAATATTGTTACTACACAAATAACATTGTTTTAATATTTTAATCTCCTCAAAACGAATTTTCCTTCGGGTTTGCACTTTGCAGATGGTCCCTTCTTAGCAGCCTGCTCATAGAGATCAATGTATTTTGTCCAGTGCGAAGGAAAGATCGTTTTGAGGAAATTTATGTTGTAGCTTCTAGTGTTTTATCTGTAGTTATCTGTGATATGCGTTGTGTGTAGCAACAACGTTTAGTTCACGAGTTATTGAACGCGGAAGTCCGCGAATGTGCGAATATGCGAATATAAAACCAACTTTACCTAAGTTTAGCTAAAGGCTTGGCAGTCAAGTTAAACACTAGTTGCATAAAACCTACACAATTTAACTGCAATGTTTACAAGCTTAATGTTACATGTCTACTACCAACAACAACGTAAAATAATTTTATACCGAACACTTATCAAAAATTTAAAAGTAAAATGACAGGCCGTCCACACTTTCATGTTGAAGAAAATATAGCCAGCTAATCGTTACTGGACTCACCAAGCACAATCATGAAATTGGACAAATAATCTAGATTATCCATTTTGCAACGTCACAAAATAAAAATAATAGTTAAAATATTGTGGATGTAACAGGATTTCACGTTTACACTAAAGCATGAATTACTGGCTACGCACCTCGTCTCACTCTCATTCGAGGTCCTCCTCTGGTAATCGTTGCGCGCATGAGGTGAGCGCGAAAATTGAGTGTCGATGATGCAGCGCGTGGAAAGTCCCAACTGCCAAGATGTCCACTGAAGATGACGATTGACGAAATGACATCACACGCACTGCGCTACGCCGATTTTAAAAGCCAACAGTTTTAAACTACTTTGATGTACGTTATATAATCAAATGTCAGAGTCTAAAAGGTGTAAACAATTCGCTAAAAACGCTGTATTTATTACTTTAGTGTTATTGATTTGTGAAGCTCATAACATTTTGCAACCTTTTTTTTCTTCTTTAAAAAAAAATATTTTAAAAATTACAAATGGTATGCATGATATCCAGTAGCATTTACTGCATAATCATGTTTCCAGAAGTCATAGGAACATGCAATAACAGTGGTCTATCACAGTATCTTATTGGACCTCTAAAATTCACACCAATACGCACGCGCCCACATGGCAAAATACAGCAAAATGGAAAAAATACTGTAAATTTTAAAATACAGTAGTCTATTGTAAATATTTACTGTAAAAACTACAGCAATTTTTTACAGTGTATGTTATATATTTTTTAAAGTTGTGTATTTACATTATCCCGACAGTTCCAATTAACTTCTAAATCCAGAGAAATTAATATTTTAATTCGAAGACACGGACCGTGTCTTTATTTCCGTTATGTCGCCCGTCTATCACGTCATATCCGCGTTTGCGTCTTCCTTCCTGCGGAACTCGGCGGAACCGCCAAACTCAAAGAGGAACACTGACAGTATAAGGGGAACACCCGTATTAAAAAGTCTGTGTATGAGAATGGATCATGCCTACTCTTTGCCTGTACGTTCTGCCAGCTCAACAAAGCGCAAACGTACGGGTGAAAAAAATGACCCGAGAAGATTTTGGGACCATAGAAGAAGCAAGAGACGCGTAAACCTGGGAGAAGCCTTTGAAAGATGGCAAAAGCTTCGTGACAAGCTCGCATTGCAGAGAGATGCTGATCTCGCTTGTGTCTTAATAAACAGGTAAGTTAAGTAACCATTCAGCTAACATAATAATCGTATAATCATAGCATAATGTATGTTTGCATATTGCATTGTGATCTTGACCACATTGAGACGGGTTTAGCTGAATACGTATACATCTTGTATTGTTTAACATGACATGATTAAATGTTTAACATTATAATTCGATAAGTACAAACCCATAGCAATAGTCTTATGCTGTGTTCACAACGAACGTGAATTTAATTATTTGCGCGAGTAGATTACATACAAAGTCAATGTAAAGACGCGAATAGACGCATCATTCACGCCGGGCGTCGCGTGTGCCGCAAATGTCTTCCGCGCAAGTTGAAAAATTTGAACTAGCGCGAATGTTCAAGCGTCTAACTAGACGCGATAGACGCGTATTTGACGCTCTATTCGCGTTCGGTGTGAACACACCATTATGGTCACATAAGATGCATATAAGTCACTCAACTAATAGGTATGTTGACATAGCGACCACACGCACAACATTCTGTCTCACACATTAGCTAACGTTACTGATAAGTTTGTTAACTAACTGTAGCTCGCGGCTATTTCATTAGATTGACATTATATAAAGTGAAAAGCCGTAACTAAACGTAACAACAATAGAGATGTAATATAACAATACATTACCTCGTCAGTGAACATGTTTTCTGCTGGAGATGCCAGATTCGCTGCTTGACAGTGACAATGACAACAACTCCCATGAGACCACGCACTTTCCCGACGTCATCAAAGTACGTCTTTTGTTATTATTTTGATTGAGTGACCCCTGGTGGCCAAAAGTTCCATATTGCGCCTTTAAAAAAATATATAGCCTATATAATATGTTCCTCTTATTTTGATGGTTTAATCAAACTTGTAGGGTAATTAAAAAACAAATATCCCCATCAGGACATCAATCTTGTACGTTTGGTTTGGTTAGTGCCAGAATAGTTATAACCCTGCTTACTGTGGACTGATGAGCCCAAGTCATCACCAGTGCACTGATGCATTTATTCAGTCCCAAAAAATGTCATTATTTCTTTCAATTCTGCATTGAGCATTGCTTTTGTAGAGTGGGAGAAGTTCTTATGCTAATATGGCCCCAGAGGTGGGTATAGACAGCTATGTAGAAAAGTACCTCATCCCCACTGTGAAGTATGGTGGTGGATCTTTAAAGGCGGGTGCACACGGTGCTCGGGAGGTCGTGAGATATTTCACACGTTAGTTAACTTGATAATCGCGTCAAAGCAGCTGGTACACGGCACCATAGACATAATAAATACATAGACGCCCTATTGGCCGCTGGAGCGTAACGGCGCCGCCATATTGCGGAGGGCAACTTTCTCATACTTCTCATAACGAGAATTGAGAAAAATGCCTGTTTCGTGTGCTGCTTGGGGCTGTATAAATCGCCACACAATTGAAAACAGGTCTCGAGGAATTATCTTTCACAAGCAAGACTGAACATTTGTTTCTGGTTGTATGATATAATTAGTAATAGTAGCCTAACGTTCAGAGGAGAAAAGCCGCGAAATTTTAAAATACTACTGTTATTGTGTCACGAAATGTAGTTTTAATAGTTTTTCATTCGACAATGTAGTTGTTTAAAGCTCAAATCTGTGGTTTATTTATAAAGATAGCGCCTATTTAAAATTTGATCTGATGTTTTCGGAGTTGTGAGATCCAGGCGTTCATCGGGCGCTCAGCGCTCATGTGGCCCGCCTGGAACAGCCTTACCTCGGGTAGTGCTGACGTTTGCCGCTGGTTCTGATGTCTCTAGTCTAGTGGTTAAACATGAGATATAATTCGTCTTGTGTATATGTAACGGGCAATCTTTGGTCTCACAAAAAGAGACAGGATTGTGACATTTTATTTTATATAGCCTATGTAGGAATATTTTAAAATATATAAATTATTTTATATATACAATTCTCTTCACTGTATGTAGGCCTATATAAAATAAAAGTGTTTCTTTTAAACTTTCGCGCTAAACACAGAGACACAGATTTCAATTTTGCAAGCAACTTCAGATGAAAGAAATGTATGTGCAAATGATTTGTTGAAAAGCAGACAATAGTAGCCATTCCTTTCAACAAAACATTATAAATATATATATATATATATATATAGAGAGAGAGAGAGAGAGAGAGAGAGAGAGGGAGGTGTGTGTGTGTGTGTGTCTGTGACAGTGTATGCACACGCTGTATGGTTGCTGCCACTGAGCTATATAGTCCCATCGATCTAGCCTGTGACGTGGTTGTGTATGATTTGGCAATAGGGGACAGCCTATACGCTGGAGAAAATCAGGCCCACTCCCGAAATTGTCGGGAGGTGCTCGTAGCATGCTCGGCCCGTATTTCCTCTCACATGCTGCGAGCCGCGACCATGCGAGCATCACCAATTTCCACGCGATCATCCGCGAGCTCGTAAAACTCATATGGCTATTTTTTTTCCAGAGACAGTGGATAACTTCCATCAAGTACCAGCAATTATAAACACTTGACGGACCCTGTCAGGAAGCTTAAACTGGGCCGTGGTTGGATCTTCCCGCATGACAATAATTCAAAGCACATCTCAAAATAAACAACAGAATAGTTCACTGACCAAAGAATAAAGGTTTTGCCATGGACATAGCAGTCCCCTGACCCAAACCCCATAAAAAACTATGAGATGAGCTGAGGAAAAGAGTCCACTAGCATGGACCTCTGAATCTGAGGAATTGTCTCAGATCTCTTACCATATGTTCATCATCAACCTTTATCACGCATTATCTTTGCGAATGGATGTTGCACAGAGTATTAAAATAAGGGGAGCCAATAATTGTGAAATACATAGGCTATATTTCAGTCTAAAAATAAAAATGTTTTGTGATAATACCTTTTTTCCCCACTATTCGACTTTAATCAAAGTTTAGATTTTTCTGAATATTGGTCCCATTCACTTAGCTACATTGATAGTGCCTCAACTTTAACCCAATATTTTTCATGGAAAAAGAAAAAGTGGAATTTTTTTTTTGTGGTAATCAATTTTGCCACAAATGCTGTCCTATTGAGCTCAACTTCTTCCGAACCCCAATTTTCAACGATTACAGTTAAAATCCTGGCAATTGGAAAACAAAATGAAGTCTCAAAAGCATGATCAAACATTTGGGTATAGTCACATGTTCACATTCAAATTGATGAATCACTACCATTATTGGCTAATTAGCATTAATTACTGCTTCTTAGGAAGATCAGATACTCCAGTGTGATTGACATCTTTTTGCACTGGATTTATGAATGTGCTTAATGTCACGACTAAGTGTTGCATTACATAGCTTTGTTTTGCTTGTAACGTCTGCTTGCAATCAGCTCTCTCCAGTATCCTCAGGTTCTCCGGCACTAATTTAAAGTCAAAGTGCAGAACTCCTGAGCAGGAGGTGAATGATCATGTCTCATTGGCTCGACTGAGACAAACGACTCCGGCACGCTAGGCGCCATGAGACGTAAAGAGAAGCTTTGTGGACTGGAATGTCAAATAGCCGCGGAGACTTAAAGGGCCTCGGGGCCCGAGGAAAGAATGGACAGCACACTGTGGAGCACAGAGAAATGCAGAGGGGAATGACGTCTGTGACCCCTGAACACAGAGTATGTGATGGGCTCATTATCACAGCTCTCCCCTGATCACGTCACAGTGTCCCACTGAGAGATGAAGTACAGACTTATGAAGAGTAATGAACAAGGCCAAGCTTCTCACCTGATCCATCGCTCCATCCCATGAGTATATTGAGGAGGTGGGATAAAACCGACAACACTAGTGGACAATATCACACCTGTTTAAAGGATGGCAATTCAACCTACTAATGGGTCAGTGGTCAAATAGCACAAATTTAAATTCCCACCACATGCACATCAAGCATTTTTTTTTTCTAGCTACAATTTATCCCTTTTTTATCTCCAACACATGCCAACTGTCTGATACCTAATGGCCTTTCTTTGTAATATGATGTAAGCAAAAGGAAGTTGCTCTCGCCCTTACGTGGTCTCCCAGAGCCTGATATAGATATCATTTCATTCCAGCGATGTACCTGTGTCAAATATTCTACCTCAGGGGTATTCTTTCCCACAGAAGAAGAAATTGAAATTCAATAGATTTCCCACCTCCAAAAGGTTGAAGAGAGCATGTTAGAGAGAGAGAGAGAGAGAGAGAGAGAGAGAGAGAGAGAGAGAGAGAGAGAGAGAGAGAGAGAGAGAGAGAGATGCCCAGCGGGAGAGCTGTCATGCAAAGAAAGATGGTGCCCGACATTTAGTTATGCATTCCTATCTATTTTCACCCACAAAATTAGAGCTATTTGCCAGCCGCCGTCCGTCTCATGTTACTGCGAGGAACATTTTTCCCCACCTTTAGCTTTTGCCCCGTAAATTCAGTCTGCATGTGGTGTTGGTGGAAAGTGTCTTTATGGAAAATACCATCTCATGCAATCTAGTTTATGTTTATTATGCTCAACAAATAGTATTTTGGGTTCAGCAGAAGTCATAGCACTGTTGTTTTTACACTTTATTTGTCTCCATAAACACAGATGGATAATACAAAAAGGAATAGTCTAGTAGTTAGTGTGCATTTTGATGTACACAATTGAGCATTTAGTTTGAATGTTTGATGGATTTTATGTTAGACATTTTTCATATATTAAGACGTTTCAGAAGCCAAAATGTGACAATGCCAACAGCTCATTTACGTCGGTGTTCCATAATGGTGCACACTGGACAGTCTAATTTGTCATTTCAGACATGTTCGGGATAATATAATAGAGTACATTTCCCTTGGGACAAACTTCAACAATGAAAAACACGAATGAGCAGTTAAATATCTTTTTCATGAAGTCGAAATTAATCACATTGCATTACAGCCCTATATAAGAGTATTTATACAGCCATTTTGTTTTGAAGGACCAGTCATGGACGGCTCTTTAGCACTTTGCTTTTTATTGAGTCATTAAAACAAACCTGCATAAACTAGCTTCTCACATAATGGTGCCAGTGTCTGTTCTAGAGGCACCTATGAGATGCATAATAATGTCAGTTAAAAAAAGCCACCAACATTGATCAAAACCACATTATTATGTAAACTTGATGATTTTTGACTGAATCACTTTTATGAAATGTACAGCCTTTATTTTGCTGGTGCATACAATCAATAGGCAGCTAACATTTGCACAGGGCCTTTCACCATAAGGGTGAAACGGATGACTATAGACTGCTTTTCAATTGCACACTCCAGTTTTCCCACTAGGGACCCTCCGAAACCTAACCTCTTGATTTTGGCAGACTGGATCAGAAGGTAGCCTGTGTCCTCAGGCTAAGCCTGGAGCCAGAGGCTCGCTTAAATGGAAACACACTCTCTGTGCTTAAAAAAAAAAATCATCAGCCAAATGAATGTTAATATGGTACTTCAAAGCACTATTGGGGACAATGTTAAAGCCCTAAGATCACGATGTGTCTGTGTGTGTGATAGCAAATTCGGCACTATTGCAATCTAAATTCAAGTAGTTTGTTCATTAAAGTGTAGGATTATTGCATGTTTTTTGTGTCAGTATCAAATGGCCCATTTAAAAAAATAATAATTCAACTTTAACAGCATGAGATCAAATGTCTCTAAAATCATTTTTTTTTAAACAATTTTGGACGATTTACTGTATAGGTTTGGTACCAGGGAGTAGGTTACATTCCTTAACTATAATTCTAGAACTAGTGCCCATGACTTGCAAAGTCAGCACATAACACAAGCAGCCTAAACGACTAATCTGACCTTCACAAAAAAAAAGAACTTGCATTGTTTCCAACAGAGATAAAAGATAAACGTCTGCATTTTTGATGTTTCCAATTCAAGGCCCTGTGTTTTTTCTTTGATGGGCAGCTATGTTAAAGTCCCACCAGACATTTCCGATTGTACTCAAGTCTGCTCTTTGACAGCCAAGGACATATGATCTCTTTTGAAGCCGTCTAATGTATCTTTTTCCTGTATATCTGGTAGTTTCCCTGCTGGGTGGTGGATGTTTATCAAAGTTATAAATCTTTTGAGAACTGAGGTGGACTTCCGCTGAATTAGACCATCTTTCCCCCTCCATTTTCTGGATTGACGTTTCTGGCTGATCGAAAGCACAGTTCCACAATGTAATTTATAGACCTGTTGTTAAATTGATTCGCCACAATGGGTGGGTAACACTTTAGAATACGGTTCCTTCGTTAATGAATAATTACACAGGAACAAATGAGTAACACAATATTAACAATCTAGTAACTACTATTAACTAACAAGAAATTCTGATTAACGAATTAGTAAGTAATAGCGCACAGATGAAAGTGGTAGTTCACTATTAACTAGTTGATAACTACTATTTTTTTAATGCTTTCCAGATAACTACTGAAAAAGATTAATAATTCACGCAAAACTAATCAATTACTAATGCAGGACAAATGACTAGCACTACATTAACATTAATAACTGCTACTGTAAACAAATACACAAGGTTTATCAATATGCATAATAGCATAGCAGACTTATGATTTGGGAAATAATTAGCCTATGCTCTCTCCTAGAGAACTATTTATCAACTGAATAATTTTAAAGAAATGGCTTTTTAAATGCAGTTGTCGGGACCTTAGTTGTCCTGTAGTGAAAAAAAAAAAGTTTTTATTTATGTCTCCTAGCTCATATACGTGTGTGCAAATATCTTGTAAAGGATTAGATTCTACACTTTAGGATTGGCTTTTCATGTAAGAATCATGGTAACTAACTAGTAATGACTCAAGTGTTACTACATAGTTCTAAAGGAATTACTAATTATTTGGATCCGTATTCTAAAGTGAAGATCATGGGAACTAACCAGTAGTTACTACATACTTCTATGGTAATTACTATCTAAAACTTCACCAAAAACCTCAAAAGCTTAAAAGAATTAGTAATTCCTTGTAGAAGTATGTAGTAACACTTGAGTAATTACTAGTTAGTTACCATGATCTTCACTTTAGAATACGGATCCAAATAATTAGTCATTCCTTTAGAAGTATGTAGTAACACTTGAGTCATTACTAGTTAGTTACCATGATTCTTACAGTAGTTCTCTGGGAAGCATTAAAAAAAAGTAGTTATTGATTAGTTAATAGTGAACTACCACTTTCATCTGTGCGCTATTACTTACTAATTTGTTAATCAGAATTTCTTTTTAGTTAATAGTAGTTACTAGATTGTTAATATTGTGTTACTCATTTGTTCCTGTGTAGTTATTCATTAACGAAGGAACCGTATTCTAAAGTGTTACCAATGGGTGTAATAAATCTGATACACGAAAAGTTTTGCTACTAATTTAAGGCACAAAACTTTTGGTACCAAAGACATCAGAAAGAAGATTTTATTCTCTTGGCGAAGTAAGTGAACCAAAGAAAATCAATCAATCAATCAATCAATCAATCAATCAATCAATTTATCTATCTATCCATCCATCCATCCATCCATCCATCCATCCATCCATCCATCCATCCATCCATCCATCCATCCATCCATCCATCCATCCATCCATCCATCCATCCATCCATCCTTTAAAATAAATAAAAGTTTTAGTTTTTAAATAAACTACCAAATCAGTCAAATATGCATAATAAATTAGCTAGTTTACTAACATAAAATAAACATTGTCATACAAAACAATTCATGATCTACCAAAATTATTGTTCTGTTGAAATTGAACACACACACACACACACACTCAGTCATTCATTCATTCAGTACAATACATACATACATGCATACATACATACATAGAGTAAAGTAAACAAATGATCAACTAAAGTAACCTTGAGAAGTATTTGGTCCAGATTATGATCTCTGGTCATGTGATGTGCACTGTCACTCCTCTCTCCCCCTGTTTGAGGACCATTGCTATGCTGTCTAAAACTCAGTCGGGAGATTTATTTTCGATTGAAGCTGAACCTGGGTGTTCTTTTCCAGCAGGCTCTGGAGGGCTCTCACGCTGTCCTTTTCCTTATCACTGCACATGCAGGCAGCTGCAGCATCCATTTGAACGGCAACTGTCTGGTTTATCCTCAGCTTTTATCTCTTGCGGTAGACCTGTGCTCAAAGAACTGCGGAAGCAGCACCGATCCAGCCCACTCGCCTCATCTCGGAGGCACAGATGCTCTGCTGTCAGGGAAATCAAATCTCTGTCATATATTGTTAATGACGTGTGCATTTAATCTCGTGTTGTTGATTGACACTTCTTTAATCGGCTTGCCTCAGTGTTCTCCAGTTCTAAGTCAATCCAAAATATCACCAAATCTAGATCTGTGTTCTTGTGAAATGAAGCGAAGCTGTCTAGTCTCTACAGACTAGACCAGTGAAACATTAGTGTTGTGCCGGCAGTATATTTGGTAGATGGGAATTTTAGATGCGTTCCGTGAAGTATTGTGTCGAGCAGTGTCCGGTTAACAAGCGTAAGAGGAAATCCCTGTTCCCAGTCAAGAGGGATTAAGTAGGGCTCCGTTCTCTCTGCTCTCGGCAGTCATTTCCTCTGTTCAGCGTGGAGAACATGGTGATGTGAATAGACCCCAGCCATGTACACTGGAACCGTAACACCTGGTAGAAAGGTTGCGCAATGAAGGGCTGTGCAGAACAGCTATGGAATCGCTCACCCCTCCAGATTTTGTGAGTTTGCGTGAGGTCTTGCATCCATTAACATTTCTTTTTTATTGATGTTAACACTTTAGTAACTATACTGGCACATTCCCTATTAAATATGACCTTCTTCTACCCAGGCGAATGAATGTTATGAAATCGTTCAGCCCTTTGTGAAATGATTTATGAATTCGTACAGTCTGTCAAGGCCTATTTCCACTTCAAAGGGCTGTCTAATGAACAAAGTTTGTGTTTCGCCCTGGGTCCCTGTGATGATTTTCTGATATATGAATCAAAGTCTTACTAAACATTGCCACAGTTTAACTTATTGTTTATATTTAAGAAGATTTCTTGAAAATTTTAGATACTCTTGCTTAAACTTTTATCTTTAACAATTATCTGCATATTTATTTCTCTGCATAGGGTAGCCAATATATATAATGCTTGTGATAGTCTAAACATAATATTTGGTCTCTATTATCAAGATATGTATTATCTTAAAGCTTCTGATAAGAACAAATCACTCTATTACGATTTACATAATAATCGCCTTAGTAACAAGACAAATACTACAAAAAAGTACAGTGATATTAATATTAGTTCGTATGAAACCAGAAAGAGTCTCTGCGGTGACATCCATCATAATCAAGAGCGTTGAATGTTGATTCGTTTGTGCAAGGCTTCCATTGGAAAAACAATCCATAATGCTGATTGATGTTGCAAATGTATAGGCTATGGTTTGTAGCAGCTTTTACTGGTTTTAACCAATTGCTGCACATTGTTATTATTTTAGTTATTTAACAATAGCTTGCACATTCACATGAAATAGCTTACTCGCATTGAAAAATAAGGTGGACGGAAAGTGCATTCACGTGCACTCATGGAGATTCCAAAAACCATTCACGTCCTTCTAGAACTCATAATTACAACTTGTAAACTTGTACCACTTAACCACTGCAACATCATGTGAAAACACGCAGCTTCAGCAATAACATGTAGTTAAGCAGGGTGCTATTTGTAATATGTTTATAAAAAAATCTGAAAATAATGAAATACATACAACACAGTTTACTGTAGCTAGCACAGAGTTGTCTAATGTCCGCTACATAAAGTTTAAGGTTATTAATAATGCATTTGCGTAACATTACTACTTGATGTATTGTGGTTTTTATCTATTGATTACTCAAATTACACTGATTCATTATGCCATTAAAAGTGTTGCCGTAGAAAGGCATAATTTCTAGTCTGAGAAACATGAACAACTTAGAACATCTAGGTTGTCATCAGAGGTATAAAGTGCAGGGGTCAGAAAGTAAAAGTCCTGCCATATGTTTATTCCACCCATGAACTCATCCAGCTGATTCCACATTAGTTCTATCTCCTGGCTGAAAAACTGTGCTAATGGACTATATGCACGCATAACTTCCGCGTTTGACGCAAGGATGCTCGTGCGTTTCCGGTTGGGGAGATTTAAAGCGGAGGAAAACCGAGGAAAACGGTATTATGGCAGAGTCTTCAAAATTTACTGTCCTCTCGTCTTTGAAACGAAACTTTAATACGTTTAGATGTAATTTTATATATAGTTATGTTTATTTAATATAATAAACACAGAAGCAAAATGAGGAGTGTCTGTTTTGTCTGTTTTTGTGACTAACGTTTCTTAAGTATAGCAATAGAGTATAAAAACCAATATAAATTCTCGGTATAGCATTGGACTCTACGATCGGCGGAAGTAATCCAGCATCCTTAGACCTTCACCGGAAATACCGCCGTGCATAGAGCCCATTAGCAAATCCAGGTGATTGGAACAAAATACTGAGGAGGACTTTTACTTTCTGAACCTGGACTTTACACCTCTGGTCGTCATCTACTAATTACGAAAGGGCGTGAATGCAGTAAGTGGGATTAAAAGAATAGTTCATCCAAAAATGAAAATTCTGTAATGATTTACTCACCCTCATGTTGTTCCAAACCTGTATGAGTTTTTTTCTTCTGTTGAACACAAACGAAGAACGAAGAAAGAAACTCATACAGGTTTGGAACAACTTGAGGGTGAGTAGCCTAAGTAATGACAACATTTTAATTTTGGGGTGAACTATCCCTTTAAAGTCCCTGTAAAGTCAAAATTAAGTATGTGTTCTGAGTTTGTCACACCACAGAAAAATGTGTTATTAGCCACCCAGCCAAATTTGAATGATAAAAAAAGCCGGCAAGTACATAAAATAAGCTATCATCAAAATCTTGAAAAAATTAGCAGTATTCTCTGCTCTCAAACGCTGGGGGCGTGTCCACTGGCTGCGCTGAAACCACGCCCACTCGCGGGAAAGCTGCCAACGGTGATATTAGGTGATACTGCCTTCGGTACGGGGAGATGAAGGCAGGCCGAGGCGGGAGATGGTCGGTTCGGCCCCATTCACCAGTAACAGCGGATTATCAGTGAATCCCAGTTGTCTCCGACGAAAGTTTATAAAACTATCCCGTGTAAAATGATCGCTACAGAGACGGGTGTTGGCGGTGATCCTCAGCTCTCCATCAAGGTTGGCTCTTCACAAAATTAATCCACCTCTTCTTGATGTGATCGTTTTTAGGAAATTTAAATAAAGACACCGATCTGTTTTGTACATGATCGCATCCAGGTAACGTTAGTAGCCTACGCATTTCCGTGTCGAAGGCATAGCTAGCTAGCAAACTGTAGGCTGTAGTAACTAGTAATAATACTGACAGTAACTCGCGCAGTGTTGCCAACTATTTTCAAAGGAAAGTAGCTAAGGCCTTCCCTAAAAGTCGCTAAATGTCGCTAGATGACGTCATACGTCAATTAGCATATTAATGACGTCATCGCGCCGTACTTGCGTTCTGTCAGCCTAGTGCGTTTTCTCTCTAAATTAATGCTCTATTCAATATAATATAGCCGAATGTCAAATAAAGCTGTTCTCATTTCCTATTTTTGTTGTTGTCAGACAATTGAACGAGTAGCTATAATATAGTGAATGATTACATTTTGTATAGGCCTATGTGGAACATTATCTGAATTGAGAGAGTTAGGGAACCGGATGAACTAAGCTCTTTGATAGTGTTACAAGTAATAAGCACAATAAAAGAAATTAAATTGAAATGGTCAAACTAAAAGAGAAGCAGAGAAGTGATAAGCAGAGGTGGGTAGAGTATCCAAAAACTGTACTCAAGTAAAAGTACAAGTACTTATAGAAATATTTACTCAAAGTAAAAGTAAAAGTAATAATCTCAAAAGTTACTTGAGTAAGAGTAAAAAAGTATCCAATGAAAAAACTACTCAAGTAGTTAGTTACTAGTTACTTTGGATCACATAGGCCTATATATATACCCTATATATCATGATATTATTTAGATATTTTTTCATTTTAATGACTATTATCATCATAATTAGATAAGCTATCTTTGCAACAAAAACAGAAGAGACAAACATTATTTCTGTATTCTGTATATTACATTTACATTTATTCATTTAGCAGACGCTTTTATCCAAAGCGACTTACAAATGAGAACAATAGAAGCAGTTAAACTAACAGTAGGACAACAATACGTAAGTGCTATAACCCCTCTCAGTTTAATTTTAGTGCAGGTTTTTTTTTTTTTTTTTATAGAATAGAAGAGAAGGGAAAGTGTTAATTCTACTGAATCAAGTGCTGCCGAAAAAGATATGTCTTCAGCAGTTTCTTGAAAGTGGCTACTGACTCAGAAGCTCTGGTTGAGTTAGGCAGATCATTCCACCAACAGGGAACAGCCATGGTAAAGGTCCGAGAAAGAGATTTTGTGCCTCTTTGAGATGGTACCACAAGACGACATTTGCTAGCAGAGCGCAGGTTTCTGGATATTATAGCCCGAAAACCATTGCCTGTCCTTTGGTTTGTATAATAGTATAGTAACTTATACAACTACATTTGGATTATTAGACAATGTCGGAATAAAGTGACTCTATGGAGTTTTGCATTCATAAAGGGATGGGAACCATTTGTAAGTATATCATCAACCTGTCCAGGGACTGCAGGCGGAAATTAGCATTTTTGCTATAACCTGGCACATGACATCTCTTCTTTCTTAGATTAATGTTTTTTGTGCATTGTCCCTGATCAAATAAATAAATAAATTGACACAGATTAGAAAGAGTTAAAACTCTTCACATGTGCTCGCAGTCATGTCATGCCCAACACAAACAACGATCAAATACACGGATCTTCTTCTGTCTGTTCTCCAAAATGTATTTAAGTGTAGGCTATATTTATGAAAGCATCTTTAAACTGGTTAACTGAGTCTAATAAGGCAGGCAAAGGCATTCGTTTTCAAGTCGAGTTCGCACGCCACTGCGCAATACACACATTCATAAACTGGACGATGATAGCTTATTTAATGTATAAAGTAATGTATATGTCCGAAAAAAGGGTAATGCCATACTTTGTAGTAGTGCTAATAATCTGTTTGGTTGTAAAATGTATTACCTGAATGAAATGGAATCGAATGTATCGTCGTGTGAATTCATTCCCAGACAGCTACGAAGTAACATACGACGATGTTCAACTAATAAAGATCTTCATCGCTGGCAAAAAATATGATGCATTTGCAGATTTACTTTCTAGACTGTACTGTAGACTGTGGACCGCCACTTCATACAACGCTCTTGCTGTTCTTAAATCTTCCTGTTACGACTCCGAGATGATTCAGTGCGTGCAGGAAACTGAACAGATCATTCAAACTGATTCGCGAACCGATTTAGACAGATCTGCCCAACTTGTTTGATGAAGTCTTTGAACAGAATCGACTCAAAAGAGTGATTCATTTGTGAATTGAGCATCGCTCATGCCCAGAAAAAAGAGAGAGCGCGCGCTTAGAATAAACTACGCTTTTAACAACATATTGCATTAAAATAAAGTAACGAGAGGAACGTCGCCCAACGTAACGAAGTAAAAGTACCGTTTTTTCATTAGAAATGTACTCGAGTAAAAGTAAAAGTACCCACAGTTAAATCTACTCTTAAAAGTAAAAATTTTCCAAAAAAATACTCAAGTAAATGTAACGAAGTAAATGTACTTCGTTACTACCCACCTCTGGTGATAAGTCCGTGGAAAAACACTGCTCATTCGCGTCTGTCAGCGGCCGTGCGCTCCTCTCAGCCATTCACTGAACAGGGGAGACGCAGCTAGAGAGAGTGACGACAGGGAGAAAGCAAGACCTCGCGCTCGCAGGACAGTACCATAGCTGCCAACTCTCACGCATTGGCCGTGAGACACCCGCATTTGATTGGTTTCACACGCTCACACGCCACACTCCCGATTTCTCACGCTGAAGTGTCAACCCGGGCGGTCAAATGCCTGGAAGATGAGTTTATCTATATATCTACCTGTTGAGCCACTCGTGATCGACTAGTTATACCGCAAATTCGTTAAAAATCTCCCGTTATCTAGAGCGAGCGTGCATGCGAGACAGAGATTGTGCTCCAAACCGCGTAGAGCGAGCGAGAGACCTTGCGCGAGCGAGACCCCCCCCCCCCCCCCCCCCCCCCCCCCCGTCAACAACTCTCCCTCGTCTCTACCCCCCCGACCCCCCACTCCCCCCCCCCAACCCCCCCCCCCCGTCAACAAATCTCACTCGTCTCCGACCCCCCCCCAACCCCCCCCCCCCGTCAACAAATCGCACTCGTCTGCTTCCCCCACCCCCCCCACAACCAATCTCACGCCGAGCAAAACTCAAAAGTTGGCAGGTATGCAGTACTGACATTTGGAGGTTACTGAGGTTTGTCCAAAAAGTCGCTAAAATTGTCGCTAGTCGCTTTTTTTAAAAAATGTCGCTAAAGGGGTCTGAAAAGTCGCTAAAAATAGCGACAAAGGCGCTGAGTTGGCAACACTGAACTCGTGATTGAGCGCCAAACTGATGCGAATGTGCTCTATTGTTAGGGGAGGGGCCAGCCTCAGTGCGTCATCAAGTAGGGGCGTGTCCAGGACAAGCAGAAAGGATCCTTATTTTTCCATAGCAGATGTGAACGTATAGTTTCATCAAGTGACATATCGATGTAAACTTTTTTCCTGATGCCGTTTGCAGTGCCTTTCAAACTGAACATTAACTGTACACTTCCTTCGGATTGGAGTCTAACTTAGGAAAACGGAATTTTCTGTGAATTCGCAAGGAATGCATGCACATGTAGGCCTAGTGGCCTACTGTACAGTGTTGCTATAGACCTTATTCAGAGCAGCGCCATGGCAGGTATGAAAGCCAGGCTGTGAGGGATAGCCTTTTTTTCAATGGCATCCACTGTAAGAAAAAAAAAAAATGTATAAAGCTCCTAATCACTTATAATTTTCCACAGCTCATGTTGACTGGAGTTTTTTGACTCTTGAAATTGCTTGGAAAGATATTTTTGCAGTGTTTCATCTGCAGAGAAATCCAAAAACACATTAAATAACAGTACAACCCACTGAATAGATATAGCCCATGGCTGCGTCCGAAATCGCGTACTCTCTTGAGTAGGTACTTATTTTGAATAAGTAATTACTTCACAACTGCTGAACAAGTATGTTCTACATAGTATGAATGTAATCCGGACGTACTACATTGGCTATGCTGTCATTATCATGTGACCTACTAGCGTCAGTTGCATCGCTTCACTGCACAAATCACAAATCCTCTCCCGTGGCCTTATGGGAAAGTGTCCATTATATGTAAACTTCAGAATCTCACCGGAAGTATAGGTCATCCACTTCCTGCCTACTCTTTAATGAGGACTGTGAATTCGGACATAGTTATTTTGTCACATACTTTTTTTGCCTACTATATAGTAGGGAAGTATGTGATTTTGGATACAGTCTATGTCTATCCCTCACAGCCTCACTTTCATTCCCGTTACAAATCAAGATGGCGCTGCTGTGAATAAGGTCTATGGATGACACTTTCTCTTGTTTTGAGTTGTTATATCCTTTATAGGCTGTCATAAACAGACATATATTTCAGTGTGTGTTTGTTTATATGCACAAAAAGCTGTCTGTGTTTTTACTCACAACCCCACCCCCCACACCCCCCTAAAATCCTTCAAATGTACGCTCTTAGGCAAACAATGTGTCTGTTTCTCCTCAGATGAACACTCATTTGTCACATTTCACAATTAGCTGCAGGCATGGCATTTAGCTCATTGCGCTGTGATTAGAATAACTTATTATGCTTGTCCTCCACAGCATCTGCACACATGACTGCTGAATATTAGCATGCACATTATTTGTCACTTCATCAGTTTAAACTGATGCTGAATACATTTGATGGAAACTATATTTGTGCTGTGATTTGTGTGTGGCTGTCATCCAATATTCATCCCAACCATTTATTTTTGTCACTTGCTTTATGGTGCATTAATTTTGCGCGCAAGACAGTTTACTTGGGCATCTTGGGTAGGCTGGTTGATGGCTTTTGAAGGGACACAGAGTAGACAGTCAAACTCACAGTTACAGAGTAGAATAAAAACAAAAGCTCATACCCAGAAGGCTGTTGAGTCAAATCCTGTAAAATGACAGTTACAGTGTAAACCAAATGTAAGACCTTGGCATTTGACCCCAATTTTCTCCAGGGGTAATGTTGTAGCAGACCCTTTGGTTTGACCTTAGCTAACAACACTCCCTGTGAACATCCATTTGTGGCTTTGAGAGGCTGACTACACTTACTGTCACAAATAGTAGCAAGTTGTCACATATACAGTGAAATTACTCATGAGTAAATAATCAAGTCCAGCTGATGCATTTTTACACTGTTATATGTTGATCCCTTAACACCTTTCAGTTCAATTTTGGTTCAGTCTTGCATGAGTCACTGTCTAGAGGTGTTTTGTTTTGTTTTTTTGCAACGGATAAACCCGTTAAACTGATTTTCTTCCTTCATACATTTCGATATTTGTAAGGTGTACAAGACAGTCACATTGTCTCTAGAAGTGGAGGGATTGTGTCTATCATAGTTCATAAAATAAGAAATACATTGCATTTTATCACAAAGAATTGTTTATTGCTGAAACAATATGAAAAAGGTAATTGCATTCTTGTTTTCTATCAGAACAACAGTATGGTGATATTATTACACTTCTCACAGTGTGAGCATCATAAAACCTGCTTTCTTTTCCCCTTTCTTTCAAAGCCACAGGCAGAATTTAATCTATGTGGAAGATTGAGATGGCTCATTCTTCTTTGTCACAGTCAATATGCTGCCTCAAATGGTTTGACTGATGTGCTGCACCGTAATAATTAAGACAAAAAGGGACGTATAGTGAATTTTTGCCTCAAACTAATGATTTTCTATGAGTGTTGCCTGATGCCTTGGGAAAATGTGCGCCATTGTGTCTTTTCAGGTAGATTTGAGATTTTATTTACTTTTACGAATTTCTATAATATTTTCAAACAGAGGTAGATTAAATGTAAAGTTCTGAGTAGGAGAGGCAGAGTCATGTTTTCACATTGCCTCTTAGCTTAACTTCCCTTTTTTTCCTGTGCTTGGAAATCGCTGTCCATGGTGCTGAAGCAAACAGGCTGAAGCTTTGCTTGAATGGAGTAGAGCAAATGCAGCATACATATGTACCATGTTACTTCTGAAACATTGCAATGTGATTTGTAATTCTGCAGGACATTGCATATATTTTTTTTTTCAGAGCAGGCTGTGCCTAATGGCCCCCTCTGTTGGTAGTGTTAGAAATTCAAACTGCACCAGCACAAAGTTTCTTTTTGTATATTTTATTTATACAAATAAATTTTGGTTAGATTGTGTATCAATATTCACGACCAGATCCAACCTGGTATTGACAAAATTCATGAAGTTCTGCAATTCACTTAGAAGCATCAGGTGATCCCTTGTGTATGCTGTCTCCATATGCTGTGCTGCAGTTGCCTTTGGCATAACCCCCACCCCCATCTGTCTCCCTTTCGCTCCCATCAAGTAGCATTCAACAATAAATAAACAACTTCAAAGAAATGCGTTCCCTATTCAATGTGAATTTATTCCAAGAAAAAAAGAGAAAAGATCATAATCATAAGTCTGTCTTGATTAACTTATTCAGCGTAAAGGATTCTTAGAGTACAACAGCAGAATTAATGATTCCAATGTTGCACAGTGAACATAAGAATTCATAAGAGTATATATCATTAGTATAACAATAGTATCATTAATACAGTGTAAGCTGCACTACTAAAAACCTTTTACCTTTAAAATGTATCGACCCAAAAATCAACTCGGACTCCAGAAAGTTAAAATTAATTAACATTTTTGGTATCACTTTGGTTCAGGGTCCAATTCTCACTACTAACTATTAACTATGACTTTAGCCTCAATCAACTCCTAATTACTGCATTTGAATAGTTAGTAAGGTAGTTGTTAAATTGAGATGGGTAGGATTAAGGGATGTAGAATATGTAGAACATGCAGAATAAGCCATTAATAACGTTATGCACTTTTTAAGTAAAACAGCCAATATGCTAGTAATATGTATGTTAATAAGAAACGAGTTAATAGTGAGAACTGGACCCTAAATTAAAGTGTTACAAATTTTTCAGGAGAAAAAAAAGCAGTTAATGAACATGTAGACATGTTCAGTGTCTATGCGTCACACACACAATTTATAATGTGTAACACTTTACAATAAGTTTTCATAAGTTAACATTAGTTAACAAATTTAGTTAACATCAACAAAGAATTAACAATACTTCTACAGCATTTATTGTAGATAATGTTAATTTCAACACTTACTAATTATTAAAATCAAAAGTTGTATTTGTTAACATTAGTTAGTGCAGTCTGTACTAACATGAACATACAATGAAAAGCTGGATTTTTATTGACTAACATTAACAAAGATTAATAAATACTGTAACAAATGTATTGCTCATTGTTCGTTCATGTTAGTTAATACATTAACTAATGTTAACACGTTGTAAAGTGTTACCAAATAATGCAAAAAATATTAACTATATTACTTAAAAATAAAAGACCATAATGTGCATATATCATAACAAAAAATATAATGTGATGCATTACATGTCAGAAAGGACTTATTCCTTTAAAACAAATAAAATAAATAAAACTGTATTTTTATTATAATAGAAGTAGCCAAAATGGTCACACTATAGATTAGGGTCCAATTCTCAACATTTACCAACTATTAACTAACTTTTGCCTTAATAAACTCCTAATTACTGCTTTTTAATAGTTAGTAAGGTAGTTAGGTAGGATTAGGGATGTAGAATAATGTCATGCACAATAAAGCATTAATGCGTGTTTTATAAGTGCTAATAAACAGTCAATATCATAGTAGTATGCATGCTAATAATCAACTAGTTAATAGTGAGAACTGGACCCTAAACTAAAGTGTTACCGCTATTATAATGTCACTAGAATAGAGAGGGTTTTTGACTTGAACTTACGAACACAATTGCGTCCAAAGAAGCAGAGCTACAGCTCAACAGCTCAAACCAAACCTAAGAATCCCTCACCTCTTTATTCTGTGAGCCCGTAAAGACTGCTGCTACACTGTGCTGTCCCACACATCGGAAAGCATCGCCCGGCTGCGAGGATGTTTTCATATGAATGCGCAGCACACGTGGTTTAAAACCGCAATATCTAAAAGCTGAGGGCATTGAGAAGTCGCCTAAGGAGGAAAGAGAAAAATAAATCGGTAAACCTTTAGTAGGTGGTACGCGCGCGTGGGTTTTAATGAAGAGCACGAGACGGTTTCAAATTTGATCTCGAGCGCATTGCCACAGATAAAAACGCAGCGCTCGTCGTTGTTCAGCAATTATCGTACTCGGAAACGTTCCCCTTGCGTGTCTTCAACAAAGGAGAGGGGATTGCCGTGCAACATATGTCTCAACATGCAAATAACCCTCTACTGTAAGTCCTTTTCATAGTATTGCTTTCGCTCGCTACGTCTCATGGGAATGATAAAAGCAGGCTCGTGCTGTTTTGTCTTAGCGATAGTGGCTGTTACAGAATTGTCTCAATTATTGATAATCTATGCTTATTCTATAGAGTGTTCAGTTAATGTTTGCTTAATTGCCTATGCCAGTTAAGAGATAGCTAGCCAGTGTTGCTCACGAGCCAGAGATTATTGCGCGTAATAAGACGCTATGTTGCTTCGTTTCATTTTGGAGTGTTTGTTTATGACGCGGCGACTCTTGTCTTCCTTACAGGTGAAAGTTTGTCGTCTTCTGCGAGGGGAGATACGGAGCTTGGGTCCACAAACGGCATACTCGCGTCTATCTAGCGCTGGATTGTGTCTCATTTGCTTCTTCAAAATGAAGAGAAGGCAAAAGCGCGTTCTGCAGATGGCATTTCTATTCATGGTGGCTTTAATTTTTCTGCCAAACGTCGGCCTTTGGTCAATGTACAGAGAGAAGAACCTTATGAAGTCGCATGAGCCAGGAGAACAGGTGAGCACACACCTTTGATATCTATGTGACTCTAGCATTTATAAGCTAAGTTATTACTGTCAATCATATCTGGTGCATGCAGCATAACCTCTGGAAATAACAAGCCTGGATAATCAATAGCTCACCTGGACTAGTACTGTACTGAAAAACATTATTTACAAAAATAAATAAAAAACTTATTCTGAAAGTTCATGTCAGACTAGCTATCTTTACTTTCAAAATATATGTAACTGGAAGTGCAGTAAGTCGTAGTAGTGCTCTTCTTTCTTTGAATACATGTTATAAAGTGTTACAATTTTCATAATTTCTGTATTAAACACATCATCAATGTCTTAAAAATGGCTTTCAGGATTAATTCTACCTCACATTATTTTCTCTGTTTGCAAAATAATTTATTCTACTCATTATTTAAAGAGTTGGAAAATTATCTACATTATTGTGTTTGGTCAATTCTATAGTGTTGAAAATGTTTATCATCCCCACTTTAATCAAAGTTGTTAATTACCAATCTAAGCGGTGTTGTGTCCTGGAAAATGTGGCTTTTGACATTCCATCTTCTCTAACTAACCCAACAGTACTCTAATTAAACTTTTAGAATACAAAAACACATCTTTATGCGCCTTGTTCAGCTCTTAATGAATAGTTAACATACCATTATTGTGTGTTTGCCTCCCACAAGATTATGCATTTAGGAGCACTTAAGAAGTCAGCAGTTTTGCCTTGAGGGAAACATAAATCACCAGTCAAAAAAAAAAAAAAAAAAAAAAACATTTTCTTGCAAGGCGTGCAGAAATGAAAAGGATCTATCTAATGCTAATATTGAATATTTATTGTTGATCTTCTGCTAATGCTCTCAAAGAGACGGAGAGAACAATTCAACCTACTGAATGTTTTATCTTCAAGAGATTTGGGATTATAGCATCATTTTCATAGGTTGAATTCCTTAATCACGTTTAGCTCTCAGAGAACAACATTCATAAGCTCATTTGCTCTGCAACTGGCTGCTGCTTGTGATGAGAGTGCAATCAGTGATTCTCTCAGCCAGATGCCATTGTGACATATTTAGTCCTCTAAAAGCATCTTGCATGTGGAAAATCACTTGGGCTGGGATGGCTACACTTTCATACATCATTACTAGATGACATTCATCTCAACATTACAGGACTAGCGTTCCCATCTACTGAATTCCTTCTCTCCACGTATGCGTGTAACCCCTCAACGGCTGCCGAGGGGTCTGTTGGTTAATTTGATTCCACCCTTGGGTACCTGGTTGCTTTTGGTTTTTGCAACTCTGATGTAGTTCTACCGCTCAAGGGAAAATGCTGAGTCTGTTTATTGCATCTTGTAATTGCTCCTTTCTCATTTGTTTTGCCGGGGTTGCATGACTTTAGCCTTGGGCGAGCACAACTGCTCAAATCCAGTCTCTTCATTAAAATTAAACCAGTGAGCAGGCACCACGATGTTGACAGTGCCAAAAATATCAGAGCACCTAATTCAGGGTGCTGTCCTTTCGCTCTCTCTGCTGACCTCCCCTTTCCGATTTCCTGAAAGAGGCATTCTCCAGGCAAAACAACCTCGCTTGGCTCTGTGGGAACTTCGTAGATGTGACAGGTGGGCCTTTGCTCAGAAGCTTGGTGAAACATTCTACAAGTGCCTCAGATAGAGGACTCAATATGTAGACTCTGTCTTCTGAATATTTATTGCCATCTAATGAAGTAAATCAGGCAGACTATTGATTCCTCAGCAGTTTTTAAGAGAATATGATTAGTGGAATGAGAGCGTATATTCTAATATAAAAAAAGGATGGGAAGGGCAGCGCAGGGATGAGAGCAGTCTGGAATCAGACTCTCAATCCCCTCATGTCACACACTTTCCGGACTCAAAAGAAGCTTGAGTTTACCAGCTCAATAGAAAGATCCCAGCGCCTGTTATTGTGTACCTGTCAGAGCGGGAGAGATAATTGACAGCAGAGATATTGTGTGAATGAGCCCCCAAGAATCCCGGTGAATAAACCCACCTTGTGTGTCCTCTTTTATTATCCGATAGCAATTACCCATGATTGAATCAGCCCTCGAATCCCAAAAAATCCTCCCTCAGTGATGTTAACCGAGGTTTAACAAAATAGCGACGGGAAGCGTAGACTCAATGCACCGGCTCCCTTTCTTCTGGGAAGACGTGCGTTGAGCTCTGTCCCTCCTTCCCCGTCAAAATCTCGGCTTTTTGTCCTTTGGGAGACAATCATGTTGAATTAGCTGTGGCGGCCCACTCCTGGCGCGGGTAAACAGCATCTGTGTACTTCGGTGGGTGGTGCGCACAGCGCCAGTGCTACGAGATGGATGTGTGCTGATAAGCGTGTGTCAGGACTGATAACCTTCCCTCAGCTCCTAACAAGAGCCCTCCGTTGAGCATGACATTGCCCACGAGCATTATGAAGAGAGTGTCTATGCAATTCTATCTCGACGCGCTACTGCACGTCAGTGTGTTGACAACGGCGGGCGTGCAACACTGTCACCGATAGCACGGTGGATAACAAGAGCTTTGCCATTGTTAACAACCTGGGGTGGAAGCACAACAGAGGTGAAGGGCAAGGTGACCTCAGAATCTTTAAGCTTTCCAGTTTTTAAGCCGACCATGTTTATGTCATTCTAGACGTAGGAATATTATTGTCGCTTTCCATTTGCCAGCAAAGTGACAAGGGGAAGAGAGATGTAGTAATTGCAATTACCCTCAGTGTCATACTGGAGAGATACATTATGGTAATGTACACGTCAAGCTGACAGTGAGAGCATGGGTGAAGAGGGCACAAGATGATTTGAACTGAATTGTGACACTGAAGGATCAAACAAAATAGCATTGTAGAGAGGCTTGGATAACCAAAGGATGGAAATCGTATAGTTCTCGGATAGTTTGCAGTTCTTGTCAGGAAGCATTGAGAGGATTCCGCAATAAGCAGCACCATTCGGTGTGATGGAGGGCAAGGTTCAATTTGGAAATGGAATGGATTTGATGATATCCAAGTTAATGCTGACCATGTTGGCCCGAAAAAGGACAGGTGTTTTTCTCCTCATCATTTCCATTGCACAGAATATAAATTAAATTGTGCTGTCATTAGGTAGGGGGGCAGCCAAGTGATCAGTCCCAGGAGATATGAAGTAATTGAATATTCCACCTTGCAGTGATAGTGTCCGGTCCTCAAATCTCATACAACATATATCCTCTCTCCACGATCCCATGGCATTCTGTTATCGAAAGTCATCAGCGTCACATTGTCTTCCTGTAATTGCGTTCTTCCCAGGAAAAAGGGTAAAGATAATTGGATTTCTGCCTGACTATTTTTTCTTTGGTTTATGTAGAACAGCATCACAACATGTGAAACAGTGTTGTAGTCCTCAAGTCTGATTCCAAGACAACATTTTCAGGAGGATTTGGACTCGAGACTTGAGGCCGAGTCCGGCTTGTCCTTGTACTACATCACTAAGGCACAAACCCACCTTCCTTCATACACTCACTTTGGTTTCATGTTAAACATTCTGCTCTCCGTCATTACCACCTGCAGTCGCACTTGATGGCCCATGCCCCTAATATGAACAGCAGCGTGACCCTCTCGAGAAAGAGACAATTTAAACTTGATTACTCTGATGTGCCTCATGAGGTGAGGATGGAGCAATGTCTCGGGCTGTTCGCCGTGGCTCCCAAGAGTAATGCGCATTTCATATTGAGCGGCGGCCATATAGCAGAGCAGGGTAATATAAAACCACTTACTCTCAGGCTCACAAAACAAAGGGACACGGACCTTTCCAGTCTTGTGTGTTTGGCACCTCCATTAAGATAATAACACTATTACAAGAGATTGAAAGCCTCTGAAGGGCTCTTACTTTCTCTCTTGGTCTTTAGCCATGAGAGTGACGCATGCACGCACGCACGCATACACACACACACGCACAAACGCACGCACGAACGCACGCACGCACACACACACACACACACACACACACACACACACACACACACACACACACACACACACACACACACACACACACACACACACACACACACACACAGACGCTTATAATGGCCATCTGCATGATTGTTCAGTGTGTACTGATTAGAATTAATTGAATTAATGTAAATTTCCATAGTTTATGGCTAACTTTTTCTGCTCTTAAATGACCCTTGTTTGACCTTGATGGTGAATAGTTTTGAAAAATATATATAATATATATATAGTTATTAGCATTACCTAATCAACATTTTATTCATGACTATGCTGTCCGATTTGTCCAAGCATAGTTATCGTAGGAGGTAGCAAAATAAGAACAGTCGTTGTTTTGGGTGCTTACAGTAATGACTCCTTAAAATACTACCTATGTATGCAGCACAACTTTAAATGAGAACCTATAGCTCATACCATCAGACCAAAGAGGTCTTTGTATTTACTGCATGTGAAATGTTCAAAATCAAATTGTAATAAATAATAATGATATCATTAAATCTACCTTTCACGCAGACTAAGTAGCCATAGTTCACAAAATAAGCATGCATACTAAACATAGGCATCTGGATGGTAGTTAATAAGATAGGTAAACGTAATAGTATTATGTATCATTATGTATGTCAATGCTGTTGTATTTTATGTAAGCGTCTGTATGCAGCAGTGTGTTAATCTTCTCTTTATTTGTCCCGAGGTGATCTGAAAGCTCTTTGCGTTGAATTATGGCCGTTTGAACTGGCAGATTTCACTGACTCCTCCACCCGAGTGATTGTTATCTAAGAAAAGTGAGGTCTGTTATATTTTATGGCTCCTCTCTGAGCATGTAGAGATTTATGGCTTTAAAATCCGCAGTGTAAGGTGATATTTGTCTTTGGCAAAAAAATACAGTAAAATTGGGCGGCCAGTTTATTGGTGTAGCCCAGTAAAGGATGTTATCATCAGACCTGAGGGATAGTGGGTGGTTATGCGAAATGTGTGGCGAATGCACAATTTAGAATCACTGCTTGATGATTTTTTCCACCATCAGATGGTTTATTTGAGCCATATATTTGCTGACCATAGAGTTAATGTTTAAGACTTGCTGGCGTCCATTGTAATCAATTTCCCTAATTATGGGAAACTATGGAGAGCAAGACTATTGAAGAAGTTTTGATGAGCTACAGAAATTCAGAGCATTGTTTTTCGTTCATCTTTGGCAGGAAAATGTGCCATTTGTCTACAGATTGTGTTTAAAACAGAAAGCTACGGAGCCCCTAAAGGGACGTGGTGGTGGAAAAAGGATGGGAGAATTTTTTTTTTTTACAAATCTTTTGCGTTCCCTGGCAAAACTTTTGCGTTCCCCCGAAAAACTTTGCATTCCCTCGCAAAATTTTTGCGTTCCCCCGAGAAATTTTGTGTTCCCTCGCAAAGATATTTGCGTTCCCACGCAAAACCTGTTGGGAGCTCGGACAGACATCCTGTTTAATGTCCCGCTGGCAGTGTTTCAGAGCTCCATAGTGTTTGAACTTGGACTCAAATATAAAGAAATGCGGTCAGTGCTTAACTCAAGGAGATCAGTGAAGTTGGCCATATATTCACATAGGCTATTCGAACTTCCCGGATCAATATTCTTGAGCTAAACGTTGTTAAAACACAAACGACGCCTATTTACAATCACAGTAACCTAGACAATGAGGTACAACCCAATTCAGCTCAAAACGAGCTTTAAAAATAGGCTATAGGCTAAATGGATCTCTATGTGCAGGCGGCTGAGATACAAGTCCGAAGGGACCATCTGCAAAGTGCAATATAACCCAAAAAACGACTACAGCATCAATTCATATTCAAAAATATAAAAATAGTCATTAACTTCAATGTTACAAACCACCCAATTCAGTTTACACATCAATGGTGAGTGACCCACTGGTCATATTACACTGCTTTTGCACATTTTATATTATAAAAATATATTCAATAACTTAGGGCTGGTCCGAATACCATTTTTTGAGCTTCGAAGCTTCGGTAGTAATGAACATCGAATATTCGAAGCTTCGGAATCTCTATAGACTATGTCTGTCTGTCCGTTTGCATTTTGATTATTTTGAGAACCGTTCATCCAAACGACTTCACAAGGGAGTGCAGTGTCATATTTGGTGCAATATAGATAGACAGGCGAGATGTTCAGAATTAATACAATTTTAATAAACTACAGAACAGCACGAGTGGGAAGCGGCGCGCCTCACGCGAGCAGAGCTTATATGCTCCAAGAACACTGCACTAGTGATATAAAACACACACACACACACAGGTCTGTTAACTTAAGCAATATTTTCAATAAGGTAGTCTAATATTTTTCTCACTAACAAATAACTGACAAAGTAGGGTAGATTTAAATAAGGAAGCGGCGCGCCTCACGCGAGCAGGGCTTATATGCTGCGAGAACGGACACTACACATATAAAACACACACACACACACACACAGGTCTTTTAACTTAAGCAATATTTTTAATAAGGTATAGTCTTATAATATTTTTCTCACTGACAAAGTAGGGTAGATTTAAATAAATAAAAACAAAATTTAAATAAATAAAAAACAAAATTTAAATAAATAAAGACTAAAAACTAAATTTAAATAAATAAAAACTAAATTTAAATAAATAAAAACTAAATTTAAATAAATAAAAACGAAGTTTAAATATAGAAAAACTAAATTTAAATAAATAAAAATGAAATTGTGACGTGCCAGTAAAATCTCAAAGTCTCCTATATTTCGCAGTAGATTAATTTAGATTGATAATAACGGGTAAAAAGGATAATACATTTTGTTTCTATTATTCTATTTTCCACAATGTCAAAGCAACGCAGCTTAACCCAAAATACAAGCTCAGGCATGCACTTCTGTCCATACAAACTCCGTTGTTCTGCGCTCTATAGCCAGATAATACTCCCATTGCAGGAACACTTTTAGTAGTCCAAGAAGCAGCAAATATATTTATTAAGTAGCTATAACGAAGTTATATGTTAAGTATTATATTTCAGCAAATTTTATAGTGTAAAACATATTCAAGCGCGAATGAGAACCGTTTCGAGGAGCCAGGTGTGCAAAAAAATAATAAAATAATTTATTCACATTTATTTCACATTTTCAAATCGATTACCAACCCACCAAACGAATATTCGAATATTCGGATTTTCGGGTCCAGCCCTACAATAACTTCACTGTAACACACCAAATTTAGTTCACACATTACTGATCTAATGTTGGTTATACAACACTTAGTTTGGGAAGTAATTGCACATAAAAAATAAGTAGGCCTATTCTTTACACAAATTATATTGGTACCGTACGCAGCTAACATAATAGTTATAGCTATTGCATTATATTTGCTTACTGAATTTGATGGCATTACACTGTATAACAGTGTGAAGTTACTGAATATTCTTTCTAAAAAGGGTAAAGTTGTTGATTTTATTTCATAATAAATAATCATAAAAATTATGCATTTTTATCAAACTAAGTATTGTAGTATAACCAGCAGGAGAGCAGTGATGTGTGAACTGAATTTGGTGACAGTAGCCCTACAGTGTGTCACAGTGAAGCTATTGAACATGTTAAATAATATAAAATGTCCAGAAGGGTTTTGGGATTTGCTCTTTGCAGACGGTCCCTTATTCGGACTTGTCTCTCAATCGGCTGTTTAAAGACAACTTTATATTTTAAATCTCGTTTTGAGCTGAATTGGGTTGTAGCTCATTGTCTAGGTTACTGTGATTGTAAATAGGTGTCGTTTGTGTTTTAACAACGTTTAGCTCAAGAATATTGATCCGGTAATTTCGAATAGCCTATGTGAATATATGGCCAACTTCACTGATCTCCTTGAGTTAAGCACTGACCGCATTTCTTTATATTTAAGTCCAAGTTCAAACACTATGAAACGCTCCTTTAACGTACGGAGCTCTGAAACATTGCCAGCGGGACATTAAACAGGATGTCTGTCTGAGCTCCCAACAGGTTTTGCGTGGGAACGCAAATATCTTTGCGAGGGAACGCAAATAACTGCGAGGGAAAATTCTCCCATCCTAAATTTTTTTCGACCACCACGTCCTTTTAGGGGCTCCGTAGAAAGCAGTCAGTTACATATACAGATAGAAAATTATAAAAGCTTTTCATAACCTCAATGTGGAAGTTGGACTCAAGGTTATGTCATTTTTTAAATGATTTGTGTGCTTGCTGTTTATTCATCATGCAAGCCCCGGCCCCTCTCTCAAGGATAAGGTGGAAAAGGTCATGCGAAGCAATCCAGTTTTTCTATTGTTAGAAGTGATGATTTACAATCAATCTCATCTTGTGTATTTAATCGACTTACATGCTCTCTTGAGCTTTCATTTTTGTTGAGTAATCATATCACTCCTATGTTTTCTCACCTCATAATAACATTGAGTTCAATTGATTCTCAACTTAAGTGGCTCACACTGTCTCAGTAAAATAAAACAATATTCACTAACTAAAACGGACTGTTATAACTGTTATTGTATATTTGTCAATATAATTTTTTTACTAACTTAAAATAAATATTGAGTAAGGTTATAACAATATAATATAATATAATATAATATAATATAATATAATATAATATAATATAATATAATATAATGTAATAACCCTTTTGATTGCAAGTAACTGTTAACAAAACAAGTGCAATAAAATGGAACTGTGGATAGTTTAATCCACTGTGGACCGGTGGGAAACGGTTCAGTTTTTCTCTGAGTATTGGTATTTCCAGATCTTATTTCAACATCAGCGAGAGACTATTTAAAAGTAATTTTATTACTCCAGTGAATATTTTACCTTCTTACCATTTCAAATGAACTTGATTGGTATCTTTTAATATTGCGGAAAGTCCTCCAGGCTTGTTAGAGGGTCTCAAAAATACATTTTCAAATTCATTTATTCTCCTTTAAAAATGAACTCATTTTACTCTCTGCCTTTGTCTCTATCTCCCTCTCCCTTTAATTTATTGGCACAGACCGAAAAAAAAAAAGAAAAAGTCAGCTGGGCTCACTAACAAGAAAGACCTTGATGCTTATTAGGATATTTTTTGAGTCATTTTGAAACATTATCCAATTTAATTAACGCCCCACAGAACATCTTTGATCTCTTAATGGGGAAAATAGGCACTGACTATAATGAATGTTTGCTAGGTGATGTCAATGAATCTTTATTAGGGGCTGAATGTGTTTTTCCATTGTGCTCGATGCTGAATTCATCAGAAGGACGAGCACAGGTTCAGTTGTCATACTGCACAGCCAGACAGATGATAGAACTAGCAGGGGAACAGCTTGAGACCAATCACACCACTGTAGGGACAACTAAGACAGATAATAGTCTGTAAAGTTAGGAGCAACTTGCTGCCCACTCACCAGTTTATGTTGAGGTTAGGCATGTGCCATGGAGGAATGGATAGGGTGGACTGAGAGAGGAGAGGTATACAGCAAGATATGTGACAACAGAAGGGCAAACAGCTATTTGTGGCATCAACACCCTCAGAGAGTTGCAGTGACATGAAGTCTTGTACATGTGTGCTCACTTGTTTGATGTGGGGAGTTTTTTGTCCACTCTTAAAGGGGTAGTACACCCAACAAAATGAAACTTTTGCCAAGTGAAATGTAGCCTAAATATAAAAACTTATTTTTTCCCTTAACCAAAATCGATTTGCTCGGGAACAAGTAATAGATTAATAAGACCAAAGATTGCCCGTTTGATATACCCCAAATTATATCTCATGTTTAACCTCTATCTACATAAGAGCCAGTGGCAAATTGCCAAAGGACTGGCCGAGATGAAGCTGCTCTCTGCGGGTACATGAGCGCTGAAAGGCCGCTGACGGTCTGGAGCTCGCATCTGCGAAAGCGTCTACACAGATTGTAAAATAGGCACTATGATTATATATTAGTCACATATGAGGTCTAAATTAATACATTCCGCCTAAAAAACTCTTAAAACTGCATTTTGTGACACAACAACAGTAGTATTTAAAAAAAACAATATGGTGGATTTGCTCGACCGCCATGACAGTCGCCGCAAGCGGAGTGATACAAATGGTGAAACGGTTAGAGTGCTGTTACTGGGTGATTATTGCACGTCTTTCGAGAACCAAAAAGAACTGTTGTATAAATATATATACATATATTTTACATTTGATTACTTTATTCAATTTCTATACCTGAAATACACCGACCATTGACAGGCAAAAGGTTATATATATATATATATATATATATATATATATATATATATATATATATATATATATATATATATATATATATATATATATATATGTCATATAGACTTATTTTATGGTATTTGTTGTCCTTTTTTTGAAGCATGACAGAAGTGGTCGCTAAATGTAATTGTCAAATAACAGCATATGGGTTTGGAATGGTATGAGGAAATAATGACAGAATTTTCAATGTGCTTTGTTTTATAATAAATGACCCTGGTGCATCAGCGCATGTTATTTAAAAAAACAAAAGTTCTTAAACCTTTTTTTTTTTTGGCTTCTGAAATTATTGATGACATCACAATATATCAAATGCATTGCTGATGCCATTTCAAGTCACGCTTCTTTAATCTTTGTTTGCTGTTGACTATCTGGTATCAGTGTCAGGTGTGCTGGTGCTGTAACTGCCTTGAAGCCACATGCAGAACCAGCAATTGATCCTTTAGAGAATGTGGCTTTGTGCTACTCAAATTACACTTCAGCTCTCTATTGATCGGAATGCTGGCTGCAGCCTTCGAGTCGCGTAGGTTTGTTATTAAGCTAATTTATCCTTGAAATCAGTAGAAAGTTGAATTAAGTGTGCCGTACAGTTAAATTACCTTTCTTGTACTCAATAGCTTATCCATAAATATTTTCCCACAGAAGCTCTCTGCAGGTCTACATCTGCCGTGTTGCCAACTGTTCATTATGTAGAAATAAAGCACAGCAGACACATGCATCAAAGCCCTCATTGACACCTGGCTGTTCTCACAAGCTCTCCGGGTCATTAGAAGACAAGCTTCTCTCTCCTCAGGCTGCTGCTCCTCTCCTTTCCTTTTATTTATGACATCACGTGAACTCATAAAGTCCATCCTAATTACACTTCACTCTTAAGATTAATGGGCGATCTCAGCCAGATGCATCTGCCAAGCTTACCTTTTTCCCACCCGACTGATGGATGTTTCTGTGGCTCCTCGAGATTCCCTGTTGCCACTGGACGCTAGTTTATTAGCCAAAGAATTGGAAAGGGCGGAAACACCCTCATTCGACCTGCACAACACGTGTGGACCTACTTGAAAGCAATTTCTAGGCTGAAGTCGAATTGATTTGTCTCACCCATTTGTCCCAAATTAATTTCCTTTCACTCTGTTCTCTCACGATGATCATTGTCTGTTCCTGTGTCTGGTAAAAGTAGTAGTTGCCTTTCTTTTAACTCTGCTCTCTGAGGGCATTTCTTATGCTTTTCATGTCATTTCTAATGTTGGATCCTTATTTTAAAGAGAGATTTCATCTTAAAGGTTACATCTCAAGGAGGTTGTTAAACTTGGGTGAAAAACTTGATGTTTTGAGCGAGTCCCATCTTTCAATCTTGTTCTCTTCAGCACTAATGGTGACATGAGCTGATAATTACTTAATGAAAGTATTTAATGTTCTCCTGAAGTAACCTCTTTGCTCATGTATTGCTATTAAGACCGCAGATCTCTTCTTTCCCCCCTTCACTTCCAAACCTTGGTTGATGCTTTGATGTTGCAGCTTATTGATATAAATCTTTGTTGTTGCTGCTCAGTTCTGCTTCGAGCTAATACTGAATACAACTTGTTTTGCCCTCATGTTTTATCCTTGACTGTAAAATCACTGAATTGTGACCTAACGACGAGACCATGAATAATAAATAAAAGACAATAAAAGGCACATTTACAAGGCTGTACACTACTCTTGAGCGGGGAATAAAGATATTAAAGATGTTGGATGTTTATTAAGTTTCTTGTTGTTTTAGACAGGACCACCCTGAAGTCAGTGGCGTGTAGTGGTGTTTTTTTTGTCTGTAATAAATCAAATGTAAATTCTTGTACCATTTGACACATTTTTCTGGTTAAATAAACATTACATTACATTGCATTGTATTACATTAATTAATGAATGCATGAATGAATAAATAAATAAATAAAAATGATAAAAAATACAATTCTATTTAGTATTTTTACAATAGCAATTTTATCAATGTTCTATTTATTAAAACCAAGTATAAATCTCATCGCGGTCTTCACATAACAACATTCTGAAACACAGGCAACTAAAGCACAACGAATTCACATGATCTCATTATAATGTTATGTAGCTATATGGCAGATTGACGCTACACATCTTGCACCTAACTGTATTTTTATGATCAAAGTGATTCCAGGCTTCACTGTGCATCTGTACATTTTATGTTCTGGACGGCATGCTGTCCTTAACGCTAACCAATCAGACCTCAAGTACCGGCCAAAAAATTCCGCAATAACCAGTCAGAAAAGAAGTTGTATATATTTTTTAAAGTCACGATGATCATCGTTTTCATTATAGATCGTCACTGTCATATCCGAGTATTTGAGTACTTGTGCACATCCCTAATAGTCAACTTATTTTAGGATCATCAGTCATCATGCTCGGTAAACACTTGTCACAGACATGGAGATGGACCTTTAATTTCACCAAGCTAATTGCTTACTAAAAATATTGTATTTGTATAATATATTTGCATTGTTTTATTTTTGTAATATTGATTATTTTCTCATCCATTTTTTGAGGAGTAGCTTCATCCATCCATTCATCCATCATTTGTCGGTCTGTTCATTTTCATTTTTTTATTTTGTTGTGGTTAGTTTTGGGGAAGGAGTGGGGTTAGTGGCTCAAAAATATCTACAGTATATAATAGTAAAATGTAACTATGAACATTTTAAAATATACAGTAAATGCAATTAAACGGATTCATGAAGATTTTTTTTCTAAAGCTGTGCATTTGTAAATATTTTAATTTTCTCAATATGTCTATATTAAATCGTATGTGTCAGCATATATGTATGTGTAAATGTATGAAACATATGTTATGTATGAGCGTAGGGGCAGTCGTGGCCTAATAGTTAGAGAGACAGACTGGTAACCCGAAGGTTGCGGGTTCATACTGGCAGGAATGACTGAGGTGCCCATGAGCAAGGCACCTAACCCCCAAAAGCAATAATGGCTGCCCACTGCTGTGTGTGTCCACGTTTGCAGTGTGTGTGTGTACACTACTCACTGCTCCTAATGTGTGTTCACTAACTTGGATGGTTTAAATGCAAAAGACAAATTCTGAGTATGGGTTACCATACTTGGCTTTCACATGTCACTTAACTTAACTTAACACTAGAAGTGCCAGAATTCCATAACTACTAGAACTGCCACAAGCGGTCATTTTGACCGTTAGATTGCAATCTCTTTATCTTTAATGATAAATACCCAATTGATAGATTAATGCATTTATTGTATTAGGATATCTTTTAAAAACAAAACAACACCAAACTGTACATTTAAAAAAGTTTAATTATACATTTATGAATAATAATATCAGTAGCCCGTAATTATGCATATAGGCTATTCACAACAGATAGCTATATTTCCATATCCATTCAACATAACTCAGAACAAGATAATTACAACTAAAAGCATCTTATTTAGATATTCTTTTGACAGTGAGAGAGACAATGTCACGGTTTATGAATTCACTGTCTCCTTTCTCGTCTTGTGGTGTGTGTGTGTGTGTGTGTGTGCGTGTGTGTGTGTGTGTGGCCTGGTAAACCCTACGTTATGGGGACAAAATGTCCCCACAAGGATGGCAATATCAGCTTATAAATCATACTAAGTGATGTTGTTTGAAAATGTAAAAATGCAGCATGTCTCCTGTGATGGGTAGGTTTAGGGAAAGGGTTAGTGTAAGGGAATAGAATATACAGTCTGTACAGTATAAAAATCATTATGTCTATGGAAAGTCCCCATAAAACATGAAAACACAACATGTGTGTGTGTGTGTGTGTGTGTGTGTGTGTGTGTGTGTGTGTGTGCGTGGTCGGTCGCTGATCATTGCAGCTGATCAGCACGCCCGCTGGTTCTGATCAACGTGCCAGCTGCAACTGATCAGCATTCGACCCTTTTTAGTGTTACTGTTGTCGCCTAGTCTTTGTCAGATCGTTGTGGATTTTTCCTGCGTGTTTGTTCCCTGCCTGTGTCCGTTTTCCGTGTGTTATCCCGTGTTCAGCACTCCATGGTTCTACACGCAGCGTCCCTGTGCTGCCAAGGGCTTCATACCGGACATTTACAGTGGTGTGAATAAGTTATTACCCCCATGCTAAAGTTGCCTAAAAAGAGGAATAAAAAATCATCTTTTGGAAATTGATCTTAATGCCTTAATTAGAAAAATGAGGAAAAATCCAACCTTTAAGGACACCAATTTTCTTTGTGTATGAATAATGTATCATAAATAAATAAATGTTCTTCCTTAAAATACAGGGTGCATAAGTCAGGCCCCCCCCTATGTTAAATTCCCATAGAGTCAGGCAGATTTTTATTTTTAAAGGCCAGTTATTTCATGGATCCAGGATAATATGCATCCTGATAAAGTTCCCTTGGCCTTTGGAATTAAAATAGACCCACATCATCACATTCCCTTCACCATACCTAGAGATTGGCATGGGGTACTTTCCAGGGCCTGACTTATGCACCCTGTATTTTAAGGAAGAACATTTATTTATTTATGATACATTATTCATACACAAAGAAAATTGGTGTCCTTAAAGGTTGGATTTTTCCTCATTTTTCTAATTAAGGCATTAAGATCAATTTCCAAAAGATGATTTTTTATTCCTCTTTTTAGGCAACTTTAGCATGGGGGTAATAACTTATTCACACCACTGTACACACCTTAACTCTCCCAGCATCTGACCAGCTCTCAATAAACATATCTGTCATTTTGCAATTGAATCTTCTGATTATTTCCTAATAGACAAAGGTCAACCACGGGAAATGTATCAAAAGAATACCGCGAAATTCAGTGCGGTCAATATGACCGTCTATGGCCGAAATAGGTAAATATGTTCATTTGTTTTTTTGCCTTATGTGTAATTTATATTAAAAACATTTTAAATGAAAATACAGACACTTTTAGGAAAAGTCAGGTACCAGCAGGATTTTATTTATTTTTTCAACAAAGTTATTGGAGATATAAAATTCAAAACGGTCAAAATGACCTCTGTGGCCGTTCTAGTGTTAATACTTACAAACAATCATAAGGTCAGGCTCCAAAAGCATTGCTAGCCAACTAGGGTTGCAGCAAGTTCTGTTGTTAACATAGCTCAACGATTTTGTGTTTTCTAAACTATACTTCCAACAAACATTTACAAACAGTTTTGCAAACAACTCTCAACATGTGGTTAGCATAGTTCCTTTTGATTATGATATATGGAATAGATTATGTTTTTCAGAAATAAGAAAAAAAGCTAACATGAAGTATATTCATTTCATATACAAATTTCATTCTACATATTGATAACTGAATCAAACATAGAAATGAAGCAAACCAATTGAGAACAAAAAATAGCAAAGATGTTTTCAGATTCTATTTACAGCAGCGTCGCAGAGAAGTTGCATTATTGAGAATTTTTTTGACTGAACTGCATGCATGCAGTGCACGGCAATTACATAGTGCACATAGACATGTTAAAAATCTACTGTAAATCAACTGCTTTCTGTTGTCCATGTAAACGAGCCACAATAATCTGACATTATGTCAATCTTGAACTACAACTTAAGCAATAACAACATCTAGGCTACTATTACTTATACTTTTTGTCCGTATGTTGTACTGTAGTGGGACCATGCTAACAGCCAAACCTTGCCCCCTTGTAGTCACCCCACAAATTCTTCTTAAAAGATTTGTTTTTCTTGTCAGATTTATTCAGATAAACTTTTGCCCCTAGAAATAAGCCTAAATGCATTTTGCCCATGTTTGCACAATATCAGCTTATGCTGGGTACACATCAAAAGATTTTTACATCTTATAAGATTTTCAAAATGTGATAGACCACAAACATGAGGACAAAAAATCCTAGATTTAAGCGTTTTGCTCCTATAGTGTGTGGTGTGCCATGATGTGACAAAGACAGCACACCACACACGAACAGATTTTCAACCAGAGTCGGTAACACTTTATAATAACTGCATGCTATTAATCATTTGTTAAGCATGAGTAAACAGTTAATTCATCATTTATAAAGCATTAATAGACATTAATAAGCAGTTTATAAATACACCTATAAACACTTTTTTTCTTGATTTATAAGCATATCTATAATGCGTTTAATAATTGTATTTTCATACTTTGTTAATGATCAATTAATAATTTCTAAATGAAGTATAGCATTATTTATAAACCAGTTATTTAAGAGTTGTCAGTTATTCATAAGATCACTTAGAAAGTGTAAGTAAATGTAGTAAATACAGGTAGTTATAAAGCATTTAGTAGTGGTCAGTTAACTATTTTGTGAGCTAATCTAAAGTGAGGACTATTCATGCCTTGTACAGCATTTATAAAGGAGATTTAAAGGCGCATCAATCTTCTAAACAGTAAAATGTAACAAACACAACACAGTGATACAGAACATAGAAATATTAACAGCCTTTAAATCTCCTTTATAAATGCTTTACAAGGCATGAATAGTCCTCACTTTAGATGAGCTCACAAACATAGTTAACTGACCACTACTAAATGCTTTATAACTACCCGAATTAACCCTGAATTACAGCTTAAATACATGTTAATAAAGCATTTATTAACATACTAAGTAACCATCACTATATGTCTGAAAAATAAGATGTATGAATGTACATTTAAATAGTTTATTAATCATTTACTTACACGTTCTAAGTAATCTTGTGAACCACTGAAAACTCTTAAATAACTGGTTTATAAAAAATGCAATTAATCATTTAGAAATAATAAATTGATCATTAATAAAGGATGAAAATACAATTATTAAATAAATTATAGATATGCTTGTAAATCAAGAAGAAAGCATTTATAGCTGTATTTATAAACTGCTTATTAATGTCTATTAATGCTTTATGAATGATGAATTAACTGTTTACTCATGCTTAACTAATGATTATTAGCGTGTAGATATTATAAAGTGTTACCAGAAATTGCAATGATAGTGTTTGGAATGATTTTCACAGAAAACATTCGTGCTGTTGCCACAAATCAACAAGCTGATCCTCCATCTCTGCTGTCCACATCAATTTAACTTTTTGCAACGCCATGACTGCGTTTGTTATGCTTCCGTCTTCCATCATCTCGCTTTCTGATTGGATATTGTTTCGTTTCACGTGATAATCTCCAGAGCGTGCGCACGTTTGTCATCGGGGTTCCCCCCACACATCAGGATTTCCGATCGGAAATATTCAACATGTTGAATATTTACGATTCGCGATCGGGGCGGCTCCGACGTTCTTCCGAGCAGGTTCGGACACTCTTAACACACCTCACACCAAGGGAAAATCTGATAAGATAATCTGTAGAACCATCAAGATAATCGGGACATAGCTAGGATTGTCGGAAGGGGGAAAATCGGCCCAAAATCAACCCGATTATCTTTTGGTGTGTACCCAGCATTACTGTGCAGGATTCAGTGCAGTTTCCCAGTGATGGGCACTGATGGAGGTGGACAACATCGCCTCAGTGGTTTCCTTCTTGATACTTAACAGCATTGTATCAACCTACAACTATCAAACCGTGTCATTGATGTAGAGCTTTTGATGCCTGAAGGTTCCTCTTTTAATCATATGAAACGCTCCTGTCCATGAGATCTGAATCTAAAAAACATAATAAAGGCAAACCATGACTGGCTTATCATCATCCTTCCCAAAAAAAATAAAAAATAAAAAATAAAATCAGGACAAACACAGCAGTGATGCATTCCTGTCACCCGCTCTTCAAAGCAGCATGACGCCACCAGCACTTGATGCAATCCTCTCTGCTGAGTCTGGCAGCCACTTTGTGACTTATTTGTTTACACGTGTTATTGTTTCTATTCCTCTCTGTGATGTTATTTGCATTGCATTGCGTTCTCCAAATTTCCAGGCAGTCTCTGTAAGTGACACCACGGCAAACACAATCGAGTCTTGAACGCCTCGTTCAAGACCACTGTCATCTCCCTGATGTCTCATGTCAGATGACAGATGAGAGATGATCAGTGACACCAAGCATATGTGGGCTTAAACAGAGTCACTTTTTGTGGTTGGTTAAGAAACGTTGGACCCCTAATGAGTACCACTGCTGTTTGAGTTTGTTTCGCTTCACTAACCGGTGCTGCACATCTCAAGCATACAGTCGGCTTGATGTTACACCAAGCGTGAACGCCTTTATTGAATCCTCGCCTGAATAAGATGTTTTAGGTAAGATACTTTTCTTATTTTCATCTTTGAGAAGTTTTGTGCCCTGAATATGGCGTTTACAAGAGAAGTTGTTCATAACTTAAGCTCTACCGCCTCTCGTCACATGTCTCTTGTTCTTTTGCTCAGATTCACAAAGCAAGAAAGTGAAATTGTGTGGCACGAGGCTGACAATCAGAGACCCAGAGCAGCGTACCTCCTTAGAAGCGCACATCACCGGGAATGACAATCGAGGTAGATTTTGTAGAAAAGCCTCATTTGGCTGCTCCTTTTGTGAGCCTCGAGATTCCAATCACTGACATTCAAAGATGAGATTGGCACAGCTGTCTCTTTGTGGTGACACGGCCCTCTGTGTGTCACGGGTTGATTGACAGCTCCCTTGCTCTGTTGTCTCCACTCTCCAGGTCTGCAGAGAATCGCTCAGCACCAGAAGTCAAACTTGGAAACTGTATGCACTTTTTTGGGTGTTAAATTATACAACAAGCCCATGCTGAACATCAAGGCAATGTTGTGTTTTTAATAATTAATTCTTTTTCACAGGAAAACTAAACAAAATGCACTCTCTCTTTGTTTCGTAATTCTACCAGCTTTCGCTGGCATTTCAAAGCAACAAGACTTTTATTTGGAGTATATTGCAGGGTGAATCAATGAGGTCATGATCAGTAAACCAAAATGTCATTAGTTGCTAAAAAATACCAGTAATTTTTTTAGAATTACTTGAAATCTATTGTGGTAAAAAAATGTTAATGAACACATTTTTTTTTATTATGTAAAGTTATAATAATAATACAAATAAGAATGGTAAGAATCCACAGTAAGGTTCAATTTGTTAATGCTAATGTATACATATACTAATACATTTTAGCATTTCAAGTTGTATAGATCAGCATTGAATTATGAACAAAAATGAATTAACAATTCACAATAATATGTGTATAAATTAACATTACATTAAACTTCATTAGTGATCTAAAAAAAAATTCTTGATAAAACAATGCATTAACTAATGTTAATGTATTTTTTGCTAAAAAGAAAGTATTACCATAAAATTTATTTTAAATTTGAATTCAGCATTATCAAAAGATATGCAGCCTTTAATCATAAACATTGCTTCATCAACCTAATAATTTTTCAGATTTGACTTAATCATAACCAAACCTTTTTTTTTGTTTATATTGTTGTTCAATTAAATATTATTGACATAATACAGTGGCAGATATATTAGGCTGCATGCAAATCTGATTTTTTTTATCTGCCTGTCAGTTAATTTAAATGGATAGTTATCCCCCAAATGAAAATTCTGTCATCATTTACACACCCTCAGGTTGATCCCTGTATGACTTACTTTCTTCTGTGGAACAAGAAAATATGTTTTGAGAAATATCTTAGTGTCGTCTGTACAGTGAAAGTCAGTGGTAACCAAAATGGTTTGATAACCAACATTCTTCAACATTGTTTTTCACAGAAGAAAGCAAGCCAACGCATTTTTTTTACTAAGACATACATTTTTACTAAGAAATACATTCAGTCTTTCATGTGTGCTGCCGCATAACACAAAGAACAACCAAACTCTTCACAGAGAACATATGCAAATATGCATGTGATCATTTGAAAGCAGTCACCTGTCAGTCTGACAGTCTTCGAGTACCAAATTAAATTGGTACTCAATTCTGCGGATACTGTAGAAAGATTTTTTTTAAGTCTTAATGCCGACTTGGTCAGAAAAATACCAATACTTTTGCTATCTTTCTGTAAGAAGATGCCTGTTATCAGAGAAGCTGTAATGCTAAGCATTACTCAAATGATGTGCATTTATTGATGTCACCAAATTATCATTTATTTGCATGTTTGTGCTGCTCTCTTATGGATGACTCCCCAGTAGCTATATTAATATAGACACAGCACCCGTGTTTATCTTTCCTGCACAGGGTTTAGAAATGTAATTATGGCTCAGGCGCTGACATTTTTGTCATTTCGCCTCTGAGTGGCTGATAGCATAATGAACAAGCTAAGATTATCTCAAGGCTTTTCACCAAATCTGCGGGCCCATTGTAAACAATGTACATTTTCATATTAAATAAACTCGAATATGTCAAGCAAATGTGCGAAATGCGTAAAAGTTCTAAAATGTGGAGTTTCTTGTTATATAATAAAATGAAAGGTAACCTGGATAGCTCGATAGAACAGTATATGACAGTCACCTCACCTTGAACCTCATCAAAGGATTTAAACTTTATATGTGACCCTGGATCACAAAACCAGTCACATGTCGCACGGGTATATTTGTGGCAATAGCCAACAATACATTGTATGGGTCAAAATTATCGATTTTTCTTTTATGCCAAAAATCATTAGGATATTAAGTAAAGATCATGTTCCATGAAGATATTTAGTCAATTTCCTGCCGTAAATATATAAAACTTTTATTTTTATGAGTGAATGCAGCACAATCGCGAACATAAATGGACATCTTTAACCCTTTCACCCGTACGATCACACCGGTGTGATCAGTCTTGGCTGGTCCCTGGAGCGTACGATCACACCGGTGTGATTAGAACGATCAGTGCATCACGTGATCAACTGCTAAATTCAAATGTGCTTTCGCGCGTTGGCTGGCGCTGAGCCAGAGACAGACGCCCTCAGTGCTGTCATACACTCACCGGCCACTTTATTAGGTACCCCATGCTAGTAACGGGTTGGACCCCCTTTTGCCTTCAGAACTGCCTCAATTCTTCGTGGCATAGATTCAACAAGGTGCTGGAAGCATTCCTCAGGGAGTTTGGTCCATATTGACATGATGGCATCACACAGTTGCCGCAGATTTGTCGTCTGCACATCCATGATGCGAATCTCCCGTTCCACCACATCCCAAAGATGCTCTATTGGATTGAGATCTGGTGACTGTGGAGGCCATTTTAGTACAGTGAACTCATTGTCATGTTCAAGAAAACCAATTTGAAATGATTCGAGCTTTGTGCCATGGTGCATTATCCTGCTGGAAGTAGCCATCAGAGGATGGGTACATGGTGGCCATAAAGGGATGGACATGGTCAGAAACAATGCTCAGGTAGGCCGTGGCATTTAAACGATGCCCAATTGGCACTAAGGGGCCTAAAGTGTGCCAAGAAAACATCCCCCACACCATTACACCACCACCACCAGCCTGCTCAGTGGTAACAAGGCATGATGGATCCATGTTCTCATTCTGTTTACGCCAAATTCTGACTCTACCATCTGAATGTCTCAACAGAAATCGAGACTCATCAGACCAGGCAACATTTTTCCAGTCTTCAAATGTCCAATTTTGGTGAGCTCTTGCAAATTGTAGCCTCTTTTTCCTATTTGTAGTGGAGATGAGTGGTACCCGGTGGGGTCTTCTGCTGTTGTAGCCCATCTGCCTCAAAGTTCGACGTACTGTGCGTTCAGAGATGCTCTTCTGCCCACCTTGGTTGTAACGGGTGGTTATTTGAGTCACTGTTGCCCTTCTATCAGCTCGAACCAGTCTGGCCATTCTCCTCTGACCTCTGGCATCAACAAGGCATTTCCGCCCACAGAACTGCTGCTCACTGGATGTTTTTTCTTTTTCGGACCATTCTCTGTAAACCCTAGAGATGGTTGTGCGTGAAAATCCCAGTAGATTAGCAGTTTCTGAAATACTCAGACCAGCCCTTCTGGCACCAACAATCATACCACGTTCAAAGTCACTCAAATCACCTTTCTTCCCCATACTGATGCTCGGTTTGAACTGCAGGAGATTGTCTTGACCATGTCTACATGCCTAAATGCACTGAGTTGCCGCCATGTGATTGGCTGCTTAGAAATTAAGTGTTAACGAGCAGTTGGACAGGTCAAGTCAAGTCAAGTCAAGGTTTATTTATATAGCACAAGTTTAACACAACCGTAGTTGATCCAAAGTGCTTTACAGTATAATAAAAATAAAATAGAAAAATAAAAAGAGAAAAGAAAAAGTAGTAGACAAAAGGCAAAAAATAGATAAAATGAAGGATCAAACCATTCAGTTTATACAAACAGCACATACATAACGTAGAACACCAAATTATTTAAAATTTACTCAAATGCGAGAGAGTAAAAATGGGTCTTTAAGCTGGATTTAAAAGCAACCAGAGATGGAGAGGTCCTAATAGTTAAAGGTAAATTGTTCCAGAGCTTTGGGGCAACTACAGAGAAAGCTCGGTCACCTTTTGATTTACACCGAGAGCGTGGGACAGATAAGAGTGACTGATCACAAGATCTTAGTGACCTAGAGGCTGTGTATGGCCTAATAAGATCACAAATATAATCTGGTGCCGAACTATGTAGGGCCTTGTATGCAAAAATAAGGATCTTAAAATCGACTCTAAATTTTATTGGTAGCCAATGCAATGAGGCAAGAACAGGGGAGATGTGATCCCTTTTCCTAGCTCCTGTCAACAATCTGGCTGCTGAATTTTGAACCATTTGTAACCGAGACAGTGTAGTTTGAGGTAGGCCAATATACAGAGAATTGCAGTAGTCCAATCGAGAGGAAATTAGCGCATGAATCACAATTTCAAGGTCTTTACTAGATAGAAAGTTTTTCACTTTTGCTATAGATCGTAGTTGAAAAAAGCTACTCTTTACAACTGCATTTACGTGCTTATCAAATTGGAGAAGAGGGTCAAAAAAGACTCCAAGATTTTTTGCATGATTGTGTAAGTTATTACTTAAAGGACCTAACTGTGTTTTAATGGAGTTGTTGGTAGCAGCAGGACCCAGTAAAAGCACTTCGGTTTTATTTTCATTCAGTTGCAGTGAGTTATTTGTCATCCAGGTCTTGACTTCGTTAAGGCATGTAAAGAGGTTGTCTAATGAAAAGTCATTTCCTGATTTGATTGGGAGATATAATTGGAGGTCGTCGGCGTAACAGTGATAATTTTATGTACCTAAAAAAGTGGCCGGTGAGTGTATATCACAACTATTGAGTGTTTTCAACCACATAATGTTTATTTTAGGTTTCAGACATTTAAATACACATAAGTACTAGCAAAACAATGATTTTGAGTTTGTAAAATACACACTGATGATGTCTATGGAAGCGGCAATAATAATCCTTTCCATTATAATAAGACGACACGTTTTATTCATATCAGATACACATTGTGTAAGTAGCTTTACATTTGACCCTATTCTTCTCCCAGTTCACCGGCCACTTACTTTCATGTATTTCGTGAGAAGTGGAGGAATTGACGTGTTGTAAATCCAACAGATCCGATTCTCTGAACTGTAAAACAAACAAACTAATTTAAAACTAATACCCATTGTGCATACAGCTCAACTAACGCGATCGTTATAAAGATGTTTAAACAACAAAACCCATCCACTTGCACATATTTGACAATCGGAATATCAGTGTTTCATGCTATTGCTAATACATTTGTGAATATTTTTAATAAAAAAGGAAAAATGACATAAAAGCAGATCATCATTCATTCAGCGCTGTGTTGTGGTTGCGCTGTGTCACGTGACAAGCAATGACGCGTCACCATGGAAACATTAAAGTGACAAGTTCTAAATAACGGTCGCCTTGAAAAACTCACGCTGGGGGGTCAGTTAGAATATTTTAAACTTACGTGTGAAAGGGTTAAAGGCGATTTTCTCAATGTTTCGATTTTTTTACACCCTCAGATTCCAGATTTTCAAATAGTTGTATCTCTGCCAAATACTATACTATACTATAGATGTTATTCGATCTGCGTCATCAATGTTTGCGGCGGCCATATTGTTGACATAGAAATCACGGCAACTGTCAGTCTGTCAATTGACAAGCGAGGCAGCGTCGGTATTATCCATGGTATTATCACTGTATTTTTTTTTTAAACAGCGTGATGGTGTGTTGTGTAATACACGTCTGTTCTAACAACAGCAATAAGAACCCCGGAGTTAGTTTTTATGATTTCGATAAGTTACCGACTGTCAGAAAACGTGAAGGGAAGGAGACAGAGTTGAGCCAGCGCAGGAGAGGCTAGCTAGGATAAATAGGCTAAACTTTCAGCCAACTCACCACAGAAAAGTCTGTTCCCATCCTTTTACCACAGGTTTCACACATAATCCGTGTGCAATGCTTGTGCGGTGCGTATACGGTACAGTCAGAAGCAGGACGCGCTACAGTGCTTTAGTGCTATGCTGCGTTTGCAGTGCGTAGCTAACTGATCCGCGGCTGTAACGTTACCACAAACACCCCGGTACTCACTATTTTTATTTTAACACATACTCACTATTTCAACAACGTAAGCCAATTATTCCATGCATTACTTCTATATATTAAGTTGCTCAAGCAATTGGTCAAATATGTAACCATGTACTTATATTAAAATCGCAAACATTTTAAATGAAAACTTAAAATTGACAAAAACAACCGACTCTCATGCCTTTTCTTTTGCATTTACATTTTAATACAACAAATCTTGCATGTCACAAAGAACTTGTTTTTCCACCTCCACGAATGAGACGAGTGTCGTTCATTATGTTGCCTTGTGTTGAGGTGCATTGTAGTTTGTATACCGATACTTTATGAACGAGATCGTTATAAATATCCGGATAAGTTACGGCTGGCAAAGTGGCAATAAGGACAGATCTTTACTTAAGCTTGATTGGTGTGGACCCACATCAAATAATAGCATTATCTTCTCTTGATACCGAGGAGATGAAGCCAGGCTACTGCTCCCCTCAACTCAAATCTGCGCGCGGTTAGGAGCAGCAGGACAGATGTCATGTCAACAATATGGCCACGGTTAGCTACTTCCGGTGTTTGCGAATAAGGTCTATACTACTAACAAACCATACATCAATGGAAAGCTTATTTATTCAGATTTCAGATGATGTATAAATCTCAATTTCAAAAAAAATTACCCATGTGACTGGTTTTTTGGTCCAGGGTCACATATAACATTGTGGAAATTATCTTGTTATGGTTTATTAAGGCATTGGCATGCGTTGCCCCATTTCCACAAGAAGCAAGATTGAAAGATTTAGCTGTAGAAATATTTATTTGTCTTAGTATCGGAAAAAGGTAATTAGTACTGACATCTCTGTAGTTTTACAGAAAAAATGACCTTTACACTCAACCCGTTGCAGGTTGTACAGCAGAACCCCTTGGTTACTTTGAAAGTCGTATGATGAAAGCATATCCCAAGGAATCAGCTTCCACTTTGACCACCGCTAAACCTTTCTCCTCACAATCTGGTCGAACTTTCTTCCAACCACGTTCTCTTCCAATGTCATTTGAAGAAACATCAAGCCACCCCCCTCCGTTCCCCTCTTTGAACTAAAGCCCTGTTTCCTGAAAGTGTATGACCCAGATTCATCCCTCTCATTTCCATTTCTCTGATGTTTTTGTAGCATTCCAAGCCCATGTACATGCAGTTGTTGTTTCTAATGTTTCAAGGCAACAGAGGAGTCCCTTGAGCATAGAGTCATTTACTTTAAAAATGTATCCTCTAAGCAGAGAGGAACTCAAAGGCAGTCTAATAAATGCGGCGTGCCTCCCTCACCATGCGCCGATATTTAATCAGCATCAACAGGCTGCTGAAAGCACTCCACCGAAGTAAGTGCCCTCGGAATTTATTTGTTTCTTAAATTGGATGGGTCCTAAGTGTCTGTGGTTTAACATCATAACTAATTGGCCCCGGTGGTTTATCGCATACGCTCCTGTCTCTGATTTAAACGGAGGCCCAGATTAGTGACTCTTACAGAGTGGCTGCAGCCCCATTAGAAAACATCTCTATCCATGATCAGGGTGAAAAAAATATATAGATGCTTGATAGGGCTGTAACGATACGCGATATAAAATCGAAATCGCGATACTCAGGTCCACGATCCTGTATCGCGATGTGAGAAGGCAGAATCGCGATCACACCCCTTCCAACTCCCAGAGTTATCCTTCCTGTCCAGAACCAGGGCTCGAATTTCGGCGCGGGATTGCGGGTATTGCGCATAATTCTAATCATTCCCGCAGGTCTCCCAATTATAATGCGGGAAATTCCCGCAATCGTAATCCACACAGATAATAAAATCAAATCATTCTTTTAACAACTATCTTCCAGACGCAATTTCACAAACAGCGTGAGTGTTCAGCGGTGCCGCGCGTCTTCTATCTCTTCTCATAATGTTTTGTGCAAGGCAGGCATCAAGCGCTGCGGCGATAATAGCCTACACACTCGCGTTTTGGAGTCGGGACCATAGACTGTAAGGTCAGGACATGACGGAATATTCACTTGCACAATCGGGCCAGCAGTGCATCGTGACTGAAGTCTTTTTAAGTCTTACCAGTTTAAACATTCAAGCGATTTTAAACTAATCAGTGCTCGAGCGCTCTCTGAGATTATTTTGTATGCGCACATTCATAGAAAATCCGCCTCAAAAACAGCTGGCTGGCTAGTAACTATTTTTCGCGGATTATATTGCTTTAACACGCAAAATTGTCAATTTCGGTTTTGTCTTTAATAAGCATAAAACGCATGCCAGTATAATGAACACAGGATCCGTGCACTAGCTCTTAAAGTGACGGCAGCCATATGTGTCTGTCATTAATTTTGTTGTCAAAACAACAAAAGATGGCTTTAAGTTAAAGGAATCAGGATTAATAGCCTAGGTATTTAATTTATTCAGGACTAAAATACTACCCAGTGTTATTTTCCATTTGATTACTTTATTCAGTATCTGTATATGAAAACTTTTGTTAGACCTATTCAAAAACTTTTCTCTTTAATTGTCTTTATTTGTATCTTTATTCTATTGTATTTATTTGTGCTACTTTTTTCAATTTAATTAAACAATTTAAATCAAGCTTCCTTGTGATGTGTAAATTCTTAACAACAATAGGCTATTACCCCATTGTAAAAATGCAATGAGCGCAAACATTTAGGCAAGATAAATGTAATAATTTTGTTTGGAAAAAATGCCCCCCCCTCATTATTTGAAGTTAACATTATAAAATACGTAGACCTACACCACAAAATTTGGCAATTTCAGCATTATGGACGTGAAATTTGCAGCCAAAACTTGAAATATAAATTCTCAGAAAATGCATGAAATGAATCCTCAATTGACCGGCAACACGTCCAACATGCAGATGCATATCCTACGGCACCATCCCGAAATCAATATAGTTGGAGTACAGAACACAGCCCAAAAGCAGCAGCCTACACTGCCTAGTATAGTATAATAATTTGCATAGTTATTATTGTTCTTTGGTGTTTAGATTATACAGGTTTTTCCTAATGTTATTTAATAAAAATACCGGTATTTTTTTTCTTCTCTCAAACAAGCCCCTTTTTTCACCACAAGCCCCGCCCCCGTGATAGAATCGCGATACGAATCGAATCGTGGGTCAGAAATCGTGATACGAATCGAATCGTGGGTTTGGTGTATCGTTACAGCCCTAATGCTTGAACACGTTTGTAAAATCCTGCTGTATTTGTGTTTGCTGCTCTCGTTTACCACCCTATCATGTTGCCTGCTTCTCACATGGTATCGGGGGATGTATAATCTCAGAAGTGGGCATTAATGTCCTTAGGTGTCGACCCCTTTCCACCGTTTTAACCCGCTCTCCTCCACCTCTCCACTGGAAGCTCGCCAACCATTAATTAAAGGCCCTCATTAAAGCTCTGCAGTCTTCTAACTGGTTGTGTGAGTGATCACCCTCAGCCTGGGGTCATTTCTTTGCCTCTGTGTGGGGGAATATATTTAGAATTGTGCTGAGTCAAAGCCGTCAGGAGGAAGTGGTTTAATACGATCAGGAAATGAGCCCTACGGCGTCTAGAAGCGACTCGGCTCTCCTTATTAACGGAGAACCAGTTCAGCGCAGGGGTGCGGAACGCCTGACGGTCACACTCGTGAATGTGGACATTAGTATGCGTGTGGGAATCAGCGCAGAATTTCCTGAAAGCGCTCTTCTTTTGTTAATATCAGTAAGACCCCGTAAAGCATGGATAATCCACCCTCAAAGAATCCTCTTCTCATACATTTTTACGAAAAACTTACACAAAAGAATCGTCATTGCTGTAAACTGTCTGCAGCTGGGAAGTTGGCAAGAAGTCTTAAACTTTGTGATCGCAGATCAGAGACCACAAGGAACATACTTTGCATTCAATTCCTGCTTCAGATTTGTGTTTTATAGGCATTGTAAAGCTTTAGGGGAAATTGAATTACATGGAATAACAACAGTAAAACTGGATGGGTTTTTATCTTCAGCACGATTATTATCTTTCTACAGAAGATCTGCCACAAGTACAACACTGCCATTGGCTGTAATTGTTCTAGGGTGCATGCTCTTGCGATACATGAGAAATTCAATCAATTATAACAATGGCCTTATAAATGTTGTTGCTTTTTCTAAAAAAGTCAGTTTGAATATGAATTCACAAATCAGTAAATATGACCTCTTTTTTCAGTATGAAATTGTGAGGCAGACATCTGAAAAGGGCACTGTTCTGTAACAAGCGCTATTCAGAATAGGGACAATAACCTTGGGAAAGACTTTAAGGCCTAAAGATGGGATGTCGTTATAGTAAGGCCAAGCTAGGTGTCATTAATCACAGGGTCTCGAGTCCTGCGAGCATTGTGCGTTTCTCAGGTTGAGTTATTAAAGAAGATAACAGGGGTGAGTGCTTTCTCTACCTCAGGGTTTTGTCCTATTTCTGGATTTTAAATTCTCACTTTCAGTTTGATGCTGTAATATGGATGACTTACATTAAATATTAGAGTATGAATAGGGCAAGTGTCTCCGATTGTGAAATTGCTTTGTCTTAATAGTAAAATATGAAGGTGATGGTAACAGTTAATCCAATTATTTCATCTTAAATTGTACTGGCAGTGAAGAATTGGTTTTCTTTATGAAATGCCTCCCCCAGTTTCTAAAATGCATGTTTGAGCTGTTTAACTAAAAGCAACTTGCACTGACATATCTTAAAATATGTCCGTGAGATTGTTTTTTCTCAAGATGCACATCAGTAATGTTTTTTTATAAGGCAGTTTATAAAAAAAAAAACTACTTGAATGCCCTAATTGAACAAAGGCCTAATCCTGGCTTATAAGCCATGTCTGTGAAACCGGGCCATAGTGTCTACACAGCATATTTAGAATAAAAGTAATGCAAGTTTTGATCAATACACATTATGATTGTGCCACTAAGCACACTAAAAACCTCTATCAGTATCAGAGTATATTCTGTAATGGTAAAATTCATTTTCGAATGGTATTGATTAATGGAGAAATGTAGTAAATTTTATTTCATGAAGATGTATTGTTTCAGAAAGAATGTAAGGCTGCAGCATGAACTGAATAATACGTATGTGACAGGATTGAATTGGCTGCATTTCTTAAAGGCCTTTGGCTTCCGACCTTCAACAAATGGAGGCGATATTGTGTAAACATTAATGCTGGCAACCAGGAAAAGGAATCAATCAGTTTTGACATGGAGCTTTTGATTAGAAACTGCCGAGGACCTTTCAGAATTGTTGAAAATAAAAATATTTAAGTAATAAGGTGCAATTTGATGTGAAATAATATGAATGTAGTCACAGGTAAAGGGCATGTTGCATCATAGCTGTTGCTAAATTCTCTGACTATAATCAATATTTATAATCTTTTTATTAGAAGGCACACAGCACTATACTTTTACACTTTAGTTTACAGCCAAATATAAAGATTTAATCTCTGCTGTAAGTGGGGTTGTTGTTCTTGATGCGGTATCACTTTTCGGCATTGATTTAAAGCTGGCATACTGTAGTTGAGGGTAGACTTGAGTTTTCATTATAGATCAGTGTTTTTCTGATTGTGGCTGTATTGACAGGTAAGCCAATACCACAATTGATAAAAACAACAAATACATCTTTGAAATCTTTTAATTTCAACAATTTTCTAACATTACAGAGCTGTTAGGGATCACTGTAAGTTCATGGCTGTTTTTTTCTTTCTTCTTTGTTGGTGTGTGCTTTTTGCTTGCTTTGGCGTCCTGGAGTAGGTCAGATAAGTTCAAGGCCTACAAACACTAGTCATTTTCCCAGGTGGATTTGATGGTCCCTTTTGACAGCCCAGGACAGCTGGTGATCCTAAGTCATAAGCAAGGCGTGCTGGGACAGGTATTAAGCTGACCTGTATATGCCACTGCTACATCACTCATAGTTTGTCACCTGTGGTGTAAATACCCATTTAGACTGGGTAGGAGGTTTCACACTGACTGATTGTCCTCAGATTCACTCGCACAAATGGGTGTCTTCACTAAAAGGATTTCAAAAAGGATTTCAAATCCTGACCTGGATGTTTTGATGCTGTAATTACTGTATCACTTGCATTGAAGTAATTTTAGGTTGTTTGGGTAATGCTGTCATTATGATTAAGTCAAATCTCTCTTGTAATTATGTATATGTAACATTTGTTTACAGATTTTCACTAATTTTTTATTTTTATTTCATTTTGTATTTTGGTTTAGTTTTTGTCAGTTTTAAAGGTGAACTAAGTAACTTTTTTACCTTAACCGAACAGCTTTGGAGTCATTGTAATGTTTATATTACTAATTTCGTGTTGAATGGTGGTCGTCTCGCACCCCCCTGGTGCCTGTGAGCCGCAAAACCACCCTTGCAACTTTGAGCCGGCGAGCCGCCGGCCCAAAGTGTTAGGAAGTATCGTGTGATATCAGGTCTCGCGAGGTAACGAATTGCTTTACGCCAAAAAAAACCAGATCTGATAAAATTCTGATAAAATGAGCATCAGACAGAAATAACCCGGCGCCGTATACATGTGGTGTTGGGCGCGCGCAGCTCTTAAAGGGGCCATACCTTATTTCCACTCGTTACAGCGTCCATCCTACTGAACAGATACCGGTGTACAGGGGGAGGGGATCCGGCCGTGCGTGCGAGCCATCTCTGCGTGAGTGCTATTCACGACAGTACAAGTGCTCCACAGCGACTCTAGGGGTCGCTGTTTGACAAAAACGGAATTCTTACTGAGTGCTGCTTTAATGGTGCATAAACAGGTCTTTATATCAATGCTCAATGCTGCAACCTTTTATGCAAAGGAAATAGATCTAAAAAATCAACACTTTTAAGGATCTCGGCAGCTGTAATACTAAAGACATAGTATAAGTTTTCAAAAGAGCAGGGCTAAAATCAGGTCCTTTTTAAAATAAATTATTACTGTTTTTGATGCAAAAAAAATATATACTACTAACATTATAAGGAAACCTCTGGAAACATAAAATAAAAAAGGTGGTCACACTTTATTTTGATAGTCCACTTTAGACATTCTGCTAACTCTCAATAATTTTGTAGCTATATTTTGTAGCAACTCTCATTAGAGTATTAGTAGGCTGTAAGTTATGGTTAGAGTCAGAATAATAAGTTGACAATTACTTGCAAAGTTACTTATATTAAGTAGGGGACTATCAAAATAAAGTGTTATCAGATATTAAGCAGTCTACTAACACTCTAATGACTGGCGGTTGACATGTAGTTGTAAAGTTACAAAGATAGTAGAATGTCTAAAGTGGTCTGTCGAAATAAAGTGTTAGGAAAACTGCAGTTCCTGACCCCTTAAAAAATAAAAATCAGAGTGAACCCAGACCTTTGAAAAGTAGTGCAAATAAAAATGCCACATATGAAGGTTGAAACTCCAGTACTGTAACTAATATAACACCTCTGAAACCATGAGAGTGTTTTTCCTTACTAATCAGTATGGACAACACTGCTGTAGCCTTGCCAAAAGCACGAAGCTGTGGTACGGGACTAGTCAACAATATGTTCAAGTAAAGCAAGTGTTTTTACTGTGAACTCAGGAACAGAAACTAGCACCTCACACAGACACTGAAGGTGAGACATAAGAGACAATCTGTAAATTGGGTGATATCCAGCATAACAATTTCCAAGACAGAGTTGAGTTTGTGTTAAAAACACTCTACTTTTAAACATCTCACAAACTTATCAAATACTTCTCATACAAATAGCTGGTATCAGAGAGAGGAAGCTGTTCTTATTTGTGGAAAGTTTCCTTCCCGCTTGCATGAGATGACCCTGTATTCCTATTCAATAATAGATAAAACAAACAGACATACACAAACAAACCTTTTCTGCTTACTGTATGATGCTAAAGTGTCAAGGTTTGTTTTGTATTTGTTTTTCTTCCACATCCGGCTTTGAAGCATCAAAAGCTTATATGACGTGCTTCTTTTTTCACAAGACTGGAGTGTTAGCAAAGTGTCTGAGCAAACAGGAAGCAGCTCAAACTGAGACAAAGTGTCTTACTAACGGTGCTTTGATCTCCCTTTAATAACCTTCACTTGTCCTCTCAATGTTCCATTGCACAGAAACAAAGGCTCTGCACTGTCATGTGTATTTACAGTAAGGTCCGAAATTCCGAGATCACTTTGGCAGTCTGGGTTTAGTAATAACATTTAAATACGGAATACGGTTATACATTAACTTACAATAATTTACCGTTCAAACGTTTGTGGTCAAATTATAATAAAAAAAAATCTTTATGCCTGCTACCCATCCTGGGGCATAGGCCGCCAACAAGAGCTCTCCAGGCATCCCTATCTTGGGCTTTTTTCTCCAGCTGGCTCCAGGTGTATCCAAGTTCTTTGGTATCAGCTGCCAGATCTCGGTGCCATGTATTTCTTGGCCTTCCTCTTTTCCTTTTGCCTTGGGGATTCCAGGTGAACGCTTGCCTGGTGATGTTGGAAGCTGGCTTTCGGAGCGTGTGGCCAATCCATCTCCAGCGTTGTTTCAGGATCTCATCTTCTGCAGGAAGCTGATTGGTTCTCTGCCAAAGGTCCTGGTTGCTGATGGTGTTTGGCCAGCGGATCTGGAGGATTCTTCGCAGACAGGAGTTGATGAAGGTCTGAGCGTTCTTCATCATCGCCACTGTTTTTCTCCATGTCTCTGCACCATAGAGAAGAACCACCTTGACATTGGTATTGAACAGCCTGACCTTTGTCCTTAGGCCCAGTTCATTCGAGCTCCAGATGTTCCTCAGTTGTAGGAAGGCTGCTCTTGCTTTACATATTCGTGCCTTGACGTCAGCGTCTGTTCCGCCCTGCTTGTCGATGACACTGCCCAGGTAGGTGAAGGCCTCCACTTCTTCTAACGCCTCTCCATCCAACTGGACTGGGTCGTTGTTGGTGTTATTCACCTTGAGGATCTTTGTCTTCTGCTTGTTGATGTTCAGACCTACGTGAGCGGAGGTGGCAGCTGTGCTGTTGGTCTTCTCCTCCATCTTCTGTCGGGTGTGGGATAGCAAGGCCAAATCATCCGCAAAGTCCAGGTCGATTCCTGGATTCCTGTTCTTGTACGTGCCGTTGTAGTCTTCATTATCCAATCGATGGCTAGCAAGAAGAGAAAGGGGGAGCGCAGGCATCCCTGACGAAACCCAGTTCTCACTTCGAAGGTCTCCTTAAGCTTCCCTCCATGGACCACTCTGCTGGTCTACCGTCGTACGAGTTTCGGATGATGTTGACGATCTTGGCTGGCACACCATAATGCCGGAGAAGGTTCTAAAGGGCTCTCCTATCCAGGCTGTCAAAGGCCTACTGAGATTTGTTCTAATCGCGATATAGAATAGTATCTGTAAAACCAAAAATACTGTTTAAATGAATCGGGTGTCTGTGTGTGTGAATGAACGAACGCACAGATGCGCACTGTTACAGACGAAATAAAAAAGACAATATTTCGTTGACTAGCTTTGGATAGATTATAAAGTTTTTACTATAAAATAGACATCAAATAAGCTTTTGTTAGACATTTTCTGCTCATATGTTAAATATATAGTATGTTTTGTCAAAAATAAACTAATCAACTGTTATAGTGTTTGTTCCAATGCAAGCTAGAGCTTTAATCGGGCCTTAAAAGTTAGGCCCGACAAGGCCCGAGCCCGACGGAATTCGGCCCGAGCCCGACAAGTACAATTTGATTGATAGCTTTTTAAAAGCCCGAACCCGTTTACAGCCCGACATTATTCAAATGTGCGCACGCACACAGCTCTTTAGCCTTTTGTCAAGTCAAGTCAAGAATGAGTCATTTTATTTATACATTTTTAACATCATTTATTTATGACTAAGGTATAGGGAATTTGGAAGGAACAAAGAAATAAAATAAGTCCTCGGTAACATCTCAGGCTCAGCATATGCCGCATACACACATAGCCTATAAATAGGCCTACGTGCCTATAAAAATGAGTCTTTCTTAACAAATTAAATCAAGATAAATTCTAAACTAAGATTTGTACTTGGCAATAACGAAATAAAACGAAAAGTTTCATAAAATTGAGATTATGCCTAAGACAAACGAAAACGGGACTTGCTTGAGGCCGCCTCTCTCCACAATCACCAATACGAATATAAAAAGACCAACGCGCCAATAAAGCGTCTTTATAGGAGACTTTCTTAACAAATTAAATTAAGATCAATTCTAAATTAAGATGCGTGTTTGGCAATAACAAAATTAAGATAAAGATGCAGGATTTGCTTCTCACTTCTCTCCACGATCCGCGGCCACAAAAAATGCGACGGTGAACAGCAGCTGAAATTTAATAAAAGAATAATGCCAACATTAGCCTGTAGCCTATACTCTGCTGTATGTATACATTATGGATTATGGATTATGCATTTAAGACTAAATTAATATTTAGTTATAATTTGAAAAACCTTTACTCACCAAGATTAGGCTACATGTTTTTGTGGAGGAAAATTATTGAATCCACTGTAGATGGCTTCAGCGCGGTCCTGCGCTCACTGATGGTGCGTCCAGCAGCACTGAACACCCTTTCACTGCTGCTGCTACTGGCCGGGATGCATAGTACTGATCTGGCTAATTTTGCAAGTTTTGGGTAGGATGGATTGTTGGCCTTCCACCAGCCAAGAACATCCATTTCATTTCCCATGACAGCAGCCATTTCAATGTAGCGAGTGACCTCGTCATCTTCCCACTCAAGCTTGCCTTACATTTTTCCACTCCGCAAAATTCGCCCTTTTTGCCGGAGGACTGTCACTGGGTTCGACTCCGGAGAGCTCTGGTTCTCGAATCTCCACATCTGGTGCACCTGCAGCCATGGCTTGCAGAAGAGTGCGGACATGAGCATGTACGGCATTCCTGTCTGAATGTGATAACATTCTCAGCTGATTAAATTTTGGCCAGAGGAATGTTGGGATCTTGTGAAGGTCCTGTATGATCACTTTACGCGCGAGCCAGTCTTCGTGCCGTTTACGCACGACAGCTTGCTGAGGGGAGTCCAGGACATTGGGCTGACAGTGGCGTTTCAGTTTCTCACTCCAGAGACACACACTATTAAGTGTTGGATACTTGTCTCCCTCAAGTTCCCGCTGTGCTTCATAGAACGGCTTCAGAAAGTTTATCAAAAAGTCCAGTGTGTCTGGTGCTATTTTCTCAATGCGCACGCTCTCTCCTCGCGCCTCCAGCTTTTCATGGAGCTCATGATAAATGGCCTGTATAGAAGTCAGTGTGAGGTACACCGTACTGAACCGAGTGTCTCCCATTTGCAGCAATGTTGTTGACAGTTGTGCAGCCAACCCCGACTGTTTAACGTACCTCACTAGTGATTTAGCAGCAGAAATGGTATCTCCTATGTCCGGAGCACCGTCGGCTTTGGATAACTCGGCAATGTCGAGTCCATGGCGCAGTACCGTATTGATGAGATGGTCAATGCAGTCCAATCTCTGGTATGGCCGCAGAGCTAATTTAATGTTTGCCCCCTCATCGGTCACCCAAACAATTTTGCTGAGAGAGGAAGCGTCAAGGCCAAACTTTGTCACCAGTAGTTTCAGTATCTCCCGTCTGATATTTTCTCCCGTCTTTGCCTCTTCCAAAGGGAACATTGTAGTTGTCAGGGTTTTATTCACCAGTTCCATATCCTCATTTATGAAATGGCATGTGATTGTCAAATAACTAATCTTCCGATAATCCTCTGTCCACATGTCCGTGGTCATTGCGACTGTGCCATCATTTAACAAAGTCTTAAGTTTCTGTACTAAAGCTTCCCTCTTTTCTTCTGCCATGTCAGTGCACCTCTTCGCAACTGTCACATGGCTGGGAATAACAGAATTTACGGGAACCCTCCCATATGCAGCCCCGACATTAATTAGTTCTTGCGCCAGCTCTTCAAACCCCTTACCATTTACGATATTAAAAGGCCTAATGTCTTTACAGCAAAAGCTGACACACTTCTCCGTCACCGTTTGTTTCACCTTTGCAGGGATGGGTTTTGATGCTGTAACAAACGACGTGATTGTAGTTTGATCCTGGGCACTGGCAGGTGTTGAACAGCTTCGATCAACATGCCTTTTCAGCGACGAATTCCCTGTCGTTTTGCTGTCGTACTTTAACAGAATGTCGCATCTTTTGCATTTCACATATCCCACTGTCTCATTGTTCTCATTATGCACAAAGTCAAAATTTTTCCACACCTCAGACTTTGCTTTCTTTGTCTGTGCAACCAAAACATAATCGCCAGAGGCCAACCTCCGTTTCACCTCCTCAGCATCCATTTTCGCGCTAATCGAAACGCATCACCTGACCATTCATTTACCGCGCAATCCGGAGCGCAAGCCCGAGCCCGGCCCGAGCCCGCGTAAAATGATCGAAATTCAGACCGAACCCGTCGGGTCCCGTCGGGTTCGGGCAAAGATCTTCAGCTCTAATGCAAGCTATATCAAAATAATGAATCCTTAACTTTGAAAAATGTATGATAAAATGTATTGGCCTACTTTAAAAAATAATACTTTATATGGAAAAAGAATTTTCTTTTCAAGATGTTTCCAACTCTAACTTTGAACCAATTCTATAGAATGGCCCATATAACCTATTTGAACAGGATTTGTTTTCAGGTATGACTAAAAATGTGCTTTTGACTTTCATTTATATTTTGATTTTATATATATATATATATATATATATATATATATATTGTCCTTGCATTCTTTCTTGTGTGACACACCTGAATACAAGGCTCATTATTATGCGGGTCTTTGTCTTCTCAGGTGAGAATCACCTAATTATACATGAGGGGGTTGGGCCGTTCACGCCCATTCGCATATTGCCTTTCCAAACAAAAAAAATTAGTTTTCACAATTTAAAACAATCTATTGTTTTATGTGGCAGGATGATTTTCAGATCATTTTGAAGCCAAAACTCTAGGCGACAACATCCATTAGTCAAAAGTCTTGTGGACACATATTTAGTATGCGTTTTGTGGCCTTATTTCAGAAACTTTAATTTTTAGTTTTTTCAATAACCATGCATAAACAGTATTCTCTCAAAAATACAAACATGTACATACATGTTGCTCACATATTATGGTAGCCCTGTTTGTGCTAAATAGAGTGTAATTTCACCTGTGCCATTAAAATGTTTATAAGCAACTGAAAAAAGCACAAATGTCAGGGCATGTCAAAACATCTCAAGTACCCCTAAAACACCTTATACCCCAGAGGGTTAATATATTGTGATCTTTTTATTTCTGTTTATTTTTATGTTTAAATCATTTAAAAAAATGTATGTGTAAGAATTAGCAATATTTTGAGGATGCATGTGTCCTTGGGTGATTTAAAGGCGAAATTGTTGGGTAAATAAATTTGGCTCAAATCTCAGGTTGCTTCTATAATGGATTAGAGGCTCTCATGCATGTTGGAAAAAAGCTTCCAATGAGTTTCTTTAGCATGGGGCGTTCTGATTTTAGAAGAGTTTCACCATAATTGCTATTGGTGGTTAGTTTGACTAAGTGTAGATGTTCTGTGGGATGGTCAATTGAGGTGATTTGAGGTGCTGCTGGTACTGTATATGGAGAGTCCAAAGCCACTACAGAGTGTGCTCATTACTGAGTGTGCCATGAGGTGACCCTCACTGTCTGCTGTGTATGAGGGTTTCTCTTTCTCTCTGTGATAGTAGAGATGCACTGGTCCTCATTGTGCCGATCTCCTGCTGAGTTGCTTTATTCGGCTAAGGCCATACACATGTCCCTGAGAACCACACAACTATGCACAAGAAAATCTCTCTCTCTCTCCTTTTTCTTATACAAAAAAGTGTTTGTATGTATGTATGACTCTCTATTTCATTAATGGATAAACATTTTAAACCGGGAATGGAAAAATCTTTTGGACTTTTAACCCTCTTAATCAGATTAGTTTTGAATTAATCTGCAGAATTCAGCCTCATTTCTATCATTTTCCACACTCCCTGATTCATGTTAACAGTGTCGTTGAAGGGTAGCACACAAAAAGGCAAGTTTTCTAAGAATTTTCCTTTAAAAAAATTAATTAAAAATGCAATTTTTGCTTGGTTTATTTTTTACTGTAATTTTTACTTTTTCACTCTGGACTTCAGAATTTTGCCTATTTGTTATTACACCCAGCCAGTGTTATTTTAGTTTTAATAATATTTTGAATTTAAAATATGTTAGTTTAATGTTTAGTAATTTCACTATGTGCTTTTTGTCATTTTATTATTTTTTACAGATTGCTATTTAGGTTTAATTTATTTCTGTTTGTTTGTAATTGTTGTGCTTCAACTTATTTGTATTTCAGTCTACAGTGCGTAGTTTAGTTATTTCTGGTTTAGTTAATGATAATAACCCTGCACCCAGCAGAAAAATAAAAATAAAAATCACTTAGCCCTTCAAGGTTTCCGTATAAACGTCTACACTGTCAGAAAAAATGTGCAAAATTTGTACCTTTAGGGGTACAATGGCTTGTCACTGGGGCAGTACCCTCAAGGGTACACCCGTTGTACCCTTTCACATGGGTACATATCAGTACCCTTGCAGTATATACCTTTCAAAGACAAATATGTACCTCTGGTGAATAAATTGTACCTTATGAGGTGCAATTTTGTTCTTTTAAGGGTACTGCCCCAGTGACAAGCGTTTTGTACCTTATGATGGCAAATTTGTACTCCATGCAACACATTAAAAAGGCCAGAATGCTCTTTATCATTTATTAAACATTCAAAATTATGACACTCAAATTTTCACAGGATGACTGTTTTAAGCACTATCACAACTTTTTATACTCAAAAATAAATAAATAAATAAATTGTACACAGTAAGAATATAAAGCTTAATTATATTAAGCTTTTTTCAAAATTAGTACAATACATTTACCTTTTTTATCATGCAATAAAACATGTTAACATCAAGAATCACAAAGAAATATATATTTTTTCCAAATCAGTACAAGATCTCATTTTAAGAATTTTTTTTATACTTTTAAAATAGTTTTGAACATCAAGAATGACAAAGCCATCTTTCTAGCAGTACACATTTCATAAATTGTAATTTTATACCCTTAAAACATTTGATCAGCAAAACACATTTCACCAAACACAGTACTACACATTTAATTTGAACTTTTTAAACATTCTTGAGGATCACAAACAATTTATCATCAGCAGAGTATGTGTCAAGGGCCTGAAAGTCCATCTCTTGCCCTGGTTTCATAATACTCCATTCAAAGTCAACTTTGGATTAAAAGTTATTGGAAGGGGCTTGCCACCCACCTCCGTAGTCTTTGCTATGGCATGCTGCAGGAAGGTCAATGTATTCTTTATGTAGGGTGGATAAGCCAAGTTGAAGACATAGTAAGCTCTGAAGGCTGCAATTATCCCTTCTTCAACTCCTATTCCCCTGCATAGCTCCACACCATCCACTTTGAGCCATTTTCCAGTCAGTTTCTACCAATTGTATGGTTGGGTATGGAGTATCAGCATCAAACTGTGAGAAGAAAAGAAAATGGGGTCAAGGGGTCATATGGTGGTTCTAAAAAGAACATTATTTTGTGTATTTGGTTTAATGCAATGTTTACGCGGTTTTAGGTAAAAAAAACAACAACATTATTGTTGCTCCTCTATGCCCCTCCTTTCTGAAACACATCGATTTTTACAGAGCCAATCGTTCAGAAAAGCGCGGTGGGCTCTGATTGGCCAGCAATCCAGTGCATTGTGATTGGCCCGAATACTAGGCTAAAACTAAAACAATTCAGATGACTAAAATATGACAAACTAAATGGCATTTTATTCAAAAGACTATGACTAAAACTAAATAAAAATTTGCTGTCAAAATTAACAATGGTATTGTCAATGGAGGGACAGAAACCTCTCAGATTTTAGATTTAATTTAAAATATCTTCAGTTGTGTTTTCAAAGATGAACAATAGTCTTACGGTTTGGAATAATGCGAGTAATTGATGACATTTTTTGTGAACTAAGCCTTTAACGTGACAGGAGATTAATAATCCACACCTGATTTTTTTTTTTTTTACATTTAATTTATCTTTTTTCCTGTTGTAATTTTTTTCCTATAGCTTGTAATTACGTTCTTTGTTCTTATTTGATAACCGTTTACTTTAATAAGTTTGAGAATGTTTTACTCTACATTACACTAGCATTTTCTTTTTATATATAATTTATTTATATTGTAATATATATCATTTTCATTATCGTAAAATAAAATTACTCATATCGTGATATGAAAATGTTGTATATCGCCCAGTGCTAGATCAGTTTCTCAAGTATATACTGTATGGAAACTAAGCACACATTTTCAACAAATGTATTTGTTGAGCACCTATACTTTTAATTAACAAAACTATCAGTCCTTAAAGTTTGGAAATACATTATCACAAAACCACTATGTTTTATGTCAATACCTGGTAGATCTTCTGCAAGCATCTCTTCTCTTGCTTCTTTGTAGATTTTGGCTAATGGAGCATTTCTTTGAACAAGCTCAAGCACCTTTGACACAATACTGGTAAAGACGTCCTTGAAGCGCTGGCTTAAGCTGACAGTTGATGAATGCATTCGGTCAACTTCATCACACAACTGAAAATAGACAGAAAGAAAAAGTTAATCATTCAGATGAACTAAAAAAATAAAGACGTTTTAATATTCTATGTTGCCTCTTTCATTGCCAGTTCGCTTTATTAATATCATTGAACAAAATATTTTCTAAGCTTGAATGCACGTATATTTGTTCACCTGACGGTTTAGAAAATTACAATGTTTTTTACAAAAGAGTTATAACTGTAAATTATCATTTTAGCATACTTTTTGCTTACATCAACATTTATTTTAAGCTGAGAACTGATATAAAATCGGTGTTATCACTGTCCCCTGAGGGTGTTTTTAAGAAAGGGTATTTCTTAAGTATATCCTCCACAGTCATCCCATCTCTTATCTTCCTTCTTCGCCATGCAAAAGTTCGCTGATTTCGGTCTTTGACCACCAAGGTGTCTGGTCGCATCTTGCTGTACTGGATATGAAGGACATACCAGGATACCTGAAAGATTCAATTAAAACCAATTAGCCCCTTGGAAACTCCTATTATAAAAAAATAATAATTATATTTTATTTTTTTATTACTTTTAAAGGAGTCATAATGTGCAATTTTCACTTTTCCATGAGAATCAATGTATGTTATGATTGACTAACGATTATACATTGGCCGGGATGCCGATATTCAAAAGTGAAGCGTTTGTTTACCCCAGGGTTCTTAAACTAGCCAACGTGCACGCGCACTCAAATACGAGATTTCAATTTCTCCCCCGACTTGACGTCAAGACGGGGCCGGATATACCATTTATGGACACCACAGAGGAGGCCCGCCCTGCCCCTCTCCCCATCATATTCAGTCAAGAAAGATGCAAGAACGTAGTGCACACGTGAGTTGCTCTGTGGTTGACTGTCATAATCCACATTCTAATGTTTTTTCTTTACCCAAAACTGACCAAACTACAAGGGACAAGTGGATGAAATTTATTTTTAATGACGCTGTTCCAACAACCATCTCAACTTGCTCAACGTTAGGTGTCTGCGCTAAACATTTCACAAAAGAATCTTTTACAAATTTGGGGCAATATCAGGCGAAGTTGGCATCGAAGCTACGTTTGGAAAAAGGTGCCATTCCAACAATCAGGGACTTGCCTGAATTTGAAACGGTAAGACTGTGTTTTTATTACTATATTTTGTGTAACAAACAGCAGCTAACTACTAATGCGGTTAATGTATGTGATAAGGATAGATAAATTTAAAAAACAGTCAAGAATTAATAAACATAAAGAAAAACATAACGTTACATGTCTGCAGATGAAAATGATTAAATATCTAAAAAACCACAACGTCAAAAAAGGCAAAAACAACACATTATAGCAAACGTTAATCTCTATAACCACTGTAAGCTGAAAATAAAGTAGACTACATCTCCGTTAATGTAATCTACATTAAATTAAAGCTAAACTTATGTGGGAGTAAATAGCAAAAAAACGTTTTAGCTCGTTACTGATGTTAATGTATGTCTCAGTAAAAAAAATTGTCTTTACCATTCAGAGACCTGTTGATGTAGACGTCCTTCAATTGACTGTTGTTCCTCTTCCGTTTCCAGCTCTGGTTCAGAGTCTGGCTCAAACATATACGGTTGAATCCCGTAGGTCGCGGCCAGGTCGGGTTCATTAACAACTTGCGCCATGATCTCTTTTTGGAATGATATGCTGAAGTTACCTGCGGTGCCAAGCCCCCTCCTTCCTGCCACCAATCAACGCGCCCCTCATTTGCATTATTAAAATGACCGTCCACGACAGCCAAAACCTCGCATCAGATCTCGCGAGAAAATAATAAATTCAGAAATAAGGGTCAAGCTCTGTGTTTATTTTTTTCCAATTTTTCTTTTTTAGAAGGGCATGGAATGACTATAATAGAGCGTGGGTATCAAAGTTAATACTACATTATGACTCCTTTAAGTAAAATATAAGATATCAGCATACATATCGAAAAAATCTATATCGGTCGACCACTAAACATAGGACAAATAAAATACAAAATAGTCAATGTTATACTTGCATTTCTGTAGTCAAAGTCTGTTGGTGGGATTCTGCTGGCACCGGCTCCAGTGTTAGAACCTCCTTCATCTCATGTACAAATTTGTTGAACTTAGAATGTTTTTTAAAGGAGCCTTGAAATAAATATGAGATCATGTTCTCTGTGAGGCCACAACCTGTTGTTTCCCCGTCCACCTATTTTTCTAAAAAGAAAGAATGATCAATGTGAGCTAGAGGTTTTAACAGAAACAATAAAATCAATGTCTTTTTAAAAAATAATTTTTAAACTTACAATGGAAATTAATCAGTATACAATATTACTTTAATTTAGAAAAATACACTATAATAACTCTGTACATATACACTCTCAGAAAAAAGGTACAAAGCTGTCACTGGGGCAGTACCCTAAGGTACAAAAGCTAAAAGGTACCAATATGTACACTTGAAGTAATAGGCCTAATGCACAGGGAGTAACGGTTAACGTACCCTTTTTTTCTGAGTGTATATTTAGAAGCAAACTTATTTAAATTAGCAGCTCAAAGACTAGAAACTTTTTCACGAGTTTACCAGTTTTGATAAATGGTAAACAAACTTCGATGCTGACACACGCCTCGATCTCCGAGCCTCTCAGTTGACTGCTGCTTACATAGTTCGCTCGTGATGACTGACAGGAAATGATTACTCTCATGGACTAACGTTTAGAACGTCATTTAATATGTAACGTTACTAAATAAAACGGATATAAATCAACTCACACGGATGATATTCGTAAATTGTTTAATTCCAGACTGACTAGGAGAACCGTTAAAATAAAAGCAGGCCACGCGTTCGCTCGCGCCCGGGGTGAACACGGGTAACGTTAGGTTAGAGTTGTAAGATAATTCTAGTAAAAACTGGTAATACTTAAAACTAAACATACCTCTGAATTGTTGTGCTTCGTCTTCGGTGATATTTCTTCCGGCTTCTTTCAATTTCTGAAGAAGATCCTCCGTCGACAGCGTCAGGAGTGAGACAGTCATCTTTGAATAACTGTCGTCTTTTTGTGCGCGCCTGCGCGGTCCCTCCCAACTTCTTGTTCGCGCGCATAGTCGTGCACTGCGCGGGCTACAATCCCATTGGCTGGACAAATGCGTGTACTTGTACTTTACTTTAAACGTTGAATAGTTTTCGTCTACATTGCTTTTAAAATTTGCTTTTGCTAAAAAAGATTAGTACATGTGTATTTATTTTAACTCTAAATTAAAACTTAAAACGTATCATCTTGATGCTCTGCATAATCCATAAAAGGTCATGTGCTTGCACTGTTCAGAACCAGTGACAGCCCATAAGGACCATTAAATATATTTGTTTATTTTGCGCATCTCTTCTAAATAACCAACAACTCATGAATATCTTGCTCTATGTTTAATCTATTTTGGGTGATTGACAATTATGTGTTCAATGAATTGTTGAGATCACTGTGGATGCAGAGCCTTATACTATTACTATAAATATTTCATAGACTTTGGCTTCCTATGTCACAGATTGTACCTTTGTTTGGGGATTAAATGGTCCAAACATGGACCCTCTGACAGTTGAAAACATATTTGTACCTTTTTTACCACTAAATGGTACATATTAGTACCCTAAGGTGTAACTATGACCCATTGAGGGTACAACTTCACCATTTGTACCCTAAATGTTCACAAATGTACCCCAACCGTACCCTTTTTTTCTGACTTCGTATGTGAGTAGAAGTGGTTGTCTGTCACTTGGAGAGTCACACCTGTTATAGTTTTCAATCCCAAACACTGACTGTATGAACATAGCCTATGTGTGCTTGTGTTGCTCTGCATTTATGAATGCTTGTGAGTGTCTGTATATGCACATGTATGATTAATTTTTTAAATCCTGAATATGAATTATGCATCAGAAAGGAAAGCAATTATAAACCAGTTTTATTTTGTAATAAAACACTGTTTAGATGTAATGAATGCACTTTCATTTCTGAGTTGCCAAAGGTGGGTCCTGCCACAAAGCTGTTTTATTTGTGGGGAAAGGCTTTTTAGAAATAAAAATCAAGCAGCAGAAAGTAATTAAGTGCTCTGTAATAACTAGAAAGCACCATATTAGGGCCCGTGTGCTCAGACCGCAGATGCAATGCAGCTTGAAGCCAAAGGAGTTGGAACAGCGAGACACTTAAACGGTAAAGTCGAGAAGAGGCTGAGCACAGCGTGTTTAAACGCGCTGGGAAAAAAAGCTTTTCAGCTGTTGTTGAACTCCATATTCAGTTGGGCTAATTAGATTTTCAAAGCTCACAGTGTGGCATATTTGCCTCTAATCAAAATCATTCAACATATCAGTCTATGTTGATATTCTATGCAGCAGCCATTACTGTCAGAGGTAATGATGTGATCACAGAGAGTGGAGTCAGGGAAGGCGCGCTCACTGCATATCCCATTTTTAACCAATACGACTCTCATTGAATTAAATTGCTGATCTGAAGCCAGCCACCTCACTTAATTTTTGTCAAAGAAATAGCAGCACTGGTCTCAGATCAGCCAGTTTGACTGTTGCCTTACAGTCTGGTCGACATTGCAATATATTCCTGCCAAAAACTTCCCAATTCGCCTTTGGCTAAGCCCCGCCCCCCTTAGTTACTGTTGCTACGTCCGACAAACAAACTTCATCTGGGCTCTGGTATCAACATGGCTTATGCTGTGACAGCTCTTCCTGCTGAAATTTTATCAAACTTTTATAAAGCAGCAAATAAAGTGTCCGATAGAAGTAGGCAAAAGGGGCTGCAATATACGTTCGAAGGCTATATTCACGCTATATTCACGACATACAGGTGAAACGCAAGGAACAACAAGGCATCCAAATAGAGGCAAAAGCATACCGGTCACAGTCAAAAAATGAACCACCGCATATCCTACTAATCGAGACGGAGGCTGGGACTAACAACATCAAGGAGCAACACTGTTCATGCAAAGCTGGGTAGGTCTCTATTCACTTCTATAATCGTTATTACAAAGCAAACGGACTACGCGAGTATAACGTTGTATTTATTAGCAGCGTGTGCTAAACGACACTTGTCAGGATTTGACTTCGGTTTTGGGAAGGGAAAAAAACGGACACCCCCCTCCAACCTCTCTGGGAAATGCGTATCTGTGTTACAAATGCCCCAGGCACAACGTTTAACCATATTTTTGATAAAACCACGACGGTAATAGCCTGCCGAGACCAAAAATATGAGACGCCTGTGTTAAAGTCAATGGAGCGCTGTGAAAAAGTGTCGGACTTCTGTGGGAGCTCGTTCTTGGCTGCGCTGTGATTGGTTAATCTACATTCTAGGGTGTGGCTTAGCCAAAGGCGAATTAGAAAGGATTATTTTGTTTTACGTGACATTTTAGAGGCAAGTAAATCTGAAATTGATGATGCTACAATAACAAAACCATTGTGCAGAAAACTGGTACCCCAAATGTCTCCTCAAAAGCTGGAAAGACAACACCAAAGAAATATGTAGAAAAACTTTGGCATATTAAAGTTGCAACAGATGATTATCTACAAAAAATCTACATTTTCGTCATGCTGGTTGAAAGTCTCCTCATATCCTGATAGCAATCACTATTTTAAGCAGTCTAAATGTATTTTTATAAATATATGTAAATAAATAATATACATCTGTGGGAGGAATTGGACCAAAATGTTTGTTCAATCATTTCATCAGTTCACCAGTGTTATTTCATCAAATGAAATGATACCATGTGTTCCATGTCAGTCAATGTGTGTTTGCAGATCACTGTGCAGCCTGTTCACGCAGACATCTTACGTCATCAGCGTGTTTCACTTACACTGTGCAGACAGAGCGAGAATGGCAGGCAAACAGCAACAACCTAACTTTCCTTCTGAACCGACAACAATGTGACAAGTATCTACATTTCAGGTTTGACAGTACAGTTACATGTACCGCTGACTTTGCCCTATGCAGATAATTCAGTGAGATTCTACTGCGTTGCCGCTCTGTCCTAAAATCGCATATGAATAAAGCTGAAATACAGTGCATTCTTTCCTTTGTCAACAGGTCAACTTGCTTTCAATGCTAGCAGGCTAAAGTTAGCATTTCCCTTATCACCTATTGCACCTTTAACATTACTCTTTTGAGCTTTTTTTCAACAAAGAATCCTAAAAATAAAAAATAAATAAAAACAAATGTGTCACAAAAATATTAAGCAGCACTGTCTTCAAGATAATAATAATAATGCTTCTTGAGCACCAAATCAGAATGATTTCTGAAGTATCATGTGACACTGATCCATCGCAGGTTTTTATTTTTATTTTTTTATATATATTCAAATAGAAAAGTTATTATAAATTGTAATATATCACAATATTACTGGTTTTATTACATTTTTCATCAAATAATGCCTTGGAGAGCATAAAATACTTCTTACACTTTTCTAACAAAACATTAAAATAAAATCTTACCGACCCCAAACGTTTGAACCTTAGAGTACATTCAACAATTTGAATCTACTGGCAACCATGGATTAATTGAAATGACAAACAAATAAAAAAATCCCCCTTTTAGGCCATTGAGAGCATATACATGGAGCTATAAATCGAATATCATAAAAAGGCTAAAGAATGTCATATTTTGTAAATTGTTTTTTAGATTCCAGCAGCTAATTTCAGCCAACATTTGCCGTTTAACTCTTTGGCAGGCCCGGATTAACACAGTGTAGAGCCCTAGGGTGACCACATTTTAAGTGCCCCCCACCCCCACCCCATTCAACTCACATGCTAGTGCAACATGGACATGTCATACTAAATATCTTTATTTCCATAATAAATGGCATGTATGAGGACTACCAAATAAAAAATCATATACCAAATAAGCAAACCCAAGAATCAGCTAAATTCAGCACCACAGAGACGCACAGCAGCAAAACATTTAAATGCAACCAAATCAATTAGTAATCGGATTGACGGCTCAATAGAACTGAAAAGCTTTTATTCAACCTTTATTGATCCGATTGAGCTCGATCGGAATCAAATTTCGATCGGATTGAAAGGGGTGTTTTTTTCCTTTTCTAATCCGATCGAGAGAACATGTAAACACTTGATCGGATTAAAAACCGAAACTGAAAGGACTGCGTACATGTGCAATGACGTTGAAATAGCGTAATGACGTATGACGCTCGGAATGTTCTTCCTGTTGAATAAAGTGTCATATAATTAAGTGTCCCGTCATTTTAAAATTCTCCTTTCACTCAGCGTCTGGGAAGTGGAGCAGGACCAACCAGTCATTTTTCGGATTATCACCCAGAGACGACTGGTTTTGGACGCGAGAAGGGAGGGGCATTTTTACTGATAAATATAAGCAACACGGTACAACAACGGTTCATGTGCTCATTGTCCCCAAATTATGACCAGATATGGATAAATATTAAGCCTGCTGTTTAAAACAAATAAAGAACCAATGTAGGAGATGGGTATTATGCACAAACAGCTGGAAAATCTGTACTATATATTCAGCATACTAATGTTACCTCTTCCGATTTTAAGCTTGTGTATAAACGCGCACATCAACCCGATCACATGTTTAGCGTTCATGTAAACACTACATTCAGATTCATCAATCGGAATGAATTCAGTCCGATTGAAAAAAAAATTATGCATGTAATAAGCATCTCTAAGCAACCAGCTAAAAGAGAAAACCGTTCCAAATTTCAAATCGACAACAGCGTCACATACATTAGGCCTAGCCTATTTGCCCAGAAATAATGGTAAATAAGCCTTACCTTAAGCAGAACAACTTTTTCTAGACTTAGGCTACCGCCTTTGCTCACAACATTAGCAGCTGCTTGAGTATCGGTTGAGGCATTTTTCGCTGCTAGTGGCTTCTACTGTTGATGCCGATCGATGTCTCTGTCTTTTCTTAATTTCAAAGAGATACGCTACACTGTGACCTGACCCAATCGCAATTCTTTATATGCATATTTTATATTCTCTCTGTATAAATGTCATGATTAATTGTTAATTTATATCTGCATCTCTTCCAGCAAAATAATATATATATACAAAACATGAAAACTATTTTAAAGGTTTAGTCATTCTCTTAATCATTTGGTGCCCCCCCTATTGGCTGGTGCCCTAGGGCACTCGCCCAATCCCGTCTATGGATAATCCGGCCCTGCTCTTTGGTATGTATCAGACAGTTTGTGAATAGTTCATGCTCTCTCTCTCTCTCTCTCTCTCTCTCCTCTCTCTCTCTCTCTCTCCTCTCTCTCTCTCTCTCTCTCTCTCTCTCTCTCTCTCTCTCTCTCTCTCTCTCTCTCTCTCTCTCTCTCTCTCACACACACACACACACACACACCACACACCTAGCTCACATTATTCAATTTTTTAAACATTCCTGATGGTCACAGCGTGTCTGTAACTTGATTAATTCCAGAGCTTTTAAACTTTATTTCTTTTTATGACTCTATTCATTTGGGCAGGACTCATTTACCCAGGATCATCATCATGAAATTAAAACCTCTAAATATCTTTTTCTCTCCACTGTCAGCCTCTCTTTCTCTCTCACTTACTTTGTTACTCTGTCTCTTTGAAGAGCTTCCACATTACTTTCAAATACTGTTCTAACCCTCTATAAGGGGGATATTAGAGACAGTAATACCTATAATGAAGAACTGGAAACAAGGAGGATTTTATGAATTTATGAAACCACAGAAAACAATCTGTACTACGAATAAGATAAAAGTATAGAATTTAGCCGTCTCCAGCTTCTCTCTCTCACACACACACACACAGAGAGAGAGAGAGAGAGAGAGAGAGAGAGAGAGAGAGAGAGAGAGAGAGGAGAGAGAGAGAGAGAATCACAGTGGCTATACTCCTCTGCTCTCCTGTAATTTGAGCAGAATGTTTAATCTCTCTCCAGAGGAGGTGAACGTTGCTCATGCTGAACAGTTTTAGATCTGGAGTCCCTCTCCCTACAGGCCACTGGAGGTTAATGTAAATATCAAACTCAGCAGCATGTGACTTTTGGAGCATCATTGTATTTCACAGCACCATTTCTCCTACACAGATGCCCTGAATATCCATCAGACCAATTCTTCATATTTTTTACTCCAGTACTGTTTAAAAGCTTAGGGTCTGCTTTATTTATGTTTTTGAACAAAGCCTCTTATGCTCACTCAGGCTGCATTTATTTGATCAAAAAGACAGTAAAACAGTTATATTGTGCAATATTATACAATTTAATATAACTGTTTTCTATTTTGTTATGTTTTAAAATGTAATTTATTCCTATGATGGCAAAGCTTGTGCTCAAGAAACATTTCTTATTAAGTATGTTGAAACAAAATTGGCTGCTTAATGTTTTTGTGGAAACCATGAAACGTTTTTTTTCAGGATTCTTTGATGAATAGCAAGTTCAAAAGTTCTTTAATGGAAATCTTTAATGAAATTATAAATGCATTTATAGTAATTTGTTACTTTTTGATCAGTTTGCTGAATAAAAGTATTATAAAAAAATAAAAAATAAAAACTTACCCCAAACTTTAGAACGGTATAAGAAAGAACACTTATACATAATTCCTGAGCTCTGGCTCTTATCATTCAGTCTGTTCATGACCCATTTATGAACTGTTGTCAGATTCGACAGACATTTCCAATATTACCATCATCTCTGTGTGCATCATTGTCATGGGGCTTATTTATTTCACAGGTGCACGAGATGTGCTCTCTGATCTTCTGCACCAGACACAGGTCAAATGATGTTGATTAGAACACAATGGTTCCTGCTCTGTTGGATGTGTTTTTTCCCCGCAATCGTTTGAACTCATCACGGGTCGAACGGTTGCAGTCGGCTCTATGTTCCGTTTGTGATGTGAAGCAATGCTCTGATGTGCAGATGTCCTCATTAACTGCACCTACTGGAGATGATCCCGTATTCTCAGATAATGATGTATCCTGCAGTGGACATCCAATGTTATTAGGTCGATAGTTCTTCTTCTTTTTGTTACTATTGTTCTCATCCCTTTAGAAACAACCTTGGAGATCTGAAATCCCAATGCATAGAACATGTTACTTTGACTCTGTTGATGGTACTTGGACTCATGTCTTGAGTGTATGTGATGTTTAGATACGTGTCTTTCTGTCACCAACACATATACGCATTCGCTCACAAATGTCGGCCAGATTGATCGAATAGCTCCTGACAGCTTCACAGAAGGCTAATTCAAAACGTCCTTGTCCTCGCAGCAGCGCCTGTTTATGGAACCTTGCTTAGTTCAGTCTCACCTCTGCTGACACCAACTGTAGGCCATTCAGAGAAGGATTCTATTTAACAAACAAAGCGTAGCACCAGCAATCACAATGCCAGCAGAGGAGCCGCGGCTGACAGACAGGACTAACTGTAGGACATTGAAAACCAGCTCTGAGGAGGAAGCTGTGAAAAAGAGCTCCGGCAATTGGGATTTTGGACAGCACTGCTAAACGATATAATTAGATAGTGGGGCTGGCAGTGTATAAAACATCTGCTTTCTTATCTGTAGAAAAAAATAGAAATGGCGATGAGAAAATGGAGGGGGAAAAACAGCAGAGAATTACAGCGAGAACAAGCCCGCCAAATGTGAGGTTGAAAGAAAGGCCTTTACCTTGCAAACCTCAATAGAGAGTACATATCGACTATACTGTTGCTTTCCTACTCATCTCATTGTTTGTACCATATTCCATTCTGTTTCTCCTCAAGTCTCTTTCGGGCTGGGCGATATGGCCAAAAATATTATCACAATATTTTTTTCCATGTCAGTTGGTATCGATTTATCACAATATTCTTTTACCATTAATGGGGAAAGAAATGTTTTCCACATATTTGTTATACCTTGATAATGAATGTAAATAACTTGTTTGATCTCAATTAAACTCCACAGAGTAAGCTACCTTTTAATTTAGGGCCCCACAAATCCATTTTATTTTGCCCTAAATTCCATTTTATTTTTTTCATTTAATTTTTTTTTCTGGATTCTGTTTTATGATTTTATACAAATGTATCATAGCAATTGTGTCTAAATTAATTCATTACATTTAAGAATTACATTTTAGTACACAATAATAATATTTCTGTCATAATTTCTTGAAGTTAAACCGGACTTTTATTTTGACGTGTGAAGATCTTTTAGTTTCAATTTCAGTATTTGACGGTAGTTTTTCTCAAATGAAACGGTAAGTGACTCTCAGAAGCAGCTCTGGAGTTCATGTGTTCATGTCTTCATATAGTGAGATGCAGATTGCTCAAAACGCCATGAGCGTCAAGCGTGTTTGAGTTTTTGTAGTAGACGAAACTACGGCACTCATTCACACAGACACACATAGAACGTTGAGACTTATTAGCAACATGGACTGACTGGCTGTAGCCACGTTTATTTATGCTTTGTGATAGGCTATTAGATTAATCCATGTCCTTTTTTATTCACAATATGCTCATCACCAGTTCTGATGTCACATGGCGCAACCAAACCCCACAGCAATGCAACTTGTTAAATTATTGGCTGTTTACTTTTCATATTTAGCACTTTATCAAGGCATATAGACTGTTTATAATTCAGGAACGGCACACACTTGAGGGATGTTCATGCAACCAAAGTTATGTGGTTTCATATATATTTACATTTTAATGCATTTGAGGTATAACTATAGAGCGTTACTGAATTTTTTTTTCTATCGTTATCGATAAAGGTATACTGTCGATAAATACCGTAGTTTTATCACCCAGGGGTGCTTTTCCCATACAACGGCGTAACTCGCTGCTTCATTACCATAGTACCATAGTAGTAATAACTTATTTTAATAAAACAGTTTGAGATCGAATTAACGCTAAAACTATTTTTCTCAGTTTTTTTTTTGCTTTAATTCCAGATTCAATCATAGGCTTGATAACTGTCGTTCCAACCACACAACTTTGCGATGCTGTTTGCGAATGTTTGAGGGAAAGATGGTTTTGGGAAACACTGACTCATTGAACTATGCTGATAACGTATACGTACGTAACTTGTGAACATAGTTGGGTAACGATGCTTTTGGGAAACGCACCTCAGGCCGGCTGTGCCTTTAATAACCAGACCTGTTTGAATGAGATATATCCAGCTGCAGACCCGCAGCACCACCAGTTTCAGAACCCCAGCGCCAGAACCCCAGTGCCAGAACCGGAAGTGAGGGAAGGGCGGAATTATTGACAATGACACAAGCAAGGTTATTTTTGCAAGTATTTAAAAATATTTAAAATTGTTGCATCTTTTAAATAATATTTAGGGTATGTTTATATTACACAGTGAGTCTATAGGAATACCAGACTTACATTTCACTGCTCGTTGTATGAACTATAACTGGTATGTGACAAATAAAGAGCAAGACAGCGCTCGTGTTGTTTGAAGACAGAGTGCGCGCGCGCGGCCAGGGCTCTCTCTCTCTCTGCTCGTTAAGCGCCCTGTCATGCGCAGCAGTCATTCTATTCTACATCACTCACCGATCAAAATAGGCTTTGGCGGGACACAAATTTGCTTTGGCGGCCGCCAAAAAGCGGACGATCTGACGGGTTTTAGAAGATTAAATACAACCTGAAACTAAAAAACAGACCCGACCTCTATTTGAGACCGGCCTTTATTGACCCAAACCTGCAGCCACACCAGTGTAGGCTAAAGAGACAATCGGCTATTTGGGACTCGGCTATTATTTGAAGTTTTACGGTACATTTTTATTGTTTCTTTTAAAACAATGCCGAATGTTCAAAGATTTTGGACATTATTTTACATAAAGAAAAATGCATGCTGCACATGTTCTTGTGAAATAAAGTATATTTTATATAAAATGCCCATTTGCATTATTTTTTTTACCATCATGACCAGGAAGTAACTCTCATAATACAATGAAACGGATAACTATATACAATTATATTACACAAAATCATTGTTTTAAAATGCTTATTGTACTATACCTTAATGTATCATTATAATACGTATAAAGTATGACGTTTCGTGTGTAATAATGCCGTTTCGTGTCTAAGCAAATTACGCTCCAAAACGTTAGGTGGCGTTACTCGGTTTAGAACGTAAGCTCCGCCCCTCACTTCCGGTCCTGGCGCTGGTGTTAGAACGTAAGCTCCGCCCCTACTTCCGGTTCTGGCGCTGGGGTTCTGAAACTGGTGGTGCTGCGGGTCTGCAGCTGGATACTATTGGTTTGAATGCCATATTCTCCTTCTTCACTGTATCTCAGGATAATTTTTAACTGATTTTAAAACTCTATATTCTAAATAATAGCAATGTAGACCTAAAAAATATAAAGAAACTTAATTCACAATTGTGAACAAAATCAGTTTCAAAAAGCTGTTCTCTGTTATTTCTTCCCTGTATCTTGGGTTTGATTTGTGTTTGTACTGGGGGAACAGTGACACTCCTCCTACATGGTTCTGTTTTGGAGCAGCAATATGAATTAGATATTGGCAGTGACGCAGGCGGCATCCACCAACGCGTTTTGTTGACCACTTTTAATTAGGCAGCACATTGTGCCGTGAGGACGCCCCCCCCCCCCCCCCCCCCCCCCCCACTCCAGTCTGGGCCGAGTCAGTAATTGCTAAATTTACTGTAATCAATGTGAGGAAAGCAGAGCTTGATGATCTGCCAGAAAATTCCTGTGTGGCAAAATGTGGAAAAGAGAAACATTCAGCAGACTTGCATTCTGAGTACTTTTACTGTAATCTGAATTACTTTCACTGATGCCTTCAATACATGTCTTTCTCAAATGTTGTAAAGCATCTCAAATTTGATATAACTAGTTTAGTATATGAAGAGTTCAGATGCAAAAGCCTCTAAATGCCATCTGAAATTTTCTTCTAAAATCATCATTTTTGTCAAGCTCATATATTTAAGTACAATAATTTCACTTAAATGGCAAGAAAAATTACCCATTAATTGTCATTTAAGTGAAATTACTTAATTTAAATATACGAGCTTGATAAAAATGATCATTTTAGAAGAAAATTTCAGATGGCATTTAGAGGCTTTTGCATCTGAACTCTTCATATGTTCAGAGAATAAATAACATCCAGAATAGAAAGAGGAAGAGAAAGAGAGTGAAAGAAATGGATGATATGATCTATATATTTAGCACGATTAATAGTCAATCAATTTTATTTAAAACATTTTATTAGAATCTACCATGCGACTCAAACAACCACAGATTTGAACTTTAACTGGATTCGTGAGTGTGGGCATATGAAGAGACTTTAAAATAGTCCATTTCTTTTTTGAAACTGTCCATATTTTCAAAGCTCTACTGTGTCTTGCTGCTAACCTCACTAGCAGCGTTTGCATTACCCTTCAAATTGCGCGAATTGAAAATACGCCCAATAGAATCAATTTAGCAAAAACTCCCATATATCGCAAAAAAAAGTTTTTATGCTCGCATTAGGGGGGTTTTCAGGCAATTCGAAAAAGGAACATTTTGCATAACTGCAATGTAAACTTTTTTTTGGAAACAATTTTTTTTGCATTTACAGGTTACCTGGCATACGTTACAGTCGATCATTCTTTAAAGAAGGTGCGGTATGTTAGGACAGAAGACGAGATAGAGTTCTTTATTAAACTCGTAAAAGACAAAAATAATTATGGGAATTCTGTATTCTAAACAACAAAGAAATGCCACAATTTATCAAGACCTTGAAGCAGATAGGAGGGATAAACACCCAGAAACACCTAATACGTGGCCGCTGCCAAGTATAAGGCGCTTTCCTTGCCATTAATGCTTGGATAACACGGCTACGTCTCCTTCGATAAAAAATAATGGCTAGTGCGCTGGCTACGATATACGTAAACCTACCAACATCCGTTGCCATGATTTTTGGAATGACTTATTGCAAGAGAAAAAAATTACATTTTAATCGCATAACATCGGTTAATGGAAATGCCGTCATTTCGTAATGTTTTTTTATCGACATTTAGAAAATATCGCAAAAGTTTTGCGCAAATCTGTAATGGAAACGCGGCTACTGTTTTGGAACACAGGAAGAATATTGGAAACACTGGATTGCTGTGCTGTTTTCTACATCCGTCCGTTGTCTTTTTATGTTTTTAATATGTCTAGTTCTTGAGGACAAACAGCTTCCTACAGCTCAAGATATAGGCCATCATAAATGAAGAATGTAACTGAAAACTGTCGTTTTGAAAGGGTGAGTTATATACAGGACATGGAGAAATAAGTAGCTGTGGATTTGCAAAGCGAAATTGAGGCATTCAGCTTTTCTTGGGTCTTAGCTATACTGTATGTTTACATCTGTGAATTGTAGTGCTTTTAAAAAACCAGCTTGAACCAATTTTTTCCACCACTTCCAGTAATCATGCAGTTAAACATGCCCTTTTTTCGGGTGATGCAATGTCAGTGTTTTCATGCAAACTTAAGTGTTATTTAATTACAATTATGTGACCAAATTGAACAGTTGTGATCAGTGATAATATTTATATATATATATATTTTTACGGTCATTTGACTGATAATTTCTTAGTCACCAATTCGTCATATTGTGTTTAGTTAATTTTACTCTGATAAAAATGACATTAATTTGAAAATAAAATAATTGGCTCAGATGATTGGTTAATCTGCAGTGTTGTTTTTTTTCCTGCATTTTAAAAAAAGATTTGTCATGCATATGCACATTTTTGCAATGGACATTTGTCGCCACTTTTCACCTAGCAGACCACAACCTGATCTATGCAGCTGTTTATGCTGCTTTGATTTAACTTTTACAATAGACTCTGAGGATAAACCTCAAGGGCTGAGGGTGTCATTTGGGACAAGGCCTACATTTAAATTACTTACAGCAAACTTAAGTCAACCATTATATTAATAACCTATGCAAGCTCCACCTGTGCTCCGCCACAAAGTCTTGCCATCAGAAGCCTCTGTATTCCTATGGGTGAGTGATATCCAACATTGCTGCCAGCAGTTCTCTTTTTGCGATTGTCAAGTTGATGTCACATTCTTCTAGTGAAATTCCCCTCTGCCAAGCTCGAATGTGCTTGCATTCAATTTTTTGTTTCTCAGAAACTCTAAGGCCTTAATAAAGCAATGCTTTTGTTTTTAAATTATTCACAAACACAGTGGAAAAAAAGCCGTCCAAATCCTCGGAGCTGCTACTGGAATCCAAGCACCTGCCTCCCATAATCCACTTTGCTAAGTAGCACTCTAAATCATTTCCCTAAAAATCTCTGTGTCTTTTTCACCGGATTAATTTTCAGTGAATAGCCTCTGTCATTTCCAATTTGCTCACCTGAAGCATTTCTATGGTGAAGCTTGCGCAAATACAAAGCACTAAAAGGCATGTAGACTTATTCTGGATGTATGTTTGAAGCATGGCATCCTGAATCCTTCTCTCAGAGCTTTCATCAAAACCATTCATGCTAGTATGTCCCCACTGCATTAGCACCCACCACCAGTGAAAGGAGCTGTTATCAGGGGTCTATCTGTGAGAATGGATAAATTGTAGATCAAATGGGGCCTCTTAGACCTTCTACAGCTCCACTTTTTACATCCTGCAAATGCCCAGTGCGCAAATAGAAGAGGCGTCAGAAAGACAGAGGAGCGCATAGTTGCACTTAAACAGGCGCTGTCCACTCCACACCTCTTACCGTTCTGCATGATCATTTTGAGATGCTTTTTCAATCCCAAAGTAGAAAAAATCACCAAATTGTGACATGCTGTTCTGGCATGATGGAATTGATGGTTGTCACCAATTCTGCTTTCCCAGGTTTGAAAAATCCCAGACTGATGTCCAACCAGGAAGGCAAATACTTGCGTGTGTTTACTAAAATGATTATGGGTTCTAAAGGAGTATCTAAAGGATAATTTTACCTTTGGCTGAAATGTTATGTGTAATGTTTATGGATCAGATTGGAAAGCTTTCTGTTTTTTTTTTGTTTTGTTTTTTAACTTGCTGGCTACAATGATTTCAGCCAATTTAATGTGTGTTCAAACAACAGCTATGATTGAAATTTTGATCATTGCATTATACTGTAGGACAATTTAGGCCTGAATAAGTTACCTCGGAGAGTTCTTGAAGATGTTTCATTTTGAACTTAAATTACCTCTCACTATGATGTTGTTTTTCGTTGAATTTTTTAACTTATTTGAATTCTAACTTGATTTAACCGGATCTTTTGAGATGCATTTTATGTGGAAGTTTCCAAAAAACCCCCCCAAAAAACAAACATTTTATCTGTATATCATTATATTTCACTTAAAAAAGTGTCTCTTTCTCCACAGGGCTTTCCACTGGGCTTAAATGATGGTCACATTTATACCTGGACAGACGGTTTAAGAAGAAGAGACTGGCATGACAACGAGAGCATCAGGAAAGACGAACAACGTGTCGGTATGCGCGCTAAATCCACTGAATATTTCAGATTAGACCTTTTCTTTCTTATGATTGATACTTGTTCCTTTCAAAGCATATGCAAACCTCACATTATCACAGCATAAAGGACATCAACCGGACTAAAGGGGGATGATTTGATGATGATGACGTTTTCTTTATGGCTTTCATTTAGGGTAAGACATTATTTTAGAATCCCTGCCAAGCTGTCTCTGTAAATCAACTGGTTGCCCCTGTGGCTAAAGAGACTTTATTGATCCATCTGAATTTACGGCTGGTTAATAATGTAAGGGTGTCTTTTTGCTGTGTTAAATTTTAGCTGCATTATGTCCTCGGCAGTTAAGGATATAAATGGCTGTCAAGGTGCTTACTTTGGTGTTTATTTTATCCAGTGATTTTCGTACGGTTTTTAAGGATGACCCAAGGTACTCGATAGGATATGGTTTTTGGCTAAGCACAATTTGCCCAATTTTAGACTTGTTTACAGTTTCAACTATAAATCAGTCAATAACTGACATGGATAGTTTATTATTGGTATTGTGCCTGCAGTAACACCAGACTCATATGCATATGTTCATGTTTGAATGTGATGTAGCAATCTGATAAAATTCACATGAATTACATTTTAATATAATAATAATTATAATAATAATTCGTTACATTTATATAGCGCTTTTCTGGGTTCTCAAAGCGCTTCACATATGGAAGGGGGAATCTCCTCAACCATCACCAATGTGCAGCATCCACCTGGATAGTCACCATATATATGTTATTGTGTTGCTTTTGCTCCTTACATACTCTCTATTTTCTAAGTGCCTGCATTTCCCTTTGGGTGAATACATTTTGACATAGCAGTGCTTTTACATTAGAAATAATTTTCAACTGCAGACAAAAAAAACACAAACTCTTAAAGGGACACCAGGCAGGAATCCCATTTTTGTCAAACAGTGACCCCTAGAGTCGCTGTGGAGAACTTGTAAATACCACTCACGCAGAGCGTGACATGGCGTGACGTGTTACATAGTATACAATAGTACATTGTGTTTAATTTGTCGTTTAATGAGATCTAATATATGTTGTTAGTGGTGAGAATTTTCACGTGATTAAATACATAGATCCGACAATTATCCCCATAAACTTTAATGGTCCAGTGGCAGAACTTTTGCCAAGTGTGTCAGAGGTTCTGGGTTCTAATCCGTACTAGTAGTATAGTTTATTTTCCTCATCAAAACCGATTGTTTATTAGTGATTGTATATCAAGCATGGACAAGTTTTTTGTGCATTAGGTTTTGTGATTTCACCGTAACAAATATAGAGAGTCTCTCAGTTCCTGCAACGGATTGAGGCGCGCGTCCGTGTGAAGACTATGCGCGTCACAACAGAACACTGTATCCACGCCACTGATCGCAGCGGCAACAGTCTATGAGCGGCAAGCACATTGGTCACTTGATTTCAAAAACAACACATTTCAGATCGCCTCTTATTTAACAAACGAACGAAATGAATGCTCTACTAGAGTTAACTGGAGATGTTATCCGTGCCGCGAGATGTTTCAATGGGGACATTTCACACCCGCAAATTACGCCTATGCTCGTGTCGTGCCTGACTCCTCGCTCGTTCAGTCTGCCGTTTCCTCTTTCTCTGTTCCTCCGACAATGCTTTCCTAGCTTTCTGCATCTTATATGCCGGCTCAGCCATGACGATAGTGTGACAAACTCCATCCCTCTCTACATTGTTCCTGGATGGGGGTGTGTATGTGTGCAGTGCCGTAAAGGAATATGTTACATCGCGAGAGCTGATATCACAGTGTTTCCTCTAGGATTTTTTCCAGCCATGGTGGCAGGCCCATTTCGCCAGGGGAGGGGGCGTGGCCCATGAGTGATACCATGAATGGTGGGCGTGGCCCACCATTCAACCCGAAAGAAGTCATATAACCATTTCAATAACTCTGAAGCTGTTCAGTTAAGCTAAAAAAACTGCATAGAATCCCTTTAAATCCCCAATTCTAAATGGAAGTGATCAGGAAATCAAATAATTGTGTCCTTCAGGTTAAAGTTATTTGGCTGCAGATTAATATGTATAAAAAGAGGTCCCCAGAAAGAGGCTTGTTTTATAGCCCTTTGGAATAAAAAAAAAAAAGTCACTGTATTAGGCAGGGAGATTTGTCAGATTAGAGGGAGGATGGCTTTTCTGGCGCCTGTTGGCAGGACCATGTCCTTCTGCATATGGCCCACTCTGCCCAACTGTTCTGTGTTGACCCTCCACGTTAGAGCATGCTGCATTATTCTATCAGAGGGCTTTCAGTGCACACCATCTGTTGTGACAAAGCTTATGATAGCAGCATCTATTATAAAAATCCACCCGCTAATTTTTCATGGAATCTAGTTCATTGGAGATGGTAGTACATGAATGCCAGAGAAGACGAGTAAAGGATCTTCCCAGATCATTTTGAACATGGCCAACAAATTACAATGCTAGTATCGGTGAGGATCTGAGTATTAAAGCTGTCAACTCCAAACATGATTTATTTATTTATTTATTTAGATTACTGCTGAAACATATAGTACACGTAGGTTGCGAGGTGGATCTGCCGTGGATCTAACTTGTTGGTCCAGCACATCCCACAGATGCTCAACTAGATTTAGATCTGGGTAATTTGGAGGCCAGGGTAACACCTTCAGCTCTTCATCGTGTTCCTCAAACCATTCCTGAACAATGTGTGCAGTGTGGCAGGGTGCATTATCCTGCTGAAAGAGGCCAAATCCACCAGGGAACACCAATGGTGTACCTGGTCTGCAACAATGTATGTGGCGCATGTCAAATTTACTTCCACATGAATGGTCTGACCCAGGTTGTACCACCAGAACATTCCCTCAGAACAGCATCACACTCCCTCCACCGGCTTGTTGTTTTCCCACAGTGCATCATGGTGCCATCGCTTCCCCAGGTAAACACAGCTGGCCACATGATGTAAAACAAAACGGGTCTCATCGGACCAAACAAACTTCTTCCACTGTTCCAAGGTCCAGTTCCTATGCTTGTCTGCCCATTGGTGCTTTCGATGGTGGACAGGGGTAATCATAAGCACTCTAATTGGTCTGTGACTAGTAAGCCCCATACACAGGCGATGCACTGTCTGTTGTGACACATTCCCGTATCATTAACATTTTGTGTGAATTGTACCACAGTAGACCTTCTGTTGGTTCGGACCAGATGGGATAGCCTTCATTACCCTCATGCATTGATAAGTCTTGGGTGCACAACACCCTGTCGCCAGTTTGTGGTTTGTCCCTTCTTGGACCACTTTTGGTAAATTTTCACCACTGCTGACCAGGAACAACCCGCAAGCCATGCCGTTTCAGAGATACTCTGAACAATTCGAACCTTGTCAAATATATATATTATAAGTGCGCAAAATTATTTGACACTTTGAAGAAGCAACATGCAGGGAAATTTACATCTAACAGACAAATCACAATGAGAGTGACATTCAATAATATTCAAGTGTGAAGATCCTGGTGTTTAAAATTGTTATATACATTTCATTATGAAATTTGCGAGTAGACACAGAGCAGAGGTCTAGCTAATCCAATGCAGATAAAGTATTTATCAGATATAATGCTGGTTGTGCAATTACACTAGCTGAAAAAAATACATATTTTGCTTCTGTTATGCACACTGCCTGTCAGTGATCAAACTCACAATGCTGAAGCTTTGCCCCAAAAGTTCTGATAACAATAATAAACACTGCATGGAGCTTTTGTACAATGCTTTTAAGAGGCAAACACATGTACACACTAAGAGCTTCTGCGTAGGAGTATTAAAATCTGTAATTTTGCATTATGATTTAAATGTTCTGTTTAACTCTGTTATCATGCCAGAAAATGCCAGATGAGTGGGTGTGAGGTTATTGTAATTATACACGTCACAGCGAGATGACTTTGTGCTGAAATGCACTAAGGGATACATTAAATGAAAGTTTACATATGTAAAGTTTATATATGTAATACACACACACATACACACACACATAGCTGTGGTCAGTATTATTTGTGCCCTTGGTAAATATGATCAAAGATGTCTATAAAAATAAATCTGCATTGTTTATCCTTTTGATCTTTCATTTAAAAAATGTGCCAAAAAACGAACCTTTCATTGAAGTTAAATAATTGAAAGTGGGGGGTAAATCACATTATGAAATAACATCTCGGGTTAGGCATGTAACCATGGTTCCCTGAGAATAGGGAATGAGACGCTGCGTCCCCTAGGGGTCGCTATGAAGAATGCCTCCAGCATGACGGGTGTTTGAAGTCTAAACACGACAATGAACTTGACATTGGCAGGCAGCAGCCTATGACGTCACTAGGTGAGTGTATAAAAGGGCATCGGTGCAAAACGTTATCCACTGCTTGTCTGAAGGAGACGTGTGCAGGAATACCGAAAGTATGGCATAGGGAACCATGGTTACATGCGTAACATGAGACTTTCCCTTTCTAAAGGGAATGTGTGTTACGTCCCCTAGGGATCGCTATGGGGTACGGAATACCCACGCTGCCATGCTGAAGGGATGAGGGCCCTATTGGCTAAGTCGAAGGACTCAAAGTCCTCATCCCTAAGGTGCACACCAGCAGGATAATCATATGAGAATCAGCTTCTCAAGAACGGAGGCCTCAACAGGGTGACTCTAAAGAGAGGAAGCCTAACTACGTTCATATTCAGGCCAGTGTCAAAGGAGGCTCACAGAGAGCCTAAACTTCAGAACTTCTATCAGACAGAGTGGAGGCCTCAAACAAGAGGCCTAGCAACTCTCTAACCCAAGGCAGTAAAAAGCTTAGAAGAGCTAAAGAAGAGCCTTAAACGTAGTGTACTACCCTTCCACCTAGCCTAGCTTTAGGAGTGGGGGCCTCAGCATGATGACTCTCAAAAACGAGAAGAGAACTAACAACGCCCCATGCTCAGTACATCTTGCAAGGTGGCTCACAAAGAGCCTACCACTCGCAATTGCTATCCTAGCGGAGCGGAGGCCTCAAAAAACATAGCTTTCTCTAGCGAGAGGAAGCCTAACAATGCTCACAGTGGCCAAGATGGCTCACAGAGAGCCTAACAACTTAGCAAACATAGCTGAGCTCTAGGAGCAGAGGTCTCAGCATGACAACTCTCAAAACGAGAGGAGACGCCCAACATTCAGGATACCTTGTAACGAGGCTCAAAGAGGCCCTACAACTCGCAAACGGCTATCCTAGCAGAGCTCTGGGGAGTGGAGGCCTCAACAAGATAACTATCTCTAGCAAGAGGAGGCTGAACAACGCTCATCATAGCCAAGGAAGATCACAGAGAGCCTAACGACTTAGCAAACAGGTTGGCCAAGCTCTAGGAGTGGAGGTCTCAGCATGATGACTCTCTAAATCGAGAAGAGACCTAACAACGCCCCACACTCAGGACATATTGCAAGGAGGCTCACAGAGAGCCTACAACTGGCAGTTACTATCCTAGCAGAGCCTGGCTGCCTGGTCAAGCTCTGAGGATGAAGGCCTCAACATGATGACTCTCAATGTGAGAGGAGGCCTACTTACGTCCGACACCTAATACATCTTACCAAGGAGGCTCACAGTGAGCCTAGCTACTTGATATTGCTATCCAGGCGGAGCTCTGAGGAGCGGAGGCCTCTAAAATCGACTCTCTATAGCGAGATGAGGCCTAACAACACTCCATAGTGCAGCCAGTAACCAAGGAGGCTCAGAGTCTCGCCTGGAGTTTAGCTATTTAGAACTGCTATCCCGGCTGAGCTATTTAAGTGCAGTGGCCAAGGAGACTCACAGAGAGCCTAACCACATGGCCATTCACTGAGCTCACAGGACTGAGGCCTCAGCGCACCGCCCTACTTAGCGCTCCGCCCTACTCAGTGCTCCATTCAAAGCCTGTCAAGGAGGCTGAAAACATGCCTGGCACTTGACATCCGTAAGCGGGTGGAGCTCAGGGGCGCAGAGCCGGATAACACTACCATTCCAGGAGCACCAATGAGGTCCAAGTGGGCCTGCTACTCCGTAATACATGTTTCCGAGCTCTAAGAACTGAAGCCTCAATGCCCTTATAAGCGAGAGGGTGTTCACGCATAAGACAGCCCCCAAGGAGGCTCACGAGAGCCTATGACTCATAACGCTGTTTAAGCGGAGCTGTGGTGAGCTGAGGACTCAAAGGACGACTCTCTATGGTGAGAGGAGGCCTAGCAATGCTCCAATTAAGGACAGACAGTAGCCAGGGAGGCTCACCGAGAGCCTAGCAACCTAACACTTTGCCTAGCAAGCCGTACTGGGTCTGACATTGTGTTCCCAACCACTGTGCCGAACCAACAGAGAGGCAGAAGTATACATGTACTGCAAAACACATCATAGGTCCAGCTTAAGGAACAGTTGTAACATGCGTCAGAACCCCACCTGACCTCAGTCAGGGGATTGGAAGAGGGGGGGTGGGAGGGTGGGGAAGGAGGTTCAACCGGAGGCATTGACACATACCCATATTCCTGCATCCCCTCCACATCTGCATAGTTTACATTTGAATGATGGATGCTTGCAGAATATGGCTTTCCCCAAGATCTCCGCACCTCAGTGTGAAGATCTGGGAGAAAGGGAAGAGTCATACAAACTGGTGGGTTATGTCCCGTCAGGAAGCATTCATCAAGGTGGCTGCGAGAGAGCTTGCACTTCTCTCGTTTCCAAGGACAGATCTAATCTCTCCGTAGCGTGAGACATAACGTCCAGCAGCTCTCTGTAACGATGAGGCAGCAATGAAGCGGAGAGAGAATCCAAGTGCAAGCACTACTTTAATGAAACAAACAGGTAATCCAGGGTGAACAACGGAACTCGGAACACGGCACTCAGAACACGGAACAAGGAACAGCAAAACAGCTACAACGACCGACAAACCACAACTGAAACACAGAGGTATAAATACACAAGCAGACAAGCTAAACAAGATAACAAGGGGGCGTGGTTAATCCGAGACACCTGGGGAGACTAATAAACAAGACAAGGAACACCTGTGGACACTGAGCAAACAATTAACAAATGACAAGACACATAGCAGGATCACATGACAAACACGGAAACATGTGACAGACAAGACAAAGCCCACACCGTGAAACACTCATCATATGCGGGGCAGGAACATCAGAAACCTTGTCGATCTCAACAGCCACATCCTGCTCGTCTTGGCTGCTTTAATTGGATGCCGCGAGAGAGATCGATTCATCCTCCAGCGGCTCACTCTCGTCAGCCGCCTACGAGCGAGAGATACTCAACCTGAAATCTGTGAGCCCCAATAATTGTGGCCAACATGCATTGGAGGAAAACATGTATTTCAAAATGTGAGTTTCCCACCACTTACAATTGTTTTACTTCAATGAAAGGTTCGATTTCTGCGAACTTTTTGAATGAAAGATCAAAAGGATAAACAATGGAGATTTATTTTTACAGCCATCTTTGATCATATTTACCAGGGCTGCAAATAATTCTGACCACAACTGTATGTTTAAAAATACATGCATGCATACATACTGCCACAGACAGACAATTATCTGTTTTGGTGGATTATTCTCTCAATGAGTCCAAGAGCTGGCAAAAGCATGTGAGAAAGTAGGTGTTAATAATAACATAATTTCAAAACTTTGTATTTACCATTCTTATAGTTCTACCAGAAAGACTCGGGAGATAGAATAATGTACAAAGCATTAATTTATTGACAGCCCAGCAAGCAACTATTTATAAAGTTCTTTGTCGTTGGCCCTGTCCGTAGTGCATAATCCGAGGGTAGCAGATCTGCATTTCCTGCCTGAAGATGAAGGCAGGGGCGCAGCCGACCCCCGGGGAGGTATGGACAGGACCATCCTGGTGGTGGGGAGGGTGGAGGTAATTGGTAATTGCATCTGCGAACTTAAACATGTGTAAGTGCCAATCTTTTATACAGCAAGTATTAGGACATGATTGGATAGATGTAGTAATTAAGTAATGTAGTTTTTTGTAGTAATTAATAGGGGTGGCATGGTTCACCAAACCCACGGTTCGGTTTGTATCGTATCACGGTTTTAGGGTCACGGTTTTCGGTTCTTTATGGTTCTTGTTGTTATTTTTTCTTTTAATCTTTAACACTCCAGAAATGTACTTCAGCATATGATATATAGATTAATTATCCACAATTTCGGATACAGTATTAACAAAAATGTTATATCATGCAATCATGCACAAACTGAATTTGACTTGACTTTAAGCACATTATTGGGACCATCTCCGAGGAAAGCTAGGTGAGATTTTGATACAGCAAGAGAGAAGACATTGATGACATGCTTTTCGTTTATTTGGCAAAAAAAGTAGAATGTGTATCACTATCTCTACAGGAACTCATGTGCATTTTTAGCACACAAAGATTAAAAATTAACTTGCATTTATCAAACTACCAACAAAGTGTAGCTCTTACAAAAATGTTATATTTTAAAAGAAAAAGAGAGGAACTCTTAAAACTCTGTCTTTTAAATAAGTCAAAACACATGAAACATAATTGCCTATAATTAGGCTATAGCAACAGAAAAGGCCATAATCATAAAGTGAAACATAAGTTCAACCTCAACACAAAAACAGTATCAACAATGCTTCTATTCCCTGAGAGTCCCTGACACTTTTTTCACTTGAATTTAAAGTCCCCATGAATTCAAAGTTGACCATACTTACTTTGTTTGCCTAAATTGATCGTTTTGTGGTGAACAATTCATCCATGCAAGTCAATCCACACGAAATTTTTTTTTGGCTTCGTAATCTTTAATCAAAATCTGAAATTTCCCCTCCCCTCTGCGTTGGAGGACCTTGCCTGATGACGTAGGTTTCACGGTTTGGGCGTCTTCTTAACATCCGTAACCACGCCCCTCCAACTGACAGTAGACAGGCTGAATGAAAACACCTACTTTTCTAGATCCAATCAGGTGCTAGTTGGGGAAAAAAGCCACACCCACCATTTTGCCTCATTTAGTATTCCGTTTCTCTCGGAAATACGTCACAACACTGGAGAAAAGTCGTTTGCAACTTCCGGTTCACGGGGACTTTAAAGTGCAGTATTTGGAAACATATGACTGGAGTTCTTATCTAAACTTAAAGTGCCACTGTAGCTGTTATATATTTAAATATCATAACATGAAATCCAAAATGTTCCCCACACCGGACTTATACGACGCTGGCGCATCCTCCAACTCCGGTTAGTCTTCCTTATCTCTCCCACTTGCCACTTCTCCACGTGCCGTGACCTGCAGCACTCCATACTCCACTTTTACTGGCGTGTTCGACTTGAACCGGCGCTGCACTGAGCGATCGGTTTATGACATCAAAGTACCGCGAGAGTGATTGAAAAGCATATGGAGCCGTCGTGCTCGCGGTACTTTGATGTCATTCACCGATCGCTCTGTGCAGCACCGGTTCAAGTCGAACAAGCCTCATATGTATGTTCACACACGTCTTATTTCGCGCGAAAAGGAAACACGTCTGAGGTCACATATGGGCACGAGGCTACATTGCGCATGCGTCGAACCGTGAGACACACACGCTCCGAACCGAACGGTTCGGATGTTTTTTCATGTACCGTGCCACCCCTAGTAATTAAGTCTTCCTGACAGAACTTATGCTAAAGCTTTCATTTCTCACTTGAATTAATAGTCATTAAATGGTGTTGAGTTTTCTCTAATTCTGGTAAAAATGCATGTAGTTTAAATAATACTAACATTACACATGCATACCATTTGTGCCATTGAGTTTTTGTGTGCCATTGATTATTTTTGTTTTGTTTGTCAAGTAACATCAAAATATGAAAATATCTAGATGCATTTGATAAAAAGGCAAAGTTGTTTTGTTTTGGAAACGTTCTATACTTTCTACTTAGTGCACATCAAAGAGGATGTCTTGCATTGAATTTTCTGTTCTCAGCAAGATATCAGACAAAAGATCTGTCACAATGCATTAATTACACTGATAGGATGGTGGTTTGGTTTTGACTTCAGACTTTCATGAATAAATTCCCCATAGGACTATGGGAATCAAAGGTGGAATGTTGGAAAAACCAATACCCTCTGTAAATATCATATTTTCAGTTATGAAGTTTGTTTAAAGCAGCAGCATGAGAAGTAATTAACATTTTGATCAGTTTCAAATCTCCCGTACAGATAGATGAGAGAATATTGCTATCAGTACTCTGTAGTAAAACCGTTTGGCTTGGATATGGAATATTAGTTTGTCAATGAGTCCTTTAATTGGTTCCAAGTAAAGTAAAAACTACATTGATAAATTTTTTGGAATAGCATTCTCTTGAATAATTAGAACATATTTTATTCTGGAAGAATATAGCAAAGGTGGAACTTTTTTTCTGCCACGGAATAAAAAAAATAAAAAAAGATAATTGCAACTTTTATCTCACAATTCTGCCTTTTTTTCCTCACAATTGTGATTTACATCTCACAATTCTGACTTTTTTTTCCCACAATTGTGATTTATATCTCGCAATTCTGACTTTTTTTTAATTTAAAGTCGCAGTTGCGAGTTATGTCAGAATTGTGTGATATAAAGTCACAATTGTGAGTTATAAAGTTAAAATTGAGAGATATATCATTGATAGGAAAAAAAGTCTATCAATTGTGAGATAAAAAAGTTTTTTTTTTCCATGGCGGAAACAAGCTTACATACAGGGGAAACAGTCTAAACAGCTTTTTTTTTTTCAATCAATTGGTGGTTACACTGATGACAAATAAAAAAAGCCTGAGTGCTATGTTTTTTATTTATTTATTTATTTATTTATTTATTTTTAAGTGTGTCTATCCAACTTATTTTTAACATAAAAGTGGACACGGCCATTTGTACATTGAATATGCCTGGTTTTTAGCTGTACCGAACAGCTAGTTATGCTACTTGATATTGCAAACTAGAACTTCTTTTCATATTATTTTAATGTATTGTCATAATTATAAACACTATGTATTGCAAATAGTTGTGCAAATAGTTAAGGTTTACTACACTTTGTTTATCTTCTAGTTATTTACTTATAGTGCCTAATGAATCAGAAGTCACACATTCACAGAAATTCACAGAAAATAGCCTACTTCCCTGTTGCATATGAAGGTTGGTACTTAGATGTTTGAGAGCTGTTTTGGGGATGCTAGATGTCAGTATCCATTTGACATTTAAACATTCGGGAGAGGATAAAATGTTGGTCAATGATTCAGGCAAGCAGCTGTTCTCAGGGTAATATTAGTGGCACTGTTCAGTAGGGGTGTAACGATACACAAACCTGACGGTTCGGTTCGTCCCACGGTTTTGAGGTCTCGGTTCGGTTCGGTTCTTTTATTTTTTATTAAACAGTGCTTTAATGAACAAATTGTGTCCTTGTCTTTAAATTAATTCAATTACAAGTAAACGTTTCTCAAGGATAACAAAATTATCTGCTAATGCTGTAAACTACAGCCCTTACTTGCACATTACTATAACATTAAAGCTTAACAATAGAGCCTAGACTTTTAGCCTAAATGATATAATAATAATCAACACTCAAATAACAAATTGTCTGAAAACATGTAAACTACACATAAGGCAATTTTTGCATTAACATGTTTTTACTCTAATTTGTTAATGTTATATAATAATTTACACAGTTGCTGTTATTTTCATGACAACTATTTTAAACATACATTAAATAATCAAGATATCATAAACAGGTTAAGTAAAATATAATATATAGGCTAATATATACCATTTATTTAGTGAAAGAGTTAGCGAACCAGCAAGCTGTGGACACTGAATGACTTGCCTGAGGTAAATATAAAGCTATGTGAAAAACTAAGCGTTTTATTGACGTATTTCCGCTGTTGAAACACTGATTGAGTGTTTACACGAGTTATGATGCCTTTCAGTAAGTATACTGTATCTTTCAACATACCTTCGGTTGTCTATTCATGTTTATTCTGTAACTGAGGAAGAGATGATCGCGCTCCGCGCTGCCGCATGCATACAGTGATATCTGTCACGCCACATCTAAGAGCGCCAAAACGGCATTTATTGTTTACATTTCGTGATCAAATAGACATAAATTGAAAGATTACACCTTGCTTATTATCAAAAGTAACAAAACACTGAGCTTATTGCGATTATATGTCGTTAATGGTGGTTAGGCAACAGCCCTATTCGTTGTGTACACATAACACAATGAGGTGCAATGAGCCGGGGCTGGGCGGGGCAGCAGGGGGCGGGGCGTGTTCGGTTCGCCATGAGAGTATCGCGATACGTATCGTGGGTGGTGTATCACGGTTTTTCGGTCGGTTCAAATATCGTTACACCCCTACTGTTCAGTCAATTACTTACTCAGGACATAAGAAAACCATTCAAAGTAGAATCATTTCTGATGAAAAAGTGCTGTGCAGCCTACTTTGCTACTGCAGTGCTTTTTTCATGTTTCATCAAAGGATGCATGTCATCTCAAAACTTCAGACTTGTTTTTAGCACTTTAAAGGGATAACTTGCACAAAATGAAAACCCCCATCTACTCACCCTTCTGACAAAGCTCAGGTGATATTTTTTTTCCTTGTAGAACACACACACACGCACACACACAGAGAGAGATCGAAGATCGCACTGCTCACACAGAAACATTCAGGTGCACGGAAACGTATCAAAGCTGCTCCGCAATTTTTATCAGTCAAATAGCTTTATTACTCAATTGCTACATATTTCTCTGCAATGAGGGGGTAACATAACTGTTTTTGAAGTTTTTGAATCTCGTTGTTTCATTATTAGTAGATTCTGCACAGACACAGACAATTCACACACCCATCTCTCTCTCTCTCTCTCTCTCTCTCTCTCTCTCTCTCTCTCTCTCTCTCTCTCTCTCTCTCTCTCTCTCTCTCTCTCTCTCTCTCTCTCTCTCTCTCTCTCTCTCTCTCTCTCTCTCTCTCTCTCTCTCTCTCTCTCGAGATTAAATAATTAATTAAATAATTAATTTAAATACATGCTATAATTGTATTAATTCAAATAAATAAATATTTTCAAATAATCTTACTGCACTACTTTATCTGTGTCTGATTTAAAGCAGACAGAATGCTAGATCTAACAAGCTATAGCTGACAAAAATAACCATAATTTATTACCCTTGTGGTCAAATATTGGGCTGCCGACATCAATGTTCAGCTTTCTTGTTAATGCTCGCAAATGACTATGGTATAAGCGAGATGATCCATGGCTAGCTCTGCATTAAAGAGGACATGAACTGGATTATTTTATTTATAATGTTTCCTGGGGTGCCCTTATAATGTTAGTATGATTTTTACATCAACATTTTTCATAATTTAGAAATAAAAGGCATTTTTCCTACCCTGATTTTAGCCTCTGGTTTGAAGGGGCGTGTCTGCTGTGCCTGTGAGACTTCAGTGTAAACGCCCACTGCTATGATTGGCTAACATCTTTACATATGAAATAGCTAGCATTACATGTGGAACTTTCTCTCTCGAAATCTTTTACTACGTTTTTACTATTACAGCTATCGAGATTAAAGAATTGTGGGAAGTTTTTAAAGTATTTAGATCTATTCCCATCTCATGAAAGGTTGCAGTGATGAGCATTGAGCAGATGACAGACAGTCTGTTGATCGCGTGAATGAAAATATCTTATCATTGCAATGCAATTTCTGCACTCTCACGAATGCTTTTGCCAAATAACAATGCAAACACGATGTAAATACAGTAAGAGCTTCGTTGTGTAGTGTGAAAGCTTCATTGATTTCATAACAAGTTCTGGCAAGTGTCCAGATAAACTCGCACTGTGTGATTGACAGCTTAAGCGATTGGAAAGAGATCGTTCTTTGATCACTTTCTGTATATATTTTAATCACAGTTTAAATAAGATTATTTTCATTCTACTAAGATAAACGATGTGAAGTTGATATTTTAGTCACTGGCTTGATTTACTGAAGCATAAACAGTATTGAACGATTTTGAGAGAAAGAGTAAATGTCTGAACTTGATTACACATCAGAAATCACTGATCACAGATCAGGCATTGGAATAAATATGGTTACTTCCATGTTTGTGGCTGGCAGATCCATATCGTAAAAGTCTGTTTGCAAAGTCTGCGTCGAAACTACGACTGAATTACTAAATAATCCACAGTGAAATGTACCGAATACTAACAATGCACTGCTGAGACATTCACATTGTTAAAAAAAAAAAAAAAAAACCTTTCCTAGCATTAGGATCCGTTGGAAGGTAATGGTATTGATCCTGTGTCGATCTTTTCTCGTTCTCATGTCACAATGCACTAACGCTCCAGTGAGCGGCGGCAAAAACTCGGTGATGTAGACGTAGGCGTTGATCTTCTGCAAAGTGGTATTTCGCTGCCCTGTGACGTCACAAGTCTCCACTTTTGAGTATATATAATACACACACTTTTTTGTACCTCGTCACAATTCTAAAGATTCTGCTCTTCTCACTTTTAAAAGTAGCTGATTCATCCATTTGGTCAAGACTACAAGTTATAAAAACTAATTTATGCCTGTAGTTTCTATACACTTTTGTTGTATGGAAAAGAGCAGCACATGAGGGTGAGTAGATACTTTTTATTTGAATATAAGGGTGTATTCACACCTGCCTTGTTTGGTTCGATTGAATCGAACTCTAGTTCGTTTCCCCCCTTGGTGCGGACCTTTTGGGCAGGTGTGAATACAGCAATCGAACTCGGGTGCGGACCAAACAACCGAACCGAGACCCAGCTGAAGAGGTGGTCTCGGTACGGTTCCAAACGAACTCTGGTACGGTTCGTTTACGGTGTGAACATGAACCGACCCAATTGCAAGAAAGCACTGCGCCTTTGAGTTAACAGACTTCCGTAGTCGGAGATTTTGGCATAATGGTTTGTGTTATTGTTGTTCAAGTGCGAAAGAGAATTCCATTCCGGCGCGCTGTCTGGCCACACGATACTGTTGCGCGTCTTTCTGCGCGTCGTGTGTGTGCATCATTGGAAAGGAATGAATGAATGAGTGTGTGCATCAGGACATTCACATACAGAGCGTTCTCTTTAGTCTAATCGCGCATAGATGCAAAAAAAGCTTTTGCAGTTCATATAATGTAACGATAGTTACAATACAAGGATGATGCTGCGTTAAACTGGACAAACTTAATCGCAAGCGTTAACATTGACAGCACTTGTTAGCAGTATATACAATAAGAATCTCATTATTTGAATGTGTGAACATAGCCCATCTCTATGAATGAAAACTTTATACCTTATCCGTCTTCTGCGCAGTTTCTTCATATTGCGTTTGTACAGAATAACACAAAATTAGTAAAATAACAAATATTGCAGTACGAAATATCTCCATGCTGAGCCTTTTTTGCACTTCCTGATTTCCCTACTTGAGAATCCTTGTCCAATGAATGGACGACCTTAGCACACGTGTGGTTTTGTTTTTTCAAATTTTGGTTCACTTGCAAAAAGAGCAGTGTGAAAGCGAACCGTACCAAAAAAAAAAAAAAGATTTGGTCCGGACCAAAGCAAGTGAACTATCGGACTTTCCTGGTGTGAAGACACCCTAACTTTAATGATAAGTTGGGTTTCCATCAACTTTGACAGGCAGACACAGTGGAAAGTGGCTGGGACCAGAATGTACACTGCAGAGCCAGCAACTCAGTCAGCATGTTAAGCCTTCATACTAGAGTATGTCTGGTCAGCATTCAGCAAAAGGCCAGGCTCATTGGTTAAGCTGCTTCAGCTGTTCAGTCATATAATAATAATAATAAAATAAACTGTCAGTTCTCACAGTGGCACTTTCTATCTTTGGAGTGATGATATGTGCCATTGTTAGAACACACATGCTCACTTTGCCAACGTCCTGGCTGTGTTCAGCATGGTTGCTGTAAAGGATCAGCTATATGAAATATTAATAATCAATAATAACTTGTTATTATTAATTATGAATATTTGGGGTCAGTTAATTGGATTAACTTGGCATGGCTTCATTAATCTTACAATCAATTAATCAGTTTGTTCAACTAGCTCTTTGATTATTCATTTATTCTAAGAAACAGTTACCTTCCATGGCAACAGAAGAATAGTCATTTCTTAGCTTATACAGCGCTTTGAGCTTGTAGCAAAAATCTAAATCGTAAAGGGACTCCGTATTGCAAGCGAATCAGAACCAAATACATATTATGTACAAGTTTTATTAACTAAATCATAAATAAACTAAACAAACATATGTGCATATATGTACAGATACACATAAATACATAAATAGGTAAGGGATCGAATGAGATTGGAAAGGAGAGGGGACGATGGGGCAGATCCATCTAACTGAGAAGAACCAACAACATTTCATTTTCACATTTCATTGAATTGAATACTTGCATTTGTAGTGGGAACAATTCTTGAAGTTGTGGAGAATTGAAGTCGTTGAGGGTTCCGGCGGTGTCAAGTGGAAGTTGTTTGAAAGTTATCTTTCTCCATGAGCACATCAAGGCCTGGGGCCCTGGGCCCTGGGCCCTGTTGAGGCCGCGCCGAGCACTCAGGAGAAGTGAGGAAGTCGGAAGAGTGGGTGATTGGAGTCGTGGTTCCAAACTCCTGAGATTGTCCTTGGTTCTTTGTGAGAGAGTCTTCTCTCTCCATCCTGAATGTGGGTCCAGGGTGAGCAGTTTTCTGGATTGAAGTAAAGGCAGTCTGACTCCCTTTTGAGAGCATGAAAGCATGGCTTGCTGGGCCCTGGGGGGAGGGGTTCCTCCCCGTATCAGCAGTGTGTTTGCGGCCAGATGAGAGAACCAAGGGAGAGGGCGGTCGCTGTGGACTGTCCCTAAATAACGCTGAGAAGATCCCTCCTCTCTCAGTTTGCTTTACCATTTAGAGGAGTGGACTCTCTGGCGGGAGTTTCATCTGGGGGAGATTTTTATGACTCTTTGTCCAAAGACTCCAAAAGAAAAAGCTTCACCCTTTTTCTGTTCAGTAATGATCAGATAGATATAACAAATCCACAGTGCATTCTAAAGAAATGTGATGTACATCAAAGTGTGAGTCATTAGGTGAGGATTAATTAGGTAGGAGACATGATACAGGTGAGGTTACATTGCCCGTTGGTAGGTTGTACAACCAAATACATACCAATCAAATACATACCGTAGTATTATACATAATAGTACTTAAAAGTACACAAAACACTAAATCATTCACACAGTTTCTGGGAGGCATATGACTAATGCAGCAAAGTTTGTATTAAAGAGGGTTTCTGTCTTCCCATTGTCTCTTTCTTGCACATGTGGCCACATTCCTTTTTGGGGTCATAAAAGTCTGTTATCAGTCTCAATGTAACAGGACACCCTGGTTCTGCCAGTGTGTTTGTTTCATTTGGGATGTTAGTTTTGGAGTTTCATAAACCTTTGTATATAATGAATAATTAGTGTGTGTCTAATTGGTCCATACCCTACATTGCTGATGTCAGACTGCATCTGTTTCAGGAAAAGGGGAGCATGGGAAACCATACCCACTCGTAGAGGACGAGTGTGATGACTCAGTATACAAAGAGAACGGCTTCAACATCTACGTCAGCAACAATATTGCTCTGGACCGCTCTCTTCCTGACATCAGACATCCAAAGTAAGTATAGCTGATTCTCACAGCATGTTCACAGTTACCAGCCTCCAGAGATGCACAGCTTGAGCTAGACATCAGTGTTTTAACGATCCATGGCAGGCAATACTTATGCAATGTGTTTAATTAATGATTTTGTCCTAAATGAGCAATTAATTTAATTAGGATTGATTAATTTAATGATTTCAAGGCTTATATATTTTTTGTTAGTGTACCTTTTGCTGTAAAATTGCATAAAAACAAGGAAGAGCAGGCATAACCATAAGGTTTTTAGCTCATTTACTTATAAAACTGGGAGCATAAAGCTTTGAGATTTTACCTCAAGCATCTTTGACCATCAGTAGTCCCTGTCAATTATTGTCACAAACTGCTCTGACACAGTTGAGGATCCACATGCAGCTTTATTAGGGTAATTCACAATCAAGTTCAAAATATAGGCGAAGGGTCAAAACCAAGGAGCAAACTATCCAAACAATAACCAGCCAGAAAACACAGGCAAACAGGGAAATCCAGGCAGAAAGTCAAAACCATTACATGGGAAAATCAGAAAGAGTGCACAGAAATGCGATGGCAACACTAATAAGACTTTGCAACGAAAGAGACGAAATAAAACACAGGGCTTATATAGGCAGGGCTTAACAAGCAAATAACAAGCTTCTGACATAGCTGAATTTAATCACAACATAATGAGTCCAGGCAATGGGTAATGGGAGTTGAAGTTCATCATGAGATAGCCCAGGAGTCGGGAGGAGTGCCCTCTGGTGTAGATTATGGACACTTCAGCTGGCAGATGTCACAATTATATATTGTTGAGAATAAAATTATGATTAAAGTTAGATGTTATGGGAAGAATGAAGCGGGAACCGGCGAACACTTAACACACAATTTAATAATAGAATAAACAAATACAAAACGAAAGTAAAAGACAGTATTCCCTCATGGACGACTGCTGTCACATATAATAAAACAAAACACAACATAAGTTCAGGCCTGTTCTTCTCTCGATCTCCACTGTCGTCGCTCCTCCTTTTATGCTTCCGCTCCTTCGTGAGAGATACGAGGTGTCGCTCATCAGTAATCACGCCACCGGCCTTTGAGCAGCCTTGGTAGGCCTTCATTGTATCGGGGGCCTCCTTGAGGCTTATAGCTTGGGCAGTGGCCGTAGGGAATACTGTCACTGACAGCCTTTATGTGACCCGAAGGGGGAGTGTTTTTGGCATTTCAGTGAAACTGGCGTTTTTTTTAAGTTTTTTGTCACAGCCATAATTTGGCATGCACTCCCCTCAGCATGGCAGCTTGGATCGTTCCCCATAGAGTTCTGACACAGTGCCTCGTTCCCTGTTCTCAGGGAACATAGGTTACAGTCGTAACCTCAGACGTTCTGTATACTCAACTCCATTGAAGCATTTTTCTGTGTTGTGTAGTGTGTAGTGTTCCATATTCTTACTGGGCTACATGAACATTCATTTATAAGAACATTTTCTAGCACAAATAGTAATGAAAGGTTTTTCTTCTCCTTGCATTATCATTAGTATTAAAGAATACAGCCAAAAAAGAGCAACAGTATTAGTGTGGTTCACAGTCCATCTATTTAGCAAGATTTGGAGGAGAAAGTCTGGTTTCAGACTTCCATCTAAATGAGCTCCTTGATGGATTGATCGTTAATTGTTCTTAGACGGCTCTGCACCATTACCTTCCTTTGAATGTCTCCACTGCCATGGATTTTCCCTTGGCAAGAACAAATTTCTCTATTACCCATGCACCAAAGAGTCAATGTCTGAAGGAGGACCAATTCGTTACTGGGTTGTCGATAACTAAAATATAATTAATTTTGCCTGAACAGGCTTAAGCATCTGCTACTGGCTTGCCAAGCTTCCAGGCTTTTATAATGTGAATGAATATGAAGTTTTTAAAACATGTTTTTAGTGCCATTACAAGGTTAGAGAATTTTCCCTACTCTACGTCTTCTTGGAGAAAAAAGTTTATCTGTTGCTTTCCTGCTGTTAGCTGTAAAGTTGTGTAAACCCCTTACAAGCACTGCAGACAGTGTTCCGGTGAAGAGCCTGGTGTGGGGCTTTTATTTACATCCCCTATAAAAGCCTGTGGCGCTCAGTGTGGAACCTGCCAACAGACAGAATGTGAATAACTGTCTCAGTGCGAGAGCCAGCATGCCAGTGTATTCACTTTTAATGCAGGTGACAGTGAAACACACATATGCTGCTGCAGTATAAGTGCTAAAAGCAAGCAGAAGGAACGAGACAGATTCCATGTTCCAGATTCCAGATTCCATGTCCATGTTCCACAAATACCCAGCAGCCATATCAACCTGTAGCCCAAAACTGGTTGCCCACTGAAGCTAAGCAGGGCTGAGCCTGGTTAGTACCTGGATGGGAGACCTTCTGAGAAAACCAGGTTGCTGCTGGAAGAGGTGTTAGTGAGGCCAGCAGGGGGCGCTCACCCTGTGGTTTGTGTGGGTCCTAACGCCCCAGTATAGTAATGGGGACACTATACTGTCAAAGAGCACCGTCCTTCGGATGAGACGTTAAACCGAGGTCCTGACTCTCTATGGTCATTCAAAATCCCAGGATGTCTTTCGAAAGAGGTGGGGTGTAACCCCGGCATCCTGGCCAAATTTGCCCAGTGGCCTCTGTCCATCATGGCCTCCTAATCATCCCCATATATATATATATATATATATATATACACTGATTGGCTTCATCACTCTGTCTCCTCTCCACCAGTAAGCTGGTGTGTGGTGGGCGTTCTGGCGCAATATGGCTGCCGTCGCATCATGCTGCACATTGGTGGTGGTTGAGGAGATTCCCCCTTCCATGTGAAGCGCTTTGAGTGCCTAGAAAAGCGCTATATAAATGTAATGAATTATTATTATTATTATTATTATGTTTTCTGAAGTGGCTGTGAGTTTTAAAAACACACACATAGGCCTTGTTTCACAGACAGGGCTTAGATAAAGCCAATAATAGGCCTTAGTTCAATTAGGACATTTAAGTAGCTTTTATAAACATGCCTTAGAAAGAAAAAAAAAAACATTACTGGTGTGCATCTTGAGACAAAACAATGGCACTGACATAGTTTAATATATGTCAGTGCAATTTGCTTTAAGGTAAAACAGCTCAAACATGCATTTTAGTCTGGAAAATTGTAATCTTTAGGTTTACACCTGGTCTCTGAAACTGGGGGATAGTCTTTTGAATAAAGCAAAATAAAAGCAAACTATACACTACCATTCAAAAGTTTGGGGTCTGTAAGATTTTTTTATGTTTTTGATAGAAGTCTCTTATGCTCACCAAGGCTGCATTGTGAAATATTATTACAGTTTAAAATAACTGTTTTCTATTTAAATATATATTTTTTTAAATGTAATTTATTCCTGTGATGGAAAAGCTGATTTTTCAGCAGTCGATACTCCAGTCTTATTACTTATTATTATCAATGTTGAAAACATATCAATGGTGTGAAGCTTAATATTTTGTGGAAACATTTTTTAATAACAAGTTTAAAAGAACAGCATTTATTTGAAATAAAAATATTTTGAAATCCCCATATAAAGTTACAGTGACTACTTGCTACATTGTTACAAAAAATGCTTCAAATTATAAATAAAGAAATAAATAATTTTCCACAAAAATAGTAAGCAGCACAACAGTTTTCAGTGACAATAATAAGAAATGTTTCTTGACCACCAAATTAGCATATTAGAATGATTTTGATCAAATAAATGTGTGCCTTAGTGAGCATAAGCAATTTCAAATTTCAAAAACATAAAAAAAAATTATAGAGTGAACGTTAGTGTGTGTGTGTGTGTGTGTGTGTGTGTGTGTGTGTGTGTGTATTACCTCTTGTAAAAAATATATGCTTTTGTGTTTACTCCAAATTTACAAGTTTTGTTACAAATGTACACATTTGGTTTGTTGAATCAATGCTAAAGCAAAGAAAAATACAATGGTTGTCTATTTGAGGGCCTCAAGGACAGGAATTGAAAACCACATCCTAATGGTGACATGCATTTCTGGAAAAGCTCAAATCCTAAAATATAATGTTTTATGCAAAAACATTTTCTTTAATACCGATTCAGAGAATTTGTGAGAGATACATGTTCCAGTAATACACATGACACTGTCTGGCTATTAGTATGCAAATGGAGCGCCTTTTTCTTCCTGAACTGTATTTCATTTGTAGACTGATCTGACAGGTCAGACAGGGCTGTTTTAGAATGCTGGCTCCTCTCCAGAATGCATTTGTGCACAATGCTGGATCTCTCTGTACTGTATTTTTGTTTTGTGTCATTTTTCCCCACCACCATTGGAAGTGAAATGTTAATAAACCATGCAGCACCCTGAGAATGATTATTATATGGAGGTGTATGAATTAGGGCCAGCTTGTCAAGTTTGTCAGGGTGCTGAATTAGAGAGACCAGTGTGAGCCATAAAGTGCCACTTCATCTGTCGTTGCCGGCTTTGTTGGAGCTCAATTAGCATGCAGATTTCTGAATGCTTTATGAGAGCGCTGGGACTGAAGGACCTCTCAAAACATTGATTTATGATCTGAGCTCTGTCGCCGTTGCCTACGGCATTGGGGCAGCCCGCACCGGTGCTTTTGTTTTCAAATAATGTTTTTACAGTTTGACAAGATCTAGTGCAATAAGCGACAAGATTTATATTTCACACATCATTGTTCCAAGGAGGCTTATGCGATGTTTGGAGTGTTTCTTAAGTGTCTTACAATATGGGATTATACGTTGATGCCCTGATTAAACATTTGATGTAAAGCATAAGCAGTTCGTATTTGCCTTCCTCGCTCTCAATCTCACTCTCATTCTTTCTTTTCTGTAGCTGTAAGCAGAAGCTGTATCTTGAAAACCTCCCGAACACCAGTATTATCATCCCATTCCATAACGAAGGCTGGTCCTCTCTGCTTAGAACCCTCCACAGCATCACCAACCGCACACCTGACCACCTGATCGCAGAGATCATACTGGTAGACGACTACAGTGACAGAGGTAAACGGAAGAGCATTTATTTGTCTCTCAGAGCATCTGCTTGACCTCAGGGCCGTTGCTGGTGGCTTTCTGCATTATCTACTCAAAGTAAACGTTGAACGAAGCTTTGATAGTACTAGGTCCTTGAGTCCGTCATTCATTGAAGTAGACAGGGCTTTGTCAATGACCACTGAGTGACAATTATATGTTATGTTATGATTGGTGTTTTATCAATTTGAAGGAACTTTTGACACTTGTAGGCTCCCTCAAAACTGGGTTTGACTGTTAAAAGAGTCCAACATTACATCTTTCACAATTTTTTGTTGTCTGTTATATATGTTCACTACATAATGGTGGAAATTATATATTAAATATTTGTTGGACTCCTTTGTCTCATTAAGACTAATTTAAATGTTAGCATTGTATGTATTAGTACATTTAAAGCACATTTAAACAGGGGTGGTTTCTTCATTAGGGCAATAGGGCGACACACCACCCAAGTGCGAAAGGGACAGATTTTTTCAATCACATTTGCATTCAATCACAGAGTTACGCTAACCGCCATTTTAGACTGTTTGTTCTGCCTCTGGATATAGTCCAATCAGCGTCAAGTCACGTTCTGTAGAGTACCGCCTCTTTTTGGGCAATTTCACTCTAGCCGAGAATCGCCCAGAGTGTTCCCATAGACTTCCATACAAAGATTTTTTTTTTTTCGAACTGCAGGCACTGCAATGGATTCTCTATGGGTTCCGGGAGGGCTCGCACTAACGTGCTTTCGTCATCATACGTAAGCTTAACTTGTGCAGCGATTGGTGGAAACAAACATACCTATTAACAATCTTTAAGCTAAAGTGACATCCAATAATTTCCTCAGTGCATAACTTACATTTCACGGACATATTCTCCCTCTGTAAATGTTAGAAAGTTTTGCTGTCAGGAGTGGATGAGCCTTCTGCAAGCTAAACTTCCGTGAACGAGCGCCGCTGCGCGCATGCGCTCCCAACAGACGGAGCGCAATAGAATAGGAACGCAATAATTCTGACTAAAATATACATTAACACTAAAATATAAATATATTTTGCTAAAATATTTGTTGTTGTTGGTGAACATAAATGTGCTATATGTAGAATTTCAAACTTACGAGTGTATTTTTATGATAGCAGTTTTGTTTTTATTTATTTTCATTTTTAGTTTAGTGAATTTTACCTTCTTTAAAAAGCATTATTTTGTTTTTAGATTGTAATATTCCAATGTTAGAATGTGATGTTATTTGATTTTACTCCTTTTTTGCACATGATAGATAGACTGCCAGGCAAAAAAAAAAAAAAAAAAAAAAATAGACTGCCAGTAGGGTTGGGCGGTATGACGGTATATATCGTTACCGCGGTAGAAAATGTCAACCGTAACAGATTTTTTTATTCCGTGTATACCGCGACATGCAAATAAGTGGGCGTGGTTAACTTGGATGCAGCATGCGTGAGACTGAAACACTGAGAATTGTCAAAGAAACATGGAGAAAGCAGATCAAGAGCATCCACAAAGGAATTACGTTTTCTAAAGGGTTGTTGTTGTTAACGTGATATTTTCGGGGGGAAAGGCGCAGCAGTTAATTAGAGCAGTGCAGCACACTACAGTTTAGAGCGCGCTCGCAACGGGGAAAACATTAATTGACAATGACAGTTCATATATCAATATCGTAACGAATAGAAATAACCTTAAATAATGTTATCTGCATCTTTCCGTCTCTTATGTATAGTTTTAAACACGAAAATCGCAGCATGACACGCAAACAGTTTGCCGTGGTAACCTGCTTGTTAAAGCGAATGTATTATCCTGTATCTGAGGCAAAATTAATAAATATGCAGCGCGAGTTATATATTTCTAACTCCAAACAATTGGCCACTGAACCAGCTGATAAAAGCTTTCTTTGATTCGATACTGATTACAACTTGACAGACACTCAAATTTACCGATCGCATTTTACTGATGTAAAAGACCCGCGCGTGCACACGCACTGAGAGGGAGCGCGGTGTGTCAGTGTTCACCGGGCTATGGAAAAAAAACCCCGACACAGTTACAAGGTGTGTATAATTTAAACTAGGCTACTTAGTCACCATTAACAGTAGCTGCTGTTCGGGTTTTCATGCTGCTGCTCTCCTAGTCACTTCTGAACTTGAACTTCTCTTGATTAAAGCTGCAGGTGACGGGTTGCCAGATATCACAAAAAGAGCAAAACAAGCTCCTTAAAAACGCAGTGTATAAGCAGACAGGGCAAAAATGTACTGGGGAACACATTTAAACATAACTAGTATTACTATACTAGAAAATTAAAAGGAAGTAACTAATTTATTATGAATAGAATAGTTCAATATAAAATATTCAGATATTATAAACTGATTGATGAAGTAAAGCATAACATGAGATTGAAAAATTATTCAGCAACACTTTATTTAAAGTTTAATTGCACCTATGAGTTGTATTTAATATCAATCAGTTGGGGGAAGTTCATCTAAAAGTTGATAAGTGTATCTTGTTTATATTTAGCTATCAAAATAGTTTACCAAAGAAATAATTTACCAAATAAGAGAAAAAGAAAACTATGTGAAGTACTTTTCATTTCTAAAGTATTTGGGTTTATTTATTATACAAAGCCCTTTTTGTCGAATTTTCCAGAATAGCTACATATATAAATAACTATATCGTGAAATATATTGTTACCGTGAAATAAAATTAGTCATACCGTGAAATAGAATTTTGGTCATACCGCCGACCCCTAACTGCCAGGCTTTTCATAGCCGTCAATATGAACATTGTTTGTAGGACAATATTGGTAAGGATGTGAAATATATATTTTTTTACATTAAATACAGATTTTTTTAATTCAAATAGAAAAAATGTAAATACTGAGATTATACCATACATATTTTTTTGGCCATATTGCCCAACCCTTTCGTATGGCATGCTTTGAATGCTGAATGTTCTGTGTTTTAGCTAAGCAGTAACGATACATTATTATCAGTGTTAAATTATTTATTATGGTTATTTAACAATTAGCCTACATTCAGTCCTGCATTACTAATTCAGTTTAGCAAAAATTCAGGAAACTCCAAGGCATTCTCTTCTAATTCAGTTTGTTTGCGTGCTCCTCACTGACACTGTTACACTGTTACTACACTGTGTCTTTCTATATGTGTGTTTGTATTTTGAGCACATTCTACTCATTGTAAGACATTTGGTAGTGGAATGCAGTAAGTTCAAGTCATCAGGAATGTGTCTTTGCTTTGAGACACATAGAGCTTGGTTGAGCACTATAGCACCAAATACTCCTCCTTTTGGAACAGCATCCCAATACCTTACACAATAAATCAATAAGAACATCCCACCGCACAATACCCCTCTGTACTACAAGACATCTCAGCCAAAAGCATTCCATCTCCCAGCTGGGCATGCATCATTACTGTAGAGGAATAATGGGAGAGCACAATAGTGAGCGTGTACTCCTCTCTATTCCCATTACAATACTCATGTCCAACTGAAATGACCTGCCATTAGACTGAGAGTCATCTTGCATCATTTGATTTTTGATGATACACAATGTTTTTCTTAAATAATTACACAGATTGTTGTTTGTGTCAGTATGTAGCATTGTTGTTTGTGTCAGCAACATAATAGTGTTTCCTAATTCATGTAAGGCCATCTGCAATGTTTAACGTGTGTGTGTCTGTGTGTATACTTTGTGTAAGAGACAAACTCTGCTGTGCTAATCAACGCAAGCCCATTGGTCAGTTCCCTTTGATGATGAGCTCATATGAGATGCAGATTCTCTCTCAGCATATTTTTGACCTAGAGCAACAGTAGCAATGAACCCTCAAAGCATTGAAAATGTCAAATTTCTGGCATTTCATTGCAGTGATTTGAAAGCAGATCCACTGAAAAAGCACTAAATCTCCTGCGCGTTCGTCAAGTGCTCGTATAAGTCATTTATGTGGTTTAAAGAGTTTAAAAATAATTTTAGCCGGATGAATTGCTTACTCTCTGTAACAAACATTTGCCAGTTTCCTCAGATCTCTAGCAATGAGAGGTAATTCCGCCAGCCAGTATACAGAAAGAATGAATGAGCTTTCCAGTACTGCAAAAATGAGTTGGTAGTTAACGTCTCACTCAGACTAAAGATTGACCAATAATGTCCAAGTGCATATGAGAGGAAATAAGCACCTGTCAGTAGAGTCATCGGTCACTCTAACTGCACTCTCTCTACACAAACACACAGAAGGTTGTGTGCAGCTGGTGGCCTTTTTGTCTGGACAATCGCTTTTGAAAACGTTCAGTACCGTCAATCACAACAGCCAAAAGGGAGAGCAAGATCTAATTAGCATAGACCAGAGGACAGTCCAGAATGACTGACAGAGAGCCACACTTCTGCCACTCATAATCACTGGCTCTAACCAAACCCAGATATGAAGTGGATATAAAGTGGGCTGAAGTTATTCCTCCCATCTCCTTGTGTCCTCTTTAGTACCACTCATGATATCCATTAGGGCTGGATGATATAGAAATTTCTGTATTTTTCAGACTTTTTAAAAATGTTTGATCTCAATATGCATGTATTTTCTTAGTTCCCGAACCCTACAACTAACCCTAACCTAACTAACGGTCTACATCTAATGCTCTAATGAGAGTTAGTTGACATGTAGTTGACAAGTCAATAGTTAGTAGAATGACTAAAGTAAACTGGACCATCGAAATAAAGTGTATTACCATATAAAAATACATAATCATATACAGCAATATTTAGTTATAATAAAATGTTTTGATGCATCAAAAATGCCACACTGAGATTTCTGTGAACATTTTGAATGCTAACAAATGACACTAAAGAATCATTGAATCAGAGTTTTGAATTAATTCACTTAGTTTGAGCTGATTTACTGAAATGAGTCAAACTTGCTGAATTAAATGCATTTTTTGCTTCTAAAAATGTTCATAAAATCTGTCTTTCAACTGTATCATTGACTCATCATACAGTTTTTGTATCATTGATACTGGAAAATAAAATACAAATAAGAAGTGCATTAAAATCATTGCAATATTAACAATCCTACATTTATTTATAATATATGCAAGTAAAACCACAACTTTTAATGCTTCAGGCAGACACTAATCAAAGCAATTTACATTGCTTTCAAGATCCAAAATATACTGTGCAGTGAATGTCCTAATATTCATATAGAGTTAATTTTTAAAACATCTACTTATGAATAGATGCACATGAAAAGACCACAGTGTCGCTCCTCACTTGTATTGTGTGATTCATTTTCATGAATATGTAGAGCGTTTGTGTTTCTTCGACTCTGCTTAAAGTAAAGTATTTTTAGAGCGTTGCTAAAGTGGAAGCTCTGCTGGTGTCTCTCTCGCCGCCAGCCTGGCTCTTATTGAAGATAAGCATTTTCACCATGTCTCACTCTGTGCAGAAGGGGCCTTGCTGGGCTCTCATTAATTGTGGATACAAATTAAATTCATGCCATGCATTTAATTAATTGAGAAACGTCTTCGTCATGGAAGCTCACAGTGGCATTCAGTAGCGTGAAGGTTCTTCATCACTGAACACTTTTGTTGTTCTTTTCTTGGCCCGGATGACTCGTTAAGGCTTCCAGAATGTTTATTTTTGCCTGTGTGTTTAGCTAAGCTGTAAAGTCAACTGCATGATTATTAAATTCATATTCCTTTAGATAGTATTCAATTAGAACATGTAATTAAAGCTCTCTTCTAATGAACCAAAATTAAATGGCTTGCATGAAAGATGACACTTGTGTAAAGGCAGATACAACACATGCAAGTCAGTATTAATTTTCTATTAAGGCTAATTAAACCGTCATTATCATTGCATGGACGTGTGTTCATACAGTAAATCAGTATTAGTGACCATATATTGATACATGTAATACATCAGCTATGCTTGCCATTGTTTCTATTTGAATAGGGGTGAAAGATAAAGGGCATTTGAATCAATATTACGTTTTCAATATTTTTTTAAGTTATGCTCAATCGGCAGACTTAAACAATGTGCATGTTGACATTATTTTAGTGTGATAAAATTGCAATACTAACATTTTATAATATGACTATAATATGTATATTCAGTTTTACAACTTTATGGTAATGTCAAAGCAATGCCATAATGACTGTACAAATGATGTAAATAGCTTTACATCTCAAATAATACACATTTTATTAAGAATGAACACGTTTTATTAGATACTACTCTTCAAAATATTGGGGGCGGTATACTCACCAAGGCTGAATTTATTTGATCAAAAATACAGTTAAAGCAGTAATATTGTGAAATAATATAAATTTTTATTTTAATATATTTTAAAATGTAATTTATTCCTGTGATGGCAAAGGTGACTTTTACTCTTCAGTGTCACATGATTCTCCTTATGCTAATAAATCCTCCTAGAGTTTTGCTTCAATTTTTATGAAAAAATGAACCAGATAAATTTAGACCAAACTTGGTTTGTGTTATATTAACCATGAGCTGAGGGTACCTGCACAGTTTCGGGGCAGTGCCACCCAGTGGTCAGGAGATATGAAAAAATATTATTTTTGCTCATAACTTCTGATCAGATTAGCAAAAAAACACAAATTTCTTTAGGTTCTGTGCAGCATGCCGAGTTGAACGATGCCAAATGTATTTATTGACCAATTTATCGACCATTTTGGGTGTTGGCCATTTTGAATTTTTTCATAAAATAGTATATTTTCACAAGGTACTCAAAAAAGTTTGGGGAAGCAGCACCTTGTGGTCAAAACTTATAATGAAAAAAGAAAAAAAAAAAGAACTCTAATAGCTTTTTTGATTAGTTTAGGCTATTTTCATTAGACTGGTCTAGATAGATTCCTTGGGTCATGCCAAGAATATAGATACCAATTTTGCCATAGTCGACCAAACTTCCTGTCCGCCATTTTGATTTTCTTTAAAAACATATTTTTTCGAGTCCGGTCATCTTCAGACCATACTAGCATAAGTCGTGGATTTTGTGTTGATAGACGAAACCCTTTTCATACACCGCTTCAATGAATTTGATGGCGTAATGCCAAACTGCATTTTAGGTTGTATCTCTGCAAAGCTTTGACATATTGAACCCAAAATGTATGTCATTGTCACCTCACACTAACCACGCCACATCAATATGGTATCAGTGCCACCTATTGGTAAAAAAGAATTATTAGCAATTAAATCATATCACTAGTGATTGTATTTTTGATCATGCCATCATTTACTCCTAGTGTTCCAAACCTGTATGGCTTTCTTTCTTCTGCAGAGTACAAAAGAATTAAATTATTATATAAATTACATTTCTTTGGTTAGAATCCCTTCAAACTTGTACTGAACCTAGAATGTTCATTTAAGAGCAACAGTGTCACAGAAACACATTTATGGTCCACCTTCTGTGAGTACAATGTCACAACATAACCTTAACTTCCATAGCCTAATTTGTGTTTTTACCTGCTGGAAGCTGAATTTGTAGTAATTACTGACCAGCCTTGATGTGCCCTTTCAAAAGCTACTGCTGACACAATTAGTATGGTGTGAAGATAGTCTGGCTACTCTTGGACACACACACACACACACACACACACACACACACACACACACACACACACACACACACACACACACACACACACGCGCACGCACACACACACACACACACACACACACACACACACACACACACACACACACACACACACACACACACACACACACACACAAACACACAAACACACAAACACACTAAGACACAGAGACAAACACAGACTCAGTTTTTGCTGGCTCACCTTGACAGTGAATGATTACTATGCTCTGTGTTTTGCGAATGACGAGGAACAACTCCTGCAAGCCAAATGTGTTTCCCTCCAAGAAAACGTCCTTGAACTCCTCCACAAAGTGATGTAAAGAACCGAATGATAAAATCTTTGCAGTAACAAGCTGTTCATGCTGCACCCTTTTCTGACATACTATTTGAGAAGCAGACAGTGGGATACTGGGCACTTTGCTAGCCAAGCCTCTCAGAGTCTTCTGCTAAGACAGCGTAATTATTACAATCACCTCATCTCTTTTTTGGAGCAGACACATGCATGCCATGAACCAATTCACAAAGCAACTTGAGATGTAACTTAAAGAGAGAGAGAGTGCTCTTATCTTGGATCTGTCAATGCTTTAGTGAGTACACCCAGCATGCTTTGCTCCAAAAACTGCACAAAGTGCAGGTGATTTAAAAAAAATATATGCAGGTAATTTAGGTGTGTATTCACCCGTCAGATTTAAGAAAAAAATATAGAGAGAGAGTTAGTGTAGAGGTCTGTCCCATTTGCCATTCTTCTGTACTATTTTAGGCCATTTTTGTAGGAGAAGGAGTGCAAGTAGTGTGTTCACAGTGAGCAATGCAATGAGACACTGTATTCACTCATGCACCTTATGAAGCGGAATGGGAGTTTTATCTGGAAATGATGGTGGTATGATCAAAAATGGTCAAAATGGCAGACACAGTGACTGCTGAAACTTGGGTGATAAGGCTGGTCCTCTGAGTGTTGGTGGTCCACTGATTAATGTGAAGACAGGTCAGGTGACCACAAGAAGAGATAAGACCTGTCCTGATGCCCTTGATGATGACTTGGCGAGGCTTCTCTGGAGGGCGACTCAGTCTGAGAAGGCAGCATTATGCAAAGTTGAATGCGTTGACAAAATTGGTAATATTTGTTTAACATGTACTGTATGTAAAAGGCCATTTTGGCAATTGTATCGAATTAGGACTCAGGCAAGTGGTCAAAACAGGCATATGGACATGTTTAAAATGTAATTTCTCAAATGAAAAGCTTATATGTATATAGCAGTTTTTGTTACTACAGTCTCCAGTGTCACATGATCCTTCAGATATCATTCTGATATGCTGATTTGGTGCACAAGACACATTTCTTGTTGAACTCAGTTCCGCTTCTTAATATGTGTGTGGAAACTCAGTATTCTTTGATGAATGTAAAGTTCAAAAGAACAGTATTTATTTGAAATGTAACTATTTTGTAACATTATAAATTTATTTACTTCCACTTTCGATCAGTTTAATACATCCTTGCTGAATAAGAGTATTCATTTCTTAAAAAAAGAGACAAAAAGAAGACAAGCATTTAAAATGTCACTTTAATTAACTGAAATGAAACTGAAATGTACTGAAATCATACTGAAATGTATGTAGTAAAAATAGCATTAGTGTTGTATTTGAGATTATACTACCCTTCAAATTCATATACTACATGACATTGTAGTGTAGTGCACAGTGTATAGTACATAATTTGAGGCACTACTTATGTGATTGTGATTTCTCCAGTAGGGACTACTTAAGTCACTATTTAATTGCATTTGTTAGCTATTAGCTAAAAGCCATTGCGTCTAGCAAGTGGTGGGGTAAATCACCCCCAAAATACAGGGATTATCTAAGCAATAAATGAATCAAGGTGAAGAAAAAATCCATTGTCTAATAGCTTTTGCTGCACAGGAGGCAACTAATGTACCCTAAGCTGGCTGGGCTCAAGATCAGCCTCAGGGATCAATGTTCTTAAGCCCAATCAAAGCAATTCCATCGTATTATTTGGCTAGACTAATTGCTCGGACTAAAAAAGTGCAAAGTTTACCCCTAATGAGATTGACCCGTAGAATAAATGTGTTCCCTTGCTTTAAAGATTACGCCGACTTTTCTTATCCAGGGGCGCTTGTTAAATGAACACTTCCTGAGCATCCGGCTTTAATCGCTATTGCCATAAAATCATTGCTTGTGCATATTTCACAAGAAAAATGCTGTTTTCCCAGTGTCTCTGATTTAAAGGCACAAATCTCTGGATCAGCCAGGGTGTTTCACACATTATTGCAGTTTATCATGCACTGCACAAGTCTTTGCTACCCATTAGCAGTAGTGCAGTCTCCAGTCTTTTTAGTGGATGATCAGTGGGCTGGTCCTCTGGGTGTTAGTGGTCTGCTGACTGAGCCTCGGTGTGATGTGCTTAGATGACAAGACCTGCCCGGATGCCCTTGGACATTTTGCTGTCTTGGCGAGGCTTCTACCGATGGGGAAATGGCAGAATCTCTCTAGAGTGGCCGTAGATGCGATTGATTGGAGCGGGCAAAAGAGACAGTGATGTACTCTTTGTCACTCCCACTCCCCCATGGCGTGAAAGTTTAAAGCAAGAATCAATCCTCTCGTTGGCCACCTCATGGAGGCTGTCGATAGTCATAAGTGGCTGACCTTCTCATCAAAGTTTGTGCCCCTCATCAGGCTCATGGACTCTGGCAGATATTGCTTGGAAAGCTGCATCCATCAATCCTGTGCCAACACAGCCAGGGATTGTCATGGTGACAAGGCTTTGAGGGTTTTTCACAAGAGCTGAAGTGTTAATAAAGTTAATAACACCACTGTCAGTGGCAGATGTTCAACAGGAGTTAGCATTTAAATGCAAAAACATAATTTTTTAAGCTCCACAATGTGCATAAAATACATTGAGATCAAAGTCATAGTCATCAACAATCCCCAGTTTCCACAATGCAGACGTTACTATAAGTAGCATATTGTTTTGCTTGATATCTTCACTTACAGATATTATCATCTTCATTTACAATGCACTGCACTCAGTCTGGAGTAATTGGTCTACTAATAGATACTTCAGAGACTTTTCTACTTAAAAGTATGACGCTCAGAACTAGTTCCTGCTGAGAAAATGGTTATCTCTCGCTCTCACTTTGACACTTCACCACTAAGGATCTGTCTTCCTGTTCCCCAGGCTCTACACCACTGATGAGCTCTGTCAACCTCTGTATCATGACATTATATCTACTACATGGATTGATCTACATTTAAAGCTACACTGTAAAAAGTACAAAAAAACAACATTGCAGTTGTGAAAGAAATGTACAGAGCCCCATTTGTACAAATGTACAGGACCTTTGCAAAAAGAAAAAAATACACAGACTTTTGCATGCGCACAATAAACTTTGTGTGCGCTCACGAGAAACTAATAGTTATCCGAAGCTATATGATAGCTTTGTGTGAAGAAACAAATTGTAAGTTGTTATTTTCTTTAAAATATATATCCCTTAAATGCATGATCCCTTAAATTTGGATGTTTCTCCAATCAGTATTACATATTCAGGTCTTTAGAGATCTTCTATATCTAACACGGATGGATCTCTATCTGTCGTGATAATATAAAACTCTCCTGATATTAGAGTAACAATTACAGAATAATAAAATAAAGCATATTTTGTTACCTTTTGGAGCTTGGAAGGGTTCATTTTGAGCAGATGTTTTATATCATCATCACTGTCCTCATCAGAGCTCATTTCCCAGTGCATTCAGCATCTGGCTCATATATTAACGATCTCAAACATATTCTCAAAACTAACATTTTCAACATCTTCAAAATCAATATTTTGATCACTGACAGCTCCTTCACCAGATCCACCATCAAGTGAACGTGACTCTAATATTTAATTGCGTTCAGTACTTGCTTTGCAGTAAATCCCTGAGCCATTGCTGATGATACTTCCCATTCTTTTGTTTTCTGCCTGTGGTAACTATGAGTGAAACATTACTTCATCATTGTGTATCAGACATTGCCACCTTGTGGAATAAAGGTGAATTACACTTTTATTGCAGATTTAATTATTGTTGTGCAGAAAAAATATACTTACACTGTTACACACCTCAGGTCGTTAGCGACCCTATACAATTTTTACAAAAAAATGAAAGAAAATTTTAATTATTTTACATTTTATATATTTTTTTCCTTTTATATTATTTATAATGAATTTATTTAGGGATACTAAGAAGGTTGATGTCTAACTTATAAAAAAATAATGAGGAGGAGGGCAGTGAATGACGTCCCGGGTCACTAAAGACCCTTAAGGCATTTAAGGGATATAGTTACATATGTAATAATTGGTAACGCTTCCTTTTACAGTACAGTACTTACGTGTACTTACAGTGTACTTACCTAGAAAGTACTGGCTAATATAAGGTAAGTACATGGGTTAGGGGTAGGTTTAGGGGTAGGTTCAGGGTTAGTACCTAGTTATTACCCAGTAATTATAATTACTATAATAAGTACATAGTAACTACATGGGTAACAGGACTGTAAAAGGAAGCATTACCTAATAATTTGTAGGGCCCTATGATTTCCGTGATCACGGAATCGCGGACGGAATTGCGGAATTGGCAAATTAACGCGGAATCTAGTGTTAATGCGGAATTTCGTGGAATTTTACATATTTGGTTTGAAATTCTGTTTTTATGTGGGAGAAGAACGTATGTCTGGGGGAAATGCAGACAGGGGGAAGCAAATCTGGGCGACACAAACCCTCCCGTCATTTCAGCTCCAATGACGGCATCAAAACAATGAAAGCATGGCGAAGCGGCTCTCCACGGCTCTGCTTTCGTCGGCGAAAAAGTTAAGAAACTCGACGCTATAAGCCCTCATTACCGAGCTGAGCAGTTCGCACATGACTTTTATGCAGTGTTTCCCACACATAGACTAATTCGTGGCCACAAAATCAACTCCGGCCATCACATATTGCGTTTCGTAATTTTTTTTTAACGCCATTTAAAACACGCAGCGTATACTTTCAGTTGTATTTCCTTTCCCCGCTCTCCCTCTGTCTCTTTATCACTCACGTGTCTCTCTCACATACACGCACGCACACACACACACACACACACACAACTCCGTGCACACCGCGTCTGTCTATGAGGCGCCGGACTGGACAAAAGCGAAGCGTACTCCGCGAGCGACACTGGGGGAGAGAGAGACAGAGTGTGACTTTTTTTTTAACTTATATAAACTAATATAATTTATTTTACTTGACAGTTTAAAGCTCATAACCATATTTTGTTGTTACTTGAAGAGTGCAGTGTTATGTTGCATCATGCAGTATTTGTCCTGAAAAGGCTACTCAGTAAATGTCTGTTACCTCAATAAATTTAAGGTCATTCCTATTTTATTTGTATACATTTTAATCATTAACTTTAAAAGAACAATCTTTTTACGACTAAAATAACAGTAAAGGGTAAAAAAAAAAAAATTATTCCCAAAAAATAAAACGGAAAAAAACGGAATTTGGGAAAAAATAAAACGGAATTTGGGAAAAAATAAAACGGATTTCATAGGGCCCTAATTTTGTAGTCACTTTCTTTTTTCTTTTTTTGGTGAGTTATTTTATTGTATGGAATAGAGCAGGAACTTCCTGCCATTCTTCTCCATTTGTTTTCCGCAGAAGAAAGAAAACAATACAGGTTTTGAATGGCATGAGGGCTATTAATGATAACAGCACTGCTTTTTTGGATGAACTATAGGAGCTGTTTCTACCTGATCTGACTTTTCAGACATAGATTGTTGACCAAGATGTTGCAGACTTCAAGAGGACTGTCATTTTGAAAATGATCTTTACAAATATTTTATTTTCACTATTATTATATAAGATAAAATGTATATATATATGACACATTGATTGCCTGCTCATTCAATACAGCTTCAGCAGTGCTGAGAGCTGTATTTTTGTTGCTGCTATTTTTTATTGATTATTAACAGTTAGTAAACACTCTTGCTGCTAGTTACATTGTTACACCAGTAGGAATGAAACAAGTAATAAGTTAGTCTTTATGAAACGGGAAGCCTTTATGAGTGAGTCATTCATTCATTTACAGCTTATTCGTCCAAAAACGCTGATTCATTTATAGGAACAAAACTATTGTGTGTCTTTATATAGCTGTGTGTTATCCAAAGCTGATTTGTTTAAACACACTGTTTCATTCAGGAATTAAACAAGTAATTGCCTTTATGAGTGAGTCATTCAATTATTTTCAGCTGATTTGTTCAAAAATACTTTATATCTGATGTCTTTAAATAATATGTTCTTACGTCAACAAATGTTTGGAACAATGCAATTATTGTGTTCATGTTCAATTGTGCAAAACACATTTGCTGCTATTCAGGTGAGATACGGATAAGGTCAGAGACAAGTTTCATGTTATGGTTAGGTCAACAGTGTAATTTTAGATGCAATTATATGCTGCTGGTATTTTTTTATATTAGTGCAATGTAAAAATATGTGTACACAAATGCATCATATCAAATGAATGGTTACACTTTATTTTAAGGTGTCATTGTTACAGTGCAATTATATATTTGAGTACTGATGAATATTAATTTACAGAGACACAATTTAAAGAGACACAATTTCACCTTTGGTATGACCAAAATTGATCATGTCACAAGCTACACATACCTCGGGCTGAAAATAAGTTTAACTGGAAACCTAAATTTGGCCGTGAATGAACTGAAAGAGAAAGCAAGAAGGGCTTTCTATGCCATCAAAAAATCTATCCAAATTGAAATACCAATCAGAATCTGGCTCAAAATTTTCCAATCAGTTATAGAGCCAATTGCATTATATGGCAGTGAAGTTTGGGGTCCTCTCCTAAATCACGAATTTGACAAATGGGACAAAAATCAGATTGAAACCCTGCATGCCAAGTTCTGTAAGAGTATCCTGGGAGTGCAGAGGAACACACCGAACAACGCATGCAGGGCAGAATTGGGCCAATACCCTCTACTAATACACGTTCAGAAACGAGCCATCACATTTTGGAATCATCTAAAAATGAGTGACCCCAACTCTTATCATTTTAAAGCCCTTAAAACCCATGAAATGATTCCTGAGAAGAGCCCGCTCCTTCAGCTGGTCCTGCGGCTCCACACACAGACTAAAGGCGGGCGTACACGGTGCGATTTTTAGCTGTTTTACGAGCTCGCAGATGATTTTTTTCACTCGGGAGAAATCGCGTGTAAATCGGTTATGCTCGCATGCCGCGGCTCGTATCGTGTGCGAGGAAGATACGAGCCGAGCCGAGCACCTCTCGACCTCCCGATAATTTTTAAGCATGTCGAAAAAGTTCGGGGGCTGTCGGCTTGCATTCGTGAGGTGTGTGCGGTTGAATGAGCCGATTTGTCGATCTATCTGAATTTGACCAATCAGGAGCTGGGAAAATCCACAGAAGAAAGACGAAAATGGTGTGGACTGCTAGAAACACTGCTTCAATTAATGTTTTTATGTTGACTTTGTGAAAGGTTAACTAAACAGCATCTGCCGTGTTCCTGCTGGCCAGTATTTGGAATATTTCATCGTGTCGTATATCACTGCCTCCGTACGATTTTCGGATAAACTCATTCGTAAAGTGTGCGTGGACATACGATCTTCCGACCGTCAGAATTCGCACCGTGTACGCCCGCCTTAACACCACTAACCATCCTCCGCCTCAGGACACGCACACCCTCAGCCACACAATCCGGCCCAACCACATCATACAAGCACAACGAGAGAATTACCTGACCTACTGGACTGAAACCACAGAAAAACAAAGTAAACTTGAATGTTATTTGGCCCTAAATAGAGACTACACCACGGCAGAATATCTGAGTACAGTGAAAGACTGTAAACTAAGAAGAAGGATGACGAGGCACAGACTGAGCAATCACACTCTGACTGTAGAGACGGGCCGACACAGACAGAACTGGCGGCCCAGAGAGAGACGCGTTTGCCCGTACTGTGAGCAAGGAGAAGTGGAGACCGAGCAACACTTCCTCACCAGCTGCCCCAACTATGAGGACATTAGAGGGACTTTTTATACAAAATTTGAAATACTTTGCCCTAACTTCATACAATTAAACAACAAAACACAATTTCAACATCTATTAGGTGAAAAAAGAGATTGTATCCTACTAGCAGCCAGATACATTGATGCTTGTCACAAAAAGAGAGTCGACGAATAATCAGTGATGCGCACACACACACACACACACACACACACACACACACACACACACACACACACACACACACACACACACACACACACACACCACGAAAACACTAACACTGAATTCTAAATTCTTCACAGAATTTTTAAATGTTCATAAACTCTTCTATTTTATTTTATTTATTTATTTACTTTACACTGTTAATTTGTACAATTAATTTAATTTGTACATTTAGATGTTATAATATTTTACTATTTTGATGTCTTTCTAATTATTCTATGTATTCCAAGCTTTGGCAATATTGTATGATGTACAGTCATGCCAATAAAGCAATTTTGAATTGAATTAATTTACAACATGTACTTACTATAGGGTTAGGGTAGGATTAGGATTTGGTTGAGGGTTAGTTGCATGTCATTTACTGTAACATAAGTAACAAGTACACTGTAAAATAAAGTGTTACCAAATTAATAATTTAAATATTAGTACATAGTTAAAGTCATTTATAATAGAAATAAAAAGTGGGACTATTCAGGAATGCCACAACTGTGTATTGTTTGGAGGCACGTACCGGTTCTCCCGTGACTCCGTTTAGAACTATTTCTGTTGGCGGAGCAAAAACAGACAAAGTTACTGACAATATTGCCTAAAGCGTTGTAGTGTACTCAATAACTTTCTTGTTAATGCACTGTCCCGCAAAAGCAATATCACACTCTAAACCAGCATCCAAAAATTACATACTACGGGTAGGCACTGACTTCAGTGGCCTGAGAACACTGGTGAAATTTGATTTGGATGAAATGTGACCTCTTTTTTGAAAGTAAGTTAATGAAGGGCATTGAATCAGTAGAGGTTATGGCAGAATTGGTCATAACACCACATGAGTGGGCAAAGCAATAATGCGTCCTTCAAATAAATAAGTTCAAATATTTCAGCTTTATTTTTGGGTTATCCCACACCTTGCTCATTTTAAAGTGTAGAAACATAATTGGGTACACTTAACACAGATTTGTGGGTAGCACTACATTAAATGATCAAATTTTTGCTCTCTTTTCCCACCAAAATGAGCCTGACTCCTTGACAGCCACAGCTTTTTTATAATGAGATACATCTACGCCCCACTCTCTTCAATCAGTCTTCTCAGATAGTCCATTTCCTTGGCTGTGGGAGGTTGTGAAATATTCAGGAGCATGCATCAGTACTCCTATTATTGAAATCAGCAGCTACTCTTTTTAAAAGGTGTAGCCATTAATCAATCATTACCGGAACATTGGCTTTATTATTTGCTTCATTACCAAAGCTCTACCTCTGGCAACCACCATTTTGTGTGCATGAGTGGAATCTAATGCAGCGACTAGTGCCATTTTTCTATCATTATGTGAGCACTAGAGGTCTTTTGTTGGAGATTACTGATAATGTTTTCAACCCTTACAGCCCTTCGTAACAGCATTCTATTGTGTACAGTCTTTCAGGATTAATTAATTGTGTCACCATGCTTGTGTCTGAAAGGCATGTGAATGAAAGGCTTAAGACTTCAGGTGAACTTAATGAAAGTTTTGCAAAGCATTTTCAGTACGTAAGCATTCATAAAGGTGCTAAGCTTCAATCATATGTCAAGTTGACTCTACATGTCTAATGACCTGCACTGAAGTGATAAGAGAAGTCATAGAGATCTAACAGGCCGATAATCAAGCCATGACTGTCCCAGCATGATGAGTTTTTATCAGCTTGCTTTAGAGACCCCCTAACAAGATTCATTGCTTTTCTTTCTCAGAATTAGGAAGGGTTATCCGCAAGAGCGGTCAACTTTGGAGGGAAGCTCTTTTAATTATCATATCGTTGTCGGCTATCGATTTCACCCTCGTCTTAAAGCAGAGGTATCAAAAGAACATCCAGCACCAAACAAGAAATAATTTCTCATGTCATTCGTCGTGTCGCCTTGCTCAGCTGAGAAATGGTTGGAAATTATACTCCATTTAGGGCAATTGTGCTCCTGCTCAATACAAAGCCATTATTGTCCTCGAGAAATAGAGTAACATCTCTGTAGAGGAGCGACCGCCATCATGTGGGAGTGTAAAAACAGCTGTGATGGATGTTGTTCAAATGTAATGACTGAACTTGCAGTCAGCACAGTAGAGGAGGAGAAGACCGAGACCATTGTGTGTGGTGGTTATTGGCTCCTGTTTTTACTTGGCATAGTCAACTGAAATCGAGCTGGGAAATAAACTGCCTCACACACGCCAAGCCCTGAACGAAATATTGCTATGAAAAAGAAAAAAAAAACTTCCTTGACTAGGCCGAATGCAGCTGTGGCCAGCAAGGTTATTAATTTTGTCGTAAATGAATGTGCCACGATGCCACTGGCTCAATTTTGTTGGTGGATTTGAAAAACGGCAGCTATTATTATTACTATTTGAGCACAATCAGTCTCATGTCTCCAAGCTGATTAGGAGTTGTCCTGAATGGCTCTGATTGTGTAATGATCAGCTAATTACAAAGAGCCCAGTCCCATGCTGTGGTGAATTCAGCCTAGCTGCTAATGCCAGTCTGGCAGAGTGAATAATGCCCATAAGAGTTTCACTCACAATAGTGCTACAGTAGTGGCTTTAGAGCACATAGCAATTGATGTTTTTTTTTTCATATGTTCTTATCCGTGGATGAAATGTTAGCTTTGAATATCTCTTTGTAAATATGGCATCATATATCAGTTGCCAATGTGTATTTACACACAGTTGTTAAGCGATCTGTGTGACTGTGATGCATATTGCCAATGAATAATAGAAAACAGCGAAGCAGAGAGCCATGGCTGTAGCTCGAATCGGATCTATTATACATAACCATGAGCTACTGCAATTAACAATAGTTTAAAAATCTATCTATCTATCTATCTATCTATCTATCTATCTATCTATCTATCTATCTATCTATCTATCTATCTATCTATCTATCTATCTATCTATCTATCTATCTATCTATCTATCTATCTATCTATCTATCTATCTATCTATCTATCTATCTATCTATCTATCTATCTATCTATCTATCTATCTATCTATCGCTGCTGTCAAAATACTAAGAAGTTCTGAAATTCATATAACATTTCCAATTCAATCGAAATATTTGAAAAGAAAAAAAAAACAATTCATATTTTCGATCATTTTGGACCCTACTATAAATCATTAGAACATGCCTGGTGTAGTAGTTGCAACATGGTCGTCATACCAGAGTTCAGTTCAGTGTACTTTGGCTGTTGTGACAGTGATAAGCACTTTGTTCCAGAATTTGGAGACAAAAATAGGGAAACTCACTGACCAAGACCGACCAGAGTGGCTCTTCTAGACTCAGGGCTTAAACCAACCAAATGTAACAGAGCAGAACAGGGCTAGAATAGGTGGACACCACATCAGGCAATTCCATTAGCTGCATTGCACACGAATCAGAGCCTTGAATCTAATTCCATCTGCCACAGAAGAACAGTGAGCTTCAAGAGACCATGTGACCCAGCAGAACGCCGATAACTGTCCTTCTGTAACATGTTGTAATGTGTACTTCGGGGCAGCTAGAGACTGTAAGACTGAGGTATTGTGAGCCATGGTGCATAGCGGTTTGAAGCAGACAGGCTGGACTAGAGCGCCGTTTGCCCCGGCACTGAGACTGATGAACGTGCCGTTCTGCCGAGATGGGCCCATTTATTACATTCTGACATGACAAATCATTGCACAAGGATACAGGGCCAGTTTGTGCACTCTGCCACCCCACCACAACAAAGCCATTGGTAATTCTAATGGCCAGTATGTGCAAATGTGACATTTCTTTTATGGTCATGCAAGTATCTCCTTTTTGCAGCCGATTCTGCACCATTAAGTTTAAAAGGAAGGGTTTTGTTTAAGCATAATATTCAGGAAGAGACCCTGCAGTTCCTCAATGACTAAAGGAGCATTTGATCCACTTTACTCAGACTGCATAATATAGGGAAAAAAGAAACGTGGAGAACCACAACTGAATACAAAAAGACACACTTTGTACTTTAATTAGATCCTTACATGTCACACATATACTTAAAAAAGCCTGATTTCTATGAATAGGAACAAACCTGTGGTACACGACAGTTGGGTTATTCATTCTCTAATACTAATGCGCACCTCTTAGAAATATCCTCTCCACCTACCGGCATTTGATCTGATGTTTTTTTTTCCGTACTTGTTCCCTGCCGCTCTGAGCTTTGATGTCCGTTTTCATTAAACAGATTGTGTTTCTTTTCTCATAGAGCTGGGTCATGCTTAACAGGGCGTACTCCACGTGCAAAGAGGTGGGTCACTGGTGAAGCGTGTCTGTGCAAATTTTAGAGGGATTTAAAATGGGTTTTGTCGTTGAGAAATGGCTGTGTACCTACAAGTACAGCTAATTGTATTTTCAATTAATTCCTTCGGCAAATGATGGTAATGATAAAAGCAGAGGTGACTTTTGGCACTACTCAACTGTGACTTTGTTAATTAGATTCGAGTCATGAGCAAAGCCCAGTACATCCTCTTGTTTTTAAAGATGCTGTGTAATGAATGCAAATTTCAGTTGTTTTCTGTCTCTCGTCAGTTCTTTTTATTCGCTACATGGTCGAAAGTATGTGGACATCCATTTTTAATTAACAGGCTGTACTATTTCAGATACTCCCACTTTCAGCAGAGATATCAAATCAAGCAATCCAGCCATGCAATCTGCTTAGACAATCAATTTCCATGTAGTGGGTGGTATCTTTTCGGCTCCCGCATGACAATGCGTTTACATCACAAAGCGTGATTCGTAAACATTTAAACAAAAGTTTTACTGAGTTTGGCATACAAGAATTTGCCTGTGGTTTTCTACCATGAAAAAATGGCAAGGAAACACTGGGTTTTTCTCAGAGCTGCACGCAATGACACAGAGTAATAACAGTGTAGTCCAATTCTAACACTAATGGCCCTTTTAACCTTTTTTGTATATTCAATGAATCAAAAGCATACAGCACAACCAATATAGTCTTATTGGTAAAATTTTCCAATGACAATCCATTTGTTAACATTAGTTATCTACCTTACGTTAGTTAACATGAACGAACGATGATACATCTAAAACATTTGATATTTTTAGTTCATGTTAATTTCAATATTTACTACTACATTTTTAAAACAAAAACTTTGTTAATATTATTTTATGGACCCGAGCTATCATGAACTAACAATGAACAGTATTATTGTGTTTTTTATTATTATTATATCTATTGAATGCATAGCATTTGAACTCCATAAATATACATTTTTAATTATTTGAAGGTAGAAGGTATGCTTAGCATTAACAAATTTGAGCATATGCTTAAATGAATCATAATTGCAACTGGATACTGCCATATAGTGTATCTATAGCCTTTAGATCTTCGTTAGCTAAGAGTGGAGATGTAGAGAGGAGAAAAACAGTTTTACGAGTGAGGAGGAAAAAATCTACTCTGTGCGGCTCAAACAGACAGGAGGAGTCGGCCCATGAGAATCTCCCTCTCTGTACAAACATGCTGAAGCTCAGCACAAAAGAAGAGTGTTTTCTGCTTACTATCCCTGATGGGAGGAAGTCAATCTCTGGACCCTCTCGAGCAGGGCACGGTGGTCCACTCCTGCTTAGCTGAACATTTGTCTGGCGGGCCGATGTATTATTCATTTGGACAGGTTTGCAGCTGGATTAGTCCCTGCCATGGCCTGTTTTCTCTCTGTCCGCAGTGATGTGCTGATGGCTTAATGATGCGACAGGTCTCTGGGAGGTGGTTAATGCATCTGGCGGCTGGTGACACCTGCCAAAAAGAGAATCTCCTGATGGGAAGAGAGCAGCTGCACAGCAGATGCAGGCTAATAAAACACTGCTCTTTACTGGCCTCTGATTGGCCGGCTCACGACAGAGGTGACGGGGAAACAGCTCTTTGTTTAAGCTTAATCACCAGACAGGATGCTGAGGTGAACAAACTGATGTGTCTTCCTGTCACACACCTACATTTCCCTGATAATGCTAGTTAATGTGGATATTTTATCAGTGACAAGCCTTTATTTGCATCATGCATTTTTAATTCAGATTATACTTAAGGGAAAAGTGCATTGCATTTCAGCCTTCAGTTAGTAAAACTCTAAGGGTTTGTCTACATTTTTAAAGACAAAAATATTTGTGCTTATAAGCGCTGAGAGTCCCCACGGTCATGTCTGCCAAATAATAGTTCATTGAGTCAGTGAACTGCAAAAGCAGCAAATATGCCCACCTGGAGAAGTAAAATATTCATGTCATACCTGGTGTAATGTGGCATCACTAATGCAGCGTGATGGCAGATGGAATTTTGCTGGGTTGGGTGGCAGCACTACAGAGGGGCCTGTCATATTTAATGGCAGACAGTCCTTATGACAGTTCACATTAGCCGCTGCGGATGCTGAAAATTTTATGTTTTATATTCCCTTAAGTCGGACTTTACATGAAATATCATCAGGAAATTATACTGGAAAATGAGGTCAAGGCTACAAAAAAAAAAAAAAAAAGAGAGAGAGAGAGAGAGCGCTCTACGGTTTAGTTAAATTGTAGCCAAGGCTTTTAACATACAAATAGAGTGTAAATGGTATGTACACAGAAACCATAGAGGAGACAAAATCAAAAGAGACCATAATTACCATTTGCTGGAGAATGTGTGTATTCAAAATTCTACAGGCAATCGCCTTTGTTCATAATTTAAGACCATTTTAAGCTCTTTGGAGTCATGATTTTATGCAGCCGAGTTCATAATCTGTTTTTTGAGGTGGAGAATTTGGAACTCTAGTGAACTCTAGTGCCATCCTTTGTATATCAGTGGTTCTCAACTTGTTTGATTCAAAGACCGCCAATATTGGCTAAAATATTTCCTTTGGTATTTCTGCTGTAAATATGACAACATTGCTTGTTTTCAACTTTATTTATCAACAGAAATTGAGAAGGTTGATATGCTAAAATTAAACCTAAAACTTTTTTTTTTAGAGCTTTATGTAATAACACAAAGCTTGAGCAATTTAGTAGGGGTGTGCAAAAAAATCGATTCACATTTGAATCGCGATTCAATCTTTACCGATTCAGAATCGATTCATAGAATTACAAAAATCGATTCATACATTTTTTTTTAATGGCGTGCACGGGCGGAGTGGCAATCGGGTGAGTCGGGACTTTTACCGGTGGTCCGGTAGTGTTTCGAGGCCGCGAGGGCCGGTCACCGTCTGATAAATAGTTACATTGCAAGTTCTTGCCGCCCGCTGGTCAAACTGCAGCCTCTCTGCTCAACCCGTAAATAAATGCATCGATCCGCAGATCTTATGTTTGAGTTCTGTAGATCTTTTGCCAAGCGTGTCAGAGGTTACGGGTTCTAAACCGCACTCGTATAGTTTTTTCTCTCTCTCATCAAAACCCAATATGTTCATCACGTTTGTGTGCATTTTATTTTGTGATGTCACCGGAGTCTCCACAACGGCGATAGATTGAAGCGCGTTTCCGAGTGAAGACTGCGCGAGCCACAGAGAACACTGTATCCATGACACTGATAGCAGCGGAAAACGAGCGCGCAGCTTGATTTCAAAAACAACAGATCTCTTATTTAGGCCTTGTCCACACGGACACGGGTATTTTTATAACCGGAGTTTTTCCTACAGCGTTTAAAAAAAAAATCCCGTCCACACAGACTGATCTCATGAAATGGCGTATGTATGACATGCCAATTCGTATTTCCATTTTTGGCGTGCTATCAACACGCATAATCGCTTTTCAGCGTGTTTATCAACGCCTTTGACTTAACGTTATATTACTGTATTATGTATAGATATATGACCTACCCCAACCCCGTCCCTAAACCTACCCGTCACTGGGGTTAATACCATTTATGAGTGTTCCCCAACCATCCTAGGAAAAGAAATATCGCTCCACAGATGTAGATATAGATTTTGCTTCGTTTCGCTCGGACATTTAACGGCGTACACATACACGCGGAATCACTCGGACGTTTAATGGCGTAGACATACACGCAAAAGATTTCGGCGTGGACATACACGCGGATAGCTCAAAATGCGTATAGATAACACGCCACTTGACTTGAAAGTGGCGTGTATGTTTACGCAAAGTCATGATGTCATGTTGGTCCACACATGCTCGGTCTCCGTCTACATGAAAATGCAAAAACACGCTATCAAGAGCGGTCAAGAGCATGCCACACCAGCAGGCGGCGATATAAACCTTAACCGTAAAGCCACGTTGGCCAATCAGAAGCGCAAATCTGACGTCAAGCACAGCGGATAACGGCGCACACTCTGACGTCGCAAGGCAAAAACCCCGTTTCACTGTCTACACGACAACACTGAAACCGGCGTTTCTGAAAATCCTCACCCTGGCAGGGGTTTTCAGAAATGTTCGGTTTCAGTGCGTTTTCGTGTGGACGAACGGCCGAACCGCGTAAAAAAAGTCACGGTTATAAAAATACCCGTGTCTGTGTGGACAGGGCCTTAATAGCGAACTAAATGAATGCTCTGCTAGTTAACTGGAGATACCCGCAAATTACGCCTATGAACGACTTCACTGGATCTAAACAAATCAATCTAACCATAGATGTTACCAGTAGCAGTGGCTTTTTAAAATCTATTTAAAATAATTTCGCAAGGGTTCTATGACATTAGTATATATTTTTTAGGAAGTTCAATGTGCCCAGTCGAGTTCACATTTCAACAGTCAGCCTGGTAGCTGAAGTAGTCCTTAAACCACAATTTAGCATAATTGTTTGATCTGACTACAGCACTTTAAAGCTAAATGTAAAAGCTTTTTATTTAAGTTTTATTTTAAACTTGAATTAAATGTATTTGAAAGCTAGCCAAAGCTTGGCACTTTGCACTTTTTAGTTCCAAAAGTTTTTATTTTTGTATGAAAACATATAAAGTAATATCAAACTACATTTAATTTGTTGTGTTTTTTTTTTCTTTTAAATTGTGTCTACTGCAATCAATCACATAGGAAAAAGTAAACTACATTTATATACTGCGAATCGTTTTTTGAATTGAGAATCGTTTTTGAATCGAAAATCGATTTTGAATCGAATCTTGAGACAAAAAATCGGTATCGAAACGAATCGTGACATTTTCTGAATTGTGCACCCCTACAATTTAGTATTGTATATACTACACTTGTACTTGAACAGTATATGATTTCCAATAAAAATAAAATTGTAAATTGTTGTGAAAAATCCGTCTACATCTCGATTTGTGTGTGTGTACAGCTGTATATTACATTGTAGGTACCAAATGTCCCCACAAGGATAGTTAAACCTGAGATCACCTACATTGTGGGGACCAGCCAGCGAGGGAAATGTGTTAATAAGCATACTAAATTATATATTTTTGAAAATGTAAACATGCAGAAAGTTTTGTGTGATGGGTAGCCTTAGGGGTAGGGTTAGTGTAAGGGGACAGAATATACAGTTTACATCGTAAATAACATTACATCTATGGAGAGTCCCCAGAAAGATAGTGAACCAGACATATGTGTTTGTGTGTGTGTGTGTGTGTGTGTGTGTGTAGTGTCTATTTTACCCTATTGAAAAAGGCACATTTTAGCTTTAGCTTTTATACTTTTAAAAAGGTGACTTGTTACGGAAATAAATTATGTTAAAAGAATATAATTAAGTGCAAACTAAATTAATGTTTTGGACACTTAATTACATATTAATTGTAATAAAATTTAAATCCATTATAGTTTAAAGCTGCCGTCGGCAATTTTTTTTTTATCATATACAGTGAAATCGACACTATAATCCGACAGAACAACATAAATAAAGTGGTTTTATAAAAAAACCGAGCTTCTAACTCCACCTGGAGCGTGTTATTTGTTTTGGAAAAATCCACAGCTCCCGGATCATCGGGTCCAATCAGCGCAGGGGGGTGTGAGATCTGACTGTCAATCACAGATCGGGCACACGCCACCCCTCGCGCACGTTACAATCACATGCACACGCCTGAAGTTCGCGCAGTAACAAAGAGTGATGGCGGATGTATCTCGCTGTCAAAACACTAACAAATCAAGGAAGCTCATTTAGGGTATAAATGACGTAAGCAATTGTAATCTATCGTTAGATTAGCCAGGGCAGCATGCCTCCAAATAATCCATGGTGTTGATGGATGCTGATGAGACGGGCGCGTTCACAGATAACCTGTTGCACACGCACTGACGAGCACGAACTCGGTGGGAGGGTATTCGTTGATAGTGGGGGAGGGCCATGAGAGTTGTAAACATTCAAAATTTTGCCTAAATCCACTCAATCTGCTTTAAATTTAAGGCTTTTTTTACCCACTTATAGGACATAATGGAGGTAATTTCATAATTACTTCTATTAGCTTTTAAATATGGTTAAAGTGCACTGCCAAATGTACTGATATGTATATTGAATAACACACTACAGTTCAAAATAATAATCAAGAAACTTTACTGCCGTACCATGAGTGCAGCAGGCGTAATGATATGACGCAGCGCCTGAAAATAGTTCCGTTGTGTTGACGGAAGGTGGCCTATTTTCAGGCGCTGCGTCATATCTTTACGCCTGCTGCACTCATGGTACGGCAGTAAAGTTTCGGATTACAACGCAGGAATTTAGGGCTGGGCGATATGGCTGAAAACTGTATCACGATATCAGTGTTTCATATCGGTCGATATCGATAATTATTGATTTTTTTTATGACCCATTTAAAATAAGGACCAGGAGAAAAAATATATATTACATTTAAACATTTTTATTTTAAACTTAACCTTCCTCTGATTACAATCCCAAGACAGAAATGTCAACACAACCATGGAAAACTTAAATAATTAAAATGTAAACATAAGTCTAAATTCACAATCAGACCTGCAAACTCCTCAGAGTAAAAAAGGTGGCAGTGGCGCGGCGGGACGTGGGTGAGGGGGGTTTGTGATCGTATGTGCCCCCTGCTTGATTTTTTTTTTTTGAGACATCACGGTTCGGTACGATTTCGGTACAATGGAGTGAAAAGCAAAACAGAAATATAGAAGGCATTTTTATAAATGTCTTAAGCCTTGTATTTTTTAAATAAGTTTTATTAATAAAGGCATAGAACCAGTTTATTTATAGTGCACTGATAATAGTTTTATATAATTGGTTTATTAATTAAACTAATAAAAAGATAGATATGAGATATGTTTGGTAATTGTACCTGAATGAATTTAAAATTAATTTGCTATATTTCAGATCAATATATTTGTTTTCCTTAATTTTAATTAACCCTAACTTTATTCTCAGCAGAATTATAAATAATTGATTTCCGTATAAAATAATCTACCAACACATTTCACTTTCTTTTTTAATCAACGTGTAACTTAAAAATAAACAGATTAGTGCTCTGTTTTGAGGACAAGAAATGAAAACCAATGCGATATGATGAATGTCCAAAAGATGGAACACACAGACTGTTTTACAAAGGGGTTGGATAAATATGTTTTGCTTTTAAAACGGTGTGTGACAGTTGTAGGTTACAGTTTGACAAGAAATACAGTGTGACAAAAGCACAATGTTGTGTTTTATTGCGAGTATAGGCCTACACAAATATAAGTAAACACTTTGCAGACTGAATGATGTCCTGTATTAACAAAATGACGGAGTATGTTTTTATGTCTCCACTGTTCGATCGCGCCCGCGTGTCTCTCTCTCTCGCGCCCGTGCCTACTCTCTCTCTCTCTCTCGCCACACACACACAGACACTCCAGCATTGCAATCTTGACATCGCAGCCTGTTCATTATGCTGTGTTCACATCAAACGCGAATAGAGCGAATTATCCAATTATGTTTCGCAATTCTAGCCTGCATGGCATGCAGATGAAGGGCACTCATTTTCTGCTTATCAATCGCCGGTTACTGAAGAAGAACCCAGCAGCACGAGACAACGATGGCGCAACCAAACTGACACGTTACATGATTGGTTGCTAGGTTACCAGAGAGCGAGTGCCTTTGATAATGCAACCAAACTTGCTTCGCAACCTGTGGTTTCTTCCGACGAAGAAAAAAAATATCGAACGTTTTATCGAACACATTTTTTATTGATATCGATCACGTGTCTATCGCGATACATATCGTTATCGTTTTATCGCCCAGCCCTAGTTCCTAGCCATATCAGCCTAGAAAATCGCAACTTTACATTTTCCGTCGGTCTTAGTGCACGATGTAACTACAGAAGAGTCAAGTTTTAAATAGGAAAAATATCGAAACACTTTGGTCATTTTTTAATGAGAAATGCTAATGGTCTTGTCCTCTTCAATGATGTATGCTAAGCTATGCTAAAAGTGGTACCGTCAGAACCGGAGATCGGCTGAATGGATTAAAAAACGGTAAAACTCAACAGTTTAACTCTGGGGGAGTTGTAAAATGAGCCTATTTCCAAAAAAAGTGGAGTATCCCTTTAAAGGGGTCACATAATGCCATTTTTGTACAAGCTAATATGATTCTTTAGGGTCTAAATTAAAAGTTTGTAATATACTTTAATTAAAAATTCTCATTAGTATTGTAAGAAAACACTTATTTTACCTGGTCAAAAACAGCTCTGTTTTCAGCACGCCGTTTCAGTGCATATGCCTTTAAATGATCATGAGCTGTGCTCACTCCGCCCCTCTGTTCTGTGCGTACACGTTTGTAACACAATAACCATAACGCATTGTTCATTATAAACGTGGGATTATGAATTATATGGAGAACGTCATACATAGAAAACATGCAGTAATGTACCCTGAGTGTAAACCTTAGACTCATTCATCGTGAAGCGATTTGCAAAGATATAAATATTAATATAAAGGTTAATAAAACATTACACTCACTTCAGTTGTTCTAGAGGTTCAGCAGGAACACGAATAGCTGGTACCGATCCTTTATTCAGGAGCAGCTGCTTAGAAAAACCAGCTTTATACTGACCCTCGTTTATAAAGCAGTCTGCTGAGAAATGATTCGCGCAAACATGAAAGCATTGACGTTGCTCGTGGGGAATATTCCCTTCGAAAACAAACTCAGCCACTGCGCCTTCAGCGGTTCGGATTTAGGAACATCAAAATGACTGCTGTGTTCATTATTACACCCAAGAACAGAACACCACAATCGCTTAGACGCCATTCTGCTCATAGACAGTGCTCCAGCATATCAACAATGACCGCGCCGGTCCGCGCAGACTATGATTGACAGCTGGCTCACGAGCGAGGGCGGGTCTGTGTTGAAACGTGCCTGTCAATCAACAATCGCGGGAGGGGCGTGCGACCGTGTGACGTCACATGGTCGAACGGCTCGATTTGAGGCAGGGGAAAACATAAAAGGAGATTAAAACAAAAACACTGGATGGATTTTTATCATTATATGATGGTTGTGTACAGGCACTGCCAACACACATTTCAGTACAATCAACTTGAAAAAGTGCATGTACCATTATATGACCCCTTTAAAGCACAACAAAAGATTACTAAAACAATTTTTTTTGAAAACTTTTTATTTTATCTTTTAATGCGAATCGATTCAGACGATTAGAAATTAATTTGACATTATTACAAAGTGCACTTTTTAGAAGTGTCCTTACATTTTTGTCATGAAAGTGACATAATACTCTCTTTAAGTTCACCTAAGTGGATGGATGGGTGGGTGGATGGGTGGGTGGATGGGTGGACGGACGGACGGACGGACGGACGGACGGACGGATGGAGCTGCGGTACCATCTTCTGGTCAGACGGGGGAATTCAATCGGCGCGACCGTCACAGTGCATTATAGGTATTCTCTAGCCATTGTGCAAACATCGGTTGAACACTTGTTATTGCGGTGCATTGTGGGATTGAATGAGTCCACTCGATAACATCCACTATGATTTCGGACACCACTGCAAATGGCTGATCCCTCAAATAGTGACATATTTAAGGGTATAGGGGGCGATTTTGGACACAGCCTGAGTGTATGCTATACGGACTCACCTCCTGTTTGCTGATTGTTCTTTCTCATGTTGATGCTCACCAGTCATGTAAAAGAAAGTCATGTGTTTCAGTTTATTACCCTGGAGATCTGTTGTTCACCTGTTGTTATCCTATGTCCAGTCTACACGATTCTTATCTGTGATCCAGTGTTATCAACTGTATGCTTACCTGCATATTTACCTGTCTGGTACCACTACTGTTAATAACCTCCTGCACTTGGGCCATAATGCTATCTTCCCGTTTGGTGTGTTTGTAACCATTTCATTATTCAAATTTTTTTTATCTGCAAGCACAGTTTATATACTGTTAAGGTTTGACATACACTACAAGTGCACATTCAATACGAATAAGCACACTTCTTTTCACAATTTTCCCCACCAGTATTTTCTTTAAAGTTGTCAGCAAGCACCAACATTGATAATTTTCACAAAATTTTAATGGCCAGAGAATATTTTGCTGTATGAATATCTGACCATACAATATATCAAAAGATAGAACAGAACCTCTGGAAAAAAAATAATAGTCAAACTTCATGCAGCATTTTCTTTTTTTTAATCAACTTTTGAATGTGGGTTTCATGTTAAATCAATGTTTTTTTTTTGTTTTTTTTTTAAGATTACGTTCGGATTGGATTCAGAATTAACCCTCTGGAGTCGGCTATCGCGCCGGGCTCACTTTTTCTTTTCAGTGCAAAAGAGACTCAAAATACTCTGTTGATTTTGATCTTACATATAAGTGTTGTACATCATTAGATCCTGTTAAGTGTCTATTTTTTTTTTTGTGGATACTCACAATAAAAACAAAGTGTTGTGCTTTTCGCCAAAAAAAACATGATGCGAGTTCTGCGTTCTCTCTATCAGTGAAGTCCATTCTGAAACGCGTCCAAAAATGAACTGTAACTCAGCGAATACTCAGTCAAGCAGGAATACAGGCTTGAAGCTTGAATTCTCTTCTTTTAAATGAAATCATTTTTATAAAAAACAAATATTCTCAGTTTATGTAATCTGTACGAAAAGAGAGAGATGTCAGTCGTTTTCTTTTCAGCTCATTATAGCTCAAGTTTTAATGTGACCATGCCTACTGAGAGCGCACGCTATTCAAACGCAAATAATCTGAGGCAAGACACGTATGCGTGGCTTGCCTCAGATTATTTGCGTTTGAATAGCGTGCAGTAAATGATTCTTATTAAACTTGATGTGTTTTATCCAGTTTAATAAGAATCATTTACTTTACGTCGTCTTGCTAAGCTGTGAGGAATAATCCTGGAAAAACTTACCTCAGAAGTGCTGGTAGTTTCATTTCGAGGAGCAACGAATCAAGCTGATGTGAAAGTAAGTTATTTATTCTTAAGTGCTTTGTTCTAATCGCGATATGGAATAGTGTCTGTAAACCGCAAAAGACTGTTTAAATATGAATCGCATGTCTGTGTGTGAATGAATGAATGAACGGCACAGACGCGTGCTGTTGTTTACTACAGCTGTACAGCGCGTGCCGTTCATTCACACTCGCACCTACATTAGTAAACATGTTATTTTTACATGAACACATCTGCTAGTTTAGCTTTAACCAAACTATATTGATGAGTAAAAATAGACTGAAATATTTTGAAATAAAATGTCTTTGTATAAGCAACAAACTGCAAATTAACATTTATATACTACTATATCATACACACGATATGTTACAGACTAAATATGAATGTTTAGACAAGATTTCGTGGATTAGTTTTTACTGTAAAAAAAAAGACTACTGACACTTCAATGTTAAATATATATAGTACCCTATGGGATGTTTTGTCAAAAATAAAGTAGGTATATTTAGGGCTGGGTATCGTAACAAAATGTTCGATACCGATACCGATACCGATACCTTGACTTCGATACCGGTTCCTGAACGATACTTTTTTCGATACCAATTTTATGTAACCAGTTTTAACAATATAACATTACCTAATTTTTTTTCTTTTTCAGTTTGTTTACTTTTTTACACTCATATTTTGAGATTGTAAAAAAGCACCAATGCTAAAGTTTTCTATGTTTCCTAATCATTTAACAACATACTCTTTACTTCAATGAGCTCATTGTTTCTGCCTTAATGCATTGTTTAACAATGAAACTGAATGAAAATTAATTGAAATGCATTACACTGTCACCTCTGATAACAGATCACTCTAAATTGTAATTTAGACACATGCATTTTCTGTAAAGCTGCTTTGAAACGATATCTATTGTGAAAAATGCTATACAAATAAATGTGAATTAAATTTAATATAGGCTACTGGGGGGCGGGATACTGTATTTGCCTCGCGCTCAGCACGTGAAGCTTGCCGCAAAGCACTGGGAAAAGTAGCCTAATAATTATGGATGTGGAAACAATAGCAAGGAGATATTTTAATTATTTATTAATGAACAAGTGTTTACTAATGGCTTGTTCACACCGAAAGCGAATTTAATTATTTGTGCGAGTAGATTACATACAAAGTCAATGCAAAGACGTGAATAGACGCATCATTCGCGGGCGTCGCGAATTATGCGTTTGCCGCGAACGTCTTCTGTGCAAGTTGAAAAATTTGAACTCGAGCGGAAGATTTAAGCGTCTGACTAGACGCGATATACGCGTATTTGACGCTCTATTCGCGTTCGGTGTGAACACACCATTACTCTCAAGTGTATTCTGTGCGCTTCTAACACACACACACACACACTACAGCCTCACGTGCGACGAGCCGCGTCTCTGGGCAGCCGCGTAAACTAGTGTTTTTCCGCCACAGCCAATCATACTGAATGCTTATTGTTTCACTGACGTTGACGAGATTAACCACTTAGGTACCGAAATTTGGTACCGAAAAACAAGACATGTTTCGATACTCGGTAGTATCGAGGCAATTCGGTCGGTACCTAAAAAGTACCGAACTCGGTACCCAGCCCTAGGTATATTCAATTATCAACTAAGATGTTATTATAGTGTTTGTTCCAATATTCAAACTAATGAATCCTTACCTTTGAAATATGTATGATAAAATATATACTTTTTATAAAGAAAGATTACACTTGACATATTATTAAAATTGCAATGGTTGTTGTAATTGTAACTTTTTTTAGTGTTTTATAGTGACAATTTTGGGGAGAGGATACATATTCCAAGACTTTCTGAAAATAAAGTATGAGAATTAACTATACAATTACTAGAAATGTTTACCTTGGATATTATACAATTTGCATGCATTCAAAATTTGTGGAAAAAGACCAATTTTTTTCAAGACGTTTCCAACTCTAACTTTGAACCAATTCTATAGGATATATATATATATATATATATATTCATTCTACAGAATTGGTTAAAAGTCAGATTTTGAATCATCTTGAAAAAAAATGTCCACTGGGTACCACAAGAAAGAATGCGAGGACTAAATACACACATATATATATATATATATATATATATATATATATATATATATATATATATATATACACACATTTATTTTGTCTTCGCATTCTTTGGTACCCAGTGACACACCTGTGTGAAAGGCTCATTATGCAGCTCATTATGCGGCTCATTGTGCAGGTCATTGTCTTCTCAGGTGTGAATCAGAGCATTATTCATGATCCTCACAATCATTCACACCCATATTCATAAAATCATTCACGCCCATAATCATTCATATTTTAAGTCATACTGTTGCCTATTTGGAAGTTTGCAAAATCCCATCAATGGGACCCATCCCACTAGTTGAGAATCACTGCTCTATATTTTATACCACACACAGCTTTTATTGCATATTAGGTAACCAGTGACTCATTGTGATTGAAACTCAAATGCTCTGAGAACTCCTGTTCCTCTCTAGTTCTCTCTCTTTCTCATTTCCATTCATTTCAGGTCTTCCCTCTGCTGCTTATTGAAAATCACCATCATGGAAACAACCATTACATTTCAGCGATTTTGGTGCACAATAACTATTACGATAAACATGGTGGGAAATGACAGAAACACACCCAGCTCTCAATCATGCAGTTTTTTTCTTGTCCTCACTCAGAAAGCTTTCACGGCATGTTCAGCTCAGTAGAAGCAGGACTGAACAGTCCCTGTAATTTTCATCAAGCAAACAAAGGAAAGCAATGGTATAAAAATCAGGAGCAGAGTCCCTCTCTGTCTCTCTGAGTAAAGTCTGCAAGACGTTCTCTCCATCTAACGTTTTGTTTTACCCAAGCTCGCGATGACCCCCTATTAAATCCTGGAAAATATGTCTTTGTCTGTCATCCGTTTTAAAGTCCCTCTGTGTGGAGATACCTGATCTTTTGTCTGCGCTTTACTTACCCACTGATTCATCAGCTCAAAGCTTTCCGACTGCTTTCTGAAGAACTTTCCTTAAATATGCAAAAGAACTCACTGTTACCATAGTAGCGTATTATGATATTCAGAAAGAACAACCAACCATTTGGGATGCTAAAATTAGGCCAAAGTGTGTGCATGCAAGCATGTTTTTTTTTTCCTACTGTTTTTTTTTTTTTTATTGACTTCAGAATGATAATAAGATTCATCATCTCTAACTAGACAGAGCAATTAAATTAACTGGAGAAGAAAGCTTCTCTACACCCTTATGCTCTGCCTTCTAATTAGATGGAAAACTTTCTAGACTAGTGAAAATAAAAGTTTCTCTGGTGTTTTTTTTTTTTTTTCAAGTAGTCCATCTATTTTTTTCTAAACACATAAAATATAAATGTAGCCAGTGTCATATAGTATAAAATTGCGCAATAAAATAAAAACAATTTATTTTTACATGTTTATTTTGACTGAAAAAATATATAGTCACTTTAGCACTATCCTCCTTAAAAGGATATATCACCCACAAATCAAAATTGTGTTATTATTTATTTATGTTTTTACCCAAGCACTTAAAGGGTTAGTTCTCCCAAAAATGAAAATTCTGTCATTAATTACTCACCCTCATTTAGTTCTAAACCCGTAAGACCTTTGTTCATCTTCGGAACATGAATTACGATTTTTTTTAATGAAATCCGAGAGATTTCTGAACCATCCATAGGCAGCAACGTCATTGCACTTTCAATGGCCAGAAAGGTAGTAAAGACATTGTTAAAATAGTCCATGCGACTACAGTGTTCAACCTTAATGTTATGAAACGAAGAGAATTCACCAAAAAAATAAAAATAGTGACTTTTTCAATCATTTCTTCTTGTCTGTGTCATGCTCTGACGCTGTTGACGTAGTAAACAGAATTTTCATGACACTGTACAGACTACAGTATCTGTAAAACACAGTGCAGGGCTTCCAGGTTCTACATCGTGGTGCTCATATGAACATCGTCTGCCAATGGTGAGCCGGCGTTCTGCCGTAGAACCTGGAAGCACTGCACTGTGTTTTACAGATACTTCAGATACTATTCAAGATTTTCCTATGGGGTTTTATAATGGTGTTTTTCGATTTATGAGTAAAATAAAGCCTGTGGTAAACATATTTTGACGATAGTTTCACATTTTGTTCTACAACGTACACTGCACACACTCACACCCAAAACTGTATTATCTAGTTATTAAAAATGTATGTTTTCAAAAATGAAAATAACTGCTTCAAAATTTGCCTTTTCACTATGGGTGTGTGCAATTTACGTTGTGGATCAAAAAATCGAAGTATTGTCAAGTTATGTTTACCACAGGCTCTATCTTACACATAGATCGAAAAACCCAATTTTAAAATCCCGAAAGTCTCGAAAGGAACCAGCGGCGAATTAGTCTTCTGGGTTCTGACATCTTACCTGCACCACTCTATAATAGGGGACATACTAAATACAAAGAAATTGTCAAATGTGTATTTGCCAATTACATTTTTTATGCTGATAACACAAGAAAAAATGTCATGTAAGTAATGAAAAAATGTTCTATTAAATAAAAAAATTATAGTATAGAAGCATTTTCACAAGTGGTCTCAGAATTATTACTCAGAATTATTGCTTGACCTGCCTTTTCAAGATGTAAAATGGTTAAAATTTGATTTTGTACAATGCAGCTCTGGTATTATGATTGGTTCTAATTACAATAATTGACTTTCTGCATTATAACACCTGGGTGTGTACAGGGAATAAAAGGTAGATATGCCTTAATTCCTTTGTCCTTGATCAGTCTTAACCTGTTTTAAAACCCTTGATTCCAATTACTCTATCATGATAATTTAGCCATTTCATCTCACATATTGTAGGCTCAGTCACAAAAGACATGCAAACAATGCTGAAAATATCAGTTATGCGTAACACTTCTTTTCATTCATTTTCCTGATGCTCCCTGCTGTCTGGATGTCTTGCACTTCCACATGCTCCATTTCCCTGTATTAAAGAGGGCCGGCTTATCACTGTGTCTGTGAGTCTGTTAGCATTGCATATCTTACATGCAAAGTGATTACAGCAGTGGCAGCACCCAGTCATCCATGAAGACAGCAGCGGTTCACAGATTTGGCTGTACAGCTCTGGGGCAATGGCATTACATGACATGTTGGCAGGAAAAGCTTTATACACATGAGAGACAGAAACCATGGAAGCTGTGCATACGAAGCTACACAAACCCTCAGGGCCACTTCAGATAACCTTCTCACTACCATGGAGTTATAGGTTGGCGTTGTGATGTAGTCCTCCCTCTCATACAGCCCAACTGAAATTTTGTATAAGTTGCCGGGCCTGAAGGAACGGTACCATAGCAAATAGTGAGATGAAAAACAAAGTTGCCATTCTATTAACACTAGAACTACCAAGTCAGTCATTTTGACCGTTTTTTAAATTTTACAGTGTAATAACTTTGTTAAAATAAAATCAATGTGGCTGTAGGACTCTGACTTTTCCTAAATATGTGTATATTTTATTCTGACACTGTTATTTTATTAAAATCACAAAACACAAAACAGTTCTGACTATTTCTACCTAGAATGGCCAAGGCGGTCATTTTGACCGCACGCATTATAGATATCATAAGTCCGCTACATTTCCCGCCATCAACGCGCACATATTGTACAAGAAGTGCACAAATGAGCAAGTTTCACGGAGGGACTTGCGAGCGAACTTCGCTCTGACCACATGAAATGAAAAGCCACACAACTGGTGGTGCGAGAGCAAGGACCCGGGCAGGAGCAGCAGCAGATGGAGAGAAGAAGGCAGTGCCAAGTAAGGAGGAACTGCAAAAAAAATGAGACATGTGCCAAATGTCACAAATTAGTGTGTGGGAGCTGCACACGAAAGGCGGTGTTTACCTGTGTGGACTGTGTGTAAGCGTCAGTGAATGATGCGGGGTGTTTGCGCCGTTCAAATGAGCCCACTTGGAGGAAAACGTGTTAACCTGATTTTGTTTATTAATATTTTTTGTTCACTGAAACTAATCATTCTAAAGCAGTTCGTTTTCTTGTTTAGCTAATGTTCATGTTTTTTCTTAGCCTGTTTTTGTGTGTAGGCCTACTGTATTGTGCTGCATACGTGTCCATGGAAGTTTTTACAATGTATTCAAATGTAGCCTATATAGGTAGTGTTTTTGTTATTATATGTTATAAGTTATTGTATCATAAGATTTGTTTTTATTGTACAAAGAAAATAAGAAAATATTTATCAATTAGGCTGGAAAATACATTTTCACATTCATTTGAATTTCAATTTTGTGTTCTGATCTTTATTATTACCTATCGTCACATTGTAGATCAATTTATGTTTAGATTTTGTATTGAGTATTGAACCTATTTACAAACAGGGCTGTACTAAACGGTATGAAGCTTTGACGTTTCCTAACGTTTTTTCATATATTCCTCACTCCTCCATCACACCACAGGCGATGGAATTTCTGTTGAACGTGCTGGTCCCTCTGTAATGGACTGATCAGCTGTTTCAATGGGGGTCCCCCCAGAGGATAAGATGTCGATAGCATCATCGGAAGGTGAGCTGGCCTCTGGAGATGACTGGAGATTATCTCCCTCTGGGAGTGTAGCGTTGCCCGAGCCAGATCCAGAAATGTCAGCTATGCTGAAACGGGCCGCAGAGGCTGCCGGGCTCGATTGGAACCCTCCACCGTGTCCCATTCAGTCTCGGTTGGAGGATTGGTATCTCGGGGCAGGCCGCGCTGGTTCTCAGCTTGTGTATGGAGAGCTTACCAGGTTGTGGATGGCACCTTTTTCTGCCAGAAACTGCCTGAATAGCTTTTCCCCCTCGCTACCCTTGAGGGAGGAGCGGTGAAGGGTTATGAGGCTTTCCCTCCAGTGGAGCGGTCTGTCGCGACACAGGTGCACCTGTGCCCGACGGCCGCTACATCTGGGGGATCCTTGTCTCCCCTCGCAGGCCTGTAAGCTCGTGTCAGGTTTGGCGGTCAGAGCTTACAAAGCCTTCGGGCAAGCCGCCTCCTCTTTGCATGCCATGGCGTTGTTGCAGGTCTATCAGGCCAACACTCATGGACATGCATAAGGGTAGTCTAGACCGTGCGCTCATGAGTGAGCTCCACACTGCTACTGGTCTCGCCCTCCGGGGCACGAGTGTCGCAGCGTGCACGGTCGGTCTAGCGATGTCCACCTTAGTGGTCCAGGAGCGCCATCGTTGGCTCAGCCTGGTTGAGATGGCGGATGTGGAAAAGGTTCGGTTCCTGGACTCCCCAATTTCCCAGGTTGGGTTGTTCAGCGACACGGTGGAGAGCTGCACCCAACAGCTCTCCGCCGCCCAGGCGCAGACGGAGGCCTTCTGACACATCCTGCCCTGGCGGCCCGCTGTTGCCTCCACCCTACCGCCGGTGACAGTTCCTCCGCCTGCCCATCACCAAGGGCGCCCCCCTGCCGCTGCCTCGGGTTCCGCGGGGCCCCAGCATAGAGCCAGCAGCAGGCAGGCCGCCCTGTCTGTCTCAGGCACTGCCAAGCCAGGGGGCAAGTGTCAGACGTAGCGTCCAACCGGTCCAGACTGTGACCATTAGACTCGGCTTGTCGGCTCCGCCCAAATCAGTGATAGTCATGACACTACGTGTGGAGCAGACGTGATCCTGAAAGCTCAGTTATATACATTACACCTAGTGTTGAGCAGTGCTCCTGTCTTGTGCGTGCATATCTCTGTCCTACTGGCGAAGGACTTGATATAGCCACTTCCTCCAGCCGATATAAAGGCCAGTTGTTGTAAACTCGTTCTTCATGGTACCTAGTAAGTGGTGGGTCGTAACCATCTTGGCCCAAGTCGGTCCGCTGCATCTGGCCTGAATGACATGTACTTCAGATCTCTGCCTTCCGCACCGCAGGCCATCCTGTGTGTTGCGTGTGAGGGCTCGAAGTATCAGTATTCTACCCTTCGAGTGCTCCATGGCCAGTTGGGTCTTCAGGTCAACTGGGAGAGAGTAATCTCGCCGACGGGCTGAGTATCTCTTTTTCAGTTCGGAGAAGGACTCGGTCCAACACTTCTCTTCAAGAAGAGAGTGTGCTCGGCTGGTGCTGTATAGAAGTGAGAAAGAGTCCCACTGAATGAACTTTCAGAGGCTCTTGGGGCATATGGCAGACGCAGCCGCTTGGCTTCCTCCATATGAAGACCGCTTCAGCACTAGCTTCAGGATCGAGTCCCGGGGTGACCGTGGCAGAGCGGCACGCCCTGTGTGACAACAGATCACCCCGGCCTGCCGCCAAACCCTCAGCCTGTGATCAGACCTTTCGTTTCTCCGGGCCAAACCGCTCCTAGAACGAGGTCTACTGACTAAGGGGCCATGTACAAAGGGCATGCTTTAACGGAGGCCTGGGCGACCTCCGACTGCATTGGCATTCTTGCCTCAAGTTGTTGCAGTTCACCTCCCTTTGAGCCACCGCTGCTCAGCGAGCTGGCATTGGTCTGAAAAGACAACATTGCGACCGTTGCGCTAAGCTTCCCTCACGTCACAACTCGCCCGTCACCTCCTCCTTGGAGTCAGAAGCTTCTGAGGTCGCTTCATTCCACTATTTATTTCGGCCTGCTCAAGTCTTGCCGCCGACGAGCCTCACAACAGCTTTGGCCAGGGAGAGTGGAGACTCCATCCCCTGGCGGTCCAGCTGGGCAGGGACCTCTTCGGGGCCGAACAGTTACATCTGTTGCCTCTCCGGATTCGTTCCTCTGCCAGTTGCGTTATTTCTGTCTGAGTGGACAACCCTTGGACAGACACTGGCTCTCAGCTGGCCCCCGGGGCCCCGCAGATATGCGTTCCCCAGTGAGCCTTCTAAAAAAAAAGCGGCTATGCGATTCATTGTCGCTGTGCACCTGCTCAAGTTCAGTGATTTTCGTCACACTCAGGTGTTGAGCAGAGATGCTCCTGAAACTCAGTGATCTTCACATGTAGTGTTGAGCAGTGCTCCTGTCTTGTGCGCGCATGCCGCTTGCACCTACTGTGCTAAGTCAGGAGTGGAGCAGGTCTTGATAGTTGCCCCTTATTGGCCCAACCAGACCTAGTTCCCCTCAACAGCCTTCCTGACTTCCCCTGAATACATTTCAGGGACGGGGCATGATGGCACCCACGTTCAAACCCCTGGAGAGATTCCAGGCCGGTCCTAAACTGGACGCGGAGGTTCAGGTGGCTACCGCAGGAACATGTGGTTACCATCACTTCTGCGAGCACCCCCTAAAAAGAGGAAGTTGTGCTTATACCTAATAGAAGTGGAACCTATTCGTTGAGTGAGTCTTCTCTCTGTGAGGAGATCCTAAGAGCGTTCAGTCATTTCAGTGCTCTCTTCCCGGCAAGATGGGTTGGAATAGGTTGTTTTCCTCCAACCTCAAAATTATGCTGCCTCTGTTTTCTTGACGCACTTCATGATGCAGAAGCATGGGAAGCACGTCCTGATTGTCAGGTTCCTGAGGGAACAAGGGAATCTAAAAAAGTATTGCGCCCCTCTTTATCCTCTTGGGCCTTATCTCTGGTGCTACTGCACTGCAGAGACCGCCCCTGAGCCACTGCAGGCAGTGAGTTAAAAACTCAATTTTTAAACAGTTCTCCTGCTCACATGGTCTCTACTATAGGGTAGGGACTTGCTCACTTTCGGTCAGCGACTTGTGCCTGGAATTCGGGCCGGCTAACTTTCACGAGCTGAGACCCCGGCCTGGATATGTGCCCAAGGTTCCTACCTCTCCCTTAAACTGGGACCAGGTGGTGAGCCTGCAAGCGCTGCCCCGGAGGAGGCAGACCCAGCCCTGGCTTTCTCTGTCCGTCCGCTTCATTGCGGTTATACGTGCACAGAATGCAAGCCTTAGGACCTCAGACCAGTTCTTATCTGTTAAGGAAATCAGCAGAGAGGGAATGCTGTTTCCAAGCGAGGTTGGCCCACTGAATGTGGCTGCCTTCATCTTGGTGAAAATCCCGAGATGCACATGTCCACTTAGGTGGTGAGCTCCTCTTAAATGAGTGTGTGCTCCCGCCTAGGCGTTGACACAGAGTGCTTCGCTGACAGATATTCTAGAGTTGGGGGCTGGGCGACACCTTAGTCGAACTGCTGCTTCCCATGGGCTCCCTTCTCATGAAGCCAGTTTCACCGTGAGCCCGTTTCGAAGTGTCGGCTTGCTGCACCATTCCCCTCCTATGGACTGGATATGTGTGCCATTTTTGCTCCAGTTGAGTTCCCTTTAACCGAACCCTGTTGAACCCTGTTAATCACTGCTCAATGGACAGATCTCTTAAAGGTTTTTATCAATATATCAATTGTCCCACCCGCTCAGGAAAGACACTGGATAAATGCTATGGATCAGTGTCAGATGGATATAAAGCTGTCCCCTTGCCCCCTCTTGGTTCTGCTGATCACCTTGCCATTCTATTAGCCTCAGCATACCTTCCAGTTGTAAAGAGGTCAGAGAAAATAATAAAGGACATTAAGCAGTGGACTGCCGACAGCATTGAGGAGCTGCAAGGATGCTTTGAGACCACCGACTGGTCCATACTGACATCTTCTTCTAGTGACTTGAATGAGCAAGTGGACTCAGTATCTTCTTATATCTCTTTCTGTGTGGATAGTATTATACCGACTAAGAGGGTGACAATTTTTCCTAACAACAAACCCTGGGTGACTAAGGACCTAAAGGAGATTTTGAATAAAAAAAAGAGGGTCTTCTTTACCGGCTCGGAGCTAGAAAAGAAAGATGTCAATAGAGAGGTCAAACGTGCCATAAAAAATGCAAAACTGAGATACAAAAATAAGGTGGAGAGCACATTTGCCCAGGGCAACCTCCGTACTGCATGGCAGGGCATTAAAAGTATGGCAGCAGTTAACGTCAGTCCTTGCAGTCACAAGTCCATTCAGGTTGCAGGCTGTAACCCAACCTCACTATCTAATGACCTGAACATATTTTTCACCAGATTTGAGAAAGATAACAGCTCTGATCTCAAAAGGCTCATTTCTTCACTCGATCCTGATGACTGTGGTATCACTATTGGAACTGGAGAAGTGATCGGCGCCTTTAAGAGGACTAAAGTAAATAAGGCGCCAGGCCCAGATAATATCTGTGGGCGGACCCTTAGGCACTGTGCTAAGCAATTGGGGGGTGTATTCCAATACCTGTTCCAGTGTTCTATTAACAACAGCACAGTCCCCCAGCTGTGGAAGCACTCCACGGTGATTCCAATACCCAAGAAGAGTACCACCAAAGTCTTGAATGACCTCAGGCCGGTGGCCTTGAGCTCTCTGGTAATGAAGGCCATGGAGAGACTCATAAAGGATTACATCACCAAGGTGTCTGATCCATTGATGGATCCTCTTCAATTTGCATATAGGGTGGGCAGGGGGGTCGACGATGCAAAAATTTTCATCCTAGACAATATCCATAAACATCTGGAAACTCCAAACTCCACAGCCAGGATTTTGTTTGCTGACTTTTCGTCTGCATTTAACACCATGCAGCCACACATCCTGGCAGAGAAGCTTATTAACCGCTTTCGCCTTAGTCATCAACTTATCTTGTGGATTATAGACTTTCTGACCAACAGGACACAGAGGGTTCTGGTCAATGACACCTACTCAGAAGTTCGGATTACGTCAACAGGTTCGCCACAAGGGTGTGTCCTTTCTTCCCTCCTCTACATCCTCTACACAGATGACTGCAGGTCTACTCAAGCTAACTGTCATATTGTAAAATTTGCAGATGACACAGTCGTCCTGTCTCTGCTCTCGGGTTCCCTCCATGGTCATAGTCCAGCTCTGCAGGAGTTTGTGAAGTGGTGTGAAGAGTCCTGTTTAGAGATGAACTTGGATAAAACCAAAGAGATGATAGTGACCTTTTCACCAAAGCAAAGACAGCTGACTGAGGCAGTTACTACTTTCATCCAGGGAAAGCAGGTAGAGCTTGTGGGGGAGTATAAATACCTTGGGACTATTTTCGACAATCAGCGGAAGTTTTCATCTAATACAGAGGAAATTCTGAAGAAATGCCATCAGCGGCAATACCTGCTCAGGAAATTGAAATCATTTGATGTAAACAAGGACATTTTAACCATATTTTACTACTCATTTATTGAAAGTGTGATAACATTTTCCTTTACTTGTTGGTTTTACTCCATTAGTCTTCAAAATAGAAACTGTTTACATCGAATTGTTAAAGTGTGTTCCAGAATTATTGGACACCCCCTGAGAGCTCTGCCCATCTTATGTGAACAGCGAACCTTGAAGACTGCCTGTAGGATCATCCGTGATCCATCCCATGCTATGTATTCTACGTTTGAGTGGCTGCCCTCAAGGCGCAGACTTCGCTGTCAAGTGTGTAGGACCCAGAGGAGGAAGGTGACCTTTGTCCCCAGGGCTGTCCTGCTATTAAACTCCAAGTCACCATCCGCCCCCCAAATCTTTGAACTGCGCTAAACATGCCATAGACTGAACAGTCATATCCACTTTTATTCTTATTTTTTATTTATTTTTAGTAATGATGTGCTGTGTGGAGTTGAAGATATGCTATTCCTTGTGTCATTTGAATTGCCCCTTGGGGATGAATAAAGTGATTTGACTTTGACTTTGACTTCCTACGCACCCCTCCGACATGGCGGAACGCCCGGTGTTTGGCCTACCACTCGTAAGCACCGTGGAACCTATGTTAGGCTGGGTCCATATGTTGCGATCCCTACGGTGATCCCATATGCGTATTCTTCCACGGTACGGCTCCCTACGGCGAGCCCGTGTCTTCCCTCTCTGCCGTCACTGTCTGGTTGAGTCTCCCCCTGTCATAGGCTGGAGCCACCCCAGTGACGTTCCATATGTTGTACTGCCCGGTCATCCGCCCAGTTCATATGTGCATTCTCCACGTTACCTCCCTTCGGGCAGGATGTGGCTTCCGCAGCGTCCCTTCCATGTACAGGGAACGCTTTCCCAGTGAGCCTGTAGGAACAGCAGTGACTTCCCTGGCCTTAAGCCCTGTCCCTTCTCCACCTTAAATTGCGGGGGGATCAAGAGGCTTTTGTCTAGGCACTAGAAGGTGGCAGCTTTAGTGGGATGTTCAATGGTTGATCCTCATTCAGTCATCGTCGACTACGTCTGACGTTCTCGACTGAAAGGGAACATCCCGGTTGCGTATGCAACCCACCATTCCCTGAAGGAGGGAACGGAGGACGTAGTCCCCTTGCCACTACTGCTGGACCACCGCTGACTCCAAGTTACGCTCAGCTCCTCAGAGAAAAAGCAACTAGTGCGTGCATCCACTTCCGTATTTATACCCGCGCCGTGGGGGCGGAGTGTGTGATGTCATCACGCACGCCAATTCCATTGGCTCGTTCAATAGTACTCGAAGACGATTGGCTCCCTAGCGCAATCCCCATTCAGTCGACGTCGACTATGTCCTCGACTATGCCAATGCAACCAGGACGTTATTTTTCACAGGAACACTCGTATTTTTACTTCATACATAGGTTAATATTTCCAGTTTTACTCTAATCCTGTAGAAATTTTTTAAAACACACTACGCAACCAGGTGTGATTACACGATACGTACTTTATTTTGGATGAGTACCGTTCTAAATACAGTATGTTTCATGCTGTTTTTATTCATGCATACAATATTACCTACATTTAAATTCGTTTAACAAACATTTTAGACATAAACATTTAAAAGTAGCATTTTAATTAATGTGTGATCAACCATTCTTTTCCTCCGAAATGGGGCTGGTTCTCATGCTTGCGTGTTGCTGAAATTTGAGCCGGTGATGGGCTGCTGTTCCGCAGGGGAACTGCAAACCTCAGACCGCCGCTCTTAGTTTCTCCTGAAAGATATTGTGACAGGCTTCTTATAACCTGCACATAAACAAACAGGACAGATTTCTGAGGACATTTTAGCATTCAAAGTAATTAGATTCAGTATTATAATGAATAAAATCATTTTATGCAAGGAAAATGGCGTTCCATCCAAACGCCAGATGATGACTGATGGATTAAGCTGACTGACATCTCATCCCTGTAAATACAATGATTTACAGCAGTAAGGACTTTATAGATTAAATAAAATGTACACGCACCTTTATTTCACTGAAGAAATGCACCAATTCGGTGGCGTTAAGAACTGTAATGATTTCATGTAACTATTATGCACTCATAATACTCAACTCTTTGGACCAAACATGATATCAGTGAGAGCAACGGTACACCTGAGCAGAACAAATGTGTCAGTAGACTCTTTTAAAACTTTTTAAACCGAAAAACAGCCAAAAGCAATGAAAAGGACAAAGACGTCCATCTAGCGCAGGGGTGCCCAATCCTGCTCCTGCAGATTGACTGTCCTGCACAGTTCATCTCCAACCCTAATCAAACACACCTGACTGTAATTTTCAAGTGATCCTGAAGACCTTAATTGGTTGCTTCAGGTGTGTTTGATTAGGGTTGGAGATGAACTGTGCAGGACAGTCAATCGGCAGGAGCAGGATTGGGCACCCCTGATCTAGCGGATGTTCTCATGAGAGAAAAAAAAGACAAATTATAATTGTATAATTTGGCCAATTCAATGAAAAGAAACAATTGACTAGAAGGATTAATTGACATTGCTGGTTGAGACATAATGTGAAATATTCTGAAATATTTGCACGGAATACATTTCTCAGGTCAGTCTGAGAACTCATGCATAAACATTGCGTACTGTACTGCAGCAGACACCACTGTAGTGCTGACATATTTCCAGATCGGTTCCTCTATTGTTTTTCCCTCACACAGCTCAGACCCTTCACAGTTCACACGCTCATTCGTTACAGGGAGGCTGCAGTCCTGCAGTTTCACAGGTTTGATTGGACCATGACTAGAAAAAAGGGAACCGATCTGCACTCCATCCAACCACTACCTCTCGAACATGTCTTTTTTCTGAACTGAGCTTATTTCTCTTCACACAGTGGAGTTGGAGGTCCAGCAACTTGCTATCTCTGATGATGTCCCATATTAGAGATGTGACAGGTCGAGTGAGATAGTCTGCAAGGAACTTTCCTTCCACATGCACACTTTCTGACTTCATGGAGTTGTGATGAGATAATTGACCTCCATTAAGACCAAGATAAGGCAGAACTTAAAGTGGTTTAAAGTGTGTAATTGACCCTTTTGCCTGGATCTTGTCTGTCTAGAATTTTCAGACTAGCAGGAAGTCCCTCCTCTGACTTGAATGATAATTGGGGTTTTTTTTTTCCTGTTATGTATATTAATTTATTTAAAAGTTCAGTTCTTAAAGGTGCATTGCGCAACATTTCATGTTAAAAATACCCGTTTTTCTAACCCATACATGCTTAAAAAATTGCCTGAAGGGCTGAATGAGCCCTTCTCTGATCACTGCGATTGCCTCTATAATCCTGTACAGTAAAATAAATAAGAGGGATTCGGGCCGGAACGTGAGACTGGGCGTGACGTCATGCGCGTTCACGCTCCCCTGGCTATGTCTGGCAGGTTTGTGTATTCGCCGCCATTCTCCGTATTAGCGAAGACAACTCGAGCGACAAAACTTCAGTCAACTTTCGACAAAAGTAGAAGATGGATTCAAAGAGACCGGCTTGTAGTTCATAAACCCCAACGCAAACTCCACGCAAGACAAAGACAGTAAGGCAGTTTCGCTTGTCGCCAGAGGGGGGCATATTTCTGCAAAAACTCAGAGAGGTGCGCAATGCACCTTTAAATAGAAAGACTTCAATAAACCTATTTTTTTAAATGTCGGTATTAAAATTCATTTTGACATTCTTGGGAGGTATAAAGTTAGGAAATAATTAGGAAAAATACATAATTAAAATAATAAAATCGTGACAGTAAAGCCTTAAAGGGATAGTCATCCATCATCATTTACTCTGGGTTATTCCAAACCTGTGCGACTTTTTTTCTGCACAGCACAAATATATTTTGAGAAATGTCTCAGTTTTTTTAATCTTAACCACAAACTCTTTGGTCACCAACATTTTTCAAAATGTGACCCTGGATCACAAAACCAGTCACAAGTAGCACAGGTATATTTGTGGCAATAGCGAACAATACATTGTATGGGTCAAAATTATCGATTTTTCTTTTATGCCAAAACTCATTAGGATATTAAGTAAAGATCATGCTCCATGAAGATATTTTGTAAATTTCCTACCGTAAATATATATATATATATATATATATATATATATATACATATATATCACTATGCGGCCACCAGCAGGAAACAACCGAACTGGCAGCGCTGCGACCCTCCTCAGAGAGTCGCCCCTCACATTCATCCATGTCCTTATATACTTTACCCACCAGCGCTGCCAAATAAAAAATTATTCATTATTTAAGATGGTTGGTGGGTAACTTCGGGGTTAATAACGATGACGCCGACTCGGGAGAGAGAAAGCTCGCAAGCGTCTCTTTAACCCCCTGGGGTCGGCTATCGCGCCGGCGCGATTGTCTCGCTTTTTTTCTTATCAGTGCAAAAGAGACTCAAAATACTCGGTTGACTTTGATCTTACATATAAGTGTGATACATCATTAGATCCTGTTAAGTTTCTATTTTTTTTTTGTGGATACTCACAATAAAAACAAAGTGTTGTGCTTTTCACCAAATAAAGAAAAACAAACATGATGCGAGTTCTGCGTTCTCTCTGTCAGTGAAGTCCATTCTGAAACGCGTCCTAAGATTAACTGTAACTTCGCGAATACTTGTCACACAGGCACGAGAGATTTTTCTTTATGAAGCAAATATTCTCAGTTTATGCAATCTGTATGAAAAGAGAGTGCTGTCAGTATTTTTTTCCCCAGCTCATTACACTTCATTACGCGTTAATCTGACACGCCCACGGAGGACGCGCGCTATTCAAATGCAAATGTGAGGCAAGCCATGACAATGCCCACATCAGCCGTTCCACCGCGGCGGTAAAATGTGTGGTGTATTTGCTGCCTTTTACCGCTAAGAGGCGCTACAATCATAAAAGTGTTCGTTTATTCCGGTTTATTCTCCCTAATGTAATCTGCTGCCGCACCGCACTGATTCAGAGCGATTGAAAGCTGGTAGCAGATGAATTCAACAAGTGAAACGTAGCTAAAATAATTCATAATCACAATACTGAAATTAGGCTACTGAAATGTAATTGAATAAATAATGAAAACATTTCAACATAAAACATTGCAATAAAAACATTTAGGCTACATCAATGAGGCTTTACAATTTTAACAGCGTACAGACGGTAGCTCAATGATCAACGCGACAACATGAGCTTCGAGGAGCTTCAATCGACCCGAGATCGAATATCAATGTAGCATACATGTTGTTAACCGATGTTGTCCTACAGCGTTTATATTTTACCACCTTGATGCTTAAATAGTAACTGTTTATAACTGTTTACTTATTTAAAGTCAAGAGTTTTGTTTAATTATCATTACAACATAAATTTGCTACATTCCTGTAGAACCGCAGCCGCTGCACAAACGACAAAAACTGATGAAGGAAGATTGTCAGCCGATTGCATCAGAAAATTAAAAAATGAAGAAGCTCGTCTTTAGTCTGCTAAATTATTGTGTAATGTAAAAGAACACTAAAATTACTTAAGTTTGAAACCAAGTTCGAACATTTCAAGGTTTAAATAAAGTGTCGGGACAGTTTTTTTTTAATTTAAAACAGGGTTGCATTGGGTTTAGAGTTTATTTCTTTTGCGATGCAAAATAAGAAACACTAGGCTTATCTTATTCTTGCGACATTTTAAATTTGTATTGCCAAAGAAATTACAGCTAAATTAAACAATTAAAACAGTACAAAACGAAAATTGTCCAAAGAAACATAATTAAATTAAAAACATGCGTTTCTCTTTGCCTCTCTCGCACTGGATCTCTTTTTAACAAGTTTATTTAGTCTCCCTCGCTGCGCGCGCCGGGTCTCTCTCGAAATTAAACATCAGGGTAAAAACACATCATACAGCTGATAATACTGTAGGCTATATGTCGCTGCGTGTCAGCCATACAAATCACGAAAAAATTATTTAGCCTTTAATTGTTGCTTCAAAGACACAGCATGCCTTGTTGAATTCACCTTACAATAACTTCAATTGAAATTTTGTGTGAAAAAAACTTTAAATAGGCTACAATAAATAAACTACAATATTTATAATTTAATAAGATATGGGGCCTACTACATTTGGACACAGATTTATCCTTACAATAATTTTGCCTGCTCATCAGGCTGGCTATCCGACACTCTCCATATGAAAGAGGAACATTAACACCTTTGTCCAGCAACTGTCCCTCCGACCCCCCACAGGCTATCGGAGTCTGAGGCTGACTTTATCACAAAGAGAAGTCGCAATTCACACTTAAATCGCTATTCTAGACAGTGTTGATAATGAAGGAATTAAATGATTTAAGTTACATGTAGCCTAGTGATATTTCTGTCATAAAAGTTTATTACTAAATATTTCACTATTTCAATAATTGATTAAATAAAACTGGTTTGGGACAGCTTTTTCCAAGCAAAACTAAATATAATCTGAAAAAAACGCTTGTTAATTTGTTGTCATGAACAAAATGTTCAACTCAATATTAAAGTCTACAGGGATCTTTGGATCCTTACAACCAGGCATGCAATTTGTGAATTAAGTTTTTATTTTATTTTGTATTATTCAAATAAACATCGAAACACGGTGCTTCGTGGTAATGCTGCTAAATTAAATAACATTTATATAATAATTATGAACTTAAATGAAACAATATCGCAACATTTCGACAAATACATTATTTGATCTGTTTTTACATTTTAATTCAGGGCGATTTAGCCTACATTTAATTAGAGCGAGATTTTCACCCTTGTCTTGTCATTTTCTCGTTGGGAAGCGCTTAGCCTACATTAGGCCTACATGTTTGAGTAGCCTAGATCCTCTGTACCTCTCGTTTTCATACGGATTAGCCTACATAATCGGATAACATTAATTATCCTAAATATTTAGACATTTAAAGGCTTTAGACATAGCCGATTTCTTATCGTGACTGAGCTGAAGTGGCTTTCGGTTCATTTTTGTGACGCGCAGTTCCCGGAGACAGAGACACAGATATACTGTTTTTGTCGTTAGCCTATGAATACAAGTTTACAGTTTTGAACGATGTAAGCTACTCTACTCTTATCTGTATGACCAAAAAATTAAGGAGTCGCCTATTAAGTTATTTTAGCTGTAATAATGAGAAAAATAAATTAATCTAAATGAACGCGCCGCCGCGTTTGTCGAACACTAACTCACCATGCCAGAATAAAACCCGACTTTAGAAAAATGCATAGGGCCACTCGGCGTGGTGTGCCAAAACACTTAATTATAAACTTCAATATTTCATTCAAAATAATCTCAACACGCTTTGTGAAATTTTGAAAAGCCGTGCATGCATTAGGGCCACTGGAACTAATGAACAACTGAAACGCTGGTTTTGATTTTATTGTTTGTCGTTTAAACGTGCCTGTTGCATATCTCTATTTTATATATTTGATATTGGTGAAGTAGCCTATAGCATTGATTAACTGTGGAGGGAGGGGCCGTGGGGATTAAAATAATTCAGCAGAAGCAGGGATGTTTAGACCAGAAGGAAATCCCCGTCCCCCCTAGCAAATCACACTTTACTTAAAACCATGTTTTTAAAAACTCTAGGACTAGGTTGTAGGGAACAGACAAACATAATTTTTTTTTTTTACAGAACTGCTTTTTAAATTACGATTGGTAGCCTATTATTATACAGATGCAAAGTCGTTCTGTTGGATACTATTTTGTTCCTTAGTCTAAAATGGAAATGCATGATAATTGTATTTTATAAATATAAGCAAAAAAACTGTATGGTGTAACAGAGTTTTAGAGCTAGACAAATCTAAATAAATATAAAATTTACAGCAGACCATGTTTGTGCGGGATTTGAACCCGTGTCATCTTGGTGATGAACCGTAAGTTCTACCGCTCGGCTATGAATTTTCTCACTGCGAAATACCTAAACGTCTGTTTCTCACATGAGAGAGAAAACGTTTTGTCTTGACTTTAGCCTGTGAGTGTTTAGCCTTTTACAGTTTTAAAAGATTATATCTTATATAGATTATACCAACAATTTGTTGTAGGCTTATTTGGAAATTACCATAACTTGTAGTATTTCATCCTTATAGGCTACTGTTAATAGACATTAGCCCCACTTACGTTTTGCTAAATGTCCCTTTGCGCCACCTGGCGGTCATTTCGCGTACGACTTTGAAATGCGACTGGTTTATTTTTACCGCGGTGGATGGCTAAAAGGTGTGACTAAAAATGTGCTTTTGGCTTTCATTTATATTTTGATTGTTTATATATATATATATATATATATATATATGTGTGTGTGTGTATATAAATATTTATTTATTTATATATATATTGTCCTTGCATTCTTTCTTGTGTGACACCCCTGAATGAAAGGCTCATTAGTATGCAGTCTGCTCAGGTGAGAACTGCCTATTTATTCATGAGGGGTTTGGGCCGTTCCGCCCATCCGCATATTGCCTTTGCAAACTAAAATTTTTTTTTCACAATTTAAAACAATCTATTGTTTTATGTGAATGATTAGGCAGAATGATTTTCCGATCAATTTGAAGCAAAAACTCTAGGCAACAACATCCACTAGTCAAAAGTCTTGTGGACAGATATTTAGTATGTTATTTGTGGCCTTATATTAGAAACTTTATTTTTTATTTTTTTCAATAACCACGCATAAACAATATTCTCTCAAAAATACAAACATGTACATACATGTTGATAACATATTATGGTAGCCCTGTGTGTGCTATATAGAGTGTAATTTTACCTGTGCCATTAATATGTTTATAAGCAACTGAAAAAAGCACAAATGTCAGAGCATGCCAAAACATCTCAAAGACCCCGAAAACACCTTAGACCCCAGAGGGTTAACCCGAGGCACTGTCATACTATGATACTTAATACCCAAACATTAATATTTAGACATCTGGGGATTAAACACATACAATACAAACCGGTTTATTCCACGATCTCGACACCTCAGTGAGGAGATAGGGAAAAAACCGCAGTCCCCGACGAGGAGGCTGAGATACAGAGTTTTCCTGTTTTAAGATAGTTCATCTAACAAACTCTTCTTTATTTTCAATCTCATAATGTTCAGCTGGTCAGTAAATATTTAACTGGCAACAGTTAGATAAAACCTCCTTTCTTTTTTTTATCTTTTTTTTTTTAAAGCTCCTCTTTATTCAGCAGAGTTATGAGCTGACTTATTTATTCATTGAAAACTCAAACATCTGCCTTTTTCTTAAGATTTGTATTTGTTTTGTTCTCTTTCTTTTTAAACAAAACACTAACGATACCAATTCCTCGGAACTGGAAATCGCAGCACACTAGATCTGGCATGTGAAAGCTGAAAAAGGGCGGAGCCCGTCCCAACCCCCGCTGTCAGATCCGTTTGCGAACCCTGAAATGCGAGCCGTCTCCGTGCCTCGGCAACAGAGAGACCCGCGCGGGGAACGCGAACCGAACCGTCCTCCTCGAAGAACGCCCAGCGGGAGCGGAGCGTCCTCACGGACAGCTTCTTGCAATGCTCACAGTCAGCTCCCTCGAGAACTGACTGTTGGCATGCTCCACTCCCAAACAGCAACAAAAAGCTGATGTGTGTCCCCACCCGTGATGTAACGAGGGCAGGGAACAACACAACGTCTATAATCTTGCTTGCTCGCCATAATGATAGATAGTGATATATATTGGGTTTGACAAACAACAATAAATAGACAAGGATCATTAGACAGAATCACAGAGAGCGCTTGCTGAAGACTACAGAAGCTGGCGCGGTCTGTTTTCAAGGGTGCTTTATAGTTTCCTGGTCTATGACGTCACCTATGACGTATCGGGCTTCCATTGGACTGATTTTACACGTGCTTCTTGACGCAATCACGCAGAGCGTTCCCACCACGTCTCAAACGCAGCTCGAAGTTCCCTTGAAAGGGAACCTAATTTTCCCTACACTGTAAAAAATAAAAAAGAGTTGGGTCAACTTAAAATAATAAAATAATACGGCAACCTATCGTAAGCTCTTTTTTAAATAAACTCCATGAACAGGGTCTGAAGTCCACGCAACTCTGAGAGTTTACGTTAAAAGATTACGTTAAATCAGCGGTTCTCAAAGTGTGGGGCGCGCCCCACTGGTGGGGAATAGAGACGTAACAGGTGGGGCGCGCCAAACGGGAGGAAATTTTCCTTTTTATGCCTTTATATCTTTATCCAGACATCCCAAATGTCCCGGAAGTTCCGGGAGTCTCCCGCATATTGATAGCGGCTCCTTGACGCCCGCAAATGAGATCCAATCTCCCGGAATCTGGAGCAAGACCGCGCACTAGAGTAGAGACTGCGCACGCGTGTGTGTGTGTGTGACTATTAATGCAGCGCGTGTGAGAGCAAACCGTCCTTATAGCTGTGTGTTGCCGCTTATTAGACCGATCACCCCCGGGGGCGACAACAAGTAACAGGAATTCCCCACCCCCAAAATAATGATTGACGTGACGTCGGCATATTAATTGTAGCGGAACAAACTTTTGCGCCCATAGATAGCCTATGTTTCGCGCCGATGGCCAGGCGCGCTGGAAGCTGTTTCATGCGTAAGTGGGGGCTGAGGGCTGGGTTGGAAAATATGTGACGTCATTATGTCGTGGCTTACGACAAGACATGAAATTTCTCTGAACATTGAACATGATTTGAGTGTCAGTATCAAGCCTGCAACCCTGCTTTGAGAAATTGTGCAATGCAAAACAGGCTCATTGCAGTCACTAATGCAGGGATAAATAGACCTGTCTTGCCAAATGGATTTCTCTTTTCTTTTTTTAACAGATTGCAAAGTGGCACTTTTATTTCTTTTCTATTTTTGAGGCACTTTTATTTTCTCTATTTATGAATTTCATGCAAGTTATGACACAGATGCACTTTGTTTTCTTTATTTTTGAACTTGCTGTTATTTGATGTAGATAGTTAGTTTGTATTTAGATACAACTTGTTACTATACTGATACTACTTGTTACTTCAATAAATTGGAACATTTTAAGCTTGTTACGTATTTCATTAGCATTGTGTCGGGGCGATGGGGGCAGGTGGGGCTTGAAAATTCCCCCTTGTCCAAAGTGGGGAATGACCGAAAAAGTTTGAGAACCACTGCGTTAAATTCATACGTTGCCCCAACATAAACAGTCATGTTTACCTAATGAATTACAGAACCAAGTGTTTTTAGTTGGCTGAACACAAATGGGCCTATTATCTATAGGCCTATGTTGATTCATTATATATTATTTAAATAGTTTAATTAAATAAAAGACAGACCATAAGTCAGTCAATGGCTACTGTCAACTGTTTGGTTAGTAACATTCTTCAATATCTTCTTTTGTGTTCAGCAGTAGAAATAAACTCAAACAGGTTTGGAACAACTAGAGGGTGAGTAAATGATGACAGAATTTTCATTTTTGGGTGAACTATCCCTAAAGCAAGGTTGAAACCAATTAATACTTAACAAAATTAATCAATACATTGACATAGAGCAGTATTGTTTTTTTGTTTTTTTTGTCATTAACTATTAAAGTATAAAAGAAACAGTGTCCAGTGGAGTAATGTAATTCAAATGTTGCCATTACATTTGAAAATGGCTTTGTCCATTTAGCAAAATTTAAACTTCAGTGACTGCACTCCGGCAGAGAAGGTACCACCAAGATCAATGACAATCTTCTGAATTACTTCGAAAGTATACTTCAGTTCTTTTGGATACTCCATATTCATTGCATACATGAGTCCGAACAAGTACGCATATGTTGCTGGCAGATCTGTAATGTCCTCAAGAAAAATGGCCTCTTCCAGTATAAGTTGGTCACAGTTGGTAGTGACGTAACAGCGGCATCTTCGACCACAGTAAGAATTCCGATCTTTACACCTTTAGTGCCGTGATCTAAAGGATCAGTCTCCTGGGAGAATAATTCATGGGATAGGGGTATTAATGGAAGTGTAAATTTAAATATAACAACAACATTATTATTATTGATGTTGTTGTGTAAATAAACTGAATACATGTAAAACATACATAGTTTAAAAAATTACCAAGAAATAGGGTATGAAAATTGTAATTCCCTTTCGAGGGAACTCTCGATGCGTCACTTGACGCCTTGGGAACGCCCCCAGCGTGCATGCGTCTGAGCATCAATGTCAACTAGTCCAATGGAAAGAATGAGCGTCACGGGCGGGTGACGTCATGACCAGGAAGGGATAAAGGCTCACCCGGTGAAACGCGGCATTAGCTTCTGTGTCTCAGCAAAAGCGATCTGTGTCATTTTGTCTCTGTCTATTTACTGTTGTCTGTTGCGGAAAAGGATGGAAACTAAACAAGTGTACAAACAGTGTGCTTCTCCCTGCCCGCGTTATTTAACGGGTGGGGACACACACGAGCTTTGTGTCGTTTGTTTGGGAGTGGAGCATGCGGTCTCAGCCTTCGAGGGGGCTGAGTGCCAGCATTGTGAGATGTTACCGCTTCGCATGCTCCGCTCTCGCCTGTCACTCTTTGATAAAGAGAGTGGGCAGGCTCGCGATCCGCAGGGATCAGGACCCGCGTCTGCTGAGGCAGCGCGGAGATTGCATTCCTGGGGATCGCAAAAGGAACTTTCGGAGGGGTTGGAGACGGGTCCGAGGGCTCTTTCTCCTTCCTTACCCGAGAGATCCAACGCTCTCCCCCCGGTGTCGGAAGCACGCTCTGCGGTTTCTTCCGCCCGGGGAGAGAGCCCTCCATTACTTTATTTCTCTTCCTCCGAGGAGGTTGATGCGATGAGTTTGGAGAGTGAAAGCACACACATGGGGGAAAGAGATTCACAATTTATTTCCCCAGCATACGATGAGCTGGTGGATGTTATGTCGCGGGCTGTAGAGAAATTAAATATTGAATGGCCATCTGAGAAGAAGGGCGCTCGTCCTAAAAGCAAATTAGATTAGCGCTTTTTATCTTCCACCACATTATCTCCACCACGAGGGCTTCCATTTTTTCCCGATTTGCACAATGAAATATCTAAATCGTGGAATAAACCTTACTCATCACGTCTTTTCAGCCCTCAAGTTAACACTTATTCGAGAATAAGAGGGCTGAAAGAGTATGGTTATGAGGCGATGCCCCAGGCGGAAGAGAATTTAGCCAGTTATCTTTCCCCTGGTCCCGCATCGTCTCTGAAAGCCTCGGCTTTGCCCTCTAGACCGCTCAAAGCCACTTCGGTGTTAGTGGGTAAAGCTTATACGGCAGCAGGTCAAGCTGGAGCATGTCTGCATACTATGGCAGTGCTCCAGGCTTATCAAGCTGACCTGCTGGGGGATCTGGATAGTAGTGAGGGAGTCAGTCATGACGATATTCGTGAACTTCGTCGGGCTACCGATCTTTCTCTCAGGGCTACTAAGGAGACCGCCAGAGCAATTGGGCGGTCTATGGCAGCCTTGGTAGCTACTGAGAGACATTTATGGTTAAATCTGTCTGAAATTAAAGAAAAAGATCGAGCTTTTTTATTAGATGCTCCGCTTGAACCTTCTGGTCTCTTCGGCGACGCAGTCCACGCGGTCGTCGAGAGATTTCAGGAGTCAAAGAAACAAGCTGACGTTTTTAAAAAGTTTATCCCTCGCCGGGTCCAGCCCCCTGGGGCTGCTGGGCGTGAGCAGCCCCAGCCGTCGAGCTCATCATATCGTGTGCATCAGAAAGAGAGTGTTGCGTCTCGTGCACCTCCACGTAGAGACTGGAGACGGACGCAACCCTCTCAACCGAAGTCTTCTAAGTCGAAGCCGGATCTGAGGACCGTTCTTCAGGCGAAGAAGGCTTCGGTTCAAAAAAAAAAAAGGTCCTGATGTTCATGCATCAGGCCTGTGAGGACAGCCCCGACCGAAGTGGAGCGGTGTACACCTCATTATACGGTGCCCGTTCCATTTCGGGGTCCTCACGAGACCGTTCTGCCAACCCTGCCACCCTCGGTGCTTCAGGGCGCAGCGGTCTCCAGCGAGTCGCTGATGCTATGCTGCGGCACAGCATCGGTTTCACACCCTCTGAGGGGGGCCTTAGAGCAGCCAGTTCAGGTAGTTCCTGCCATTATGTTTCAGGCTCCGGAATTAGCCGTCTCGATAACACCAGAGACCAGCCTCGAGAGGCTGGTTCCCTTAGTAAATTTTCTGGCAGCGTGGAAGCTTCTGCCGAATATTTCTCGTTGGGTCCTGCAGATTGTAGAGAAAGGATACAGAATCCAGTTTGGTTCTCGTCCTCCTCGTTACAACGGGGTGCTGCCCACAGTGGTGCATCCCGAGCAGGCTCTGGTAATGGAGCAAGAGGTAAAGGCCCTGTTAGCAAAGGAAGCTATAGAACAGGTGTACTCACCCGACAGAGAGTCGGGTTTTTACAGCCGTTATTTCATTGTTCCAAAAAAGGATGGAGGGTTGCGTCCCATTTTAGATCTTCGTCTGTTAAATCGTTCAGTACAGAAACTCAAGTTCAAGATGCTGACACTCAAGCAGATCGTGACTCAAATCAGATCCGAGGACTGGTTTGTCACGATAGATCTGAAGGACGCTTACTTCCATGTCTCCATCCTCCCTCAGCACAGGAAGTTCCTAAGGTTTTCTTTCGGGGGCAAAGAATACCAATATCGGGTTCTTCCTTTCGGTCTAGCTTTATCACCCCGCACGTTCACGAAATGCGTGGATGCAGCTCTAGCCCCTCTCAGGCTTCAGGGCATACGTATTCTGAACTACATCGACGACTGGCTGATTCTAGCGGAATCAGAGCAGTTGGCGGTTCGGCACCGAGGTGTCGTTCTCGCTCACATGCAGATGTTGGGGTTGAGGCTCAATGCCAAGAAAAGTGTGCTTTCTCCAGTACAGAGAACCACTTTCCTTGGTGTGGTATGGGATTCAGTGACGATGCGGGCCACTCTATCGCCCGTTCGTGTAGCTGCTATCCTGACAGCCACCAAAGAGCTAAAGCTAGGCCAGTCACGCACTGTAAAACAGTTCGAGAGACTGTTGGGTCTTTTGGCGGCAGCGTCCAACGTGATTCCTTTTGGCCTGCTGTACATGAGACCTTTGCAGTGGTGGCTCAGGACCAGAGGGTTCTCCCCGAGGGGAAACCCACTTCGTATGATCAAGATCACGCGGCGATGCCTTCGTGCCTTGGTTATATGGAGAAAACACTGGTTCTTAACCCAGGGTCCGGTGTTGGGAGCTCTCTGCCATCGAGTTACGATCTCGACAGATGCTTCCCTCACCGGCTGGGGAGCGGTAATGGAAGGCCGCTCGGTTCAGGGTCGGTGGAGGAGTCATCATCTTTCTTGGCACATAAATTGCCTGGAGATGATGGCCGTCTTCAATGCGTTGAAGCAATTCCTCCCAGACCTGAGGGGCCATCATGTGCTCGTCCGTACAGACAACACATCGGTGGTCTCTTATCTGAACCGTCAGGGGGGTCTGCGGTCGCGTCCGCTTTGCAAGCTGGCGCACCAAATCCTCCTGTGGTCTCTGGGGAAGGTACTCTCCCTGAGGGCAGTGTATATTCCTGGGGACCAGAATATTGGGGCAGACATCCTGTCGAGGCAGGAGCTGAGGCCAGGGGACTGGAGACTCCACCCCGAGGCGGTGGAGAAAATTTGGGAGTTTTACGGCCAAGCAGAGGTGGATCTGTTTGCGTCTCAGCATACGACGCACTGTCCACTTTGGTTCTCCCTTACTCACCCAGCACCCCTGGGGCTGGATGCTATGGTGCAGACGTGGCCGAGGCTACGTCTGTACGCATTTCCCCCTGTTGCTCTGCTCCCAGGAGTTCTGGAACGAGTCCGCCAGTACGGAATAAGCCTACTGCTAGTAGCACCACGCTGGCCGAGTCGGATCTGGTTTGCGGACCTGATCCATCTCTTAGACGGTCCTCCCTTGGAGATCCCGATCAGGAGAGACCTTCTGTCTCAGGCCGGGGGCACAATATTTCACCCTCGACCAGAAATTTGGAACCTGTGGGTTTGGCCTCTGAGGGGGCCCAACTCATAGAGAGTGGTCTCTCAGCTGAGGCTGCTGAGACCATTCTAAGCTCCAGAGCTCCAGCTACTAGGAAACTATATGCGCTTAAATGGAGAGTTTTTTCTGTATGGTGTCACCGACATCAGTGGGATCCAGTTAACTGTTCTGTGAACACAGTACTCGAGTTCCTGCAGGAGCGCTTTACGTCAGGTCTATGTCCTTCCACGCTCAAGGTCTACGTGGCGGCCATTGCGGCTTACCACGCCCTGGTGGGGGGTACATCGTTGGGTCGAGACCCCCTGATTACACGTTTCCTTCGTGGCACTTTGAGGCTAAGGCCTGCAACTCGCACTAGGGTGCCAGCTTGGGATCTTGCTTTAGTACTAGAAGGCCTGTCTAGGGCTCCATTCGAGCCCTTAGATTCGGTTTCAGAGAAGTTTCTTACCTTTAAGACTATCTTTCTGCTAGCTATTTCGTCCCTTAAGAGAGTTGGAGACCTTCAGGCCCTTTCGGTTTCCCCCACTTGCCTTGAGTTTGCACCGGGGATGGTCAAGGCATTCTTATATCCAAAACAGGGATACGTCCCTAAGGTGCCGACCTTGACTCCGAGGCCTATTGTGCTGCAGGCTTTCTGTCCTCCTCCTTTTACATCTGCGGACCAGGAAAGGCTGAACCTCTTGTGTCCAGTGCGAGCACTGGATACTTATGTTCATCGGACATCGTCAATGAGGAAGTCCGACCAGTTATTTATTTGCTTTGGATCACCTAAGAAGGGTCTTCCTGCTTCTAAACAGACGGTTAGTAAGTGGATAGTTGAGGCTATTTCACTTGCATACGAGTACTCTGACCTGCCGTGTCCTTTGGCGGTCAGAGCTCATTCTACGAGGGGTATGGCGGCCTCTAAAGCCTTACTATTTGGAGTTTCTCTTCAAGACGTTTGTGATGCGGCAGGCTGGTCCTCACCGCTCACATTCGTTAGGTTTTACAGCTTAGACCTGGATGCTGCCCCAGGTTCTCAGGTGCTTAGTGCTTAGTTTCAACAGACTGACACTCAGGTACTTGGAATTCTGGCGTTTTGGGTATTCTCGTTCCCAAGGCGTCAAGTGACGCATCGAGAGTTCCCTCGAAAGGGAACGTCTCAGGTTACGACTGTAACCGTAGTTCCCTGAGAAAGGGAACGAGACGATGCGTCACCCTGCCATACTTCCTGCTTCCCTGTAATCGGCTTGCTTCGACTTTTTGAAGCTAATGCCGCGTTTCACCGGGTGAGCCTTTATCCCTTCCTGGTCATGACGTCACCCGCCCGTGACGCTCATTCTTTCCATTGGACTAGTTGACATTGATGCTCAGACGCATGCACGCTGGGGGCGTTCCCAAGGCGTCAAGTGACGCATCGTCTCGTTCCCTTTCTCAGGGAACTACGGTTACAGTCGTAACCTGAGACGTTTACCAGACGCATCTTGAGTAAACTTGGATGAGTTTTCATGCAGGAAAAGTTGCAATTTAGGGATATCTTATATTTTAGGGATATCAACTGCTTTGGGAGTTAAAGGTACAGCACACCCAAAAATGATAATTCTGTCATCTTTTACTCTCCCTCGTGTAATTCTAAATCCATATGACTTGGTCCATAACAAAGATTTTTTTAAATAATGTACATATTGCTCTTTTACATACAGTGGCATCAAAAATATTTTTAAAATCATAAAAAAAAAAAAAAATTGGCTTAGTAATGGGTTTTCTTAAAGTGTTCCATGTGATTAATTTTGCAACACAATAACATTAAATTCAACAACTAATGTAATTATATAGATATGAAAATATGAAGAAAAAAAATGCAAACTTGCATTAATGGCTTTATTCAGAAATCTGTCAATACTGCAGTATTTTTATTATACTAAAGGATCTTAAAAGAGTACCTGTTTATCCAGCTTGTCCAAAAGAGTCTTCATTTCTTCTCCAAATGCATTCATTCTTCCTGTAGAGTTTTAGGAGAGTTATTGTGTATTTTTCAAGGGATATGTGGAACTTGGAAGTCGACGTTACAGATACAAGAAAACTCCATGGAGATCTGTAAAAAAGAAAAAAAAAAGAAAGAAAAAAAGTCAATAGGAATTACCAGAAAGTTTTTTGCTACTATAAGTATTACTAAAATGTTCTAAATCTCTAGTAATAATTATTATTATTGACTCTAAGATAAGAAACCAGGTAATTGCAGTTGCTATTAAATGGTTTACCTCATCCTTTAGAAAAAGTGCAGGCGATTGATCTCCGATCTTGCTGGTCAGAATTATTTGTCCCCTTGGTAAATATGATCAAAGATGGCTGTAAAAAATACATCTGCATCGTTAATTCTTTTGATATTTTATTTTAAAAATTAGCAAAAATCTAACCTTTCATTGAAGTAAAATAATTGAAAGTGGGGGGAAAATCACATTATGAAATAAATGTTTTTCTCCAAAACACGTTGGGAACAATTATTTGCCCCCTTTTATTAAATACTTTTTGCAACCTCCTTTTTCCAAGATAACAGCTCTGAATCTTCTCCTGTAATGCCTGATGAGTTTGGAGAACACCTGACAAGATATCAGAGACCATTCCTCCATACACAATCTCTCCAGATCCTTCATATTCCCAGATCCATGTTGGCGCTTCTTCTCTTCAGTTCAGCCCACTCATTTTCTATAGGCTTCAGGTCTGGGGACTGGGATGGCCATTGCATATGCTTGGTTTTGTGCTCAGTGACCCATTTTTGTTTTAATTTTGATGTTTCTTTTTGGATCCAAACATGGCCCATTATAAGATTTCTAGCAGAGGTTCTTATAACGAAATCTTATAACGGGCCATGTTTGGATCTTCCAACAGGACAGTGATCCAAAAACAAACATGAGAAAAAAACATGATGTGGTATGTATTTTGAGCTATAATTTGAATTGCCGTAGTTTGCTGTAGAACTAGGCAGTGATGGGTAATGTAACATTAGTCTTCCAGAGAGTGCCGGCGGTAACAAACCCCTTGTATAAACAAGCGATACAGTAAACAACACAAAGAACAACATTCCCGTCAGTGTGTCGTTAATACATACCAGTGACTGTGCAGAAATGCTGGATTGAATAGGCAGGACACCGCTAGTTAACATCAGCATTACCCAAAAGTGCGCGAAATCAGCAGCACTAGTAAATTAGATCAGTCCATCAGTTTGGGAAGAGCACAATATACATCCTATATGACAAATATATGATTAATACATACCAGTGATTCTGCAGAAACACTGAATTGAAGGCAGCACTCCGCTACCGACTTCTTACCAGCTGCATACAACTGCCGAGTAGCTGAAGTCTCAAACTGCAAATGCGTTCAGGGTTCAAACTGCACACACGCTAACAAAAAAAACGAACTTCAATGAAAACTAAAACGATTTAGTCCGATCAACAAAACATTGTACGTTTTCAACATTTAAGTAACGAATTTGTTCAATCAACTTAGTATCATGAATGAACACTTCCAATAAAAATATATCAGTTCATTTTACTGTTTTATGTTTATTTGGAGAACTTTCAGTAAGTTGGCTTTTTTACAGTGTAGTCACTACAACGTTATGTCGACTGACAAATGAGGTCTCACTTGAGATATGACGTCCCCCTGTGCTGTCTACATCTGCTCCGGCGCGACTGGAGGGAACACCCTGGCCACTCCCGTCGAGCTTCCCCCTCGGCACGGACGCGTTGGCACACAGCCTGTCCCGGGGCCTACGCAAATACACGTTTCCCCCAGTGAGCCTACTTGCACAGACTTCTCAGGGATTGGGCGCAATATGGCAACCTCCTCTGTAACCTCCACTTGTGGCTTCTGGACAGGATGCGGAGGACTTAAATAGCGGTGGTAGACACTATCACTCAAGCCAGAGATCCATTTACTAGGCGACCTTCTGCTTTAAAGTGGAGACTGTTTTCTGTCACGTCAGGAAGACCACCGGAGATGCCTGATCGGTTCTGTGCTTTCCTTCCTGCAAGAAGTGTTGGAGCGGAGGCTGTTAAACCAGTCAAGGCTGCGCCTCATCCCCTCCTGGGATCTCTCTGTGGTCCTTTCTGGTCCGAGTTCTTGGCAAACCCTGGATTGAGTTTCCTCCAATCATCCTTCGACAGTCAGACACAACAGTACTCGAGTGCATGCTCGCTCAGTCAGCCCCTGTACTGGGCTAGATGTCCCATGTGTTGTGATCCCCCCTTGGTAATAGCATATGTGTATTCTTCCATGGTAGGGTTTCCCTGTTGGTAAACCCGTGTCTTTCTCTGGGCAAATTTGCTCTGCCCGTCTCTGCCTCTGTAGTAGCTCTATCCCTGTCTAGGTGGGAATTACCGCAGAGGCCTTTTTATATGTAGCACTGCCCCACGGGTCAATAGCGTCTGTAGCGTCCCTCTCCATTGGACTAGGTCCACATACCCAGTGTTAAGACTGGTCATGGCTGAAAAAAAGGGAATTGAGAACCAAACCACTCTTCTCGTGAAATAAAATGTAAAAGGAAAAGCAGCTATGTCTGTCTTCATGGTAAGCCCTGTCCCTCATTTCTGTCACAGTTCTGTCACCCTTGTCTGGGTTTTCTCTTGGTATAGTGACAGAGCTGTGACACTCCCGGTTTGTCATGTGTTTGTGTTAGTCTGGTCTGTTGTGAGCACATGGCTGTCATGTTATTTCCTTGTGCCATGTGCTCTCCTGTCAATTGTCAAACCCCGTCCATCTTGTTATCTCGTTATTGTTTAATGTCCCTCACCTGCCTGCCTCGTTATGTTCCTTTGTTTGTTCCCTATTTAGTCTCCCTGTGTTTGCAGTCCTGTGCTGGTTCGTTGTCTATGTTCCCTCGTGTTCTTCTTGATGCTTGCCTGAGTTCTCTCCTGTTTTCCCCCCACGGGGTTGTTTTGTTTATTAAATAAATTCCTTTCACGCACATGAATCCTCGCTTCCTGTTGTACCCATTCCGTGACAGAACGAACCAGCCAAGATGAGGATTCAGCGGAAGGATTCACACCAGCCACCAGTCTCTCCTATTTCCTGCCCGCGTTATGAACGCATTATTAGGTTCACAGCCTTGAGTTCCCTTTGACAGAAGGGGACGAATGTAAGAGACTTTGCCCTAGAATTCAGCTCCGCTGCAGAGGGGCTGGGGCTGGGTCTGGGTGAGATGGCCCTTAAGGACCTGTTTAATTACGCCCTTGAGGAGCCTGTTGATGTGTGGACAATGACAGGGCTGGACCGATTGACGTTCTGGAGATTCATTGACTTTCTGGAACGACGAGAGAACCCTCCAGTGAGGCAAACTACAGCGGTCCCAGTGGACCTCGGAGAACCTGCAGCGGTTCCAGAGGCGGAAAGCTTGGCGCCATCAGACACGGCGGAGGAGGAGGAAGCGGGAGCCAACTGTCCCCCAAGTCCCGGAGGCCGTCCCTGAGCAGCCCGCTGTCGTCCCGAAGGCCGTCCTGGAGGCCGTCCCTGAGCAGCCCGCTGTCGTCCCGGAGGCCTTTCCCGAGCAGCCCGCTGTCGTCCCGGAGGCCGTCCCCGAGCAGCCTGCTGTTGTTCCAGAGATGCCCACTCTCCCTATTGAACCGCCAGTGGGGATCAGAGAGGCTGCAGCACCGCAGAGACCTCGCAAACGGAGGAGGAGGAGAGGGGCGTCTGCGATCCCACAGGGCTTGGAAGCCATCCCCAAGCGTCTCGCCCTGACGGCGCCGCCCTGATGGCGCCGCCCAAGCACGTCACGTCTGCCGATCCAGAGACTGTTCACGTCACGTCTGCCGATCCAGAGACTGTTCACGTCACGTCTACCAATCCAGAGACTGTTCACGCCAAGTCCGCCGAGCCAGTGTCTCCGGACAAGATGGCTGCCGCCGAGCCTGTGTCTGCTTCTGATCCTGAGCTGGTGTCTGCTTCTGTTCCTGAGCCGGTGTCTGCTTCTGTTCCTGAGCCGGTGTCTGCTTCTGTTCCTGCGCCATGGCCGCCCAAAGGGTCGTCTCCGCCATGGCTGGCCGAAAGGTCTGCCCCATCCCGGTCGCATGCTCCACCCTGGTCGTCTCCGCCATGGCCGCCCGAAGGGTCTGCCCCGTCTCGGTCGCCTGCACAGCCTGGTCCACCCTGGTCGTCTCCACCATGGCCACTCGAAGGGTTCTCTCCGCCATGGCGGCCCGAATGGGGCTTCACTGCTCTGGTCACCTGCACAGCCGGATCCGCCCTGGTCACCTGCACAGCCGGATCCGCCCTGGTCGCCTGCACAGCTGGATCCGCCCTGGCCACCCGATGGACTGTCTGAGCCACCCTGGTCTTCAGCCTGGAGTCGGGACCCGCTTACGTGGGGCGCTGGGTAGGTTACGACTCAGTGAGAGCAGTTGCCAAAAGGTAAGATGCTAGCCAGTATCTGCATCTCCATCACTCGTAACACAGTTCAGTGGTTGTGGCGTTTTCCATAGGGATCCCATTTGTCAGTCAACGTTGTAGTGACTAAGGTCCAGAGGGGGAATATCTTGATTACTGATGTAGTTCAGATATACAGCAAACTAGACTGGCTATTCCGTTAACTATTTTCTTTGTCACTCTAGACCAGATTGTGGGTGGGGCCAGACAGCTACGTATAGATGGGTTTACTGTCAGAGAGACACCCTCTCACCCTTGATTTTGTGCATGCATTCACACCCTTGACATTAGCTGACAGAAGCACATGTTCATGCACAACTGGTGGTGCTGAAATAGATCTGGTTCTTTGGAAAACTGCTACGTGTTAGCAGTGCAGTGTTGAGAAGTACCAAACCATGACTCATTCTTCAGAGAAAGGAAACAACTGGCTATTTTATAGCTATAGAAAAAGAAGAAATATATGTGTTGCGATAAAAATATTTTTCTCATGTTGCAATTCTCAAGAAAGCTGAAACATATACTATTTGATTGTATTTGTTTTATTATTATTGTACTTTTGAAGCATGTTTTGAAGGTTTAGCAAGTTAGCAAAATTAAATATATTGGTTTTAAATCTCTTTTCTTCCAGTTTTTGCTGTTGTTGTTGTTGTAAATCTACCACAGAAAAAGGCCACAAAGAAAATTGTACTATAATTCAAATACTCTTACTCTTAACCTATGATTACCAGAACATCTCATATGAAGACTCTATGAAGTGTATCTCCAAGCTCAGTGGAGGGCTGCTCTCATGAGGGCCGGTGCCCATGCAAAGGTTAAGCCTTAATGGGTTTGATTTACTCCATTAAAACACCTTAAGGATGACAAATAGGACCGTAAAACACTTCAATGTCATTGTTATCAAGGAAACGTCTGATTTATGCCAGCTCTGTGATGGCTGCCCTAACCCTGACATGTTCCGGAGGTCCAGGAAAATAAATGGCTAAGCTAAGAAACCAGAGGCAAATGACCGCAGTAAACGCCTCTCCCAAGTCCCAGCCGTCTGCTGAGGCGATCCATTTGTTAAAGTGGGAAGTGAGGTCAGGCCTGGACGGTCCCAGAGTGCCTGTTGAGGCTCGGCAGATGGTGGCCCAAGTGCAGACCAATTAAAAAAGACCTGTAGGTGTGCTGGGAGCAAAAGCATCCATGTTCTGTGTGTGGATATAAGCTCTGGAGGGGAGAGCGACCCTGGAGTGTGGCATTGGAGCCAGATGAGGCCCACATGAGAGAATATCTCCCACCCTGGTCCAGTTTGCTCACATTTATTAGTGTTTTCAGTCAACCCCTTTCTTCTGAAAAGTCTTATTTCAGCTCCATGAAGTACAGTAAAAGCAGCACAATTTGTTTTAGGATTTCTTGTTGTTTCCAATAAGTATGAATGGGTGAGTCTGTAATGTGGGAGTTGAAATGGTACCTTTAGGTCTTCATTAGCCAGAAAGGAATAAGATTGACTGCAGACTTAGGTGATTTCCTATACACTAAGGTCTTATGCTCAGAGATATCCACTCCTAAGGGTCTGAACTAAACCGTGTTCTATCACAAAAGCCTTGAGGGAAATGGCTGAAGCTCCACATTCTAAGGAGCAGTAAAATGCAAAGCATTGCCCTCATGGGAGTGTTGCTGCCAAACAACAAGTCACTAACTAGATTTACTCACATAATTAAATGAAAAAATAGGAGCTAAATGCATGTGTCTGATATAGATCTCACAAACTGCTTTGGCCTAAAAACTATTTCAGGCTTTTTCAGGGAGGTGGAGGCTGTAACTGTGATAATTTGCTTTAACAAAATGTATTTGTTGAAGGGCATTGAAAGACTTAAACCCTATTCTAGTTCCTTCCATCGCTGTTCTACTTAAACCCAGTGGGAAATTCTCTTCCCATCTTAAGTAGACAGTAGAGCCAGCAGTTATTATATTACCCAGTTTCTGCACTGATAGTGATATTAACAGTCTTCCCACTATATATTCTTTTTCACAAGCTCCATTTTGTCTGCAAAAGATTTGCATTTGGAGCTCTGAGAAGTTGGGGGTTTTATTTCTCTTTTTGTAAAAGCTCAGGCACAATTGAAAGCAAGCACAGAAATGAAGCAAAGGACAAGGGGCATTAATCTCTCTATGTAATGTTCATATTGAAAAATTTCAGCGCTCGTAATGCCATGTCCATGGATAAAAGGTCCATAATAACACCCTCCCGATCTCTCTCTCCCGTGCACATGGAGACACTCATAAAATCTTGAGCAGATGTGTATAGTCACACACATACACACACACACACACACACACGCTCGCTCTCTCTCTCTCTCTCTCTCTCTCTCTCTCGCGCTCTCGCTTTCTCTCTCTCTCTCTCTCTCTCTCTCTCTCTCTCTCTCTCTCTCTCGCTTCTCTCTCTCTCTCTCTCTCTCTCTCTCTCTCTCTCTCTCTCTCTCTCTCTCTCTCTCTCTCTCTCTCTCTCTCTCTCTCTCTCTCTCTCTCTCTCTCTCTCTCTCTCTCTCTCTCACACACACACACACACAGTAACTTATAAGTCATATTTCATAATTTCTGAGCACTTTGCTCCTTGGCGTTTTCTCTCCCTCTATCTTTAAACGTATTATGTCCAAAATAAAAGGGTCAAAACCTCTCTGCTTGGTTGATGGTACATGCTTTTTTTCCTCTTTTTTTTTCTTGGAGCACCCTAGTCTGATATCTGGACGTATAGTGCGCCCAGTCTCAAATCCATTTCGCACTCTATGCAAGGCGGTTGCTGGGGTAAATACTCACATTTGATAGATGGCTCTCATTAATAGAAGGTGCCTGCAGCCTTTGAGTAATAGCCCTTTGGTTTCTTTTCCCCATGTTGGTTAATCTGCAGAAACAAAGAGGTATTTGTGTCCCATGCTAGTAGAAGCCAAATTGATATTTTAACATGGCGTTCAAGCATCTGGGACTTTGCTCGTGAGTTTTGCCCCTCTGGCTTTATTGGAAGAGGAGAGATCAAAGGAGGAACGTGTACGTTATTTAATTCATTGACTCAGATTACACAGGTCCAGGCCGTGTAGTTTCCTCCTCAGCGGTTTCTGGTTCACAGCATTTCCGTTGAGGGACATGGGGATTGAACTGTTGTAATAAAGCATGGCTCCCCCGTTCATGTCCCATTCAGTCCCATATCTCTGGAGATGCTTGCTTTAATTACGTGGTGTTCTGCTTATCGCTCGAGACGACTGCACAATACAGCTCCACTTAGAGCCAGGGAAGTATGTAATGCCTTATGGAAAAATCTGCATTTCTTGCTGGTTTATACATTAACTAAACTCGATTTTAATACTCCCACAGCAGCTTAAAATGATCACAGTCTTTGTCACTGTATTATTGAGGACTTGTATTCACATTTAGTTTTGTGTGTCTTCAAAGTTGATGAAGAAGTTTTGTGAAATTAAAATCGACTTTGTGAATACACTTTCCTGGTGTTAATGATTCAGTGGTGCATGCTATTCGGGGAATAAAACATGTTTGTCTTTGCAATCTTATCTAACATTAACTAGTAGCTAAATGACTATTTAGACACTGTTTTAGTAAACTTGATTTCATTCTGGCTCTATTCTGCTATGAAACAGCCACTTTTGACCATCCAATCATTTGACAGTTCCTGTCTTAAAAATGTTTTTGACCAATCCTACCTTAGAAACTGTTGCCGTTGGCCATTTTCTCAGACAAGCTTTTGATCTTTTTTTGTATGTGTCTGTGTGTTTGAATATTTTTAACTGTAGTATTACAGAAATTATCCAAAAATATATTTATACTTTGTTGTCTCAAGGTTACTAGAAACGATACAGGCCTTTGTTTTTATTATTATTCTTTTAAAGGTACACCGTGTAGTTGTGTAGTATTTTATTAGCTAAAATCAACGTCTTTATTCATAAATATGTCCTCATTGGTGTAAAATTACCTCTGCCAATGATCTGACTAGGGCTGTAGCTATCAATTCTTTTTGTAATCGATTAATCTAGCACTTAATCGATCGATTAATCGATCAATCGATCAATCGGATACATTTTTTGTGTGTGTTTTTAAACAACCAAAACAAATAATGCATAACGAGAATGATGTGGCTGTAAAATGATCAAGCATTTGGCTTTTATTTCTCAAAAACAAAACAAAAAAACAGGTATTTACTCCAACTCCAACGTTTGGCTCCAAAATTAAGCCTATTTATTGCTATTTTTACCCATTTAGTGTGTATAAGTGCCAGTGCCGAAAAATCGAACGGATGCTTCAAATTGCATCCGTTGGAGACACCTACACATAGCGTAGCTTTGAAGAGGGGAATGTTTTATTGCAAATATGCATTTTGTTAAATAGAAAAAGAACCGCATTTTGTTTTTCACTTAGGCTATTTGAAGTATATTAGCATGTTTTGTAGTATTATATTTTTTGTTAATTGAAAATGTTCTATGCTCAATTACTTTGGTAGCCGATTATAATGTCTTCCCCAAAAGTACGAGTGGATTTGGAGAAGCAGGCTGGGGAGTTTCATTTTTTGGTGTTGTCTGTAACTATTTGGCAGACGTGACATACAAACAAGGTTTCGCAAAGACTGCAATACAATATTTGTTCCTCCATCACGTCCCGGTGTATACAGTGAATGCATGCTGAAATTATTGTTGCGTGACTACATAAAAGTTTAAGCATATGTGATGCATTTCCGCAATTGGTCAGACTGGCGCGTGAGAGAGACGAGGGTACATGCGTGTGTGTGTGTGAAGGGGTTCTTTTTTTTAGGCTATACTCTCTTGCAATTGAACGTGAATACGTTTACTACTTAAAAACATCAAATCTAGTCAAACCGTATAACGTGTACATCAAAATGTATCACGCGTATAGTGTGATCCCTGCGCGTATAGTGCGCATCATAGGAATTTAACGAGGCTTCGAGGCAGAGTTTTTGCCTCGAGGAATTTTTGTAATCGAGTTAATCGAGTAACTCGATGAATCGTTTCAGCCCTAGATCTGACTTATCCTCGTAAGCGAAGAATTTCTTATCTTTACTTACATGGGACGGGTAAGTCCATGGAGGCTATAAAAAACTATTGAAAAACTATAATAGCAGAGAGGGACAAAAAGCACTAGCCTACCTAAACGTGTTTCCACAACGCGTTTTCATTCAGAGCCAGCGTCACGTGACTAAAACCATCTAAAACGGACAGGGAGATCAGTGAGAGGTGCTTGTCACTGTCCCGGTAAATTTGAAAGGCTGCACTGCACGGTACTTCATAATGCAGGATCATACTTGTGCTGAGCCACAGGAGAAGGAATCCTCGTCGCCAAAAAAAGTGAATTAAAAAAACGGGGGTAAATATCAAGCTTTTCCCAGGTGGAAAGAGCAAATGAAGGAGAAAGACTTTGAAAGGGACGCTATTGGAAGACATGTTGTCATAGCTTCTTGGTACATAGCGGCTACCGTAGTTGCAACACGCATTTGAAAAAGCGAGGCGCTAGAGAGCACTATTCGTTTGAATGCAAAATGCAATTTCACCGCTAGATGGGAGAAATTTCTACACAGTGTACCTTTAAGTCATTGAGAAGATAATGATATGGATTAAAGTATGTGCCAGCCCTTATACCCTAATGAAATTGTAAAATTATAAACTTCATTGTAAATTAATGTTTAATTAAGTTTTGATTGAGGTCAGTGTCAAAATTAACAAAATAGTTCACAGTATCCGAGTAAATGCATTTTATAACTGTTAGAAAACATTGTGTTGTCTTACTCCCCCGATGTCATGATTTGCAATTGCTTTCGAATGTGGCTTTTCTTTTTTTCAGTTGACTGATGAGTGTTTGCCTCATTCTAATTCACAATCTCTGCAGTGTTTAATCATGTTACTGCATAATTTAAAAAAATTCTTTATAAATTTCTTTGTATTGTCACAATTCATTCCAACGTAATAATATTGTCCAATCAGTTTTTACTACTTTATGAGCATTTGACTGAAAACCACACTGTTCACAATCACCAGTTTGTTTCGGGGATGTTCTGTAAAATTGTATTGAAATAGCAACAGTAACAAAGAGGACGGAGCTTAATGGATAATATCAAGCCTCACAATAGTTGTATAGACTATGTTGTATAAAATAGTTGGATGTGAGTGAAGTGTTAGCAGAAGTGTTGTACATGTATAATCCCACATGGAGGATGTTGTTCTGTTAAGTCTTGATGACATGCATGGCTTACCCTGACTCTCAGTCCAGGTTTGGCTTAATGGGTTTAATAACATGCATTCAGGTGAAACAAAGTCTCCATCTTAGCTTCTGCCCTCTCGCAATAGAGAGTCTGCAGTGCTCATCTTTTCTGTTCCCTTAAGCAGCAGAATTAAATGCCGGTTGTGCCAGAGAGCAGCGGAAAGCCTCTGACCTCTGCTTTGTTTGCGAATCATGGCTGGAAATAATTACAGGTCTCATCTTATAATTGTTCACACAGAAACATCAAAGACCTGAAGGAATATGTATCATTCACAATTACCGGACATAAGAATGAGCACTTTTCAAAGGACAGGTTAATAGCGGGACGGTATTCTTGCAAACTGCAGGCGAGAGTTCGATATTTCGCTTGGCTCTGTCTCTAATTCACCTTATTTCCCAATGTGAATAACTCACATTTAAAAATTAAATCTTACACATGCTGTTTTCGCATCTTGTCTAATCAGGTTAATCCGGTCCAGTCCAACACTGGATGGTTTTGAATGTAATTCTTGAAGCGTGGCATCTCATAATCAGTTGATTGGAGGACAAGTGTCATATGAGGATTTAAGGTCATAAGTTATGTGCTTTAAACAGCTGGGCCATGCAGTCTGTTCATTGTTCTGTTCACTGTTCATGTACAAGTGAGCATTTTTCATTTTTGACATTGTAGTATCTTTCGGAGGGAGCACAAATGGTGCATATTAATCTTTCTTAAAAACACAGATGCTATCTTAAAACACTTGCTCATGCAGAGCAACCCTTGCTTTAATTGTGTGTGTGTGTGTGTGGCCTTTGCTGAGCAAAAATGCATTGACTTTAGGTGACTATGGCCACTTTTGCATTCTCAAACAATTTTATTTCTTCCTTATCTTGTTACAGTCATGCAAACTGACTTTTTCCCCCCACAATTTCAAGTTTATATCTCACAATTCTGAGATTTATTTTTTATGTGGCGGAAACAAGATTGGATAAAATACTCATATCAATGTTTCTGTGTAAACAAACTTATTTTTAAGCAACTAGATGTCAAGTGGTTGTGTCTTCTCACTGTATCACTGAATCAACACTCAAAAAAATGTGCAAAAAATGTACCTTTAGGGGAACAACAGCTTGTTACCATGGGGTATTTCCCTTAATAGGGTCCTATTTTCCCCTAAAAGGTTCATAGCAGTACCATAAGGGTATATTCCTACTCTAAGTTACTAATATGCACTTTTAGCAGTAGATGAGGTCCAAAGATGTTTTAAGGGTACTGGTGACAAGCTTTTTTAAAGTCCCCGTGAACCGGAAGTTGCAAACGACTTTTCTCCAGTGTTGTGACGTATTCCCGAGAGAAACGGAATACTAAATGAGGCAAAATAGTGGGCATGGCTTTTTTTCCAACTAGCACCTGATTGGATCTAGAAAAGTAGGTGTTTTCATTCAGCCTGTCTACTGTCAGTTGGAGGGGCGTGGTTACGGATGTTAAGCAGACACCTACGTCAAACCTACGTCATCAGGCAAGGTCCTCCAATGCAGAGGGGAGTATAAATTTCAGATTTTGATTAAAGATTACGAAGCCAAAAAAATTTTTTGTGTGGATTGACTTGCATGGATGAACTGTTCACCACAAAACGATCAATTTAGGCAAACAAAGTAAGTATGGTCAATTTTGAATTCATGGGGACTTTAAACCCTAAATATACAACTTATGCACTTTTTTTCTGACCGTGAAGGAGAGATATTTTTATCTCAAAAATAAAAAAAAGACTAAATATTATAGATTATTATTATAATATTATAAATGTATATATTTTCTTTCTTTTAAGAATAAAACTTTACCTAAATGTGTACCTTAAAGGTGCAGTAAGCAATACAAATAAATAAAAAAAACACTGTTGAAAAGTGGATCGGACCGAGCACCAAAGGAAAGAAGGAGAGAGGGAGCTCAGTGCACAGGGCAGACAGGGGAATATAACTTTAAGAAGAAGGGTTATTATCAGGCAGGAGGTAGGACCCGCGTTAATTTCAGAGAAGCTTCCCAGCGCTGGAGAGACCTTACGGAGAGGGAAGGCCTGAAAATGGAAATCGAGATTGCTTTATTTCTTCTCGATACGTGAGTTACGTTACGTTTCACAGAACTAAGATATGCTTTCTTTTGCTTGAATACACTCATGTGTCATCTTAGTGTGTCCGAAAAGTGTGATAACATACTCCTAATATATGTTTTTTCTTTTGGTTCCCCTTTTAGTGATCGCTATGACCCCTTAATCTTGTCACATTTGTAATATATTAGTTAGCCTACTTGGACTGTCGTGTTATGAATTGACTGTTCATGAAACTGTGTTTGTTTTTTGGGATGGAAGGGATGACTTTGCCATCAAAGAAGTAGAGGAGCTAAATAACAATTAGACATTCGGCCTGAATTATCATATTAGCGTGACCTTTTTGCCCAAACTAGTTTCTGAATATTTCTAAAATATGTCTAAATATTTCATTGGTCAGGTCAATCACTGTACTGATTGCCTACACCAAACACTGATCCCTAAACCTACCCGTCACTGTAACCTTAACCACTGAAATTAGCTGCAGGGTGGGATTTCCTCTGAACTGGTTTGGGGAAAGAAATCATGCATCATAGTAACACAAATTGCTTTCACTCATTGATGACATCATACCGTCGGGTGTGATCCTTTTGGGTAGGTTTTCTTTTAGTGATTTCAAATATCAACAGCATTTACCAGAAATCGCTTACTGCATCTTGGTGGTGTGCATGTAAATGTGGTCAATGTTACATGACAAGCAGTAGTATTGTAGTATTGTGCTGAAAAATTAATTGGATACTTGTGATGTTTTGTTGATTTCTTAAGATATTCCTAAGAACAAGTACACAAAATAATGTTATGCTCAGCTCCGTTCATGTTAAACAGTGTGAATACGTTTTCTAAAAACAATTCTAGATGTGTTGTCAGCCTATTGAGTCTGGGCAGTTATTGTTGTAACAAGGTATGACTTCTTAAGTGAATTTTATCAGACGAGACAAAAATGTGTAAAAAAAAAAATAATCAAATCTGTGCATTATGATTTGCAGTGTTAATTAAAAGCAGCCAAATGTCCATATACCCTGTTTACGCAGTCTTAGACAGCGATGAAGAGCATTTAGCTGAACACTATTCAAATGCAGATTGCACACCCTGGCCAGCCTCCAGCTTTACCAGATGAACACTGAATACTTAGGAATGGAGCTCCTCTGTCAGAAGTGATGGACCCAGGAAAGCTGTTGCACAGTGAGGCCTGTTACTGCAGGTCTGAATAATGGATAGAGTTCAGAAGGTCTTGCTGACGGGGACAGAAGAGTCACACAATGGAACCTACGTAGAGCCTTCCTCCGCCAGACACTAATCCCCGACTAACGGCAAATTTTAGACCCCCTCATGGTTTATTCAGAAACCTGAGATAGGTTAATTTCAGCTCTGCAGAAGGTCTGCTCCAAAGTAAAGGGTAGCGTAAATATGCAATAGTCACTGCCCTTAAATTATGAATACACTTGTGCTCTTAGAGCTGAAAGAAGTGAAATGTAGTAAGCAATATTTTTGACATTTATATTAATTTATAATATTATATTAGGCTACATTTATAAAATATATTTACATTACAAGAAGATAATTATATATAGAATAATAGTAGGCAAATTATAATAAGTAAAATATACATTAAAACAGCATTAAAACAAGTTTTTTCACACACAAGTTTTGTCAAGATCAAAAGTTTGGAATACAGTAATTTAGATTTTTATGTATTTGAAAGAAGTCTCTTATGCTCACCAAGGCTGCATTTGTTTGATGAAAAATACTGCAGAAACAATAATATTGTGTAACAGTATTACCATTTAAAATAACTTTTTTGATTTGAATATATTTTATAATCCTTCAGAAATCATTCTAATATGCTGATTTGGTGCTCAGTTATCATCAATTATTACTCATGCTCAGTTAATCATAATTGATATGTCAGGAATGAGGGTTGAGGAGATGAAGCGAGGACTCAATTGCAGGAAGATGGGTATTTTATTAAGCAAAAATAAAACAAAATACAAACAAAACTACCCCGAGGGGGTAAACATGACTTGACTTGGCTCCAACAAGGTAAACCGTACATTTGACAACAAACCAGCACAGGACTGCAAACACGAGGAGAAATATAGCTGCAAGTAGCCATTACTGGGGCCAAGCACAAGAAGCGGCAACAGATGCCATCATGGGTGGGAGTGGCAGAACATCTGCAGCAAGGAGCAATTAAAGACATTTTAAGAGCAATTTTTGGGCAAATGGCTAAAAAATCATATATACAGTAACTTTTAAGATGATTTAATGGATTATCACTTTCGACCAATAAGGTGGCACAGTTACGAAATCGATGTGATGTGGTCCGAGAAAGGTGACAATGACAGATACAAAGTTTGGTGTCAAAATGTCAAGGCATTGCAGAGATAAAGACTTAATAGTCATTTTGGCAACATGCCTCAACTTTGCTGCTGCGGTATACGAAAACGGTTTCGTCTATCGTCACGAAATCCATAACTTTTAGTCGGCATGGTCTGGAAATGATATGATTCAATTTTGGTGAAAATCGGACGAATGGTCTAGGAGATGGCGGACAGGAAGTTCGTCCAAATACGTCAAACTTGGTATCTTTGTTCTCGGCATGACCCAAGGAATCGATTAAGACCAGTGTCATTACAATAGGCATATTTTTTCAAAAGTTATTAGCATTTTTGGAAATTTAATTTTAACTTATGACCAACGCTAAATCACAACGCTACACAAACCGTAAGACGAAACGTAGCATGTTTGATATCTGTGGACTCGGCAAGGATTCAGGAACCCAAAGAGATGACTCCCGTGAAAATAAGTCAACCACACCCAGAGTTATAAGCATTTAAAAAAAAAGAAAACGCAGTTTGCGCTGTTTCGAAACTTTTCAGGCTCGTTCAAGGCATCGTACTGATGACCCATACCGAGTTTCGTAACAATTTGTTCATGCGTTCAGAAAATACAGCATTTTAGCACATAATTCAAAATGGCCGAAAGCCAAAATGGCCGATCTGGGAAAATTGGATATCAGTCGACTCGGCATGACGCCCTGAATCTAACGAGATCACTTTTTTTTGGACAAACCAATCAGAAGTTATAAGCAAAAATGACCATTTTTCATATCTCCGGACTAGTTGGTGGCGCTGCGCCAAAACGCAGCATGTAACCTCAGGTCATGCTTGTGATGACATCTACCAAGTTTGGTCTGAATACGATTAAGCGTTGCGGAGATACAGCCTTACATTTGTTTTCGCAAGCGCTATGCAAAATTAGTTTAAGTGCGTTTATTGAAAACGGTTAAGCAAATCAACTTGAATTTCATAACTTTTTGTCGGCACTGCCTGGAGATGATCTGGTGCAATTTTGGTGAAAATCGGACAAACCCCTAGGACGAGTTCGCAAAAGTAGGTTTTTTGGGCAATTCAAAATGGCGGACATATTTTTATGACAGAAAATTACGTCATAGTGGATTGAATCGTCATGAGCTCAGGAATCAGAGTAAAAAAGAATTTTGTTGATAGGCCTTACGATCCAAAAGTTATTAGCATAATTTTAGTGAAACAGGTGGTGGCGCTAGAGGCAATGAGTTATAGACACCAAAATTGGTGTATTTAATGTTGGTACTGTCCTCTATCAGAATGTCAAACCAAAACAACTTTCCCGCAAACGGTTCTATGGGCTGCCATAGATGCCCAGTCAGAAGAAGAAGAAGAAGAAGAAGAAGAAGAAGAAGAAGAAGAAGAAGAAGAAGAAGAAGAAGAAGAAGAAGAAGAAGAAGAAGAAGAAGAAGAAGAAGAAGAAGAAGAAGAAGAAGAAGAAGAAGAAGAAGAAGAAGAAGAAGAAGAAGAAGAAGAAGAAGAAGAAGAAGAAGAAGAAGAAGAAGAAGAAGAAACAAACAAACAATAGGTGCCTCCGCACCTTCGGTGCTTGGCCCCTAAATATGAACCAGAACAGATACAATAGGTGCTTGGCCCCTAATAAATAGGGAGCAAACAAGGCAGGTAACGAGGGAGGACAGGTGGGGCAAATTAATCCATAATCAGGTAACAAGGTGGGAGGGGCTAGACACTCCTCAGAAGAGCACATGGCACAAGGAAACACATGACAAGCCATGTGCTCACACCAAAGAGACATGAACACAAGCACATGGCCAGTAAAACAAGTCACCAGCCATGTGCTCACACAAAACATGACAAGATGAAAGCACACAGCTAGTGAAAAAAACAAGCTGCGTGCTACACAGCACAAGACAAAACATGACATGAAAGTACATGAAACAAGGCACAGACAAGACAAAACAGGAGTGTCAGGGCTCTGTCACAAAACCAAGAAATAGACTAGACAGAAGTGACAGAACCCTGACAGGATATTACTATCAATGTTGTAAACAGTTTTTCCTGCTTACTGTTTTAGTGGAAACTATGATTTACTTTAAATTACATTTGTATATACTCAAATAGAAAACAGTTATTTTAAATTGTAATAATATTTCACAATATTACAGTTTTTACAGATTTTTTGATCAAATAAATCCAGCCCTGGTGAGCATAAGAGACTTCTTTCAAAAATAAAAACAAAATCGTATTTATTTCTAACTTTTGACCTGTAGTGTACATTAATGTCTCAGAGGTTGCTGCTTTTGTCCACACGTGCGAGTTCACATTAGCTTTGCATCTCATGCACCAGACGATTTCCCCAGTAGGGAAAGGAGGCAGGCAGATAGATCGGACTCGTACAGTCTCATAAAGATTTCACAGGCAAGCTCTATGGGGATTAGATGAATAAAAAATCCACTCTCTGCTTACTAAGTGAGGTTTTCTTTTTTGGACATTATTAGCGATGGGGCTGAGGAAGTATAATTAAATACAGCCGCACAATACAGTCTCAAACCGCATCAAAGACAATCCACAGTCCCCGATGCCTAAATTTAAAAGTAAATATAGAAAAATATCAGCCTCCCTCCAGTCTTTCTGGAGATAGATTAAGTTTTATGAGGAGTTGGATGCTTTGTTTATCGATTGAGGCACAAAGAGAGTTACAGTTCAGTCGTCTAACTTTCTTTTATCTCTTGATCGGAACATCTCCTGGCAGCTGTTATCTTCAGAATGCTTCGTCCAGGATTTAGAAAAATATGGAATGCTTGAGTACTTTTTGCATTCAGCGCACACATTCTTTTTGTTTTATTACATGTTTCTGCAGTGCTCCTTATAAAAGGACACAGAAATAATCTTTTGCGCGCTGGATTTACAGAAGTCATAGGCCAAGTTTAAACTCCATAGATAACTCTTTACTGTAAATCACAATCCATTCATTACATTTTCCATCCTGGCTTGCTTACGCTCCGGGCGACCTTCAGTCGTGCAGTAGGCTTTGCTGTGTTTACTTGTTTTCTTCTTTTCCAACTCAAACATCCTAGGGGAAGCATCAGCCATGTCCCCCGAAAAAGAGAGAGAGAGATTAGATGATGGTGTGGTATGGAAGTATTTCACAAGCCTTCATTTTAATCCATGTAGCTTTCAAATCAAATATGCACATAGTGATGGCTCTCAGAGACGAATGAATAATGTTGAGTGTGGAGTGTTCTGTTACTTTACCCACTCCTGCTTCTGCCTGGATGATTCAGAAATAAATAATTTATGGGTCTTTTGACTGACCCTCTGTACCTTTGACATCACACTCCTCTCCCTCATCATAAAGAAGGTTTACTCCAATAGGTCACTGAACATCATTAGGTTAGATTTGCACAACACTTTTTGCAATACATTGTTCCAAAGCTACTGCATAGACATTTGGAAAAGAAAAAAAAGGAATGAATGCATTACTAAAACCCCACTGTGATTAAGTCAAAGGAGACAGTATCAATCAATCAATCAATCAATCAATCATTCAACCAACCAACCAACCAACCAACCAACCAACCAACCAATAAATCAATAAATCTCAAACTCTTTAATCAATCTCAAACTCTTTAAGATTTTTAAGTAGATAAGAAACCAGAGGAATCAAGCCTTATCTGAGGTTTTTTTTTTTTAATGAATTGATTAACTTTAAAACTTTCGTTTAATTTTCAACGACTTTAAGTTTGTATTCCTCAGTTACCTGTTTCCTGTGTTCCTTTGTTCCGTTTGCCCTGCCAGTCATTAGTTTCTATGGACACTCATTCAATCTGCACACCTGTTTGCCCTTGGCCTCATTATTTAGTTCTTTGTTTTCTGTTGAGTTGTCTGGTATTGTCGTGTCTACACACAGTTTGGTTGCCTTCTGCGAACCTGTGGATTACCTGAGTTTGTTTTATTTAATAAATATCTTTATTTTGGAGCCTTTTGTGTCTCTCATTTTCATCTGGACTAAACTTTACAACTACAATGTCAGCTATTAATTTAACACTCCAAAAAAAAATGCAGATATAAAAAGCAAGGAAACAGGTTTTGTAATTGAAAAGGCAAATAAGAACCTTGTGCTGAATAATTTGCAATAAGGTCCATCAAAGTTTTGTTGCGCAATATCTAGGTGGCACATATTTAAACAAATTTATTCTAGCAAACATATGTACAAACATGTACAGATGAGGAGGTATTTCACCCATATTCTGTTTTAACTTACTTGGTTGGGGTTACTTCCCTTCTTGTTGAATTGCATTATTAGAAAAGGCTGTTTAAGACAGAAAGAGCAACGATCCAGTGTCTGAACATACAGTCAGCTTTGTTACTGATCTCAAAATGGCCCATCGAGTTTGTGTTGTTATTGATTTCCTAAAAAGCTGCATTGAGCTCTCAGGGACATGAGGAGTGGACGTGTCTTCTGCAGGTTCTGATGGTGTTCAGTCTCAGAGGAGCACAACGGCACTGGAGATCCAACCCTTATTATTATGGCATTATTATAGGAGTCGTATTGATTCCATCAGCGTAGAAATGCAACTTAAGGAAACAGTAGCAGAGATGTTTTTTGGGTGTAGTATCCTGACATGTGAGTGAATCCATAGTATTGCAGTGAATTTGTCAGCTTTGTATTTTTCTTTTACTTCCTGATATTTAGTTTGAATTAGATCATACAGAACGTTTTTTAGAACTGTTTCTGTTTTCCCTATTTATGTTTCCATAAGGTCTCCCTTGCTGCTTTCGCTCTCACTCAATGTTAGCAGTTGCTCGCCAGCATACTGTGATGTGAAACAGCATGATTCCGTATTTAAGGGTTAGGAAACATGGTTCAGTGTCTTTTTTCTACTTTGAGAAGATTTTTTTTCCCCTTTTTTTCCCCCCTAAAGGTTAAACCGATACCTCCACAGTGCTTGAAGGGAAGCGTTTGTGAATTTGAAAAGAGAATCATGCTGAGCTTTTGTTGGTTAGTACACTGGAAAAGACGGAAATACCCTCCTCAAAAGAAAATCTGCAGACATCATTACACGTGAGAAGTGCAGATAGCAAGTCTTCTGAGAAAAAGCTTTCATGGTGACTTCTTTCCACATTTCGGCCCTATAGCAGAAGAGATGAAAATGGTCTGTTAATCATTACACTCTGGACATTTTCAGAGAGGTGACTGGGTCACTTAAAGGGAGCAGACTATGCTTTAGGAGTCTCTATCCTTTCATCAGTACTGGGACACAATTTGACAACTAGAGCTTGAAATAATGCACAATAAAAAATAGTGATACTTACTTTGATGTTGGAAACTGAACTAATTTTGACAAAATACATATTAAAATGGTTGATACACTGGACAAGCTGTTTGAAGAATGGATGGTTGGCTGGATTTGGATTTGTTAATTCAGAGAAATTCACAATTTTAAATAGTGCCCGTCCCTTGTCACTTGTCACCTGTCAATGACGTAATATCCGTGTTTTCCCTTTTTTCCCGCTAGTAATGCCATTGTAACCATGGCGAGAGACATGGACAACTGCGTAACTGCTGCTGCTGTTGTTGTTTCGTTCAAACATTATGGAACATGACAAGCAGACTTAAAACGTGGATCAGTATCGGCGTGCCGTTTTCGAGATGCCGAGAGCTCCGCATCCTCGACAAACTTCGACTTGACAGAGACGCCGCTCTTGCATGTACTTTATTAGACAGGTGAGCAAATATACATAAAACTAATCAATGTTATATATCTCAACATGATGAAATGTTAGAATAATATCAATATGATATTCTAATGTTGATCTAGCTTACTGCTAGTCTCATAGAGCCAACAAACTAACACATAGAATAACATTATAACTTTCAAAACACTCAAATGCAGTTTAGTATGATAGTGTAGACCAAATAAAACAGTGCTGCGTTACCTCACAATTTTAATTTGTTACATAAACTGACCAATTTGAGTATTAATTCAGCACTTGCGGGTAGTTCAGTAGAATGAAATGTCCTCATTCCTTTATATCCGCGGGACTCGCGTGTGACGCTGATATATATTTCTCATTAGCTATCGCGACCTGCTTCATACCACAGTAATGTTAAAAAACTAGGGGTGTCCCCGACTAAGGATTTTCATAGTCGAATCAGATTCGTCAAGTCCTGCCTATAGTCGACTAATAGTCGAATCATGTGTGTGGTGTTGGGGAGGGGGCGGGCTTTAAAATTTTAAAGCCGCGATGTACAGAACATCACACAAAGATATAGAAGAAAATGTATAAAAACATTTTGGATCAATAAAACTAAGAAATAACATAAATAACTGCAGAAAGGCCACACTGCATTTCACATGCAAATCAAATTAAATTGGCTGAATTGCCTGTACGAGCATGTTCTAAGTAGGCCTACAGCGCAACATCGATGCACTGAAAAATAATCAACAATTAAGAACACAATATACATTTATAATAAATAAAAATACAAAACGAAATAAGTCAGAATCAAGTCACAAGAAGCAGAACATGTGTGCAAAATGCCTAAAGTGCAGGGGAACAAATATTCAAAACACAAGTCAAAAAAAGGGTTATCACCCTGAGTGATCAATTAATAAAATAAAAATATAGAAATTATTAAAATAACGAAAGTATGGCCAGGATTGTCAACTTTGTCTTTTTAACTGCAGAAACAACAATAAACGCTAAACTGGAGCAGCAGTCTTTTTAGCTAAACGTGTTCACAGTATCTAAAAATCAAATTAGAACCAGCTGAAATGTTTTGAAATCACTTGTACCCATACCTGATCGAAAAAACTAAATCCAGTCTTTCACTCGGCCTGTGTCCGTTTGAGTCTTTTCAAATTGTGTGTGCGGATAAAATACATTCTAAAACGCTTAACGTGAAAAACGCTTAACGGGTTTGTCCTAAAACTGTTATATTAAAAGATCAAATTCTGTACACACCTTATTAATAAAGCATACTATATAGCCTACAGAAAAGCAGATGAGCCCAGAATATGAACGCAACGCATTTTATTATAGGCTAGGTTAAGCATTTTCCTCCCATAGAAAACCGTTAAAGAAAAAGCTTTACGTGACTTAGGAGAAACGCGTTGCGTTCATATTCTGGGTTCATCTGCTTATCTGCACATAGAATGGTTTCTTAAGGTGTGTAGCCTACTGTGTACACATTAAGCACGTAAAAGTGCCATTTAAGCGTTTTAAAAGCTTTTTTCACGTTAAGCTTTTTAAAATGTCCCGAGGAAAACAAACCTGTTAACGTTGGCCGGCAGAAGTGCGATCATGGTTTTCCTGATGCTAAATCAGGAAAAATCCTTGGAGAATATCCTTTCTGATGGTGTGCATCTTTAGATTTTCTTATCCCAGACATTTTTAAAGATTTA